>NC_089253.1:119404482-120004482 GCF_963930625.1 Muntiacus reevesi | reverse complement strand
CGGGTTCCTAACACACCTCGTACAAAAAACAGCCCTTCCGCTCGGCAAGGCTTCATGGGGTGATACCCTTGCTGTCTCTCCTGCGCTTTACAGGCAAAGAGCTGATATTCAACCGGATGCCTGAAGGGGCATTTTTAATTTCGTTCTTCTCTGCCGGGTGTGGCTGGGAGCACACACCCAAAAAGGGGAGACCCCCTTTTTGGATCTGAGGGGGACCGAGGCCTCCGCTGAGGGCGCCCCGGGCCCACACAGCCTTCCTCTGGGTGGGCGGTTGGTTGAGCTTTGTCCAAGGAAGGGGATGAGGCGGCAGGAACGACAGTACAGCGGCCGTTCATCTGCACCTGCTGAGCATCGTCCTCTGTCCCCTCACCTGATCCTCACACCAGCCTCGCAGGTGAGGGATGAGACCCACCTTGCTTGTCAGAAAACTGCTGCTGCTGCTAAGTCACCTCAGTCATGTCCGACTCTGTGCGATCCCATAGACGGCAGCCCACCAGGCTCCTCTGTCCCTGGGATTCAACAGGCAAGAACACTGGAGTGGGTTTGCCTGAGTCTTGGGTTTGACAATCTGCCCGAGTTGCATGCCTTGCAGGTGGCGGAAACCGAACCGGTGTGCCTGACTGCCAGGCAGGGGGTGGTGAGGGGGGCGCGGGGGCAGCAGGCAGGGAAGACCCCTCGCCTGGGGCTGCCCGAGGGCTGGCTGTCAGGATCACCTTTCTTCCTTCTGGACACGGGGTCCAGCCCCTATAATGATGCATCCCCTCCTGACCACTGCTGGCCGTGTGCAAAGTTTTCTGTTTGCTGACAGACAGTCAGCTGGTGGATCTGGAGCCAGACAATACAGGGGCTGATATGAGAGGGTGAGGAGGGGGAAGGGTTGGTGGGGGTGAGGATGCCCCGCGGGATGTCTTCAAACCCTGTCAGGACCAGAGCAGTGATGGAAACGACTCTGAACAGGTCCCACACCCTCTACCCTGAGCCACGAGACCTCAGCCAGCTCTGCCTGGAGGTCGAGGTGGCAGGGGCTTCCTGTCCTGGCCTTGCTAGTCATTTGCAGTGAGACCTCGGGAAAGCAGCTTAACCTCTTCAAGCTTCCCTCCCTTATTTTTAAAATGGAGCCCACCATTACCATCTCACTTCACCCTGCCTGCTCACCAGGGAGCAGGGCCCTCTGAGCTCCTATTTTCAACTTCGGTCTTTCCAACGAGTCAACTTCCCAGTAATTAATGTGAAGAAGTCATTATTGTTTGTTCCTAGAGTTAGGTCCAGTTCTTTAAAAATCAATAGTGATGCGTGAGAACCCCTTAAAGCCTCATAAAGTAAACACCAATCCAGCCCCCTGCTCGTCCTCTGAGCTATGAAAGTCACGTGATCAATAGCATCAAGAAGAAGGAGGCGTGAACCCCCCAGAAAGCCAGCTGGAATTTCTGGACCCTGTGATTGCCACCAAAGCGACACGCAACCTTCTGACCAGAAGCTGACCCTGGGGCTGTCTCCTAAGAACCCCTGACTATCTGGAGACCTGAGGGCAGAGTGAAGTTCAAAGAGAAAAATCTATTTTTAATGACTTGGGGGAGAAGAGTGGAGTGGCTGAGTAATTCGGAGTAATTAAAGCTATCTATCACTCTGAGAATGGGAGCCAAAGTAGGTTGAACTTTTCAATGACATATTTTTTTTTTCTTCTCATTCATAAAACCCAGCAGAGGGTCATGCAGGAGTCAAAGGGGAAAGGATGATGGGGAAAGCAATTTCTGACCCCAAACAGTGGAATTCATGCTATTGATGAACACTTGGAGAAGGATGGCCCCTCCCGAATCCTTGGGGTAAAGGCCGTATTTACGTTGTCCTGGTTAAGAGATGGGGCTTTGAAGGAGACAGTCCTTAGTTTCAAACCCAGCTACTATGATGATCAGTTAAGAAAGGGTCCTCATTGTCCTCCTCACGCCTCAGCTTCCTCCTCTGTGACATGCTGACGATAATGATATTAACTTCACAAGGTTGTCTGGAGGTTTGAGGGACATTTGTACACGGAGAGCCTTGCACACAGTTGGTGCTTAATAGCGGTAGTTTCTGTGCTATCTCTCGGTGCAGACCCACTGAAGGTGGCAGTGTTTGCAAGGGAAGCTGCAGGCTCTGCACTCCGTGTGGGGTGATCGAGAGCGAGCCATCTCGCCTCTCTGCGCCGAGACGGCTGATCCATCATCTGGGAAGAATTACGTCTGCACAGTCCCTCAACCTCTTCTCCTTATTCGTGACACAGTCCCTACTGGAGGCTGAGGAACACAGGACCCTGAGGCTAGGGTCCTAGCCTCAGGACCCTCGGCTAAAAAAAGTCGAACCGCGCTTAGTGTCCTAAGAAGGTGGAACCCGGGCGAGAGGAAGGACAGAGGGAGGAAAGTGAATGGGCAGAGCAGAAACAGCCAAATGCCACACCACACTTTCTCAGACAGGACTCCTGTGCCAGACACACCAAGGAGGTACAAGGAGGGTCCTTTCTAGTTCTGTTTTCCGGAAGGATCTACAAAGCAGCAGAGATGCTGATACTATGTTGTCTCCATGACAACCGTGGATTTATTCAGTGAGGGAAAGCAGGTGGGGTAGGAAATAGGGGATGAGAGGATTTGGGAAATCGGGCCTAAGAAATAGCTAAAACAGATCTCTCACCTGGAAACCAGATGGCTGGGATTAGAGAGGGCCCACAAAGCTCCCCACAGGGCCAACATCAACTCGTCTACCCCAGAGGGGGAGAGTGATGATGGCAAGGGGATGGAGTGATGAAGCAAGGATGCCCTCCACCAGCCCATTCCCATTCATTCATCCACACTCCTGTGTGTCCAGACTTTTCCACGGGCCCCTGGATGCAGAGGGCCCAGGGGCAGTCTTGCCAGGTGGAGCCTGATTCATCTGAGAGTGGGACATCTGCCCAATGCACCCTGGCTGCCGGGCCCCACCCCTTCCACTTCTGGCTCGCCCGCCTTCCCGTCACCTGGAGAGCAAGACAGGAGGGTGCGACCCTCATGTTAATCCCGAGTTCTCTTTGAAGGATCTGCCGCCCATAAGCTCTAAAAGGTGAGGTTTGGGGAACACATGTACACCCATGGCTGAGTCATGTCAATGTATGGCAAAACCCACTACAATATTGTAAAGTAATTAGCCTCCAATTAAAATAAATTAATTAATTAAAAAAATAAAAGGTGAGGTTTGGGGAGGGAATCATCAGGGCGGTGAAGAGGCTTCAGGGATCTGGGGTAATAACATCTTCGCTGTTGCCTGGGTAGGAGGTGGGGCTCCTTCAGTGTTGTCTGAGAAGGGGACTCAGGGACTCCTCTAAGATGGCAAGTGGGGCCTTCGGGACACCCCTACTCCCCAAGGGGCTCATACAAAGCCCCGTTTAGCAGAGTTGCTGGCATTGCCTCCTGACCAAGCTCCAGTTTCTGCTTCCTGTTGCCCGACAGCACTTCCGCCTCGGATGCTGGCACTCAGGGTTACTGAGACAAGCTGGTGGGGTCTCGGGACCTCGATACCTTCCCTGGAATACACTTCCGGGATGGTGAAGGGACCCCGGGTTGAAGTTCCCAGGTCATCTTGATGTACGGAATGCAATCCTCCCAGACAGTAAAAGCTGGACTCAGCTCTGGTTAAGCCAAACCTCCCAGGCCCCTAGTCAGCCCACCCTCAGCAGCAGCTGAGCACATGAGAAAGGAACAGAGCTGTCTCAGCGCTGCCCGCAGGTGCCGGGTCGGAGACGGGCCCCCGTCTGCCTACGCTGCCACACAGCTCTGGGCGGGCTGGAAGCCACTTCCAAACAGAACTCTGGTCTGCAGTAGACCCAGGGAGTGCGTCTTTCCCGTCATCTCTCAACGTGCCTTTCAACTATCTGACACACCTACGTCTTATCCTCCCTGACACATGTGACGTGAAAACACTCTGATTTTTCTTTGTATGCTGAGTGACTAGCTCCCCTAGAAAGGACAGAGACGTTTCTGTAACTCACAGCTTTCCAGGACAAGTAGGTGGCAGATAAGTGTGTGTCTGCATGCACATGTGTGCACATGTGTGCAAGAGAGGTGGAGGACACGATTGTATGTTACAAAAGTCTCCTCACTTACATTAAGATTTTTAACTTGCTCTCAGTATGCCTGTGTGCATGCTAAGTCACTTCAGTCATTTCCGACTTTTTGAGACCCCATGGACTGTAGCCCGCCAGGCTCCTCTCTCCAGATTCTTCAAGTGAGATTACTGGAGTGCACTGCCATGCCCTCGCCAAGGGGATCTTCTCCACCCAGGGATCAAACCGGCATCTCTTATGTCTCCTGCATTGGCAAGCGAGTTCTTTACTACTGAGCTGCCTGGGAAGCCCTGCTTTCAGTATAGAGCTTGCTTATTCATTCATGCACTCAGTCATTTCCCTGGAGGAGGGCATGGCAACCCACTCCAGTATTCTTGCCTGGAGGATTCCGTGGAGTGAGGAGCCTGGCGGGCTAGAGTCGATGGGGTTGCAAAGAGTCGGACACGACTGAGTGACTAACACACGCATTCACGTAACCGTGACAAGGTGGTGTGAGGCGGGATCCCATGCCTCAGTGCTGCTTTGGGAAGCTGAAGAGATGGGCCACGTGGATGAAGACCATCCCCTCTGCAGAAGCCAGAAAGGGAAAGATGAGAGGCTCGACGGGGAGTGACCCCTCCGGGCTGAAGGGGCCAGTAAGGCATTCTCAGGGGCGGGAGGCCTGGAAAACGTGGTGACCTCTTCGGAGGCAGGAACGGCGGAGGACGGTGCGCGAGGAGAAGGAGCAGGAGCAGAAAGCAACGGCGCGAAGGTGCAGGGAGCAGCCGAGGGACGGGCGCGTCCCGGGCTGAGACGGCGGGGCAGGGCGGCGATGGGGGCCAAGGCTTGGCGGGCCAGGGCGGCGGAGACAGCAGAGACGGAGGAAGAGGCCAAGCTCTGCATTTCCGCCCTCGTGAGCGCTCAGGTCCGTCCCTGCCGGGCGTTCCCGCGGCCTCGCTCTGCGGGCCCGTCCTCACGGCAGGACGGGGCGCACGGCCCGCCGGTCTCCCTTCTCCGCCTCCCACACCGACGCGCTCTGCGCACCCGCGGCTCTCCTCCTCAAAAAGGCCTAGTGCCTGGGGCACGGGCCTACAGTCAAGCCGCCTGGTCCAGACCCCTGCCCCTTCGCTTATCAGCCAGTGTGAACCGGGCACGTTACTCAGCTCCGAGCCTCATTTGTGGCTTCCCTGCTGGCTCAGAGGGTAAAACGTCTGCCTGCAAGGTGGGAGACCAGGGTTCCATTCCTGGGTGGGGAAGATCCCCTGGAGGAGGAAATGGCAACCCGCTCCAGTATTCTGGCTTGGAGAATCCCACGGACAGAGGAGCCTGGTGGGCTGCAGTCCATGGCCTTGCAGAGTCGGACGCGACTAAGCGACAAGCACCCGAGTTGTAGTCAGTAAGTCATAGAGCTGGGATTCAAATCTTGGCAGGTTGGCTGCAGAACCTCCCCACTAAGCTGCCTCTCAGGCATAAAGGGCCACATGATTTGGAAAACACTTAGCCCAGTGCTTGGGATACAGCTGTTAGTTATTATTAATACATGAAGGGCCGGCTATATATTCTGTGCAGGCATGGAGTTCAAAGATGAGTAGACTTTGGGTCCTGATCCTGAAGCACTCAGAGTGCTGTCGGAAGACACATGGAACGCCAAATCATCATGAAACCTCACTATGACTGGGATGTGGCAAAACTACAAGAGCAAATAAGAAGGGAAAATCAGGGAAGGCTTCTCAGAGGCAGTGTTCTGTAAGGATGGCCTCAGCTAAAATACAAACAAAAAACAATACCTCCCCCCTCAAAAAAAAACAAGAAAAAAATGCCTCTTGGAGTAATTTTATAATGCAAACATCCCAGCCCAGTGCTCCAGCATTTTAACCTCTGCTCCCCACCCGAGCTCACATTCCCACTCCAGACTCTTCTGTCAGTGTGAATCCCACGCCTTGCAGGCAGGCCTCCGCTCCTGCTCCGCATGGTCTTGCCTCCTTAAGTTGCTTTGTGCACACATTCCTGCTAATCAGAATGTCTTTCCCTCCTGCGCACGCAAATCCCTGCTCCACGAAGCCCTCTTCCATCGACCTCTGTGACCCCTCTCTCTGAGTCTAGAATCCCCTGCCCAACTGGCAGGACTCTTAACATATTTTTTAAACTCTTCTGAGGTTTCTATCTTTTTAGGTTATTCACAGGGCTCTACTTTCTATTTCTTCATATGAGATATCCCTGTATGTTCCAACTCCAGTTTCTTACATAAAATAGGTCTATAAATACCTGCTGAGAAGCTAATCACACTTACCGGGTGATCCAGGTTTTATTTTAAGCTCCTTAAGTAAATGTACTAAGAACTAAGCAAAGACACTCTAGGTGTGGCTGAGGCTCCTGGCATTCTGCTGGGATCCATTAGGTGACGCAAAGGCTTTTTTTTTCTTTTAAATAGAGTTAATGTTTATAACCCAGCAGAGGTGCAGGGTGTCAGGGAAAGGACACGACTGTTACTGTCAGAAGAACTTGGCTCAGCCACACCATATGCTCAGCTGTGCTGGGTGAGCCACTTAACCTCTCTGAGCTTCAGTTTCCACACTTCTAAATATCGGTGGGTGTCAAAATGAAAGCATCCACCAAGGTGCTGAGATATGACTGCTGCCTCTTCAAGTAGGGTGGCCGGCTCTCAGGCAAGATTTCAGAGTAGATTCTTAAGATCCAAGTACATGAATCTTCTACCCTTTACTCTGCATCCCCTGACCCAGATTAATGCAATGAAGTGGTCGGAGGAATGACAAAAGGATTTTGTGAGATATTCGGAGGAAGGCCCTGGGATGCTGTAACCCAGCCACCCTTCATTGTGGGTTAGGTGCTCAGTCGTGTCAGACTCTGCGATCCCATGGAATGAAGCCCACCAGGCTATTCTGCCCATGGGATTCTCCAGGCAAGAATACTGGAGTGGGTTGCCTTCTCCAGAGGATCTTCCGAACCCAGGGGTCGAACCCTAGTCTTCCACATTGCAGGCAGATTCTTTACCATCTGAGCCACCAGGGGGGTGCGTTCATTCTGACCTCTTAGGAAGCTTGAGATGCATCCTCAGGACCATAGGGGTCAGAGTGGACAGGAAGAGCTGGGAAGCAGGAAATCTAGAGGGCAGGGTGGCGAGCTCTCGGGAGACACAGTGAAGGCAGGACTTCGGGAGGTCACTGAGCTCCCTGGTGACAGTGCTAAGCTAAGGATGTGCAAGGGGTCAGTAGCCACAGCCTGAGTGGGGGAGGAAAAGTGAGAGAAAGAGAAGCGCGTCTGCTCACCTCTGCAAGTGGGGAGCATGCAGCCGACCCAGGGGGTTGGGGGGAGAAAGATCTGGGCATCAGTGAAGTCCAGAGTTTTACTTCTAGTCTGGAATCAGGCATTATACTCCTGGCTGGAGACTGTGTGTGAGACCTGAAGGACTTTTTATTATCCAAGAGTGAGCTGATGAGCTAGGCAGCCTGCCCCAGGCAGAGATAAAGGGATGGTGGGAGAAAAAAATAAAGCTGTGATTTGGTTCTCTGACATACCGGTTGAGTGTGAAAGTGTTAACAACTGCTGTGCCCGACTCTCTCGTTGCCATGAGGGTCACGTGAAGTGAGAGCTGGGGCAGAGCATTGTTCAGGACCGAGTTTACCACGCAAATGCAGGGGAGTTTATTGGTGCTATTTCTGGGGATAGACCGATAACTTATTGATGACATGATTTTTTTTTTTTAAAGGAAACTTTGCACGTCAACTCTTGGATGACTCAGCAGACCATTCTTTCTGAAATTCGGGTGTCCTTGCAGTTAGTGAACAGGTGTGAGGTCTCTTTTTCAAACTCAAGTGCCTCACGGGTCAAAAGGATTTGTGAACAGTCACAGTGGGAAGGAAGCCTGTCAACCCATTTGCCTCTGTCCTCCTGGAGATGCACATGCAATCATTAAATAATACATCCCAAGCTGTTCTAAGTAAGACAAGGATGTGGTGAGGAACTGGCTACAAGCCCTCTTGGCCCAGCCAGGCGGGAGCCATCAGTGCAGACTGCAACTTTGCAACCTTGCCTCGCCTGGAGGCTGGTGCAGCGGATGGTTCACATCTCTCCCTTCCTCACTTCTTTCTGCTCATGGCCTCCTTCGATGCTGGCCTCAAATGTAACCAATGACATGGAGCCTCTGAGCATAGAAAGGGGTGGAGGGGGAGGTGGGCAGATGGAAGACAGACAAAAGATTCTTTTCTTTTCTCTCTCTCTCTTTTTTTAAACAGGTGCTTAAGAAATTAATTAGACCAAATAATCACTGAGTTGTCTGAGTCTCTATTTTACTTGGTGCATGCCGGGTCTGGTGGAAAAAAAAAGGGGGGAATTTTAAATAATTTTGGAGTTATAACTGATGTAATTAGGTGCTCAGTGAACACTTAGCATCGAGCTGTGCTTATTAAAATTACTGTTTTAATCAGAACATTGGCGGAGAATCATTAATAATACAATGGCTTGATTCCCTGGAACTCTAATTAGACCTGGACTTTTAAGCACCTGAGCGTAATCTGGCTCCGTCTGGATACGCACGACGGGCGATGCATTATCATCTCAGGGCATGCGGGGTGGAGCATCAATACGGCTATTTGGTGACTGCCTGAGAGCTTTATTTCAGAGTGTGAGAGTGCGCCGGGGGGGCACCAATGCTGAAAGATGGAGACAGAAGTGGAAGGGGTCAGCCAGGGGCCTGGGGTTGGAAGTCCCGAGGAAGAAAGGGAAACAGGTACGTCTCCCACTGCTGCAGGCTGGACACGCCTCATGCACTGTTCTGCAGAGGCACAACCCAGCCACGTCACAGAGCCAGGTAAAGGCCATTTCCTGGGATTCTCTGTCTCCATGATGGCCTGTCCCTCATTCAAACCAGACATCCGGAGAGGTATAGCTTTAGTCCCTGCCGAGTCACCCACATCAGAGGTCTAATCAGTGGTTTGTAACGCATGGGTGTACATTGAGTCGTGTCCAGCTCTTTGCGACCCCAGGGACTGTAGCCCACCAGCTTCCTCTGTCCATGGGATTTTCCAGGCAAGAATACTGGAACAGGCTGCCATTTGCTACTCCAGGGGCTCTTCCTGACTCAGGGATCGAACCCACGTTTCTTACATCTGCCGCATTGGCAGGCAGTTTCTTTAACATGGTGCTACCTGGAAAGCCTCAACCGATGGTTTGCTACGTGATAATCAAAGGTTAATCTGGCAGAGGACTGGGGCCACTTAATTCTCCTGTCCAGCGTTTCGTGTCACCCTGGAGAGAGATCAGGAGACGGGCTGAGTTTCTCCAGAACTTTCTAACCCTTAGGAGCCAGAGAAGGAGGGAGGCTGAGTGGATAGGTTCTGTCCCCTGAGACACTCAGCTGAGCTGGTGTTTCGGGAGAGGGATCCATCATGGCTTTGCAAACAGAGCTTTGGTTTTGCTACTCCTTCAGCTGGTGGCTCAGCAGATCAACAACACTGACTTGGCCCCGAGAGGGGCCGAATCTTTGGATAGATTGCACAGGGGTGGCGGAAAGTAAAGGGTGGGCATGCTGTCCACCCTCCTAGAGCTTGGTAACTATCTGGAAGGACACAGCAAAGATGTGAAAAAATAAAGAAAGACTTAGGACACTTAAAAGGCAGATACCGAGAAGTGAAAATTAAGCTGGAGTCAGACAAGGCTTATGTGGAGCTAAGTGGTGATCGGAGTGCGATGGGAGGGCTCCAGGTCTTCTGCAGGAGGGCTGCGGGGGCCTGGCTTCATCTGCTGAGGGCCAGGGAGGCAACATCTTTGGGTCCCCATCAAGCATGCCTCTGGCTGCAACTAGAGGCCTTGAGACAACAGGTTTGAGCCCTCTGAGGCTCCCTTTCCTGGCCGCCTCTAGCCAATACAGCCCTTTTGTGCAGTTTGGAAAAGGTGACTGCTCTAGGTGCATGGCTTGGTAAGATGAGTAAGGACTTGGTTTTGGCTCCCCTTGGCCCTCAGCTAAAGAATTGATGCTTTTGAACTGTGGTGTTGGAGAAGACTCTTGAGAGTCCTTTGGACTGTAAGGAGATCCAACCAGTCCATCCTAAAGGAGATCAGTCCTGGGTGTTCATTGGAAGGACTAATGCTGAAGTTGAAACTCCAATACTTTGGTCACCTCATGCAAAGAGCCGACTCATTGGAAAATACCCTGATGCTGGGAAAGATTGCGGGCAGGAGGAGAAGGGGATGAGATGGTTGAATGGCATCACCGACTCGATGGACATGAGTTTGAGCAAGCTCCGGGAATTGGTGACGGACAGGGAAACCTGGTGTGCTGTAGTCCATGGGGTCGTAGAGAGTCGGACATGACTGAGCGACTGAACTGAAGTGAACTGAACTGGCCCTCAGCAAGATGCCCGTGCGCAGCACACAACCTGGACCACATCTAGTGGCCCTGATGCCCAAATAGCGTGTGCTTCTGTGCTAAGTCGCTTCTGTCGTGTCCGACTCTTTGTGACCCTAAGGACTGTAGCCCATCAGGCTCCTCTGTCCTTGAGATTTCCCAGGCAAGAACACTGGAGTGGGTTGCCATGCCTTCCTCCAGGGGAATCTTCCCGACCCGGGGATCGAACCTGCATCTCTTATGTCTCCTGCGTTGCAGGTGGATTCCTTACCATTAGTGCCGCCTGGGAAGCCCAAACGGGGCATCTCTAGTGAAACAGGGCGCTGAAATGTGTAGTGTGGCTTGACCAGTTTCACCCAGATGACCCACAGACAGAATATTTTTGGATTCTAAATACTGTGTCTCTTCTAAATCCTTTGGGGGGCAGTCCAGAGAAGGTGGGAGTCAAGAGTGGGCTGAGGAGCAGAGCAGGCTCCGTGGAGGAGGGGGGTTTGCGGAGGGGGAGGCTGAAGTGTCCTGGGCAGATGCCACCAGACAATGAGCTTTTGGGTGTGCTCTGGGGACAGCAAAGGACAGGATAAGGCACGTCCCCTTTGAATGTCTTTTCTTACTGATTCCTCGGGAGTAGCCATTTTGCATATGAATTAAGCAAAGTAAAACAGCTCCAGGCCTCCCTCAACGAAGATTAGTCCAAAGCAAGAATCTTTCTATGAACCAGCAATGCAGGGAGGAAGGGTGATCTCCATCCCTGGGACCTCGAAGCAGGAATTCAAGGTCCTCGATGAGGGCAAGGCTGGACTCAAGACCCCCTCCAACTCCAAGCATATCCTAGGGGAGGGAGCCTGGGAGGCCGTCATGGGGGAGGGGGGAGCAACCCCTGTGCTTTGGAAATAAATGGCTAGGCCTTAATTCAAGAATCTGGGTGCTTCTGAAAATAAAAAGGATACAGTGACTGATAGCCTCCCGACACACACCCACCCCCTCACTCTACACACACATACAAACACTCACGAGCACAAACACACATTCATACCCTTCACTCACACTCCACACCAGCACGCGGACAGCACGCACACTTCACACGTCCTCCCATCACACGCATACACACTCATGACCCATAGACGTCCCCATCATGCTTGTCGCCCCTGACCCTGCCTCCCTGCCGGCACGCAAATGCGAGAAGAAAAGGGCCGTCCGGAGCTGCCTCCCTTCGGCTTGTCGTGAAGAACGATCAGGGCGCTCCGCGATTAAACAGAGCAGTTAAAAGTGACAAGCAGACTTCTAAAACGGACTAGGCTCTTAATGAAAACCATAATGAATGGAATGAATGGAGGCGCCGCACGGATATCACCCGTAAGTGGTCATAAATATCGGACCAACAGATGAGATCGTGGATACTGCAGTTTTGAAGCCCATCAAATGACTGCTATTAAAATTCATCAATAAATAACCCAGTCCAGACTCATATTCAAGGTCCTCTCATGCGCTGGAGAATTGACTCTGAGGCCAGAGAGACCTGGCTTTTGAATCCTCGTTTTGCCCCTTGACGAGCTTGGGTGTGTTACTCCGCTCGCTGGAGTCTCACTTTCTTCATCTATAAAGTGTGGGTAATTATCCCTTTAATGGGGAAGTTGTGCAGATTAGATGAAGTCCTAGGCAGCGATAATAATTTATCAATGTAGTGAACGATGAATGTTCACGGTTATCTCTTGTTCCCTCCCCTTTCAGCTTCCTGGGGTCAAGGAAAGCCTGCTGGCTGGTGGGAACAACAGGGAGAGAAGGAAAAAGAGGGGAAACAGAAGGAACAGGAAGAGTGGAGGCCAAGGCAAGAGATGGGCAGGGTGGAGAAGGGAAGGAAGAGAGAGAGAGAGAAGGACAGACAGACCCTGGAGGCCACCCGCCGGCACCACCCGTGGTGGGCATCCACGCCTGCTCCGGTGGCGGTGGCCAAGGACCAGCTGTGGAGTAGCCACCACGTGCGGCCCACCTTTCCTCTGAGTTTTCTTTAAGTCACAGCTTTACTGAGATATAGTTCACATACTGTAATAGTCACGCATGTAAAGGGTCCACGTCTGTGGTTTTCAGTATATTAAGAGTTTTGCCTCCATGACCAAGATCAATTTTATGACGTTTTCCTCACCTTTCAAAGAAACCCTATGCCCATTAGCAGTCACTCTCCATTTTACCTGCCCATGAACCTCTCTGGGAGAAATATCAATAATCTCAGATATGCAGATGACACCACCTTTATGGCAGAAAGTGAAGAGGAACTAAAGAGCCTCTTGATGAAAATGAAAAAGGAGAGTGAAAAAGTTGGCTTAAAGCTCAACATTCAGAAAACTAAGATCATGGCATCTGGTCCCACCACTTCATGGCAAATTGATGGGGAAACAGTGGAAACACTGATTGACTTTATTTTTGGGGCTCCAAAATCACTGCAGATGGTGATTGCAGCCATGAAATGAAAAGACACCTGCTCCTTGGAAGGAAAGTTATGACCAACCATAGAAAGCATATTAAAAAGCAGAGACATGACTTTGTCAATAAAAGTCCATCTAGTCAAGGCTATGGTTTTTCTGTAGTCATGTATGGATGTGAGAGTTGGACTATAAAGAAAGCTGAGCACCAAAGAGTAGATGCTTTTGAACTGTGGTGTTGGAGAAGACTCTTGAGAATCCCTTGGACTGCAAGGAGATCCAACCAGTCCATCCTAAAGGAGATCAGTCCTGGGTGTTCATTGGAAGGACTGATGTTGAAGCTGAAACTCCAATACTTTGGCCACCTGATGCAAAGAACAGACTTATCTGAAAAGACCCTGATGCTGGGAAAGATTGAGGGCAGGAGGAGAAGGGGATGACAGAGGATGAGATGGTTGGATGGCATCACCGACTCAATGCACATGGGTTTGGGTAAACTCCAGGAGTTGGTGATGGACAGGGAGGCCTGGTATGCTGCAGTCCATGGGGTCGCAAAGAGTCGGACACAACTGAGTGACTGAACTGAACTGAACTGAACCACTCCAGCCCTAAGGAAGCACCAGTCAGCTCTCTGTCTCTATGCATTTGCTATTCTGGACATTTCACATAAATGAGGCAAAAAACAGAAGGTTTTCTGTGACTGGCTTTTTTTTTTTTTTTTTACTTAGTATTATGTTTTCAAGGTTTGTCCCTGGGGTAGCATGTATTAGTAACTTCCTAAATTTCTTCATTCAAGGCCAAGCAGGTGGAAGAGCAGAGCTTCACATACACACGCAGAAGCCAGCGTCATGATGGAAGCTGTCCAATTGTTCGCCCCAAGAAATCTCACTGAATCAAGATTAGTTAGGTTACAGACTTAGAGGTTAGGCAGTTGGAGCCTATTTTTTTTACCGCTGAGGAATAACAGTGTGGAGAAAGGATACATTCTTTTGAGTGTGTATTTTTTTTTGCACACACTATACCCTTTATACAAAGAAAGGAAAACAAAAGAGGATCCAAATGTAAGAGTCTCCTGTCTGCGGTTTTATGATTTAGATTTAATGTTAAGAGGCAAATGAGCGTCTCTTGGTATTCTGCCCATATGTCTCTCTCTTACCTCTTAAAAGTGACAATTCCCAGCTCTATTTTTACAATGTAAAAGAATGACTCTCCTCTAATGGTTATCTGTCATTGTTTATGTTTCAAGTAATTTTAGACGTTCAGACTGTAGCCTTAGGATGCAGGAAAGCGACACCTCTGGGCCAAAGGCCCCCCTGAAGGAGGAGGGGCTTATACTCGGGACTGAAAGGACAAAGCTATTTGTTTGACTCAGGAAACGTCAATCACCTTTATTCTATAAGGGATGCGAGATGTGTCTCTGAGGGGCAGGTCCTGAGAGATACAGGTATCTGTTCTGCCCACCTGGCTCCAGGGTGAAAATATTTAAAAACTAAATTGTGGGTGCAGCTTCAGTCTCTGTCCTGATGCCCACCATTACATCATGGCCACTAGATGTTAGTCTAGGGCTATAGACAGGTTAAAAAAAGAAAAAATTGAGCTTAATGCAAAATAGAACCAGACATACCATGGACTAATATCTGTGCTTCAGGCAAATCCACCCAAAGAGGGTTCCGTGACGCCTTCTTGCTTTCCTAGAAATTGATTTAGCTTGAGTTCCAGGGAAAGGAAATTGTCCACAGCCAGGCCACAAGCTGCAGGGGCCTCAGTTGCCAGACACGGTGGTCACTGCAGTGGCCACAGGAGGAAGCAGGGAAGAACTCAGAAATGAGGAGTGCCTGTGAAGCTCAGGTACAATGTCTGGTCACTTCCTATCTGGGCTTTTCAGGGACCAGTATCACTGGGGGCTGCAGGGGATACCCGTGAGAGTCACAGACTCAAACTCATGTTTAGAACTACATCCATTGGAAAACAGCAATAACGACAGCAAAGAGTCTGTTGTGTAAGGCCCCATCTCAGGAAACAAAACGATATGGTGTTGCTACTCTAAAAAAGGTCAAGGGTTGTTTATTAACCATGCTCAAAGAATCTCATTAAATCTGGGAGCATGAGGACAGTACCGACTAATATCATACGTGTGATGTGATTTGCGTGGGGGTAGGGACCGCGCTGGGGCCCGATCCACAGTCTAGATCTCCTGCGGCTGCTCGGAAACCCCGGGCTTCTTGGCGGGCTGCTGTCACAGCATCTCTGTTCACTCTATGCAGCAGAGGGGAGGCACTGGTCACATTTACTCAGCCCTGGAGCTCCTCCCTGTCCTGGAATTTACTCCTCAGCCCAACCTTGGCACACAACTAGGTGACCCCAGGTGAGGGAAATAGGACTCCAGAGAAAGTCAGGGGACCAGACTTTTCTCCGTTAATCTGGGCATGCTCCAATTTACACTAAGAGCGTACATTTGCATGTTGGATTCTGGAGGCCCCAACTGCAAGGGTATTGGATAAAATAAAATTAATTATTGTAATCCTCTGTGATCACATTCA
This sequence comes from Muntiacus reevesi, assembly GCF_963930625.1. Taxonomy (NCBI): domain Eukaryota; kingdom Metazoa; phylum Chordata; class Mammalia; order Artiodactyla; family Cervidae; genus Muntiacus; species Muntiacus reevesi. Next base: position 119,989,113 of record NC_089253.1, on the reverse strand, counting down.
AACCCAATATTCTCAGCTTGGCACACAGCATAGGTTTGCCTGCCCGCTTCCCTCTGTGCTTTCCTATTAAAACTATTTTCTCAAACGCTGATTGAGTTCTGGCTGTATTATAGGCACTGGGAGGGTATGGGGTACCTCCGACCTGTATCAAGTCCCCTGGTAGCTTAGATCCTAATGAGGGAGGCACCAAATAGATATTCCCTCCAGGTATGTAGCTTTTACCATAAAGTTGGAGAAACTCAGAGAGCTAACTTCATCCTGCCTGGGGTCAGCTGGGACACTCTTGAGTTCTGATGGGGGCATGAAGGTCAAGGACACAAAAAGGTGGCAGCAAGCAGATACTCTCATCTTTCTACAAGTTCAAAACACCTGCCTGGATCTTTCATCTGTATTCTGTGTCCCCTACTTCTAGGGAGGCTGTTCATGAAAGAGAGAGCTCCTCGAGAAGAGATGGCTCGAGGCTGAAGGAAGGCCCATGGCTCTGGGAAATTGCTGGGCCCGAGACGGTGCGTGTGGTCAGAGAGTAGGATGCCAGCTTAGCCTGACTTCCTGCAGAAATCTGCTGGGCCTGGGCAAACAGTCTTGACATGGAGCCGTGGCGTGGTTGCTTCTGGCTTTTCCCTGAGCTGAGACTTTCCCTGTGGTTCTGGAGATGGGATCAATCATAAAATATGGGGTCTTCCTTTTCTTGGGGAAATCAGACTCCCCGCCTACCGGTCTTCAGTGGTTCCTAGTTGATGAACTGCCCAACACGGCCAGGGCCCATCGAGAATGTTCAAGAGCTTTTCAAAATCTCCTGTCTGCTGTGTGCCAGGCCCTGTGTTCAGTGCTCTGCCTACATCACCTTGTTTCACCCTGCAACATCTGAGAAGGTAGAGTCTACCCTTACAGACAGCTTACCTAGGAGGAAACGGGAGGTTTAGTAAGATGGGACCACTGGATGAGGGTCAGTATAGTAAGGGGTGGGGCCAGGATTCCAGACGTGCTTAACGTGGAGTCCTTCCTGCCCCCACGCAGCTCAGTCTTCCCACCCCAAGAAGGTAGCGTGGCGCTTGCTCGGAGGCCCCAGCACCCATCTGCCTGCCTGGCCCTTCTGGGGCGTCACAGGCTCCGCTGCACTCTCTCCTCTGCTGCTCCCCTCCCCTCCCTATCACCAGGGCACTCCTGGAAGGAAACTCAGGAGAAGGGAGGCAGGCACACCGTGTCCTGGGCCCAGGGACAGATGACCTTTCCAATTCAGCACCTTTATAAATCTTACCTAATGAAGTTAAGGGGAAAAAAGAATTAATGAATAAATGAAGGTTAAATCACTCCCTGCAGAAAATTGATGCTGACAGCGAGGGCCAAGAAGAGAGCTTGGAAAGCAGGGAGCTGACTTGCCCAAGAGGCTTTTAAAATTCCTCCCCCCCCAGCCCCCGTTCAAGAGAGCTGGAAGGCTGGCCAGTTCTGAGATGGGCACTGAAGGCTTTGGGAAGTCCAAGGCAGATGGCCTGAAGGTGATGGAGTCAGAAAGCCATACTCTACCTTGGACCATTTTTCCCAGAAGTGAATTTGCATATGATATAATATGGGTGCATGTGCACACACACACACACACACACACACACACACAGGCATGCTGTATACACAATTAGCTCCTGCAAGACGCAAACAGTTTGGGTCTGCCCGGCTCATTTCTGGCCTTCTGGGACCCCTGTCAGCATGCACTTCTTAGTCATCTTGATCTCCTCATCACCTCTGCACTTGTCACGAGTCCCAACGACGCACCCCCAGGCCTGCCCATCTCAGCCCAACTGCTGTAGGTGAGCGTGTAGCTGGCTTCAGAGATGAAGGAGAAAGAAAAGCTGAAAGGGCTGGGAACCGCAGCATCCATCCAGGCCAGGAGCTTGCATAAAGGGTGGCAGAAGTTGAAGGGAGATGGAGTGAAAACTGTAGAAGTCAAAGGACAGACTCTGGGCCGAGGAACTGGGAGAGACTCAGGCTCTGCCAGGCAATGCTGCTGCCTTCCTGAGAACCCTGGGGCAGGTCGCTTACTGGCTGACATCTGAGTGTAGCTCCACAGTGAAACCGAGATGGAGGAGGAGCCCCGCAGAAGAGAATCAGCAGCAGAAATCCTCCCTGGTGAGAGCAGCGAGCAGGAACCATCAATAATTCTGGTTCTCCGTCCTCTCTGCGCCTGCTCACAGACTCTGATCATGAAGACGGGGCTGCTCTGAGGGCCCAGGGCAGCTCACCCATCCTAAGTGTGACGGGCCATGGGAAGCAGGAAGCCAGCGCTGGGTTGATGGAGGGGCAGGGATGCTGAAGGTGGGCTGGAGCCGTGTGGTGGGCGGGTGGGGGGGCAGGCATAGAGATGATACGGAGCCAAGAGCAGACTAGATCAACTAGTAAATAAAAGGTCACAGTGATTCTCCCCAGGCACCCAGGGAGAAGCAGACAGAGGGTTCTGCTGACGGCAGGAGCTGACAATTGGTAAATGAGCCTCTGCAGTTATCTGTTCCCTTCCTTCTTCTTGTCTCATAAGACAGAGGCTAGAAATAGATGCAACTGGCAGATGACTGAAGGATGAAAAATGAGCAACATATTAGCTGGAGTGGGGTTGGCGGGGGGGTGCTCGGGGGTAGAGGAGTAGGAAGCTCATGAGTAAAGCAGAGGGAAGGCCGGGGCTCAGCTGGAGCCACCTCCAGGGTCTGGCTCTTCCTCTGCCCCCGGCATTCTGCAGGGATTAGTCACTGAATCTTCTTAGCACCCTTATAAGGCAGGTCTGACTCTTCTCCCCATTTTTCAGAGGGTAAAACTGAGACTTTAGGGAGGATATGCCAGGCTCGACTGAAGAGTGGCAGAGCAAAGAATATAGGCCCACCTGCCTCCAAAGATGAGCTCTTCAGATTATCCCGCAATGCCTCCGAACCCTCCTTTTTCTTGTCTTTCTTCCTCTCTTCCAAGACTTCAGAAAGTGTTTATCGAGCGCCTAGTAAGGGCCAAACACTGTAATATATGTCTTTGGGAGACAGAAGCCGCCAGGACAGGCAAGGTCCCTGCCATCAAGGAATGCTATTGGGATGGCCAACTGAATGAACGGAACCGGCACGCTCTCCTTTCCTTTCCCACAAACCTACGTTGGAAAGAGGGGAGCACAGCAGGAGGGGAGACTGTCCTGGGGAATGGGGCGCTGGCCTGGCCACAGGGGCCTTCAGCAGTGGGCTCTGCCCATGGTGGGCATCTTCCTTCTCACTGCGCATCTTTTGACTTGCTGCTCAGCTCCGAGGCCTGGTGGGGGCCCCCGCTGGTGGAGGAGGAGCACAGAGAGCTAGGCACGGGCTTCTTTCCTCCCGGGCACCATGTTTCAGCGGCGGGGCTGGGGAACCATCGGTGCCTCCTCTCCCGGCTGAGGCTCCTTTCCTCTCGACCAGAGGAGGCGGGGAGTGTCCACCGGAAGGCTGCCTGCCTGTGAGCTGTGGATATTCTGCGAGGACTGATGCCCTGATCCCTTGCCTTCATCTCCAACAACATCAAATTGAGGGGAACGGTCCCTGAACATGCTGAATTCTTTCATGCCTCCATGCTTTCCCTCATTTGGGAAGTGTTCCTTTGCTTTTTTTTTTTTCCAAAAAATATTGAAGCAGAGATGATTTACGATGATGTGTTAGGAATCAGGGGCTTCCCCCACGGTGGCTCAGTAGTAAAGAATCTGCCTGCAGTGTGGAAGAGAGAGGTTCGATCCCTGGGTTGTGAAGATTCCCTGGAGGAGGGCATGGCGACCCACTCCAGTATTCTTGCTGGGAGAATCCCATGGGCAGAGGAGCCTGGCGGGCTACAAGTCCGTAAGGTCACCAAGAGTTGGATATAACTGAAGCGACTTAGCACTCATGCATGTTAGTAAGCACGACAAAGTGATTTTTCTTTGACTTTGGCTTCCACTCAGGGAAACCCCCTCTCCTTTCGTATATACCTAGAATATCACCCCCTCCTGGAAGCCTTCCTTGACTCACCGGCCTGTTGGGGAGCACCCTCTCACACCGTCCCCGTGCTCTGCTCGCTGTGTTGTAAATTTGGACGCATGCATGCATCCGCTATCTGTGGTTTTGTGAGGGCGAGCTCTGTGCACACAAGAAGTCCTCAGAGGCTGTTGATGAGTTACTCGGTGGGTGAATGGCTGATTAAGACACTGTTCTCAGCTCTGTCCATTTCCCCCTTTTCTAATCTTCTTTCTGCCTGACTCTCCTCTCTGCCCATCTCCCTTCCCATCATTAAACATGACTTGATGGACAGACTGAGCCCAGACTGTTTGGAAGCCACCAACAGCTGATGACATGGCCAGTTCTCCCTCCAGCTGGTGCAAATTTCAAACCCCAATCTGTAGGTGGTCTGGTAGGGAGGGGGGATAACCAGAAGCAGGAGAGAAGAAGGGAACTCTGGGCAGAGTGGAGAAGGCTCGGGGAATTGAACTGTGTGGCATGCAAACTATGAAGGAAGACTGTGGCTGAGACGCTGGGTCCCTGAGCTGGGCAGGCGAGATCAAAGGGCCAGCTGGAAGACCGCAGCGAAGCAGGGCTCTGAAAACAGCAAGCCCGCCTGCAGGAGAGGGGGCATGACCACTTCCCCCACAGTGACCACAATGGAGCTTCCTGCCCTGTTGCAGGAAAAAGTCATGTCACTGTAGAGACCTCTCCACAGCCCAGAACACAAAGCGATGCTATTTTCACCCCCCTCGTCTCCACGTACCCCTGTCTCACATGCATACATACATACACGCCGATCTGGGTCAGCCTCCAAGGGCTGTGCCCATAGCCACCGTCTGAGATATATTTACGGCTGCAGAAAACACCCACATGTCACGGCCACGGGGAGCATTCCGATACATTTTATTGATGGGGAAACTGAGGCTCCAGCTGGCCTTAACTCAGAGGCACTCGTGACAGTCTGTGATGAGTCCTAACTTCCCACTCCCCCGACACTCTGCCACACTCACCCCTCTGCCGCCCCTCCACCCTCTTCTCCCCCTCCAACTCCCTGGCAGCTCAAAGTTGGCTTCTATGTCCCTTGGACCAGCCCCAGAGAGAAAACCTGTCTGACAGGCAGCACATGTGAGCGGGCTGGGCAGAACTCACGGGCAGTGAGGAAACCCTCTCTCCGACATTTCTAGAAACCAGCCTGGGGGGCCATTTCCAGCTGAGGAGCTCAGAAGCTTTCCTCTGGAGAAATCCACTAGGGATCAGCTTCCCGTGTCGGGGAAGGCCAGTGTTCTAGGAACCTCTGGATACGAGGCTGTCTCACAAGGGCAGGAGGACCCTGGTCCAGGAAGGGGAGGAGCCTCAGGTTGCCCACTGAGGGACCGCCTCCCCACGCTCCCCGAGGGACCCCGTGGAGTACGGGCTGGACTCTCAGAACCCTAAATCGTGCTTCTTCCCAGGGGCTCACTGACCCGCCTCTCCCCCGCGCCCCTTCCCTCACACCCGGTCAGTCTCTTGGCATCTCCAAAGCTGCATCTTCACATCACAGCAGCTGTCCTAGCCGCCAGCGGGTGGAAATGTTTGCACGAGGGCTCCTCTGGATGTGGCCACTTCTTGTGTTGATCCAAACACCAAAACGAAACCAGGCTCTCAGCATCTGCTGAAGCCTAATTGCGTTATGCTCTAAATGAAACACACTCGGTTACAGAAACTCCACGTGGGGAGCGTGAGAGGGCGCTCTGGTAGGGAGCTAGAACAGTAGGCTGCAGGGTTCTGGGGCGTCGTGATGGGGCCCCCGCACTTGGCTGGATGAGACAGACTCAAGATGGCAACACAGGAGGCTCTTGAGAGCCCAAGACCCCTGGGAAGGGCCAGCGAGGCAGCCGGTCGATACCTGTGGCCTGGTTCACACTTGGAAGTGCACCTAGGATGCTCGACCAGCTTTGTGCAGCCTCTCACGGGTCTGCACCTGCCCCCCTCGCAAAGGTGCGCCTCTGCCAGACGGGCCGCGTGGTAGAGAGTGCAGGGCAGGGCTGGCCTCACCCACTGGGTGCCTTGAACCGGGCTCCTAGGTGGTGGGGGCACGGCAGGAGTTCGCTTGGCAAGCGCCTCTGGCCTGGCTCTGCCTCCTAGGAGTCCCGGGGGCCCGGCCTTGCTCTGGTCGGTGGGCCCTGCCGCCCCCGACTCCCCCCCGTGCCACACGGGGCTGAGAATACCTGTCCTTCAAGGTTGCTGCACGTGGCCGAGATGATGCTGGCAGAAGACCTGGCCTGCCGGACAAACAGCAGCTTCCCGCGGCGGGTGCCCTCTCTCTCTCCTCTATGGCCACCAGAGACACTTCCTGTGACTGCACACATCGGGCAGCGGGCCTCTATTGGTTTCTTCTTTATGAAGCAAAACAGCGTCCTGCCCCAGGCCCTTGGCGGCTGTCCAGGGAGGAGTCTGAGTCTGGCCTGGTCTGGAGCCCTGAGCGCTGCGGGTGGACGGGGAGCCAGCGGGCCGGGCCCGCCGCAGCCGTGCGGCCACCAGGGGGCGCCATCCCAGGAGGACGCGGGGCAAGGCTCCGCTTCACTCCGCGTCTGTTCCCGGGTGGGGACGGGGGCTGTCCTAGCTCTGCCCACAGGCCAGCTCGGGGGCCCTGGGCAAATCACTTAGCCAGAGTGAACTGCAGTTTTCTTATCTATTTAAAAAAAAAAAAAAAGCAAAGACAATACTATTTATCCCAGGAGAGTGTTGTATTAGCTGAGGTCATGTTTGCAAACTATCAGAAGAAAAACACGACCTAAATGTTACTTAGATTTCAACACGTCTTAAATTAGGTAGAGCTGAGAGGCAAGGCGGGGTGGCCAAGTTTCTTTTCGAGGTGTGGCTGTGAGCGGAGCTTGATTTGCAGAGCTTCACCTGGCGATTATGCATGGGGCCACTACTGTAAAAGCATAATTACTGTTACTAACATTTCTTAAGCAGGTATTATGTGTCAGGTACTTTTCAGAGTGCCTTTTAATGTATGCATTCACCTCATTTAATCCTCAAGTAATGTCATAATTATCCCCGTTTTCGGATGAGGCAGGTGAAGCACAGAGGTAAAGCAATTGGCCTAAGGTCACACAGCAGGGACCCGGTCTTGGAACCCAGGAAGGTGGGCAGGCTGGCAGTCTCTAGAGCCCACGCTCTTCATGGAGGCCCGGAAACTGCCCATCATCATTCACTATCTACTTCTTTGCAACCTGGCTTGGTGGATACTCTGGTCTCAAGATCTCAAGAGTTACTCTCCCCTTAGGTCCCCCGTTCTCACCTATAAAAGGAAGGACTGCCCCCCACCAGACAGTCCCTGAAGCTCCCTCAGCTCTGGACTGCTATGTCAGGGAGAGGATCTGTCTGCTGAGTGAGCCCAAGTGTGGAGGGACGAGGACAGGGCTCCCCGTGGTTGGTGTGAGTTACTTCAGTCACTGGGGTACTGTAGATCTCTGCGACAGTACTGCTCACTTTATATCGCAATTGATCTGTACATCATTCTTCCCCACCAGAATGTAGCGTCCCTGAGGTCAGGGATTATATTCTATTTATCCCTATATAAAAGCATGCTGAATGGTTCTGTTGTCGCATTGTAAAGAGCAGAAAGAAATCAAGAAGGCACCTATCTTCAGAAATCAAGAAGGTACCTCTTTATAAGACCTTTTGCTGGAATATGACTTAGAAGGATTGCCCTGTCTATATCTGCATATGCAAACGACTTGCCAGTGGACAGCTCCATGCATTATACATGGTAGACACTTAATGGTCTGTTGAATGAATGAGTCTGTGTATGCAAATGAGATGCAAATCACTCCCTATTTTAATTTGACCCTTGGGAACATCTTCAGGGACTCCCTTGGGCTTGGATAGCTTTAATGTTTTTTAATTGAAAGTCTTTTTTTTTTTTTTTTAAACACAACCGATTTTTGGTCTGGCCTGTGCTGAGTGAAGCTATTTTCAAGTTGGGAAAAGGATGCCGGACTGGACCAGGTGAATTAGGATGAACTCTGGCTCTCCTGGTAATTCAGGGGATGATCTAGGAAGTGATTCCCCTTTCTGGCATCGTTTTCCTCATCTTTAATATGAGGGAAAGAGTTCCTTCTGGGATCGAGGTACAGTGATTTCCCACCTCTCCATCCTAGGAACGTCATTCTGGGCAATCAGAGAGTCAGCATCCGGCAGTCCTACCTGGTAAGAGACATCACGTCCCTTGCCAAGGATTAGAGGAAGAGTCTCCAGCCTCCCTGCCCATTTAGAGAAATGAGCTTTTTTGGCACCGGTTCTCCCAGCCTGGGCATTGTGTTCAATGATTTCTTTCCAAACCAAAGGATTTTAAAAATAAGAGGCTGGAGTTTTCTTTCTTAAATACAAGCCAAGCGCCTGATTAATAGGGTGGGTTTGCGATTCCCTTCCTTCATGTGAAAATATTTATTAAAAATGCTCCAATGAGAATGTTAATAGCCAGGGAATCAGCTCTGTGTCAGCCTCTTTGTTCCCTGATATTTGAAATGGGGGGAGAGAGAGAGGGGAAAAAAATAATCAAACCCGGGTCTGGGGTGGTCACTGGTCCCTGAGTCCCGTCCTCCGGGAGGTAGGATTCGCCCCTCTTTTGGGAAAGACGCTGAGATGTGTGCTTGGCTTCTGGGCCGCGCTGAGGTCCTTAACTAGAAACACGTGTGCATCAAAGGCCTAGATCGAAAGTGACATATTTGAAAACACAAGTACGGCAGAAATTTGCTTATCCTCACTTTCCTAATCCGCAAACTCTGTAATTCTCCCCCAAAGTCCCCCAGGCTCTGCTCCAGCCCTGCCTCCTCAGATTCCCTCCTTCCCCGGGATACAGCCCAGGCCTCTCAGTCCGGGCAGAAGGGAGGTCTCTTGTTACTGGGACTCCGACCGCCTTGTAAAAATACACCTTGGCACGCTCTGCCTGCGCCCTGGGAAGCCTTATCGCCAGGACTAAACAAATGTGCACAATCAAAATAAAAGTCTGAGATGTCAAAATAAACGAGCAGGGGACATCTGGAAGGACGGCTCCACACATTCTCTTCTGCTCCTTCCCCAAGTGGTTAGACGCCTAGGGGCTTGGCTATTCAGTGGCGCTGGCCACAGGTGACAGACTCACTACCCTTACATCACAATAAGGCCCTTTGAAACTGTTTCTTATTTTTGGCCCTCGATGCTGGTTTATAGTTGACAGGTCCTCCTCCAAAAATACAAGGAAACCAAAATTCATTCTCAGGCGAAGCTGGCTGGGGTGGCATGCTAGAGGCATCGGGTCTGTCCTCCCAGCGCTCTCCCCCACCATGCAGGGAGTCTTAAACCAGTGCAAGGAGTTGAGGGGCAGGGGTCTCTCCTTCTGAGAAGGGTGGCTTCATAATCTTTCCAAATAATTTTGATTTCTAGTAACTCCAGGCCAGAGTACTTCTTGCCCCAACTCTCTGAAATGACTTGAGGCGGAGGTGGTTAGAGTCACTATCCATTTATCCATGGCGAAGTCCCATTGCCCTGCATGAGGGTGGGTCACCCAGGAGAAAGGTCTTCTGAGTGGGCTGACGAAACTCTGCACAGGAAGACAGACCAGGACAGCCCTTGAAAATCACATGCCATCGCCTGGGCAATTTCCAGGCAGCGTGACACTTTTCCTGATGGATTCCTTCAAAGGCTTCCCAGAAGCAGTTTCAAGAGCCACCTTTGATGTGGGTCTCCTTTAGGGCTCAACGCAACCTCCAGTCCATCAACAGCAAGCTTTAAAGCTACTGGCACTTCTCTGTGAGTTTAGGAAAACCAAACCAGTTCTGGGGACTCTGATCTTAGGTGTTGGGTGTAGCACAGGCTGAAATGGAAGCTGGCTTGCTCCATGCCCCATGGGCCTCATACTGGGGTCAGGATGGGTGAGCTTTGAAGTCCTTACTAGCTCAGATGCTCTGTGGGTTCATGACCCTGCGAGACAGGAAACCATGTATTTATCTTCCCCGTGCCTCGTTTCTCAAAGCGGGGTCATGGGCTACACGTGTCAGAATCACGGGGAGACGGGCGGTAGAGAGGTGAAGAGGCGGGCAGGAGAGAGAACTGTATGACTTCTAAGGTTAAGTCATAAAGAAGGCAATAACATTTCCCCCTGTTAGGTAGTTAGAATAGGAAACAGGAGTCCAGAATGGCAGTGGCTAAAAGACAAGCAAGCCCGTGGAAATGGAACAAAGGAAGGTCCGAGGACCTGAGTAGAACTGAGTAGGTCTGAGGACCTCAGGTAGAATGAACAGCACTCCTAGCTAGCCCAATTTACATAGGGCAGGCCCGGGGGGAGGAGAAAAAACATATAAAAAGGGGATCCAAAGGGCTGGGGTCTCTCTCTCTCCAGCACGCTGGCGTGCTCCCCCCTCTCTCCTCTTCGCGTCTTTGGGTCAGCATGCCCTCATGCCTCGAGGATGTATTTTCCTGCTATTTTCTAAATAAAATTGAGCTGTAACACGGATCGGTCTAAGAGCTATAACACAGTGTGTCTGAGACCTGAGAGCTATAACACGGTCTGTCCGAGAGCTATGACACGCCCAGGGCTCTAACATCCATTTGTTGAGAAGAGACAGAACCGAGGAGAGCACACTCGGCTGACACACCTAATCTGGGGGAATATGCCCTCTTGGAGCCCTGAGCGGCCGTGCTCAGGAAGTCTGAGCACCTTGAGGCCGCCATGCTGTGAGGAAGCCCAAGACGCAGGGAGAGGCCTCGTGGAAGCCAGCGCGGCTGACGGCCCACCGGGTCCAGCTGCCACACGTGTGGCTCCAGACCATGATAGTCCTAGTCATTCAGTCACCCCAGCCCTTTCACCCCATCCCAGCAGAGGCTCCAGTCTGGATGCTGCAGAGAAGAGACAAGCGGCCTCTGGGGCACCCTACCTGAACGCCTGACTTAGTTGGTGAGCATGGCAGCTCCCTCTATGGCAGTGAGCTGGAGATACAGTTCACTTTGTTGCAGAGGTCAGACACGGTAAGCCCCCGGGGCAGCCCCTTTCCAGCCCACTGTCCACGTACGCAGCCAGACAGGAGTCTGAGTCTTGGGGGATGACCAGGGCTCAGGGTCCCCCTCCCTTCTCTCCACAGATGCCTGGAATACTGGCCTCCTGGGCCTCACACACGAGCCTAGAGCTGCCTCCGCCTGTATCAAGGGGAGCGGGACTGTTTAGTCTGCTGGGCACATTCTTGGATTTTAAAAATAAATAGCAGATTATGAGTGACTCAAATGGTGTTTGACCAGGACAGAGGCTTCTGAGGCGTCCCTTGGGAGGGAGCAGCAAGAATGTCAGGTTGGAGGTGTTTGCCCGAGACTGGGATCTGTCTTAGCCATAATTTATAGTGGAGATGCTTCTGGCTCTCCCCGGGGGTCTCAGAAATTCTCATAATACCACTAATAATGTTGTTCAGTTGCTCAGTTGTGTCTGACTCTTTGTGACCCCATGGACTGCAGCATGCCAGGCCTCCCCGTTCTTCACCATCTCCCGGAGCCTGCTCAAACTCATGTCCATTGACTTGGTGATGCCATCCAACCATCTCATCCTCTGTCGTCCCCCTTCTGCTCCTGCCCTCAATCTTTCCCATCACTGGGGCCTTGTGATAACGATAATAATCATTGCTACTGACTGAAAGCACTGATTGTGTGTTAGAGATGGTGCTAGTAATTTATATAGGGTCTCTCAATCGTCACGCCAGTCACCAACATGAGGCCCATATACAGATGTAGAAAGTGAGGTGCAGAAAAGTGAAATAACTTTCTTAAAGCCATATGTCTCGTTAGTGGCAACATATGACGAGCAAGGCGGTCTGACGGCCACGCTCCCGCTATTAACCACTATGCTACCTTGCCTCTCCAGGCCTTGAAATAGATAGCAGCATCCCATGCCCTCACCCACTCTAAACACACACACACACACACCCATCGCCAGCCTCTCTGCTGTTCCCAAGGCCTTTTGCAGCCTTCGCGGAACCATTCTCCACTGTGACTCCCTTTTTCCATTTCACCCTTCGCTGGATCATTTTATGCCTCTATTCCCTCTGCTAATTCAAACTAATTAAAGTATAAAATAGAATAATTGCTTCCATCCCCATACTTCTTTCCCATCCACCCGGAGTACAGGGGGAGCTCCCCTTTCGGAGAGTGGCCAGCCTGACAAGTTGGGTGGAAACTGGGGCTATCAAGTTTCTTTCCATCTGGTGATGTGGGTTTTCTCTTGGCTCACTGCCTGATCGTCCCGGGACCCGCAGTCTGACTTCCATTAGGCACTGAGGGCATGGTGGCGGCTGGTATCCCCTCCCACAGCATCTGCCGGTCGATTCGCTGTCGAGGAAGCTGGGCCGGACTTTCTAAGGAAGGGCCGGGCATCCTATCAGGGCAGCATCTGGGCAATTAGTAGGACTGGGGGAATCGGGTCCCAAACGTTCCCCTGGGACCACCGCAGGCCTTGGATCTATTAACAGAACATTAACACCAACTTGTCAAAGGTCGTTAAGCAGTGGCACTAATGGTCCAACACTTCTTACTAGTCCTATTTCTTAATTACATTTAATTAACTAAGAGCGGGAGAGGAAACTTGCCTGAACACACGAGCCTGTATTGGACTGTTCTGACTCTGTGGGGAGGGGAGACTCTCTCTAGGCAGTGCTGGAGGCCAGGCACCTGATTCTGCTCTCTTGTGGCATCAAGGATACAACAGGCACCGAGATTTGGGGGAAGGGGAGGGAAACAGGGAGACAGAAGCTAGGGACCCAGGGAGGGCAGAGATGCGAGCAGGCTGCCTAGAGATTTACTGTAAAGTGGGGTGATGGCAAACCCCCATTCCCATCATGTCTTATAAAGTCTTAGGTCTTTCAGAGAACTCCAAAGCCTTAAAACATTGCCTCAAAACAAGAATCTGCTTATCCATGGTGGTGGTTTATTCACTGCAGTCATATCTGACTTTTGTGACCCCATGGACTGTAGCCCCCAGGCTCCTCCGGCCATGGGATTTCCCAGACAAGAATACTGGAGTGGACTGCCATTTCCTTCTCCAGGGGATCTTCCCAACCCAGGGATCAAACCCAGGTCTCCTGCACTGCAGGCAGATTTTCTATCAGCCGAGCCACCATGGAGGCCCATAGCCACCGTTCTGTCCTCACTGCAGTGTTCATCCTTGTGGGAAGAAGTTCATACGGGCACACACAGCCTCATAAAAGCTCTCCTTCAGAAAGTTCTTTTGGTTTGACCTCAAGATTGTTTCCTGCGCTTCTGAGGCTGTCTTCTGGAGATGGAAAAGAGTCCTGATCCCCAGGCCTGAGAGAAACTCTTTAATAGCTGAAAGAGACGCTATGGTCACATTTATTCTCTCCATCTTTCAAGCTGAGGACACTGAGTCCCTGAGACGTCCAGGGTCTAGGTCGCCCAGCTGGTCAAAGGGGGGCTGGGATGAGAACACAGGTCTCCTGGCCTGGCCCGAGGCCTGCTGGCGGTGCCGACCGCCACTTAGCTTCCTGCTCATCAGCACCCACGGTCGCCGCCCTCCTGCGAAGTGGGATCCCCAGGGCTGAGAGCGGGGAGGGGCCGTCAGGAACAGTGCTGGTCTGTGAGAGCTGACGCGGCAGGAGCCCCCTGCCGTCTCAGCCAGCATCACCTCGACGCCCGAGACGAGAAGGTGGGACCTGTCTGAGGCCACCCTGTTGAGAGCGTCAGACCTCAGACACAGCCCTGTTACTAGACGCAGATCCTCCATCTCCACCAGGATTCACTGGTGGCTCAGACGGCAAAGAGTTGGCCTGCAGTGCAGGAGACCCGAGTTCGATCCCTGGGTCGGGAAGATCCCCTGGAGAAGGAAACGGCAACCCCCTCCAGTCTTCTTGCCTGGAACAATCCCACGGACGGAGGAGCCTGGGGGGGCTAGAGTCCACGGGGCCACAAAGAGTCGGACACGACTGAGTGACTTCAGCTCACTTCCTCCATTCCAGAAAGGAGGAAACAGAAGCTGTTAAGGCGGTCATACAGCCAGCATCAGCGCAAACACTGACCCAGAGCGCACGCCATCCGACTCCACCACCGTCGACCGCTCTCTCGCCACACGTTCAACTGCTGCCTTTGCGAGGTCCAGGCTGTCTGAAAACTGCGCTCGTCGCCGCTCGCCTCGGGTGGCCCTTCCCCAGACCCGGCCCCTGGTACTGGCCCCCCTCCCCGGGCCCGGCCCCTGGCGAGACCCCCGGGTACCGGCTGGCATGTGGCCTGTGGCTCTCCAAGAGGCAGGACTCCGAGCTCCACCTCCGATCCACGCCCTGCCCTGCTGCCCACTGACCCGGGCTCCGCCTGGCACAGCGACCTCCCGACTCATGGCTCAGCTGATTCAAGACAGCCACAGGGCGTAAACCCAAACTCCTCCCACATCTGCTCCGTGCGACGGTTACTACCGAGCAGCTCTGCGTTGGGGCCGACTGACAGGCACTGGGCAGCAGACCCCGGAGGTGAGACTGAAGGAGGATTATTCAGAAATAAGCTGCGGACGCTCGGTTTAGTCAGAGCGGATGCTCCCAGGGGTAACATCAGATATGGTTTGGAGAGGTCATTATATTCCCTGAAGGCCACTTATCAGCCTCCAGCCCTTTCCTTTGGTCACGTTTTGAATTCAATTTCGAAAAGCATCTCATTTGAGTGAAAGATGTGAATCCCGTGGACAGAGGAACCTGGCAGGATACACAGTCCATAGGGCTGCAGAGAGTCAGACGGGACTGAAGCGACCGAGCATTTAGCCCAGAGACGTGTCTCGGCATCATCTCGGCCCCACCGAGGTCTCACTGGTCACTTCTGTTGGCTCTCTCTGCTTTTCCACTTCATGGGGCTCCGAGAACCCAAGAAAGAATTTTTATCCAGAGTTATCAGCTTGCTCCTCAGTCATACTTAACATCTTCTGAAAATATTAATTTGATGTCAATGTGGCTCTATTTCAGGGGTCCCCAACCTCTGGGATCTAATGCCTGATGATCTGGGGTGGAGCTGGTGTAATCATAATAGAAATAAAATACACAATAAAGGCAATGTGCTTGAATTATCCCGAAACCAACCCCACTCCCCCACCGCCGTCTATGGAAAAATTGTCTTCCATGATGATTGGTTCCTGGTGTCAAAAAAGGTGGGGGACCACAGATCTGTTTGATCCCTCTGACTATCCTTTTATGCACCTGCCTAGGGGACGATCCGGAGAAGGCAAATTTGAATTATCTGAATTTGTGTGGTGCCCATCTACCATTTGAAAGAAATTGCTGTTTGTCTTATAAACAAAGAAAAACAGAAAGGAAAGGCAGAGCATTTATAGACTCCAACCTGATGCTACAGATTTTCCCTTGTTAGATTCCAAACAACTTAAGGAGAGTGACCAAGTTCCACTTATTTTGATGTTTTTCCAGAAAGTTGTTCCCAATAAATACATGATCAGCCATTTTTTTTTCTTTTTTAGGGTTATAAGTTCCCATCTGGACCTGTTTATACCTTGATCATGGGGGTTACATAAAGGAAGGAAGGTAAAAAAAGAAAAAAAGGCGGATTCAAGAGGATGTGGTATAATTTGCCGACGATCAGCCTATGATTTGTGTCATCTCTTCTGAGAAGGAATTTTCAAGTTAGAGTTGCACCTCTACTTCCCTTATGCCATCAGATACCCGTTTACCTCTGCCTCCCTCCCTGCCTCCCTTGTCCCCAATTCAGAATTCATAAACACAAACACGGAGGAGAGAAAGAGAACTCTGGGCAGGCTGAACCTGATGCCAGACGCCTGGAATCTTTGCAGAGTGTTTTGAGAATGATGCCCGAGCAGGGAGGCACCTTGAGAAAGCTCTCTGGTCCCCCAGCACAGCACCCTTATCTAGCCTAAGTCAGTGTCCTCCACACCAAGACAGAGTCACGGTCCTTTCTGCTTCTTACAGCCTTGATCTTACCATGTCAATGCCAAGACCACCGCCACTGCTGACCAACTGTTGACCCACTGACAATGAGTGGAAACGCAGCCAGCTTTTCCTAAGGCTAAGCTTTGCTTCCTGCATCTCCATTGCTTTGGTGAAACCCCGTCTCCCCTTCTCTTGTCCTTCACTGCAGCTCTCCTTGCATTTGCCTTCTCTCTGCTCCTACATATTCATTCAGATCAAATAAAACCCCGAGAGAATAAGGTTGCATCCAGGCAGGTGGGGAACCGACTCGGGGTTTACCCAGCACAGGAGAGAGGTCCATTTCTCAGGGCTCTCCGTCTCTGCAGGCAGAGTTGCAGCTCCTCAGATCTGGCCAACTTCTACCCTGCATCCCTCTAAGACTCAGGCCAAGATTTTTTTTTTATCTCTTTCTGGGGCCCTATCTTGGGTCTATCTCTCCCAGGACTGAGTCCAGCCTGGAGGCCTGGATTATTTACACCTCTTTGGCTCCCTTGAGCAGCAGACTCTGTGGGCCTGGGGCAGTAAATCTACCTTCTAATCACACCAAGCTGCTCCGCGCAGTCTGGCCTGTTTTTGCGGGGCTGTTCATCATGTGCTCAGACAGGGTCTATGGCCTGCAGAGAAGCTCCGGGAAGTGACTGGCCCCAGTGGCTTCTCCCTGACTCCCTGCAAAAGCTTCCCGGGGCCTCTGAGCAGCAGGCCCAGGGGTCTCTCTTGTTCCGCGGAAAAGCTTCTGCACAAAGGTCATGGGTTATCTGCGCCTCCCGGGCTCTGGAAAGCAGGGGTGGGTGCCGGCACTTACCTGCCTCTCAGACATGATGTACAGGTAGCGCTGGTCGATGGAGAAGGCCATGTCCCGGAGGATGGGGCTCCCGTCTTTGAGCACGGAGACCATCTCATATTGGACCCCGCCGTGGGGGGGACCATCTGCTCGAATCTGCGAAAGAAACAAGGGCACCCTCAGCATCTGTTCTCAGCAGCCCCTTCTGAATTCCCTGCCTGAGCCTGGAGCAGGTAGTTTACAGAAGACAATGCTCACGTCCGGCCCCCAGGAGCTACCCTGAAGCAGGCTGGGTCACAGGGAAGACAGAGGTGCTTCTTAGTTCACACAGCCCAGTTTCCACCCAGAGGAATCCTTTTCCAAGCAGTCTGAGCGTGCTGGTCTGGACCTTCTAATGGCGGGTTTATCTGTGTGTGCATACATGTCTTTAGGTGCGGTCTGAATGTCCTTATGTGGTTATTCTTGTGCGTGTATGGATGTGTTCACAGCACTGTGTGATGGGGGTGTGTGAGTGTGTGCTTGTGCACACTTGTTAGCGTTTGGGGTAGGAGAATCAATATCTACACACAATGGTTTCGCCTTGAGCAGGCGAGGGAGGATGGTGGGACCAGCACACAAACCATCAAAAAACAGGTCATCAAGAGATTCAAGATTTTAGGATCTCAGAAAGAGATTTCTGCCCCCGCACCCCCACCACAGCAATATCCCCTGAATGATGTGTGCAAATCCACCAGGTGATTTTGGTGAGCCAGGAATCCCCAAGGACAGAAATCTGAGAGTCAGTCTCAGAGTCCATCCCAGGATAAGAAATCAGGAAGAACCGAGAGGTCATCTAGTCTGGGGCTTCTCAGGCTGGATGTACATTAGAATAATCAGGGGAGTTTTTAAAACACATGGCTGGATCCATTCATCAGAAATTCTGTGCTTGGGGACCTGGCATCTTCTTTGGGTTTCAAAGCTCCCCGGGTGACGCTAATGAGCAGCTAGGGTTTAAAAGCACCAATGTCGCCCAGGGTTTTCAAACCAGCATGCCCTGAGAACCACCTGAAGGAAGTGGGAAATTCACCCCTGGGACTATCCCAGAGTTTCTGATTCAGTGGGAATGAGGCCTGAGAAATTTCATTTCTAATAAATTCCCAGCCAATGTGGATACTCCTGGGCTGGGGGTTGGAGAAACAACCCCTTTGTCTAAGCAATACATGAAGCGTCTTGGTAGCTCAGGCGGTAATGAGTCTGCCTGCAATGCGGAAGACTGGGGTTCGATCCCTCGGTCAGGAAGATCCTCTGGAGAAGAAAATGGCAACCCACTTCAGTATTCTTGCCTGGAAAATCCCAAGGATGGAGGAGCCTGGAGGGCTACAGTCCATGTGGTCGCAAAGAGTCGGACATGACTCAGTGACTAACACTCCAGTTCTAAACAGAATTTGGAAAGCCAGTGGAGAGAGGCCCCTGAGGACCGTCAGCTCATTCAGAAACAAGATGACGGGGAGTCCACGGTTTGAACGCACTCCTCCTGCTAGGCTTCCTGTTCCCAACACAGAAGCTGATTGTTGACCAATATTGCTAACCCGGGCCGTTTCTTTGTTCTCTGTCCATCTAAACCCCCCCCCACCCCCGTTCAAGCCCACTTCCCCCGTAAAGCCTTCTCTAATATCTCTACCACACTAATTGCTCCTCACCCTGAGGGCTATTTTTTTCCCCCACCAGACATTTTGTCCTGAGATTATAATCAATTGAGTTGTTCATTGTATATGTATTAGCTAATGCATATTGACTACCTACTTAAATTGTTCTCTGATTGCCTCACATGTGCGTAAGTCCACCAACATTTTGAAGGCAGGAATGCTTTCTGTTTCTCTGAGGACCAGCCTCTGAGGCCTAGAATGGAACTGGGAACAGAGCTGGTGATGGACAAAAGGGAATGCCTGGGAAATGCTTATTACGAAGGACATGAACTATGATCCAGCTGATAAAGTGTCATGGGCTCTTTAGGGCTAAATCAAAGTTGAGGTCAAAAGACGGTTTTCTCTGGATGATTTTAAGATGAAGTTTCTCCCTCCTATTTGCTTTGATTTCTCTCTTGGACTTCTAACCATCTCCTTCCCTCTGCCCACGTCTCCCACCCCACTGAGAGCAAGGACTATGACTTCTTCATCGCAAGGGCTAAGCGTGGAGCCCGATGCCACAGGAAACATGCATGCATGGAGGAATGGATGCATTTTCAGTCTTTACTGGCCAAGTCAGGAAGCTCAGGAGCATTTGTTTACTGCAGACTTGGGAAAGTTGGACTAGGGCTTCTATTCAAATTTTTCCAGCCTCCTAAGAGCTTGTGTACTTGAGGGGCCTGAGCAGGGTGTGGTCTGCGATTGCTGACTTGGGCTGGACTGGTGTGGGTAAGGAGACCTGACCCCACTGTGGGGTGGGGTACAGTGGTTCTGGAGTTCCTAGTGGCGGGGCCAGCAGATTCCTGCATGAGGCCCTGTGCCTATATCCCAGGGGTGAAGACTGGAGCAGGGCAAGACTTCCCCTTGCCTGCTTCGTGGGCGACTTTGGTGGGAGCTCCGGCCTTGAAGACGAGGAGGTGACCGCAGTGCAACCAAAGAAACTCTGCTCTCAGCCACTCTTACCCCAGAAACTCGCCTGCAGCATGGACTCTTCTTTTCCCCTAAGCTCCTCTTTTGGCCTTTTTCTTCCTAACTAGTGGCTTCCTACTCTTCCAAGCTGTTGCCTTGGCAACTGTCATTAAAGCCCCTCCTTCCAGGGAGGGGTGAGGGGGCTATTTAGTTCATTCTCATTGGGTGGAGGAAGACTCGGGGTCGGCAATGATGCGGTGGGGCCGAAGCTACTGCCCTCCACCCTGGAGCGAATCTCGTGATGGATTCAAGCAGAGGGAAGAACAAGGGTCTCAGTCTGGGAAAACGCCCCACAATTAAAATAGCTCCCCTTAGCTTTCAGGGCAGCATTCTCTCTTAGACAGAGAAATCCAAAATTTCCAAGAGATTCTTCTAGAAACACAGTAGCTTTTAATTACAAAAGTTCTCAGGCAGGACTTCCCTGGTGGCCCAGTGATTAAGAATCTGCCTTGCAACACAGAGGACGTGGGTTCAACCCCTGGTCAGGGAACTAAGATCCCACATGCTACGCAGCAACTAAGCCTGCACTCCGGAGACCGCAAGCCACAACTGGAGAGAGTCCTCGAGTCTCAGCAAAAGATCCCCCAAGACACAAAGAAGACCCTGAACGCCACAACTAAGACCAATAGAGTCAAATAAATATATTAATATTTTTTTAAAAAGATTGCTATAAAAAAAAAGTTCTCAGGCTACTGCAGGAGGTAGGGGGAGATGTGATAGTCATGACTTCTGATTGGCTTAACCTCAATATTCCATATCCATAAAATGGGAGAGTTCAAGCTCTGCTTTCTCCTCGGAAAAGGAAATGTCCCAGAACTGCGTGCCATCCTCCCTATGACAGCTGCTCCTCTCCGAAGCTGCTTTAATTCTCCTCTAGCACTGACTCAGCCCCAAGAGCTGCAGAAGCATCATCCCACTTGAGGGCTGGCCAGCTCAGCATCTCCCCACCCGGGCAGGCTGGTTAACCCTCTGCCAGATAAATCGGCCTCCTCCCTAAGAGGCTGTGCACACATACTCAGAAGGAGGAATACCACGTCTGGCCCTCCCTCTCTGGGTCCTGGGACTAGATGGTACCCATGGCCAGGTTGGAGCGGAATCTTACAAAGATAGTTTATCATCATACTCTGGTACGTCCCCGTTAGAACTAATCCCAGTCATTAACTTTTTTTTTCTGAATAAGAAGCCTAAACGGTTTTTTTCCCTGTCTACAATCCGAATCTTTCAATAAACCAGTTGAAGCCAGAATCAAACCTACAGAACTCTGAAAACATCAGAGCTGAAACTAAACCAGAACAGAAAATGTTCTTGATACTGAACCTGAACTGAACTATCCTATGTCATTCCCTCCAAATCCCTGGAGAGGGGGGCAGTCCTGCCGGAGAAGTCCGTGCTATCCGCCTTGAGCTGGTGCAGCCCTCTGAGATCCCAATGAGAAGACAGAGAGGATGGAGAAGGGGGACAGGGGGCTGGGGTCCCAAGGATGAGGAACGGGCGGGACTGGCAGGCTGAAGGCAGGACGGGCCAGCTGGGCGGCAGACACCGCTCCCTTCCCTGATTCCTCTCTCTCCCTGTGGGCAGCACACCGGAGAGCGACACCAGGTCCCGGGGCTTCTGCTCTGACTGTGTTCTTGCTCTTGTCTGGGCTTGATTTCTGCCTGACGTTCACTTTCTCACTCACCTCCCCAAGCCTCAGCTTCCCTCTCTGAATAGGGAGAATCACAGACTCAGGAAAACTGCCGGAGCTATGGGGCTTTGGAGCCCGTCTCATCCAAGCCCTTCTGCTCGTGGACGCAGACGGTCAGGGCTGGCCCCGGGGCTCCCACCGGCTCCATCCGGGGTGGTCCAGAGGAAAACACGGCTGATGGAGCACTCCCTGGGGCTGAGGAGGGACAAGGGTGGCCCTGCTCTAATTCAAGCCCAGGGGTCCCCGTCTTTCCTGCCTTGGAAGTTTTCAGTTTCGACGTTGCTCTCCATCCTCGCCAGACACAGGATGGTGGCGGTGGAGACTGCAGCAGAAACCCAGACAAAAGTGCATTTTAAAATGCAACAGCTTGCGTCTGTCCTGTGGTGTCCACAAAGTGAGTTCTCTCCAGCTTTGAAGCTTGCACCCCAGGGCCAGGATTCAATGACCAACAAGACACTGAAATAGGTCATGAATCCAATCCCAGAGAAGGGCGTTATCAGACCAGGCCGCACAGGCCCCAGCCAGGTAATCCAACCAGGCAGAGGAGGAGCGTGGAGACGTGCAGGGCAGGGAGGGGATGCAGGCCAGGAGGGGATGCAGGCCAGGCGGGGATGCAGGCCAGCCGGGGAAAGCTGGTCACTGCAACCCATCTTTCTGGCTGGGCTCCTCCTCTCCTGGGAGGGTGGGACCTCAGTGGACACGCAGAGTTAGCGGTTGTCACTTTGCTTGGACACCACTCAGAAGGTGGGACAGGATGGACAGTGTCCTACACTGGAGGGCGACCGTCTCTACAGAGACCAGCACAAGAAAAAAAAATGTGCCTGAACCATTGCACAAGGAGGTGGAGGCTAGGTCTAGTCAGAATTCCTATTGAGAGGGGCCCCCCGCTGCGCAGTGGGTGACCACAGGAGACCGTACCTCCTTCTCAGGAGGGCTTTGAACACAGGATGACTTCTTTGGCTCATGGTTAAATGAGGACCTGCCTCAAGGTAGGATGGATTTGGTGAATTTTTCAAAGGGCCCTGTTGGCCTAAAGAATTTAATAATAGCTACCATTTCTATTGGAGTTTCCTTGGTGGCTCAGCGGTAAAGAATCCACCTACAAGGCAGGGGATGCCAGTGTGGCCCCTGGGTGGGGAAGATTCCCCTGGGGAAGGAAATGGCAACCCCCTCCAGTATTCTTGCCTGGAAAATCCCATGGACAGAGGAGCCTGGTGGGCTACGGTCCATGGGGTCTCGAAGAGTTGGACACGACTTAGCGATTAAACACACAGCACACACAGCCACTTCTATAGCTTTGACAAACTGCTGACTGCTGTCGAACGTGCTTAACAAAAATGGACTCATTTAATCCTTACGAGCCACCCCTGGAGGACATATTATTACTGTTCCCATTGTACAGGTAGGAACTTGTAGGCGCGGAGAAGGACGTCACTTTCTCAAGACCACACAGCTAAAGGGTGGCAGAACTGGGTTTCCCATAGAGTCCAATTTCTCAGAGTCACTCGGTGACTCTCCTAAGAAATATTAACGGGTGCACACAGCCGTTCACTGCAGCTGAGATCAGGGGAGACGGGCAGATGAGCGTCCAAGCCGTCTTTAGCTGCTCTTCCTCTTTCAGACCCCAAGGCCACAGCGGGACAATCACCTGTCTCCTAGGGGTGGTGGCAAGCTCAGAGCCTCATTTGGGAGGACTATGCTGGGAGGCTAAAAGTCAACTGATGAGGACTGGCTTTGGGGCAGGAGGAGGTGAGCTGAAATCCACGGGAGATTTACTGTCTGGTCTTCCGGGTGGGAGGGGCCTCTTCGAAAGGAGAATGAAATAGTAATCCTATTAGCAGTCACTTGCCTTTAAATCATAGCTAGGTCTGCACAGAAATTAATGACAGCCTCTTTACTTGAATATCCAATTCAAATCAGCATATCCAATTAACTAGCTTACCTGCAGGCCCCTCCAAACGCTTTTTCTTATGCATCAACTTCTTCTCTAGTTAGTTCTAAATTATGGAGCTTTTGCTTGGGATCTGACACTCTCATATCGCTCTATTAGTAGTAGTGGGGGTACTAGTAGTCGTAGTATTTTTGTAATAGTTGCTGAGGAGCCATAGAACCGGGGATCTTCTTGGGCATCTCAGCAGGAAGCAGACTGGTTGGAGAGGCAGCACCCCGCAGAGGGAGGCGCTGGTTTGTGTCTGCAGGGCTGGGATCTAATCCCAGCGTTCTCATTAATTGGCTGTGTGACTTCAGGCAAGTCGCTTCGCTTGTTTGTGTAATAGGTTCCGTAGCTGCCAAATAAGGGTGGTAACTTCTGTCCTCAGAGCTCAAGCAGGATGTTGTGAGAATGAAATGACTTATATTAGCCATGAATTTCAGGACTGTCCAATATTCATTCAGGACATGGCCTCCTGGGAGCTAGGCTTGTGTTGAGAGCTGGGGATGCTTCAAGAAAGGGTCCCCTTCGAGAAAGGGTCCCCTTAGGAAGGCCCAGGAACAGGCAAGTGGACAATCTCATCAGTCCGCACACACCTGGGCTGCCCCGTGTGACAGAGGTTTGCGGGGGTGAATCCAGGGAGACTGGCAAGGAGAGGAGGGTTTCCTGGAGGAGCTGATACCGAAAGGGAGAAACAGGAGGGGAAGGAAATGCAAAGCCTTTGGAAACTTTATAAACTGTGACATAAATACAGACGTGCGATTGTTACATCCAAGCCCAGATTTCCTGGAAACCTGGTTTGTCAGACCTGAGTATCTGGAGAGGGTGAGGCTTTCGACATGTAGTCATTGAGGGCTCAACAATTTCAGCAGGTTTTACCACTGCGTGCCCTAAAATTCCCCTTGGAGGAGGCCTTTATTATTTGATTTTATTTCTGCCTCAGGACTCTGGGCTTGTGTGGTGTATAGTGTGTGTCCACATGCATGAGTGTGTGTGTGTGTGTGTGTGTGTGTGTGTGTGTGTGTGTGTACACTGAGACTGTTAAAGAAGGCAGAGCAGCCTGCTGCTGCTCAGGCTGAACTTGGGAGTGAGTTTAATGAGCGTGTGTATCTGCAGCTGTGCATTTAGGGCTTCGAGGGCGAGGATTCGTGCTGTTTATTTTTGTAGAGTTTCATGACCCGAATTATTTATAGATTGAAATCTCTGGTAGATTCAGTCCCTGAGATTCTTCCTCCCTCTCTCCAGCACCCACTACACGTGAATCCACAGGCGAACACAGACACACCGCAGCCCGGACCTCCAGGGTGCTGGAAGGGGCTCAGGGCCCCTCCCTCAGCCCCCAGTCCGTGCAAGGGCAACTAACCACGCGGAGTCACACAGTCCAGTGGGCTGCGGCTCCTTGGAGGACAGCTGGGAGCCGGCCCCTAAATGCTCAGATAATTGCATAGGAACATAGGAGTCTGGAAAACTTGGCCTGTGGGTTGCATGGAGCCAGGAGAGATGAGGAAGACAGAGACTAAGGACCCTTCCCGTCCACAAGATGGAAGGAAGTCACTGAGGTGTACTAAGCTTTGAGAACTCCAGTGACCCTCATACTTGTGTGCATGCACACATGTGCACACACACATGCATTCTCCCGCACGCACATACATGTGAGCACACATGTGCGTGCACACTCACACACACACACCCTGCTACACACACATACGCATGAGCGCGCGCGCGCACACACACACACACACACACACACACCCTCCCACATACACGGGGATGCTTCCTGCACCGGTCGCCAGTGAACTGTCGGTCAATCCTGGGGCTTTGACACTGGAGACCGACATTTCCAGGTTATTCCTGTTTCTGTGCATGTCAGGGATCTGCCCTAGATAGTAATCAGGGGGTGGACCGGCTAGCACACAGGCCGCGGGGCTAGAAGCTCCTGGATTTCAGAAGGCCAGGTCGGGGAGGGTTTTCTACTGGAGAGCAGGGAGGGGGTCCCAAGAGGAACCACTTGCCTCTGGACTTCTGCATCTTGGGACGGGCTGAGAATTCTGGCTTCTGAGCACAGGGGATGTGGTGACTCTGTACTGAGCAGGGACTCTGACCTGGGGTTGAGGGGGTTAGCTGGGGTTCTCTTCTAAGTCATGGCTTCTCTGCTCCTTATCAGCCTGGGGTGGGTGGCCAAGGCATCACCATCCAACGGCCCGAAGAGCGGTGAGGAGCGGCCTGTCTTCATGCCTTCTTGGGGATCAGGACCGACTGCACTTCACAGGTGCACCAGCTCCTGTCTCTGGGCTTTGCCCTGTACCGCTCAGGGGAGAGCAACCCCGAGGCCCAGAAGTACCAGAATCCAGTGTCTTGGGTCTCGCTCTACCATGGAGGGCTGGTGGGGGCCGGGGAAGGGGCAAGAGAAGCCAGGAGAGGTGAGTGACGTGAGGCAGTTCCAGAGCGAGGGGCTCTGCTGCGACCAGCCCTGCCTTTCAAGGATGCTCCAGCTCAAGGCTCGGGCAGGTCAGGAGGCTCCGGGAACAAGCTGAAGCTGCCAGGGGCCGAGGAAGCACTTGATTGTTCTGGGAAACAATAAGATAAACACAGCGAGGGACGGAAGAAGCATTAAGCAGCCTCAGATGAAATCAAATCACGCAGCGGCAAAGCGATAATTCACCGGGAGCGTACAGAGCTGGGGGGCGGGGAGTGTGGAGGGGTGGCAGGAGGGATTCATAAAGAATAATGAGCGCCTCCTGCTAAATCCAGAATCTCTGCTTACCTAAAGCTCTAGCAACGGTGGAGCCCCAGGATCTCCATCCAAGCCGTCACACCCAGGTGACTGGCCTGCGGAGGCCCTGGCCGTGTGGGGATACGATCTAACTGCTTAGGCTTTTTGAACTGGGAATGATTTAGAACTAACCTTTAGGTCCATGTGGGGGCAATGCGGCCTACACCAAGCTCTGAAATAGCAAGTCATGAAGACCAGGCCTATGGACATATGCCCCCCAGCGTTAATTACTACCTTGGAAAATTTCCAGGGGGTGCTGGCGGAGCGGGGTGGGGGTGGGGTAAAGGAAACTAACACTTCCTGGGGCTGGATATACAGAGGGCTTTGGAATGGCTTATCTCCCTTTATCAATTAGTTCAACATATTTACGGAACGTCTACTGAGCATGACAACCAGTGTGCAAAAAAAGCTGGAGACACAAATGTGAACAATCTTGAAAACACTCTGCAGTGGGCCTTCCCATATTACAGCATTAGAAGCAAAGTGTCTAGCGCGGGATCACGCTGCTAGGAGGCAGTGGAACAGACCTCCAAGCAGAGGCTGCCTGACTGCAGAGCCTGTCCTGTCTCTTTCACTCTGCCCTCCCCTGGGGCCTCGGTTTTCCCTAAGTCAAACAAGAGGACAATGCCTGCACCGGGACTAAAAATTACATCTAGAAAGTGCTGGGTGTCCCTGGAGATAAGTCCCAGGGAACAAAATAGATCATATAGCTGTCTCCTCCAGGGTGACAAAGAAGGCCACCTGCAGCTGGAAAAAGAGCAAAAAAGGGCGGGTGCTGAAGAGGGTTATTACACTCTTTAATTAACTCATTCTTTTCAATGGCCTAAAATTGCCCCACATTTTATAATCTGGAACAGTAATCTCTTGCTTTCATTAACACTGAGGATGGCATTTCAGGCTGGAAAGATAGGAAGGGAGGTCTAGGCTGTGAGCATAGCTTTCTGACACTGGGCTTGGGCCTGAGTGCAGGGGACTCCCTGAGACTTTAAAAGGAAAAGTCATTTTTTAAAAACGCATGTGGCATGTGTCTACCACGGTGCAGAAAATGCACGGTAACTGAGAGAAACACATCTATGTCGCTGTATTTCTCTCCCCAATGCTAACGGGCCAGGTCTGAGTCTTTATTGCCTCTTATCTGCGTTACTGCAATAACCTGAGAAATCTCCCTGCCTCCAGCATATTCCTGCTCTAATCTGTTCCACCAAACAGTGCCAGATTAATCTTCTTAAAACACTTATTTGATCCTGCCTTTTCTGTATGCAAAATCCTTAAATTTCAGGTGTTTGTAATTTTCTTTCTCTAGCTTATCTTGGCCGCCTATTTTTTTTTAAATGATGAACACACATTACTTTTGGAAGATGAAATAAAGGAAATCACTGCATGCATCCATGCACACACACACACAAGTTACCTGAAATTCTCCCAACTGAAAATTTAGAAAAATTCGCATGCCTCAATGTGTCATGCAGGTCATTTGTCTAGCTCACATGACCTTCTCACCATTTACCAATTGGGTCCCCAGGTTCTTGGTCTTTATGCCTCTGTTTAAGAATTTATTTTACTTCCTAGATCCTAATCATCCTTAAAGGCCCAACCCAAACGCCACCTCCTCCATGAAGTCTACACCAGGCCCTCCTTTGAAGCCGCACAGTACCCAGCATGACTCCTGGCAGAGGTACTTGTGAACATGTGCAGTTTCCTTTCCTGAGATCGTCGCCAGTCCCTGGAAAGCAGACCCTGTGTTCTGTGCCGCTCCATGTGCCTTATGTACTGGGTACTACTGTGTACTGAGTAGGAACTCGGGAACACATACTGATGGAGGGATAGATTCTTGCTGCTGAAACCAGGCAGGAGTGGAACACAAGTCACAGTCTACGTTTATTTAATTCCTCTTATTGTTAGATAGGGCTTCCCAGGTGGCTCAGTGGTAAAGAATCTGCCTACCGATGCAGGAGATGCAAGTTCAGTCCCTGGGTTGGGAAGATCCCCTGGAGAAGGGAGAAGAAAATGGCAACCCACTCCAGTATTTTTGCCCGGGAAATCCCATGGACAGAGGTGCCTCGTGGGCTACAGTCCATGCGGTCGCAAAGAGTCGAACATGACTCTTTTAGAGTCACTAAACTGAACTGTTAAGTCAGTTTAGACTGAGCGACTAAACAACAACAACACATTGCTAGATATCACGCCAAGGGCTTTACACACATCTCAATGTAATCCTCATAAAGGCCTTATTATCCCAGGTCCCAGGTGAGAAACTGAGGCACAGAGGTGTGAGTAACTTCCTCAAGGTCACAGAGCTGGCAGGCAGCAAGGCAGAACTCAACTCTCTCGGGCCTCTGTTTTCCCATTTCTAGGAAAGAATGGGAGAGGATGAGGCAATCATGTCCATATGTCTACCCCATCCCCCACAACCAAATCTCCGGAACCCGGCACTCAGACTGCTCACTTTAGTGTCTGCTGAATGGTCTTTTTTTTGGTTCCCATGGGATTGGTAAGAGCTCTGAGCAGAAGGTGTTGGAGAAGACTCCTGAGAGTCCCTTGGACTGCAAGGAGATCCACCCAGTCCATCCTAAAGGAAATCAGTCCTGAATATTCATTGGAAGGACTGAAGCTGAAGCTCCAATTCTTTGGCCACCTGATGCAAAGAGCCGACTCACTGGAAAAGACCCTGATGCTGGGAAAGATTGAAGGCGGGAGGAGAAGGGGACGACAGAGGATGAGATGGCTGGATGGCATCACCAGCTCAACAGACATGAGTTTGGACAAACTCCAGGAGATGGTGATGGACAGGGAATCCTGGCGTGCTGCGGTCCCTGTGGTCACAAAGAGTCGGACACGACTGAGTGACTGAACGGCAACAACTCTGAACATTCAAGGTGCTGCTCTGAAAACAGCCTCTAAGCTGGAGCTCTGCTGGCTCAGTGACAGATGGAGAGTGAGGGTTAGAGTCACGAAGATGGGGTCAGAGTTGAGGTCTGAGGAACAGGGTCCAAGAAGGGAAGGGCAGTGAGGACAGAAAGCCTACACTGCCTGAAATTCGGGGCGGCCGGTGGAGCTCAGGGCTGCCCTGTAGGATCTGTGGTGTCTGACTTCCTGGCAGAGCCCAAGCGGGGAGCAGACAGCTGAGGAAGGGTCTAGCTCTCTTAAAAGATTCTGTTTGAAGAACTGTCATCGTCATACCTTTCCCCATCTCCCCTCCCAGGAGAGGGACTTTAATAATGAGCTGCTTCATGACAACAGACCCCTAATTAATTCATTGCTGTTCTTTGGGGGCCAGATCATTCTAATCCAGGGGGACTGGGGGTGGGGTGGGGTGACGAGCAAGGACCGTCTCGTTTGCTCGATCCGCCATGGACTCTAGCCGCCTACCCGGGCCTCGCTGCTCAGAAACCCGTCCTGGACACCTGTTTCTCCTCGATGCCCGCCCCCTCCTGGACTGACACCCCACAGCTGCTGGGCGCAGTGCCAGCATGCAGCCCCTGCTGGGGCCTGGGTACCACACTGCCTGCTGAAGTGCCAGGGGCTCACGGAGGGGCTGGTGAAGGCGGGAAGCGGGCTCGGCTTTGTGCTCCGCAAACCTCGTACCGCCTTTTCTCTGAACAGAACATCCCGTGGACTCCAGGGCCAGCCAGGTGCAGACAACGCCCATCTTTTCCGGCTTCCCATCCTCCCGACCCCTGAGAGGGTCCCGCTGCCCAGAAGGCGATGAGCCCCTGGACTCTGGGCAGCCTCACGCCACGGCACCCAGGGAGTGGCTGTCTCTCTGCAGCCCATGGGACTCTTCCCATGAGGATGTGAGCGGAGGACAGGGGAGTGCCCTAGGGATGCTGTGAAACTAAACGTAAAACTCCCCTCAAGGCAGGGAAAGAAAAGAAAAGAAAGAGAAGTCGCTCAGTCGTGCCCGACGCTTTGTGATCCCATGGACTGTAGCCTACCAGGCTTCTCCACCCATGGGGTTTTCCAGGCAAGAATACTGGAGTGGGTTGCCATTGCCTTCTCCACACACTTGGATATGACGGGAATTAAAGAGTGCCCAGGTCTCGTCTCTGTGAGGAGGGCAGCCTCTTCAGCGGGGTTTGCCGTTTCCTCTCTGACACGTCAGTCTTCCCTCCTGACAGGTGTAGACTGTCCAGTCAGGGCTGACGTCTTAACTGGCTGGCGGTGGAGGCCACGCCAGGGGCACTCAGTCAAGGGAGTTAATTTTCACTTTCTTCATCTGCAAAAATGGTAAAAAAACAACAAACGGAAAAATAGAGCCAGCATGACAAGGCTCTGGTGAGGACAAATTAGATAAGGAATGTGGAAAGGGCTGCACGGAGGTGAAGCCTTTCTGACTGACTTACTCCTGACCCACAGACTTGGGTGGGACCGCACTGAGGAGGAAAACTGGGCCGGGAGGGCCTTCCTCAGGGGTTCTTTGGGGCCACTGGCCCCCAACTCTCAGCCCTTTCCCAGGGGAACAGCTGGGGGAGGAGGCGGGGGCGGACAGCGAGGGCAGGAGCGGCGGGCGCCCTTTGTGGGGCGGGAGGCTGCTGCCTGCTTTTGAAGGCGGCCTCTGAGCGCAGAGGGGTGGTTTTGCCAGAGTCTCCCCAGGACCTGTGCTGGGGATGCTGAGGGTGGAGGCCGCTGGGCCCCCAAAGGATGGCTGCGTTCCGCTGCAGACTCTTTCTGCTCTGTGAGAAAGAGGCAAGTGAGGGGGAGGCCCCTGGCTTTTCCCCACAGAGAGAGGGCTGCTCGGGGCAAACCTCCCCACTTCTAATCTGCTCCTTAAAAAGAAAGAGCGAGGAGGAGCTGCAGCTTGGCTTTTGTGTAAAGTACTAAGGCACCCCCCACTCTGTGCCCCTCCCACCCCCCTCCCCAAATCCTATTTTTTTCCTCTTAAAAGAGCGCTCCACCTCTCCAGGGACCGGAATCATTAACTGAATGGCACTTTGCCTCTCATGGCTTTTGACAATTTGGCAGTGAGCTGGAAAGTACCAGAGAAACCGTGAAAAAAAAAAAAGCAGAGCAGGATAGGGTGGGCCAAAGGGGTGTGTTCCGAAGACCAGCCTGGAGTGAGCCCGCCCCGGGCCGACCCCGAGATACTCGGGATGGATCGGCCTCTCTCATCCTGCCAGCTCTGGGCGTCCGCCCTTCTCTCCACCATCACTGGAGGCTGCCTGGGGCTGGCTGGCATCCAGTCTAGACAATGGCTGCCCCCGGGCAAATCAGGAAGGGATGCCCCTCACCCCACCTGACACCTGAACCTCACCACGACTTGCAGAGGAGGGTCCCCTGAGGACAGAGGTCTGGAGATAGACCACGGGGCTGGGCAGGGAAGGATGGGCCTTCCCCACAAGGAGAGATGGGTCTGCCTTTGCTGAAAGCCCAAGTCCTGGGCATCTCCAAAGAGGAAAGCAAATGGGGAGAGAAAGGAGGGTCATGGATTTCCCAGTCAAGTGGTGATAAATAAAGCTGAGAGAGAGAACTTAGGCTGGACATCTGCAGGACTGCTCTGGACCATCCCAATCGTTAGGGAGTGACGGCTTTGAGGGGATTCCCCAGAGGGGACCACGGGTCCCCGGCCTCCCTGGTGAGGACCAGAGAACTCCTGAGCCTCCGCTCCTGGTTCGGTCTCCTCTCCCCATGCTCGGAAGGTCGACTTCTTCACTAACCCTGGGATGCAGCGCAGCTGCCACTAACTGAGCAAGTTCTATGTGCTGCATGAGGCAACGGGTGCCTTATTCCAAGGACCCACTTTAATCCCGCAAGTCCGGTTTACTAGTGACGACACGGGGCCTCAGAGAGGTCAGGTTAGCTTTAGGTCACATGGCCAGTAAGTGGCAGAGAGAAATGAACCTGGGTCAGTTTGATTATACAGTCTTTGACTAAGCTGCGTGCCTCCCCAGTGATGCTGGTAAAGACTGAAGACAGAAGGAAAAGGGGACGGCAGATGATGAGATGGTGGGATGGCATCATTGACTCTATAGACATGAATTTGAGCAAACTCCAGGAGATAGTGAAGGACAGAGGAGCCTGGGGTGCTCCAGTTCCTGGGGTCACAGAGAGTCAGACACAGCAGCTGAACAACAACGCCTCCCCAAAAGGTTTTCACCCTTGCCTTATAAAGGATGTTAACATCTTACTATCTGTCATTTTAAGGCTCTTATTCTGCTGTCTGTGTCCCAACAGAAGTGCCCACAAAAATGATAAATTCCTAGAAGCTGAAGCTATCGAGTTCATTGTATTCAACTTTCAACAGATTGCCAAGCACAAAGAGGGTGATTAAAAAATTGCCTTCTGTCCTTGAATTAAGTTAGAGCTCCAGAAAGCCGCAAACTTGGGCCTCTAAAGCTTAACCAGCAAGTTTCACTTTCCTCAAAGGCCTTATCCACTTGCCTTTTATTGTTAGTTACTCCATGAGAGCAATTCATTGAATGAAGACTGCTGCAAGGATATCAGAGCCGTGACACTTCAGTGGAAGTTAATATAAGAAACTGCCATATACAAGATGCTTCTGATTTTGATGTCAAACTTTTTTCCTGGTTTCCTGCCCTTATACAGAATTTGTCTCTCCTGAAAAATAAGAATCTCTCCTATTGGAGATTAAAAATTTGTAGTTCATCCCATTTCCCTTTTTGATGTGGCTGCCAGGATACTCAGGGCAAATTTGAGGCTGGGTGCTGGTGTTGATTTTGACTTTATTCTTAGCAGATTTATTTTTGCTCCTCTCACGACTTCAACTTTCTAGTTCAATGATGGTTTTCGTTATAAATGTTTGCCAATCTTTTATGTCACCTAATTCTTTATTTGGAAAGAAGTGGGCTAGTACATATAAATGCATATAAATAATTATTTTCAAGTGCTCAAACACTCCGCAATGCACAGGCTTGCATTTTGCTGTTTGATGCCTTGAGGTTGTCTCAGGTCTTTGCACACTGTGCCCATGTCCTTTGTGGCCAGGAGGTGTTTCTGGGCTATTTCCAGGATGGTTTTAGTGTATGTGAGAGGGAAGAAGTGAGATTATCGCTCATAACTTAAGAGCCAGAAGTCAATTTCCATTCTGTTGGGTTAATGAAAATCCATACATCGGTGATGGGTTTGGCCCCTAATACTGCTTCCTCAGATCAGTTCAGTTCAGTCGCTCAGTCGTGTCTGACTCTGCGACCCCATGGACTGCAACACGCCAGGCTTCCCTGTCCATCACCAACTCTTGGAGCTTACTCAAACTCGAGCTCCCTAGCTATTTGTAAAATGGAAGAATGAATGATTAAGTTAATGAATGAATGCCTCCCTGAGCCAGGAGCTTCTTCTCCTAGGAGAGGAGGCAAGGACTGGCAGGAAGCCCTATCTCCAGGCCACAGAAGGGACTCCAGATCACTAGGAGTTCAAAGGAGTCATGCTCTTCGTCCCAGCCTCATCCCCCTGCCGGGATGAACCTGCTCATCACCTGTGCTGTGGGTGGCAAAATGGGTCCGTGTGCCGGGGGCTAGAAGATGTTCCCCCCTCCCACCTTGAAAGGGACCCAGAGGCCAGCCTGCAGGGGCTATGGGGCGGGAGGCGGTCTCTGGGATGTCTGCTGTCACCAGCAAGCCCCTTCCACCTCCTGCCTACTCATCTCTTTCTCCCTCTCTTCCTTGTGTTTCTCCTGTCAATTCCAGTTTCTCCGCATGTCTGTTACCCCTCTTTGTCTTTCTCTGTGCTGTCTCTCTGCCTCTCTCCCTGTCTCTCTCCAACACACACACACACACACACACACACACACATCTCCCCTGGACCCCCAGGAGAACCTCTTGGAGCCCTCCTCCTCACCTCACAGACCCAAGATACAGCCAAAGGGCAGAAGAGCCCAGGCTGGAGCAGAGGGTGCTTGTGCCTTCCAACCTGCCCTGCCTTCAAACCTGGACTTCCATTCTAATCCCAGTGGCTTTGCCCACATCAGTTGGGCTAATTTTTTCCTGTAATTAAATGGGAGCCTCCCCCCACCCCCATTCCATCTCTAATCCCAGATAATTAGCTCTCTGATTGCCAGCACTGGGCAGGAAACCTCGTGTTTGGAGAGGGATTTTGGACAGACGGATTAGGCAAACACTATGCAGGAAGTTGCATTGGGAAAACAGGCTGTTCTCAAAGTTTGTTGTGAAAAGAGATTTGTGGTGGGCAAAGGGCCTGTTCCCTCCAGGTGGTCTGAGCTGCCTCTGACCCCGTCAGGTTCTCCAACAAAGGATAACTTTACTCAGATTTCAGGATCCCTCTGGCGGGCTCTGTTTCCAGTCCACTAAGCTTGAGGGTATTCCGCGGGTGGGGGGTATTCCTTCCTGCTCATGGACAGGAGAGACAGGGGGAGAGGCCCACAGGTGTCACCCCCACATGCTGGCTGGGTGGCTGTTAATCAGCTGCTTGGTCCTGTCCAACTCTTTGCAACCCCATGGGCTGCAGCACGCCAGGCTTCGCTGTCCTTCGCCATCTCCCAGAGTTTGCTCAAACTCATGTCCATTGAGTCAGTGATTCCATCCAACCAGCAGAGCTGGAAGAGCCCCAGTTACGCCCGGGGCAGGGATGACCAGCTGTCGGCAGCCTCGCACTTGCTTCTCAGCTCTGCCATGGTGGTTTGCTTTTAGCCTTGAAGGAGTCGTTTGCTGTCTGAGAGACTCAGTTTCCTCTTCTCTAATAGGATACCCTCCTTGCAGGGATGAGCATGAGGATCACAGAAGAAAATGTGGATTACAGGAAAAAAGATGAAACGCCACCCCCCAGCCAACCTCTCTACAGAACAGCTGATGAGGCAGTGGCAGTGTCAGTGACAACTGCCAGCCTCAGCCGGAGACCCTGACGCCCCGGACTCCTTGTCCCCTCCCTCTCCGCGGTGTCCTCCCAAAGCCTCTTGGAGCCGGATTTATTTCTCGTTATTCCCGGCACTTTCCCTACCTCCGGGTCAGCAGGAGTCATGGTGCCTTGTTATCACCCACTGTATTTGATTAACCTTTGATCACCACCCAAAACCTAGACAGCATATGAAAAAAGCGGAGACATCCCTTTGTCGACAGAGGTCCGTCTAGTCAAAGCTATAGTTTTTCCAGTAGTCATGTATAGATACGAGAGTTGGACCACAAAGAAGGCTGAGCACCAGAGAATTGATGCTTTTGAACTGTGGTGTTGGAGAAGACTCTTGAGAGTCCCTTGGATTGCAAGGAGATCCAACCAGTCCATCCTAAAGGAAATCAACCCTGAATATTCATTGGAAGGACTGATGCTGAAGCTAAAGTTCCAATGCTTTGGCCACCTAATGTGAAGTGCCGTCTCTTTAGAAAAGACCCTGATGCTGGGAAAGGTTGAGGGCAGGAGGAGAAGGGGGTGACAGAGGATGAGATGGTTGGATGGCATCACCGACTCAACAGACATGAGTTTGAGCAAGCTCCGGGAGATGGTGATGGACAGGGAGGCCCGGCATGCTGCAGTCCATGGGGTCGCAAAGAGTCAGACATGACTGAGCGACTGAACTGACTGACTGACCTGGACGCCTATCTGGATGTCTTCCTGACATGGACTAGGGGGCGGGCACTCTCTGGCCCCTGGAGTGACCACAGGATGGCTTGAACTCTGAGGCACCTCCTTCTCTGGAGCTACGGGGAGCCTTGGGGTTGGCTCACTCTGGCTCTGAGAGGAAGGGGCAGGAATTCATGCCAGGGACTGGTGCAGAGGGGACCTGGGCTTTTAGAGTCGGGAGAAGGCTTGTAGGCCTGTGGGCTGGCACCTGGGGGGTTTACCCAGCCTGCTGATCAAGGCGCCCGGCCCTGCATTCCCACAGCAGTGGCTCCTCCAATGGGCTCAGGGTGTGGGTGAGGAGGCAGGCCGGGGATGGATTCCAGATGGGCTATCTGATTTGCCCACGGCCCAGCTCTGAGGCTCCTCTGGTCTCTGCAGCTCCCTCGGGTCTGATTCAGTCACAGGGCAAAAGCCCGCTCTGGAATGCCAGTGAAATCCAACCCGCTGCTCCCACCAGCCTCCCCCCCACCCCTGGGCACCAGAGACAGCACGCTCCTTCTCTGCCCCTTCTCCCTTCCTGGGCCAACCCCCCCACCCAGTAAAGCAGGAATGGTCAGAGCTGGAAATAGCACTGATCTCTGACCTACTTCCTCCAGGGAAAGAAGTAGCCATTTACGGTCCTGGGTTCAAGTTCTGGATATCTGAGCATGAGGTGCCTGCACGGGGAATCGGGGGGTGAGGGCAGAAATGCCTCGTGTCTCTCTGACTCTCAGATCTGTCTGGCTCACTGTGACCCAGGCATGGGAGGGAAGAAGAGAGAAGCCAGAAGCAGGCAGAACAAGGCAGTCAGACATCACTGGGCTGCTGCCTGGCTCCCAGACCCACAGCGGCTTCTCACTGAATCCACTCCACAGTCCGGAGCAGAGGGGCGCTCTCTCCACCTCCGTGCCATAGAGGAACATACCAAGGCTCTGGGAGACCTGGAGCAAAGATGGGACCACAATTTCTGAAGAGCCGCGCGCCAGGGGTCCAACCAGTCCACCCTAAAGGAGATCAGTCCTGAATATTCACTGGAAGGACTGATGCTCAAGCTGAAACTCCAGTACTTTGGCCACCTGATGGGAAGAACTGACTCATTGGAAAAGCCCCTGATGCTGGAAAAGATTAAAGGCGGGAGAAGAAAGGGATGACAGCGGATGAGATGGTTGGATGGCATCACCGACACAATGGACATGAGTTTGATTAAACTCCTGGAGTTGGTGATGGACAGGGAGGCCTGGCGTGCTGCAGTCCATGCGGTGGCAAAGAGTTGGACAGGACCGAGTGACTGAACTGACTGACTGACGTGCCAGTGATAGTGCTTAGTGATAGCTTTGGGGATACAGAAACAAATGCAACAGCGATCACGCCACAGAAGCCAGGACTGTTTTCCTTATGTCACATAATCAATAGATTAATTATTCTCATAGAGGGCCCACCGGGCCTCATAATATAATAGACTTTCACATGCCCTCACCCACTCATTACTGTTTAAACACGATCTAGTTCATTTCTGTCCCACAGAAGGAGGAAGGCAATACTGTCAAAGCGGAACGAGGGGATCACGCAGGGCCTTCCTGCCTGCCTCAGTGTCCCTTCTGGTGTCAAGGTTCTGCTCTCTGGTGAGCGCATTTTAAAGTTTCTGGAACCTTCCAGCGTGGCCTCCTCCATCGGGGGCGGCACTCCTGATTGCTCAGGTTTGCCTTGGTTCGTTTGTTAATGACGGGCAGGCTGGAGGTGATGCTACGTTGTCAGGGTTGATTAGCTGGGCAGAAATTTGCATTTTGCTTCTGAAAGCCAGCTTGGGGTTGGCTGGCAGAAAGCAGCAGGGCTCCAGCTTCCGTAGAGAAAGCCCCGGAGGCCAGGCATTTGAATTAACCACAGAAGCCTTTTCTCCCCTCTCCCCCCGCTTCCTCAAGCCCCTTCTTCACCTCTCCCCTCACACCACAAGGCTGGTTAACCACAGCCAGGGTCTCTGTGAATGTGCTGGCAGAAGAAAAGGCTCCCCCCGCTTTTTTTTCTTCTTCAAAGAAGACACAAACCTCCCTGCAGCCTCTCTGGAGAATCGGCCAGGGAACAGGCTGTCTCAAAATGCCATTAAAACATCTCTCAAATTAAAAACAGTCCTGGAAGGTGCAACCTCACGAGAGAGGTTCAGTGAGACAGGAAAGGTGTTCTTTCAGTAGCTGAGTGTGGACTAGTGTCAAAGGCGCCGGCCCAGGCTCGGGTCCCTGGCTCTGTCCCGGGACACACAGCTAGCCCGAGGCAAGACGTGTCACCTCCCTGAGCTCTGACCTCACCCTTATTAATGACACAAACACAACTGCTCTCTTTCGGCTCCCTCCTTAATTTCATGGAAGCGGCCCCGTTCCGCGCAGAGATAACAGTCCCGGTTCTCATCACATGCCATCTTCCGCGCCTCCCTCCCCTGCCCTCGCTCTCAGCCGCGGTGCTATTTTAAGTTGAGGCTTCCAGCCAAAATCCGTACTTTATTAATTACGCGTCAACTACTCTCTGTAATGTTTAATGCGTTTTCCAGATTGTATCAAATCCACAGTGAAGGGAGGAGTCTGAACGTGGCCTGGGTGCCTGGCAGGGAGGCGCCGGGAGGGGGTGGGATCGGGCCGGACCGTGTCTTCTGGACTCGGTTCCCTTCCCCGGCCCAGCCCCCAGCCCGGAGTCTGTGTTAGGGTCAAGTCCCCATCTGGATCGCCACTCCCCACATAGAGCACAGGCGGCAGCCCGACTGGCAGGCAGGGAAACCTGCCTCGGTGGGGAGGGCCCAGGGCTGAGGACGGTGGACATCCATCCGAGGCGGGGTCCAGGGTTGAGTGGTGGTCACCGGTCGCCGAGAGAAGGCCGAGATGACGCTGACCATCTGTTCTCCGACGAGCACACAGAAATAGCGATTGTGTTGGCTCGGGAAAGGCTGAGGAGACCTGATCTCACACCCTGACCTCGAGGTTCCTTCGGCTGTGTGATGCGAGCAGGTCCTTCCGCTCATCTGGGCCTCAGTTTACCCGTCAGGAAAACCAGCATTCACTCCAGATGACCTCTCTGCTCCTTCCTAGCCTCTTGAGCCCTTTGTGTTTCTTTCTAGACCACAGGAGAAGCGGACTCTCTCTGGAAGAATACAAAGATGAATCCTGCGTGCTTCCTGATCTCCGGGAATCCACAACCAGGCAAGGAGAGCAGACAGCACCACAGAGGAAACAAAAATAACAGCCAACAGGCCCCTTTCTGCTGCTTTACCCATGGCAGTGCTGACACGCCCACAACAGCCCCACTGAGACAGGCGCCACTGTTCACCCAAATTGCTGATGAAAAAGTAAGACACAGGGAGCTTAAGGACTTGGCCAAAGACACACTAGCAAGCAGATCGTGTTTTGAACCCGGACAGTCCCACCCCAAAGTCTGTGACATTGGTCACTGTGCATACTGCCTTGGAGAGAGGAACATTACATAACTCAAGTAGGAAACTGCCTTTGGTAAGTGCCGTCACCAATCGTAAGACCTTAACTGGCTGAATGGGGAGATCAGGGCGGGCTTCACTGAGGAGGCGGGATCTGGGTGGTGGACTGAGAACAGCACTGAGGGAAGAGCAAGAGGACTGGAGAAGTCGGAACAAGGGCGGGGGTGCGGCAGACGTGGGGAAGGCACGTGGGTGGATTCGAGGTGCTTCTGCTGGCCAGACGCCGGGACCCTGCTCAGGGCTCTGAGCTACCTCCTAAAAGCTGTGGGGCGCTGTGAAAAGCATTAGAGAATACGGCCCCTGATGCTGGGAAAGATTGAGGGCGGGAGGAGAAGGAGACGACAGAGGATGAGATGGTTGGATGGCATCACTGACTCGATGGACATGAGTTTGAGCAAGCTCCAGGAGTTGGTGATGGACAGGGAAGCCTGGCGTGCTGCAGTCCATGAGGTCACAAAGAGTTGGACGCGACTGAGCGGCTGAACTGAACTGAACTGATGCTGAAGCTCTAATATTCTGACCACCTGATGCCAAGAGCTGACTCATTGGAAATAACCCTGATGCTGGGAAAGACTGAGGGTAAAAGGAGAAGGGGGCAACAGAGGACAAGATGGTTAGATAGCATCACCCACTCAATGGATATGAATTTGAGCAAGCTCCGGGAGTTGGTGATGGACAGGGAGGCCTGGTGTGCTGCAGTCCATGGGGTCGTAGAGCATCAGACACGACGGAGCGACTGAACTGAATTGACTGAACTTGAAGGAAGGGGTGTGGAGCCAGCACAGGTTCAGGAGCAGGCGAGCAAAGCCTCAGCTGGGCTGGGGTGGGGAGGTGAAGAGGAGGGCAGGAGGGGCACCTGGGGAAGATGGAGGGACCAGCTGCTCATGGACAGCAGGAGATTGGGGACGGCGGGGGCGGGGGCTCCAAACTGCAGACCCCAGGGATGAGGCAGGGAGGCTGGTGAGGCCTCCCCAACTCGGCTTACAGCTCACTTCCCTGGGGGAGCCTCTTCTGACCTCCCACCCCCAGGAGCTCTGCATCCCTAGGCACAGGTCCTCACTTGCATATGGGACCTCATATATCCCTTTATCCTGGGCACCCCTGTACCAAACAGCAAGTCCTGCGGTTACTTGCTGGTCTATCCTTTTCCCATCTGCACTGAGTTGTGTTCAGCCCTAGGTGGAACGGAGCGTGGGGTATGGCGATGCTCAGTAAAGACTAGCTCAGGGGACTGAGCTCCGCCTCTGGGCTGCCCACCCTTCTCCCACCCTTGGACGTCAGCATTACGGATTCTCATCACCGCTTCCCCGGGGTCTGAGCCTCCCGCCGAGCGCAGGGCGAGTGTCGCATTCCCGTGTTCCCCTGTCCACTCTCCCTGCACTGATGGGTTCTGACACCTCCACAGTGCAGGCCGGGGGGCCATAATGAACAGTTTAGCATGGAAATTGGCCTCAGCAGGAGGGGCTGGTGTGTGCGTGAGTGGTAACAGGGGACTTGGCCGGAGGACACCTTCAGCCCACAAGTGGGCACCTGCTGAAGAGATCGCCCCTTCTGCGGCCAGCCCCTCCTAGTCAACCTGCCCCTGCCCGCCATCTGAGCTTCCCCAAGCTCCTCTGGGCCACCACTGCCAACCTGGACCTGAGGAGGGTCCCAGGGAGGGGCTGAGAGTCCCGCCTTGTGTCCCCTGAAATCTGCTCCACCTTCTGGAGTTGGTGTACCGTTCCCCTGCCCCCCCAAAGGTAAGGAGTGCGTGGTTCTTCCTCCCCAAGTCCCTCCTCCGGGTTCACCACCAGTTACCCTGTGCTGCTGCCTTCCCTTGAGAACCAGCTCCAGACTCTTCTAAGCAAAGCTTTCTACCCAAATTTCAGTGGGATTTTGAGAGGAAAGGGAAGCCAAGGGCATCTCATCCTCACTCTTTATCTAATATACGCTCAGTCGCTTATTTGTGCCGGACTCTTTAGAGACCTTTTGGGCTGTAGCCCACGAGGCTTCTCTGTCCATGGGATTTTCCAGGCAAGAATACCAGAGTTGCCATTTTCTCCTCCAGGGGATCTTCCCGACCCAGGGATTGAACCCACGTCATCTGTGTTTCCTGCATTGCGGGCGGATTCTTTACCTGCTAAGCCATCAGGGAAGCCCTGATCACTCTTAGAAGTGGGATAATGTGCCTCCTCTATGCACAAGGAAGGGGACCATCCCCTAAAACTCCCAAGAAGGGGGGACATAGACCCCTCTGGGGCCTGTGGGAGCCTCCTTTGCCCGGGCCTGGAGCCAGCCAGCTCTCGGTGGCTGTCATCTGGCAGGGCTGTCTGGCGAGGGCGCTCCGAGGACATACTTAGTAGGCACTGCCTGACGCTAGCGGCACTAATGGATTCTGTTATCTCGCCGGGACCCTTGTCTGCAGATCGGCAAAGCGGAAGGAGGTGGCAGGTTAAAAATACTCTGTTAGCAGAGCGGCTTAGGTGGGGGCCGGCTATGGGAGTTCCAGGCAGGAGAGGTCTCCGGGACAGGAAGTCAGGAGTGGAACCAGATGTGCTGGACTTCAGCCGCTCTTTTGCCTCCAAATAGAATTTGCAAAAGAGCTGGGAGATGGAGGGGTTCCCTTTTCGCCTCGTTTACGAGGTCTGGACCGTCCCGTATTGGTGGGTCTACTACTGCGGGCACCTGGCCCTCCCTGCGTCAGCTGATGGGTGCCTAGGCTCTGATTCATTTCATAACGCTCGTTCTCTCACCCCAGAGAAGGAACCACGGCCTGGATGGGAGAGCATAATAACACCCTACCTTTATAGAATGTTTTTATTGCTTCTGAAGTATTTCCTCATACAATACCTCACTGCAGCCTCACGACGTGCCTGCGGGGTGGGAATTATTATCCCAATTTTATATGTGGGGAAACAAAGCTCTGCGGGTTTATGGGACTCGCCCAAGGTCACGTATCTAGGAAGCGGCAGAGCGCGCACTCGGATGAGGGTTTTCTGGATCCTGCATCCTCTCTTCTCTCAACAGTTTTGCTCCCATAATCCTCCTTGCAGGGAAATACCCACCTGCCAGGCTCTCCCCATGAGCTCAGGACAAACCCTCATTTAATGTCACTGGACTTAAAAGGCCCACAGGCCCAGGTGCCTCTACTAGGCTTAAGACCAGTCCAGCCCTTGGCTGGTCTTGGAGGATTTGTCTCACTCTTGCGGGGACCTAGAGGCAAGCTTGTGGCTGGGGCCTCCCTCTTCCATCTCAGGACTTCAGAGCCCCCCAGCTCTGAGAGAGGAGCCCCAAGCATCCAGGTGGGACTTTGTCCTCTATGTGGACGAGGGCACCCAGGTCTCCCTTTTTGACCAAAGATGACAAATGTCCAACAGTTTCCACTGGCAAACTGATTCAGGGCTGACTACACTCCTCCCTCCCGCTCAGAAGCATCCCCTGGAGGGTTCACTTCCTGCTACAGGCTGAGGGCTATTTATGTGGTACAGATAAACTGCGGGTCACCTCCCACGAGGAGGCAGGGCCCACCTCCAGTGGTCCAAGGAGACAGAACTCTGAGAAGGTGCCCTGTCTCCACCACGTTACCTTTTCTCACACTTAACACATGGTGCGGAAGGAAGTCAACCCCAAACAGCAACATTTTGGAACGGAGAGAAAAGACATCGCAACTGATCGGGAACTTCCGTAGAAATGCTGGCAGCTGGTCACCCGAGTGCCACCCCCAGCCACCCTTTCTCTCGGTGAGGTCTCTGGCTTGGCTAACTGCCCGAAGAGCTGATACCAGGCTGATAAAGTGGGCAACTGGCCACCAGGCTCTGTCCACTGAGGTGGGAGCAGAAACTCCAAAGACAAAGGAAGACAGGCTCCCAGACCTGCTGGGACATCCTGAAGACGTGATGGGGACAGATTGCATCACTTCCAATACCGCTCGAATGCCTGCCCTGCAGGGCACGGTGCTGGGCACAGAGAGCTGACCGCGATCTGGCTCTGCACCCAGCAGCTCGCACTGGGAGGGACCATGCAGATAACTTTGAAACGTAACGACAAATGCAGGTGGAATCTTTGGAAGCTCTTCTGGAAGTTCAAAAGGATGAGCGATTGAGTCCATAGGATAGGGGGCAAGGAAAGGGAAATCAACAAACACGCAAAGCGGGAGAGTAATGAAATTTGCAAAGAACACAAAAGGACTTCATGCACTGACCTCACACTTCCCCAAAGGCAGGCAGGGGCACAGATGTGGAGGAGGGTGAGGGGTACACACTGGCAGGAACTTGGGACGAAGGCTCTCTCCTCTGACGGTTACTAAGTGAAGGGATTCATGACCTCTGGCTTCAGTTCCTAACACCTCACCTGGCTCACTCACTCCCTGCGTTCCTCCTCCTCCTCGCCCCCGAAACCACTCAATTCCCAGCGTGCTGGGATTCTGCGCGGCTCAGCACCTGAGTGAGTTTGCACCTGGGGCTACAGAACGGGAGAGGGAGTTCCCAAAATAGAGAGCAGAGCTCGGGGCTACGCTGGAATGTCAGCTCGATGATTTCCCTGAGTCTCTAGGTCGCTGGGGACTGGCATCAGCTAGACAAAGGAAATTCTCACGTCATTTCCAAGCTTCACTTACTTCAGTCAGTGCCAAGTTTTAACCCTCTTTGCTCTCTAGCTCTTTGACCAGAGCTCCTGATGGAGGCTGTCCCGAAGGTCGAGAATTTCCTAGAGCTTCTTGAAGAAAAGGGCTCAGAGGAGGAGAAGAAGGCACCAGGAAAAGAGCTGGTGCTCCACACACCCCCCACACCCACACATACACACCCCCCCCCCAAAGTGCGCGGCTAATGCATTCATTAACTAAGTAGTTTTGAACGTACTCCTCGTTGTCTGCAACTGCCATTCCCTGGGGGAGCCATAATAGACTCAGCGCACACTATATAATTAAATATCAACACGTGTGTCCCCTGCCCAGCGCTGGGACGTGTATTTACTGGACTTAATGAGAAGCGGAATGGCCCTACTGATGAGGCGCCCACAGAGGTAGGAGGCGACGAGGCCCGGGTCCCCTTCTGGAGCTGAGGGGCATACGCCCCCACCCTCCCGTCTTCTCGCTGACCAACCGCCTGACCCCCTCATCCTGCCCCCAGAAGGGCCTCCCAGGACGCCTGCTGGAAACTGCTCGCTAGACTGCAGGCCACAGCGCCATCAGCTTCCTGCTTCTCCAGTGTGAGCGAGCCACGGCAGCCCGCACGTGGTACATAATGACTGTGTTTTTGCTTAATACAAATTGTGGTTATTTAGCAGCCCAAATGCCAATTCCCTGCTGAGAACCCC
Source organism: Muntiacus reevesi (assembly GCF_963930625.1). Classification (NCBI taxonomy): domain Eukaryota; kingdom Metazoa; phylum Chordata; class Mammalia; order Artiodactyla; family Cervidae; genus Muntiacus; species Muntiacus reevesi. Next base: position 119,945,146 of record NC_089253.1, on the reverse strand, counting down.
GTCGCTGACACCCCACGCACAGACCCAGACTCGGCAGATACGAACACCAGCACCTGCGTGCCCTCCTGGGCCCCACTTGCCCCCCTCAACCCATCACAGAATGACTCCCTTGCTTTGGGGACCCAGCGTAATTAGTACTGATTCAAGTGACAGGGTGAACTTGCCGTACGGATGCATTTGGGTGGAACCACAAGGGCAGGGCTTTTGAGCCAGAAGGCCTGGGTTTGTACTCTGCTATTGCTATTCTTGAGCACGTGACCTCACCCTTTGGGGCTTTGGTTATTTTTTTTAAATGGAAAGTGTGCACAGTGACCCCTACACACCGGGAGGATTAAAGGGCACCATTTATAAGTAATGCCAGTGTGTGTCTCTCTCCCCCTTTCCCTCTGCATACATAGCTGTGTCTACATGGGCTGTGGCTGCGTCTACCCAGAGGAGGAGTGGACTGCAGGGATGGGAAGATGCCATCCACTCAGGATGCTGATTTCAGAGCAGGTCACCAGAACCCAACAGGCTCGTTGCTCTTTTGTGCACTAATGTATCCCTAACCCCTAGAACAGTAACCAACACACAGTAGGTACTCAGCAAATACTGAGTAAATAAGTGAATGGCACCCTTTCTTTTATTTCATCCTTACAACAAAGCCATGTGGAGGATTACGTTGTCATGATTTTGTGAAAGACTGAACAGGCTCAGACAGGTTGAGTGCCTTGTCCAAGGCACAACAGCTAATTTGGAAGAAAAAAAATAGGTGCCTGATTCAAGTGCTCTTGCTGGTGCTTCCATTAGGGGAGCTTTTCTAGTTTATGAAAAAGGGAAAATAAAGACAGAAGATATACAGTATATGTGGTTTTAAAGAATAACGGGCACTGTTCCTGAGAGGCTAATCCCCGCCCCCCACCACAGTTCTTAATTGGCCATCTTAAGTGGCCAGGTTATAGCATCTAAGTCCTAGTTTCAACCAGGACATGGGGCCATAAGAGGTGGGATGTCTGGGAAGCAGAAGGCTGGACCCCTCTAGGATCGTGGACTCTAGACTCCACCCCCATATTCATTCCAAAAGATACTCAGCCCCTTCAGCGGTTTCCTATTAGTCTGATCATCAGCCCATCTTGCACGCTTTAGAGTGAACTCCCTGGAGAGGGTCCCGATCGCCCTTGCTCGGGCCAAGTCATTAGACATGGAGCAGCTGGGCTGGGTCGAGGCCGGCCCCTCCCTGCACTGCGCTCCCCTGCGTGCCGCAGAGAGAGTCAGAGGAAAGAAGAGGCTGACCTCTGGGAGTCACGGGCAGATGGCAGTGACAGGCCACACGCTCCAGACCCAGACGTGACACATACTAAAAACCCGATAAACAAGTGCAGATGAATGGAGTGACGACAAGACACAGGGGAAGTTCAGATGGGATATGTAGGATCAGCAAAAAGTCCTGAACCGCCAGCCTTGTGCGCTGATGAAACGGAAACTCATTAGGCAGAGTTCTCTGTCACCTACAGGAGACTGGACGTCGCACAGCCCCAGCCCCAGGGCAGATGGGGGCTTCATGCAAAAGGGTATTCTGGGTGCCCCTGGCCCTGCCCGGAAATAAGCCAGAGCCCCTCTCCCAGAAAATTTGCTATAGAGTGAACCCTGCCTTGCGGGCAAGAGGGCAAGGGGCTTGGGCACCGAGGAGTCAGGCTTGACTTGGAGATACCACTGGGTTTCCCAGGGGCAGAATCTGGGGGGTGGGAGAAGAAGAACAGAGAGTGCATGTTCAACAGGTGAGAACGCGGACTCGGGTCAGCAGAGGAGGGACCGAGACCCACAGCGGCGTGGAAACTGGGTGGACGCTGGATTTCAGCCATGGTTCTGGTACTGGCTTTGAGCAAATCACCTCCCTTTCACACACTTGAGTTTTGCTTTTAACCCCCCCAAAACTGAAGCTCTAGGCTGGATGAACTTTAAAATCTTCACTATTTAAAAAAAACAAATCAGAAATTCCAGACTTATTACTCCCTCCCCAAATATCTGGACTTCTCTGGCCACAGCCAGTCATGGCAACCAGGATGTGCGAGGGCTCCTCCGTCTGGGGTGGGGTGCCCTGCGCCTCCCTTATTAGCTATTCACCACCTCTTCTCACTCCCCAGCCCCCTGCGTTTCCCCATATGCAGATGGCTTTGTTTTCCAAACCTGATAGATGCTGACAGGTATATTGTCTCAGCATCACCAGACTGCCAGAGGCTGCTTAAGTCAAATGATTTTCTTCCCCTAATAACTTAGAGGAATTTTTTTTTTCCTCCTAAAAGGCAAAAAAAAAAAAAAAAGAAAAGAAAAAAAAGGTCTTTTTAAAAAAATGCCTCTTTTTTACCTTAAAGAGACAGAGTGTCATTTATCTTCCTCTTTAGCCCAAAGTCAAATGAAAGCAACGTTAAACAAAGACCAGCCTGCCTTGGAGCAGTCATTTGTGACTGGAGGCTGGGGAGAAGGAGGGTGGGCCTTGGGGACCATCTCCAGAGAGTGGTGATTGACAGGCTGGAGGGGAAGTGGGGGCGGGTGGGATCTGAACCTCAGCCAGGAGGAGAACCACAGCCACCCACAGAGAGGGGAGGGGTGGGGGGGTTGCAGGGCTGGATGCCTGCCAGGTGAGGGTGAGGGGCTGGCTGGTGGGCAACAGCTGTCTGTGGGGGTGCTCCTCACAGGGCTAGCTGAGTCAAGGACCTGAAGATGGAATGATTCTGGTGTGGCCGAAGTCGAACAGGCTTCATGATAGGATTCCATGACCCCAAAGTTACTTTGGCCTTTGGGACAGGCCTAGATATTGACCGAAACTGTCTACAATCTGCATTGCTTTAATGAACAATCAACCCTGATTGGTGATCCGCCAACCAAGTTCTTTAAACTCCTTCTGAGTGTTAAATATCTCACAATATGAAGCTTAAATAAAATACAGTCCTTGCTTCTCAAGAATCCCAGGATCTAACGAAGAGGACAAGACAGGGAAAGAAACAGGGAACAAAGCCAGTGAGCACATTCTGATGCCAGTGACAGTCGTGCCAGCAGTTCAGGGATCAGTTAGGGCTGAGGAGGCAAGCCTTGCTGGAGGGGGCGTCATTCCCAGGGATGCAGTAAAGGGTGGTCCCATCTCAGCATGGGGCTCAATCTGACTGCCAGATAGAATACGAGGACACATATCAAAGGTAAGTAGGAACATTTGCTTCTCACTTGACAAACTTGGAAAGAGGTCAGTTGTCCATATCAGAAAAGAGTGGAGATGGTGGTGGGAGTGGAGAGGCTGCCATGCGCTGGCACGGCCACCATTTGACCCGAGAGGGCTATTAAGAATTAAGGATGCTGGGAATGGGGTGCTTTCAATCAGACTCACTCACTGGTAGTCATAATCCTAGCTTACTTTTATTGAACGTTTACTGTGGCCAAACACTATTCCAATCTTTAAAAGCTCCATCGGAGTATGTAGTCTTCACAGTGCTGCCTAAGTTTCTGCTCTATAGTAAAGTGAATCAGCTGTATGTTTACATACTGTTGTTTTTTAGTTTCCAAGTCGTGTTCAATTCTTTTGTGACCCCATGGACTGTAGCCCACCAGGCTCCTCTGTCCGTGGGATTTCCCAGGCAAGAATACTGGAGTAGGTTGCCATTTCCTTTTCCAGGGGATCTTCCCCACCCAGGGATTAAGCAATTTGCATTGTTTTTAATGAACAGTCAACCATGACTGGTGATGCGCCCACCAAGTTCTTTAAGCCCCTTCTGAGTGTTAAATATCCTGCAGTATGAAGCTTAAATAAAATACGGTCCCTGATCCCTAAACGGATCCCTGAACTCCTGGCACGACTATCACTGGCATCAGACATTTGCTCACTGGCTTTGTTCCCTGTTTCTTTCCCTGTCTCATCCTCTTCGTTACATCCTGGGATTCTTGATCGCAAGGGCAATATTTTATGATCTCTCAGGCCTCCTGCATTGGCAGGCGGGATCTTTAGCACTAGCTAAGTGCTTGCAGCTGAGGGCTGCCCCTCTTTCCCATTTCTGATGCCACTGCCGGTTGGATGCCCATGACACCGCCTAGATCTGCAGCTGAGACTGGAGCTCACAGGGTCTGATCTCAGCCTGGGCAGGCTGAACGGAGCACATGCCCTGACACTTATCTCACCGCTGGGGAGCACGGGTACTGAGGTCTTGGGTACTGAGCTTCCTCCATCCCAAGGAAGCTGCCTGGTGTTTCTAAAAGATCCCGGAGGGCAGAGGGTGCTGAGGGCACTGTGTCCCCAGGGAGCGCTGAGTGCAATGCCTCTTGGCGCAGAAGGGAAGTCTGGACTCCTGCCGTGCCTGGAGGCCCCTCAGGGCCTGCACAAAGCGCTCTCTGTCTCCAGGGGACGTTTCCTCCAGTAGCAGAGGAGACGGGGCCAACTGAGTCCCACGGAGCTGTCTGGCTGGAGAAGATGGGTCCCTCCAGCACGTTCTAAAAAAACGTGGCCAGGGCTTCCCCGGTGGTTCAGTGGTGAAGGGTCCACTTGCCAATGCAGGAGACACGCACGGGTTTGATCCCTGGTCTGGGACCATCCCACATGCCTCTAAAAAGCTAAGCCCTCGAGTCACAGCTACTGAGCGTGCATGCCCTAGAGCCTGTGCAACGAGGGGACGCGGTGATGAGAAGCCCTCCACTGGAAAGAAGCGTAGCCCCCACTCAGCACAACTAGGGAAAAGCCCACGTGGCAATGAAGATCCAGCACGGCCAAAAATAAACACATAAAATTATTTTTAAAAAAATAAATAAAATAATGTGGCCAATTAGCCCGTGGACAGAGAGTCCAGGCCTAGGAGGGAGCAGGTTCCCAGCTGGGTGGCCCGGAGCCAGTCCCTGCCCTCTCTGGGCAGGGGCTGCCTGGCACAGCCGAGGGTGGTGGAGGGCTGCAGTTCAGAGTGAAGCCGGGAGCCCTTCTCTCTCGGTTGGACTCCAGGCTGAACCACGATGGGGCTGCAAGACGTGGGGCAAGGTAATTCCCTTTGGTGAGCCGAATTTCCTCATTTGCAAGGTGGACTGGTGCGGGGCTGTGGCTACTAGACGCGGAGCACTCGGCACGGGGGCTGGCAGGGAAACACGCGAGGGCGTCACTCGGCCGGCCACGCTCCCTCCTCTACACCGAGGCTCTCGTGCGCGAGCCTTTCCCAGGGCTCTAGAGTCTGTGGCTCGCCTTCCCCGCACCGTGTGTACCATTTAGATTCCGACTTCACTAGCATTTACTGAGCGCTGACTCCATGCGAACACGTTATCGTCCTTAATCCTCACAACAAGTCCTGGGAGTCCTGTGTTACTCTGCTCATTACGGAAGGAGAAGAGCTAACCTCGGAGAACTTCAGCCACGTCCTCAAGGTCGCGCAGCCAGCTCCGGCAGGCAGGACTCACGTGCAGCCCCGCCCAGCCTCCGTGCACCCCCGGCCACCTGCAGGGGGACAAAGCGCCCACGCTCGGGCCCCAGCTGTCGCATCTGGCCGAGACAGGAGGCCCGCACTCCAGTTCCAGGCAGATCCAGTTCTGGGCCTGGGTGTCTTTGGTGAACCCGTCTCCAGGGTGAGTCGGGGATTTGCCAATGAAAATGCTACAGCTGAACCAGCATTTGCCAGCCATACTGGGGCTGAGTTGAGGGGAACAAAAACTAATCCTCTCATTACAGGCCTGGCCTGCGGAGGGGTGGGCAGCACTGGGCCAGGAAGAACTCTCAGCAACATCTGCTCTGCAATCTCCACTTCCACGTCCGCCGGGCTGCATGGGATGCCAGGGTGTGAGGTGTGTACGTACACACACACACGTGTATGGACACACACATCATATACGGACACAGACGCAGTGTACGGATACACACACACACACTATATGGACATACACACTGTGTACAGACACACACACACGCTGCGTATGGACACACACATGCCGTGTACGGACGCACACACACAGGCACACACCACAACAGGGGCAGAATTAGAAACCCCAGAGGAGATCCTTGGAGAGAGGAGACATCAGGGGAACACTGAAGTGAAAGTGAAAGTCGCTCAGTCGTGTCTGACTCTGTGACCCCATATTCTCCAGGCCAGGATACTGGAGTGGGTAGCCTTTCCCTTCTCCAGGGGATCTTCCCAACACAGGGATCAAACCCAGGTCTCTGGCTTCTGCCAAACCCTCTCTGAGGACGGTATTGGGGTCAGAGGTCAGTCTCTGCAAATGAGTCCAGGGTCTGCCTGGTGATGGAGGGGCCGTCCATGGACTGGCCTCAGCTCCTATGAGAGGGGCTTCCGGATGTAGGCCGGAGGAGAGCGGGGGCTCCTGGTAAGACCTCGGGTTGTGTGAGGGGCTGAGGGCGAGGCAGAGAAGGGCTGACTCCTGGGAGAGCCCGCGTCCCTGCTCTGTTCTTGCAGGGCGCCTGGGGGAGGCAGGCTGGAACACAGAAGGCAGGGTCACAAGGAGGCTCCGCGGGTGGGGGTGGGAGGGGGCGAGGGCTGCCCAGGCAGGGCAGGGGCACTGCCCAACTCTCCTGCTGGTCATCGGCCAGATGTGGGGCCAGATGCAGGAGACGGGCTGGCGGTGGGCGCGGCGTGGCTGAGCAGGGTAGAGGGCGGCTGAGGGAGGCAGCCCGCCTAGGTCGGCCCACTCAGCGATGCCATCGGGTGGCGGGGGGGATTGCTGCCACGTCTCCTGCTAAGCCAGTTAGCGTGCCGGGACTGTACCGCTGACAGGCAGCCTGGTGGGGGCTGTGGCGGCTCCCCCTGCAGTAAGGGTCCACCGGGACTCGAAGCCCACAGGACACTCCTGACTCTGCACCAGCCCCCGGCCCTGCCCTCCTGTTTCACACCCTCGGGGGCACTGCTAAGTGACGCCGCCGCCAGGGCTGCAGTGGGGGCCCAGCAGAGACGTGCTCAAGGAAGTGAGCTGGTGCCCCCCCGCCGCGTCTCCCTCAACAACCCTGGGACACCGAGGCGGCGGGATTTGGTCCCCTTGACCTGACACGTCCCGGACGCTGGAACTCGCTGGCCTGGCCTGGCAGACTGATGCTCTCGGGGAGCCAGCTGTGCCTGGAACTTTGTGTGCTGGCGACTCTGTGGGTGCTGCTCCCAGACGCTTCAGAAAACAGAAGTCAACAGCACCTCCACCGGGCCTCCCGCAGTGAGAGCCTGGCTGGTGCTGCAGAAATCTGTGGAAGGAGGCGTACGACGGGAGAAGGGAACACCCGGAGACCTTGGACCACTCGGAAACTAGACTGAGGGATGACGGGAAAGAAGGCTAAGGGGAGAGCGTGGGGTGGGGGGACGGGATGTGCTAGGCCGAGAACAAATGTGGATGTTCCAGCAGGTCCACTCATCCCAGAGCAGCGTCCGATGGTGAGTGTGGACTCAGCTACGGAATACGGCCAATTGCCAGGGGAGCGGAGCCATTCCTTCTCAGGGGAGATGCCCCCTTCCTTCACCACTGGACACCCCCAGGGCTGCTACGGCTGCCATCCCGGAGTTCTCCGAATGGGAGATACAAAGGCTCCAGCATCTGAGTAGGAAAGGAGAGAGGCCCCCTGGCCTGAAGGATGAGCAAGAGGTAAGGTTATGTCTTAAAGAGCCTATCAGGGTGGACAAGGCCTAACTTTGCCTGTGTCCCTTAAAGTTCTCGGCAGCCTGGTGAGGACTTTATCCGCCTGCTTGAGCCTGTTCTCTGCTGGGAGCTCTGGGACCAGCTGGCTCCCACCCAGGAGTCACCGCTCTCCTGGGAAACGGGCTGCAAAGCTGGAAGGGTTATCCAGAGTCCCAGAGGGGGATGGGAGCTACGACTTGAAGCCCTGGGGAGCAGAGGTCAGGCTGCAGAAACAATATAAGAAATGCAGTCTTCCCAAGAAAGAGCCCAAGGAAACTGAGAGCCCGAGACACAGGGCACTACAAGAGAGTTAAAAGGTACCCAGGGCCTCACTGGGACGGTAAAAAGCTGGGCGTGGGTTTGCCTCCCATTGCGTGGTATCTTGGGGTTTCGCCTGAAGCAAATTGATGGACAGCTCAGTTCTGCTCCTATCTCAAGCAACCAGCCTTATGCACCCTCCTTTATCTCACGTTTCTCTGGTTCTTTACAGTTTACAAAATGCTTCCGAATCCAGGTTTGCTATCAGATCATAAAACTCTGTTGAATAAGTGGGTAAGGAATTATTGCCATTTCACAGGTGAGAAAATGAAGGTCACAGGATGCTGCCTCTGGCATTTGTTCCAACAGCATTTCCAATCAGATGATGAGAGCCAGTCTAGACAGAGCTCACAAAGCCTTTTAAATGCACTAGAGGTAAGCCCTGCAGAGGGAATCCAAATGGCTTGCAATTAACTCTGGGGCCCATCCACTTCCACGGGAGTGAGCAGGAGGCAGGCTATGACCCCTGTAATCCTTGAATTATGTATGTATCCAAGGGTACCCTGACCTGCCCAAGCCGGAGCCTTGATCTACCTAGGCATGGACTTTGAGGCTACACAACAGCATGACTCGGGGTCATGGAGAATAAGATCCAATGACCGTGAGTGACAAGGTCAGAATTAGGTTGATATCAGTTGGAAAAGCCTCAAGAAGAATGGGAAAGAGAACTAGAAAAAGTCCTGAACTGCAAAATAGACAAAGGATGTTGTTCAGACAGTAGCAAGTGCGAGGGAAAGTGATTTTGTTCAGGAAAACGTGACAGAGGGAGCAGGGGGAGGTTAGCTCACGGTGGACCCAAGGCTGAACCTTTCACAGTAACACCTCTGCACACAGCGCCTGTGCATAGGCTGTCTGGCTGCCAACGGGGAGTGACCTTTCAGCCTTTTCTCCAGCTCGGAAACTCCTTCCTAATTTGTAAGCTGAGCTCAATGCCCACTCTTCTTTGACGCCCTTCCCAGGCCAAGGCATTCATTCCCTCTGCTTTAGGTGCTCAGCACTTGGTACATATCTCTGTCTTGGTACCATCCCATGGCATTCCTTCCAACTGTTAACACAAGGCAAGATGTGGCCTTCGTCTTTGTATTCTCCCTACCTGACCCATTCAGAATCCAGCACGGTGCCTACCTTTCAACAGGCCCTCAGGAGCTGAGGACTGGTTAGGAGTACCCACTCCAGAACCACACTGCCTGGTTCGCTCTGCCTCTGGTGAACCTTAACTCAACTCATAACCTGAGCGGCCCTGTGCCTCAGTTACTCACTAGACTAATGGAGATGAGGATTCCAGATACCTCACAGGACCATTATGGGGATGAGAAGAGATAATATATGCAACGCTCTAGGACAGTGGCACTTAGGAAGCACTATGTAAGCATTTGCTATGATTATTATTATCTTTTGAATGAATGAAGACGCAGCTTGGAATCAGCAAGCTGGTCACATTTCTCCTCAGTGACCTCAGAGGAACTCAGAAAGACTATAATCTAATGTAGGGGGTGGAATAAAGTTCTGACGAAGAAAAACACGGAGTTACAGTCAGCAAAAGCTTCATCAGTGAGCTGCAGAACTGGACCTGTGGTACTTCAAGCATGGTTCCCACGCCAGTGGCATCAGCCCCACCTGGAACTTGTTAGAAATAGAAGTCTCAGGCCCCACACCGGACCGGAGCTTCTGAATCAGAGCCCCTCGCGGGGGTGGGGGACACAGGCACCTATGTTTTAACAAGCTTTCAGGGGATTCTGGTGCCGGTTTGAGTTTCAGAACCACTGGGCTAGACTCTGCCCACTTCTTATAATCCAGGGATAGCGTGTGCCCTGAGATTTCAAACCTGTTGTTGCAAAACAAGTTTGGGGCCTGTGGCTGATTCACGTTGATGTATGGCAAAAAACCAACACAATATTGTAATTATCCTCCAATTAAAACAAATAAGTTAAAAAAAAAAAGTTTGGGGCCTTCCCCAGAGGACCAGAGCAAGTATCAAGGGAGCAAACACTCCTGCTGACGGGAGACCAGGAGCAGTGCACCTAGCCCGGTCTCTGCCAGGCAGGAGCAGGCCCCCGAGTGCCAGCTCCGGCCCGCCCTCCTCTTCCTCCAGAGGCGTGGTGTAAGAGCAGAGAGACAGCCCTGTTCCCAGGACGCAGCTTCTGCAGGATCCCCGCACTCCGCAGTGGGCGGGGGCGCGCGGGCGGCTATGGCACAGGCTTGTGGGAGCCTCGCTCTGAGAACATGGGCGCAGGTGGGCACCCCAGGGGGTGGGGACAGTGGGCACAGAGAGCCTGTCACCCTCTGTGGAAACCGAAGCTCAGCTAGAGGAACAGGTGGGCAAGACGCAGGGAGGAGGGCTTGGCCGAGGCCCAGCGCTCCCAACAAAGGTTTGCACGGTGAGTCAGGCTGGCCTCAGCCTCCCCCAGAGGAAGGCTGGCTGCAATGCCAACTGAACGCATCCGTCTTCAGGGGGTGGGGAGGGTGTGTCGCCTGCCTCTGCCTTCTCTCCAAGGGGTCCTGAGGTGGGGGGGCTGGCAGTGCTCCCCACCTCCTGCGGCACCTGGCCCTCAGCTCCCTGGCTGGGAACCTAATTTTGAGGCGATTGAACGAGGCACAGTGTAAGCACCTGCCTCCAGGAGGATGGGAAGAGAAAAGAGTGCACGCGATTCAACTCTTTCATCCTCAATTGAGAATGATTTAGGGCCGTGGTTTTGCAAAGTGTGGTCCCTACAAGAGCGTCAGCATCATCTGGGGACTTGGTAAAAAATCAGCATCTGGGAAAGACACGTTCTTGGGCCCCATGCCCCACTCCATGAAACCTGAAACTCCGCGGATGGGGCCTAGCAATCTGCAGGCCAGCCAGCTCTCCAGGTGACCCCGAGGCACATTCAAGCCTGAGAACCACAGGCTTGGGGCCTGGGTTGAATCTTGTTCTTGTCTGGAAGGAAGGAGACATACGCCACCTCCCAGCAAAGAGGCCTCCCTGTTTGCCAGGGGAACCTAACCCCGCCACGCGGTGTCCCCACACAAGGACACAGGCGCTGGCCCGGGGCCAAGGAGTCTCGGGTGACGGGGCCGGGAAGAGGCCCTGTGGGTGGTAAGGACAAGCAGAGGGGTGGGGAGGCTGCCACAACTCATTTTCTCGGAAAATAAAAGCCCAGAGGAGACCTGGGCCTCCCTGCCATTGAAACTGGTCAATTACAGGATGATGATGGTGATATTACCAATAATGATGATAATAGCACCAATGACGTGAGGTCAGACAGGCACGTTCCCATATTCGGTCAAGGGGTAAGGTTGCCGTGTGGGTGCCTTTGCTTCTGATTTAGAGGAAAGCCTGGATTCCGGCCAGCTCCATTTCCACACCCGGGGTGCAGCGGAGCTCCCAGCCCCGTGTCATCTCTCCCTTCTGCTGGATCCTTCCTCCTGCCTGGCAGCTCCTGGTTCGGGCCCCATGTGGGCAGATGCAGGGCTGGGGACAGAGCCAAGAGGCAGGAGGTGCCTGTCTTCCACCCCCAGCAGACCGTCCCCTGGGTGCTCATTCACAGACAAGGTGCCAGCTCTGGAGGCCCTGAGGATGACAGGGGGACAGGGTCACCCCGGATGCTGCCTGCTCTGGAAGATGAGGGTCCTGGGCTCTGGGGGCCTCCGTGTCTCTCTCTCAGGCAAACCAGAGAAGCTGGAGGTAGAAGCCACGCCTGTTGGTCAGGGTAGCAGGCTTCAGCAGGTCCATAAATACTTTGAGCTAGTGTCTCCCCTCAGAGACTGTCTCCTCCCTCCCGAGCCCAGAGAAACAAGACAGCAGAGATTCAGACTCTCAAGGAGAGAAAAGGTCATCTGGTAGCAATCTCCCTCCATCATCGTCCCCGACACCCGCCCAGCCTATCTTTCTTACTCTTCAGATTTCTCAGGGTGAAATATTTCCCTAAATGCTACAGCGTTTCTAGGAGGATCAAAGGGAAGCACTGAATGCCCAGGCCCTCCGCCTCCTCCCGGCCGCCCCGCCCCCTGCTCGGGCTTCAAACACGGGAGGAAATCGGCGCGCGGACCCCTGTCATCGCCGGCCGTGACTTGTGGACATGTGCTTGGGCTATTTCTCCTCCACTACAAGGGGTCTGGGCGGCTCACAGGGGGCTTGTATTTTTTTTTTTTCAGAACTGTGTGTATGTTAAAGTCATTAAGGCTTGGAAACGGGGTGGTGGGTAGGGGAGTAGAGTAAAGGCCATTATAAGGGAAGAGAAGAAAAATGACCTGTCTTCAGACTGTCAGCGGAGGAAACGCCTCTGCTTCAGGGACAGGGGGAGAGGGGGCTTGGTCCAGAAGGTCTAAGCGGGCACCTCCTTGCCCAGAAGGCTACAAGCAGGATGAGGGGGCAGAGTTAGGGGCTGATTGCTCAGTCCACTCCTTGGCGTGGTGGTGGTCATGGCTACCTGGGGGGGTGAATGGTCACCATGTACGTGTTCTGGAGTCCCCTGCAAAGAAGAGAGCTGGGAGGCAAGACAATCGGAAGAGCCAACATGGATCCAGCCCTGTACTCTCTGCATCTGCTTTCATGGGGCGGCCACATGTACACCAGGGAGAATGAGCGATATCCCTGTTTCACAGAGGAGGACCCCCGAGTCACAGTGGCCAAGGGCCTTGCCCAAAGTCAGGCAGCGAGCAATCAGTGGACGAAGCAATGAAGACAGAGTTCATGTGATGCCACGGCCCGATCTTCGGAGACTTGGTTCCAGTTAAGACCAGCTCATGCTGGGGAGTTCCTGCCTTTCAGGAGGATTTGCTGCTACCACCCTGAATGCTGAGCAGCCAAGGGGAGCTGCGACAGAAGACGTCTAAGCTGGGGGGGAAGAGTCCTACTGGCTATTGTCATGGTCAGGTCAAGTTTTTGGTGTCTCCCCAAATCCCAGGTTCCCGGGTGGGGGCTGGTTCTTCTGGACTCCCAAACACCCAGCCTTCCAAGCCATCCCAGCACTGACCTCCAGGCTTCCCTCAAGGCTAAGATGGTGAAGAATCTGCCTGCAATGTGAGAGACCCAGGTGAGACCCCTGGGCTGGGAAGACCCCCTGGAGAAGGGAATGGCCACCCACTCCAGTACTCTTGCCTGGAGAATCCCATGGACAGAGGAGCCACGGGATCGCAAAGAGCTGGGCACGACTGAACGAGGAATACGAGCTAACTAACCGGGCCCGAGCTCACGGCCACCTCTTCTTTCCTTTCAGACTTGATCTTGCCCGCACAGGAGACAGACACGCAGGGCAGTTCCCTGGAGCCGCGGGGCGATGCTGGAAGCTGTCAGAGCGCTGTGGAAGCTGCGTCCTGGCTGGACGCTGCGGGTCCCCACCAGCCGCCCGCTTGGCTGAGCCTCTGTGGTCCCGGCTGTGGCCTTCCCAGGCACTTCTGTCACCTCCCTGGGCTGAGGAGCCTGGGGGCAGGCGGGGTGCAGGGGAGGCCGTGACCGTCATCTAATCCTTCCCCCAGGTCGCTGGCCCTGAAGGCTGAGCCCCCGTTCCCCAGAGCACATGCTCCAAATCACCGCTCCAGTGACAGCCTTTGTTTGCCTTGGGAGGGAAGTTCTGGAAGGATGAAAGTCCGATCCCACTGCTTGCTCCACGGGCCTCTTTTGCCAAAACATACTGTGAAACGACCCCTGACCTTCCCCTCATCCTTTCTCTGCTCTACCTCCCATCAGCCCTGTTTGCCTCCCCCCTCCCAAGGGAGGCTTAGACAGCTCAGTAATTTAGGGATCTAGCAAGAAAGGTGCAGAGGTCAGAAGTCAGTGAGGGGCTGGGAGGGGAATTTCACCCCTGGTTTCTGCCAGACTCCCCCTTCTGCCAGAATCACCTCCTTCCCCCATCTGCAGGCCAGGCCCCACGGACCTGGCGGGAAGAGACAGGGTCTGGCCATCCTAGGAGGTGGTGGTGTACCAGTAGGTAGGAGGAGAATGTGTATTTTTAAATCCATGTCCTGAAAAACAACTTTCAAGATGCAAATGTACCCCTCCAACTTTCTTATTTGGAAACTCAGCTACAAAAGGAAATGCTGAAATGCTCCATTCCCCGGAGAGCGTACCGATTTAGGAAGTTCTATTACCTCACTCCAGCTCCTCCCTGCTCTCACTGCTGCACAAACAACCGCGAATTGACTAATATCTGTCCTCTGTCCCCCGACACGGCCTGTTCAATCTAGCTCAGCCCAGTTCCAAAGCGCAGAACTGGCAAGGCAGTGAGTGACTCCAACTCAAACCAAGAGCTGGCTCCTCTCTCTTCCTTGAGAAATCAGAGCCGCCAAAAGAACCGCAAGAGAATGTTGCTGCCCTTCCACAGTGATTAAAAGCCCCTTGCTTGGCCCACAGACGTGGAGTTTGTTTATTTTTGGAATGACAGTCATGGAAGGTCAGCTTAAGAAGGGCCTTCCAATGCCATCTCCTTATTTTGCAGAGAAGGAAACCGAGGGCTGTCTGCCATCATTCTGCTGGTTGGCAGCAAAACAAGGACTTTTCGATTGTCGCTGCAGGTGGGGCAAAGGAAAGGGGCTTGCAGAGTTGCCTCCCAGCTGAGATGACTTGGGCAGGGTCTGCGTCCTGGACTCCTGGGTGGCCGCCTACCCTGGGAGGGACAGCTAGCCTCTGTTCAAGGAGGCTCCATCCTCTGCTGGGTGATGAATGAACGCAGCTTCACAGGGCGGTCAGCTCTCTAGCTGCAGGAGCCAGCAGAGGATGCCCTTCTGGGATCCAAAGGGGGAAGACTTCCCTCCTGCCGGGGCTTTCTCCTCCTGCGGGATCCAGCCGGGACTGGACTGCCGACCTCTGGTCCAGAAAGAGGGCCTTTCCCCTCTTCCTGTTGTGTCCCCGGAGGAACTGGGAAGGTTGAGGGCTGGGAGGAAGGTGGAATTCATCCAATCTGGGGTAGGGAGCGCAAGCTCTTCTGGGGCTTCCTCCCCTTCTGGGAGTGAGGCCCAGAGAATAAAGGTCACAGATGGACTGGCCACACGTGTTCTCGTGTGCGTGGGAGTGGGGGAGAGCGTGTGTGCGGGCTCGGGGGTCTGACGGCTCAAACAGACGGCTCAGAGACCAGACGAAGTTCATCCTGGATCGGGAGGGAGGGCAGTGAGGGCCAGGAAGTCTCTGCCTTGAATGTCGCTCACATTTCATTTCACCCCCGCTCGGCCTCCCTGACTCCCTTCTTCCCCTCTTAAGCCCCCGCAGCAGGGGATGGGGAGCAGAGGAGATCGGGAAAGAGGGCTGCAGGGCCTCCTGACACTGCTGACCGGAAAGAAACGAAGGGGCAGAGACGGAGGGCGAGCCGAGGTCTGCAGCTGCGGCCCCGCTCTGCTCCGTGCCCCCAGCCCCGCCGCCTCCGAGGGTCCCACGCCGCGGAGGGGGCCCCGGGCCAGGTGCAGGGAGGGCCCGGGTGGTTCCCGCGCCCGGGGTGGGGAGGGCTGGGCCCCTCCTGCTTGTTCCCGCCCTCAGGGTCTGTGGCCTGGGGAACAGATCAGAGAAAGCAGCAGATCGCACGCTGGAGGCGCACTCTGGGGGCCTATGGAAAATAAACTCCGCTGTGGCATCCGACAAAGCTCCCCCCTCCCCTTTTAAATTGGGACTGAGAGAGGGAGGATTCTCTTTTAGGCTTGAAAGGTGTCCTAGACTTTGGGGTTCTTTATACTGCATATTCCCAAACTGCACCATCCAGTACACTAGCCACGTGGAGCTACTTATATCACAATTAATTAAAGTTCAGGAAAATCAGCAAATCCAGTTTTTCAGGGGCGCTCATGTGTCTCAGTCTCTCAGCAGGCACTTGTGGCTAGTGGCTACGGTACTGTCTGAAAGAGTCATAAACATTTCCCTTATCACGGAAAGTTCTTTGCAACGATGATATTCTAGAAAGTTCTGACATGAGCCTGAATTTCATTCCTAATTTCTCCAGATGTTCACACACTGGCTGGCCTACGCCTTAGGGATGAGGAATGACTGGCCTTAAGGATGGGTGTGGGGTGGGGTGAGATGGGTAGGAGGAAAGTGAGGCGTAAGAACGTCACAACTGTCGTGCTCTTTGCTGCCACCCTGGACGTCTTCCTTAGACCCTGCATCTCTTTGCTGGCACTAAGCTATTCAGTTCGCCGGGGGAGGAGCGGCGTGGGGTGTCTGTAGTGGGGGAGGAATACAGGTGACAGCTCCAGCCAAACGGGTTTGGCAATAAGATCCTGCCTCCCATCCCCACCCGCGGCGTCAGAAGCCTGTCGAGGGAGGTACACACCACGGGCGATCCTACAGGAGGTGGGCGTAGAGTCATTAGCCCGACTTACTCACCACACCCCGGGCCTCGAATGGGCGGTATAGGCAGGGGTGGGGAGCGGGCACACGGGCTGGGGGTGAGGCAAGTGGTGATGCTTCAGTCAATTCTGAAAGCTGCTGGCATGATGGAAATGGGATGGGAGGCGCAGAGTCAGACACTGGGCTCGCCCAGCTCAACCTCCCACCCAAAGCACTCAGGGCCCTGGCCGCCTCACCTGCCCCGGGAGGGCCCTGGATGGAGAGAGGTCGGGAGGAGCCCACGCATGCGCACGCGTGCGCGCGCGCGCACACACACACACACACACACACACACACACACACACAGGCATGCATGCTCACACACACACACACACACACACATCTCCCACACACCACACAGGCATGCATGCTCACACGCACACATATACACACACCGATCACACACGCACACACACACGCCACACACACACACACATCTCCCACACACCGCACAGGCATGCATGCTCACACACACACACACACATCTCCCACACACCACACAGGCATGCATGCTCACACACACACACACACACACATCTCCCACACACCACACAGGCATGCATGCTCACACGCACACATACACACACACTACATACCAATCACACACGCACACACACAGCGACGCACAGACGCACCACACACACATATATAAACATACGTACTTGCACAAACACATGCATACACACACTCACACATGCATGTATACCACAGACACATCATATAATTCCAGGGAGATTCTCGAAAGAATCTTGAGCCCAGCTTCTCAGTAAGTCTTGGTTGTTCCTCCAGGCTCCCAGGGGCCAGCAGATGGTTCCAGCCAAGCAGGCAAACTTCCCAATGCCTCTAAAATCAGGGTCTGGGCCCCTCCAAAACCAAGTCCAATTAAGCTTTGGTCTCACAGGTGGGAAGCAAATGAATGCGGAGCATTCCTCCCCTTCTCTGGGTCATCAGTCCTCAGTCGTCACCCCTCCCCTTGGCATCCCTGCGCTTTCCCATATGGTCCCCTTGCCTCTCACACTCCGCTCTGAAGATTAGCTCGCAGAGCCCAGAAAGATCTCCTTCCAAGGGGTCCTCTAGGCGGCAGGGACTTGCCAGCAGAGTTCAGAGGAGAACTCTGGGCTCAGTCTTGGCCTCGAGCACCAGGGAGCCTCTCTCGATCCAGGAGGTGGGCCCTGGGGATTGAGCCCAAGGACCCCCAGTGTCTCCCAGGACGCTTGTGTTTCCTTCTCCTGGAGCCTGGGAGAGCTGCAAGGAGATCCTTGTGCTCTCCTCTTTCCAGAGGCACCTCCGCCTCCCTGCAGAGATAATTGGCATGACTGGCATAAATAGATCCATATAGCTCTCTATAAATACACCCATCTTTAGCTATATATATATATATTTTTCTTTTTCTAAAGACTTGGCAAGAACTCCCTTGGAGCCCTTTCCATGACACAATAGAAAAGCAGCAGAGTCATCAAGTTTGATCGTTCCCACAAATGCAGCTTTGGGCTGACCTTTGCAAGGCTCCCTTGAACCCTGCTTCCAGTAACTCAGCCCCTCCAGCCCTCACAGGCCGCACATCCCTGGCAACCACAAGACACAACTCAGTTTCCTGAAGCTGCCACTTTCTTCCTCATTGGCTTCTGTCTGAAAGCCAAGGGGGAAAAAAAAAAGAATCCACTGCTTTTGACCTATCATTTTAAAATAAAGCATAGGCTTTGTATGGGAGCTCCGGCTGGCAGCAGGAAGAAATGAGGCAGGCAGCAGAGTCCCTCAGCACGCAGGGATGGTGTCGTGAAGGGCGGGGTGTGGGTGGCTTCCGAGTGGCCAGACCTCTGTGCAGGACGATCCACCAGGGCAGCAGGCTTAACCACCTTTGGGGAAGTAAGCAAAGATGCGGCGGCTCTCCCTCTGATGGCTTCTCGGGTAAACAGGAGGAACTCCAGGGCGGAAGCACGCCAGAGTGGGAAAAGCCGCCCAGGTAATGACTTTAGAGGGCGATATCCTTAGGCACAGACTCTAAGAACCGTCTCTCCATCACCCTGCGTCAGCATTGCTGGACACAGGCGGACCGGGGAGGAGGGAACAGCTGGCTCCTCTCTCTTCTTCCCCCTCCACTGCTAAAGGCTTTGGAGACTGGAGGCAGCCCCGCGGACTTTCACGTGAGGTATTAAGAGCCTAGCCACATGTTGACACTACATTTCATCCCGAAACAGGTTTCCTTTTCTTGATTTTCCAAGGACGGGTTGGAGGAGTGGATTCATAAGTGGAAAGTAGAAAATACCCAAGAATAGGCGAATCAACAGAGAAATGCAGAAAAGGTAATTTGGAAAAAAAAAAAAAAAGCTCCAAACTTACGACTCCAACTCCTCCAGCCTTGCTTGTTCGGTATTCTTTCTTTCTGAAGTTGGGTTGTTATCCCTGCACCAGAGAATGCCAGCAGGTGTTGCTGGCAGCTGTTTAATGACAGTCTCAAGCATGTCTTTCAGGAAGGTAGGCTTGGAGGCAGGAGGCGGTGATGGGGAAAATGGGATGGCGGGGGGAGGAGTAGGTGGCCCCACATCTGTGGCGAGGGAGCCAAGCAATGGAGTGCTGCTCTGGGAATTGCAATGTTATTTTGTACAAAAGTCTCCCTGTAGGAAGTAAGGGGGAGGGACGAGAGACATATTTCAGTGTTTTGCGGACTTAAGAATTCTGAGCTGGAATTACGAGCAGCTCACTATGTCTCTAGGCAAATACTTTAGCTCCTCTCCTCCGCAGCCCCCACTTGCTCCTTAATGGTTACTGACTGCCCTGAGGATCAAGTGGAAGGACCTGGAGACCCTGGGAGAGCCATCCCAGAAGCCCCCAGGGTGACGAGCCCTGCAATGATCCCACATCTGGAAAAGGTAATGGCTCGCATCCTGGCAGGGGTGTGTCACCGACCTTGGTTACCAAGCTGATCTCAGCTCTGCAGGGAGCCAGAGAGAGCAGGCAGGGCTGGCTTTAGAAGGAGGTGGGCAGTAGCCTTCACAAGGAGGGCATTCCTTGTGAGCACTTGAGATCTGAAATGCTCTTCTGCTCTCTGCCCAAGCGTAGTCCCCTACAACCGATCTCATGAAGGCAACTCTGAAAACTTCCCGGGGCAAAAATCTTCCTTGGAGAGACCATGACACTGATAGTTGTGGGAAGCTAGATGTCCTCAGGCCACCTGGCCCTTCCCGAACTGTTGGTCCCCTTCCTGCTGGGATGGTGACCAAGACCTGGTGGAAATTTCTGGCGTTTTGCTCTCCACCTGCAGGGCATCACCAGGTCACATATTCCTGGAGTCTAACCTGCACATGTCTGCTTCTCTTTCCAGGGCCTTCTTCATTTTATTATTTTAATGGGGAGGGGTGTTATTTAACCTACCATCACACATGTAAACATGTGCAGCTGAGGGGGAGGAGGGCAAGGCTTGGGGCAGCAGTTAGAGCACGGGACTGTAATTGCCCGGGTTACGAGACACGTGGTCAGGCTGCAATGGTGACCTAGCAATAGAAATCTAGGAACCAGGATTATCAAGGTCTCCACTTTAGATACAGGCGAACAGGACAACTTCCCCAAGGTCAATGGCTACAGAGCAACAGCTGGAGCTCACGCTCCTTGACGTCTGGGCTCCTATTCCCCTGTTCCGTACCCACCCCTGCCCCAGCTGCACTGCCTGAACCTCTGTGAGAGGGCCCACAGCATCCTGTCTTCAGAGGAAGCGAGATGCAGGCAAAAATAGCCCATGCCTTCAAATAGACTGCAGGTACCCGAGGAAAGGATCCTTGTTGCGTTGTCCTTTAAATCTCCTGTGGCCCATCGCCTACAGCGTTCTGAGAACATTTTTTTAAATGGTTGCTTAAGTAGGATATAAGAAAGAATCCAGCGAGGGAGCTGAGGCATCATGGGGACTGTGATCTTTGAACCAGCAAAGGAGAACTTCTGTCAAGGCTCCAGGACTCAGAGACTGAATCATCTACTGGGAGCTGTTTACCCCACCTTCCAAACGGAGATAAGAAGGTCCACCTCTCAAGCCGCTGCCAGAACTGAACGAGACGGGGAGTGAGAAAGGACCCTGCATGCTGTAATGACTAATGCTGGATCTTCCTGGCCCTGCAGTTCAGGAGGTCACCCAAGATAAGACAGCAGAGGGGGAAGGGGGCTCCTCTTGTGAGGGTCCTTAGAGCAGAGCTCATGCCCTCCTGCTCCGGGCGGGCTGGGTGTAGTGCGCCCAGGAGGGGAGGCTGGGCTACGTCCAGGGGCAAAAGGCCTAAGTGCTCAGTAGGTGCTCGATGAATGGGCTTCCCTTCTGTCTCCACTCATTCTAGGAAAGCCACTGTTGTGAGAAGCTGGAGGAGAAGGACAAAGGTCAGTGGTGAGGACAGTCATTAGTCCAAGGCATCGAGAAGATGGCTCCTAGCCCCGGCATCTGAAATGATGTCAGGAGACAACTTTAGAAAGGGTCTGCTGCTCACTCTTCCGTGGCATTCTTCGGGCCTCTGCTGGGTTGAGGGCTAAACGGGAAATATGGGTGACTCATGTGTTGTTGTGCCGGGGAGGTGGCGACTTTGGTCTAAGTCACCCAGCTAACCGCAGAGGCAGGGCAGGATGGCGGTCTTGTGACTGATTCGGGGGCCTAGGCTGACCCACACACACGGGCCCCAGGGAAGACCCAGAGCAGGTAGGGAGGCCCACCAGGAGGAAGCAGACTACACCTCCCTCTCCGTGAGCCCCTGGGAAGAGCCGTCCTGGGGCTGAAGTGGGAGATGGGGATGCTGGCTTGCATTTCCCGAGGACTCACTCTTCACCAGGCACCACGCTAAAAGCTGAACACGCCTGACCTCATTTAATTATGAAAAGCACCCTTCAAGGTATATGTCATCATCCTCATTTCACAGATGACGAAATCAGAGCTCAGTAAGGCTAATTTTCTCAATACCGTCTACCAAGTAGGTGGGCCAAGATTTGCACCAAGATAGTCTGATTCCAAAGTCCACATTCTTCCCACGACACAAGCGGGCCCTGTCCAGACAGCCCACCAGGCAGGAGCTACAGATAAAATACCACACCTCCTCCAGCACACACTCAATCAGCACAAGGAGAAGCCGGAGGCTGGCAGAGAGCAGATCTTTATCAAGACACTTCAGGAACAGGAGGAGAAATATTTCCGCCCTTCTCCCAGCCGAAGGGTTGGTTGTGTTTATAAGATGAGACACGTTTTGAAGGGAGGGGAGTGAGGGTGCAAATCTCAAGCGAAAATCACCACCCACACCAAAAGAAACCTGAAGGCAAACTGGGGCCTCAAGGACGTGGTTGTATTGCTTATGCGTGCATCTGGGAGCATTGCGTGTCCGTGTGTGGGGGAGAAGGGCAGGAGGGGGCAGGGGAGGAAAAGCAGTATCTTTGTCATCATACCCAGTGGCATTTATCAGCTCCGCTTTCCTCCCTAAAATTGCGCTTCTCCCGGACTTGCTTATTTCCTATTTTCTTTCGCCTGCTCTGGAGCAGAGAGCTAGCGTGGTTTAACGGATGAGCACAGACTGTGGGGCCCGTAGACCTGGTTTTCCTCTCCAAATCCACCACCTGACTGAGTTGTCCAATAAATACACACGACATGAATGAATGGGGAAATACTTCCGCCTCCCTGCGACTTGGTTTTCTCATCTGGAAAGATACATAGCCCTGGTCCCTGTGCGGCAGAGCCGATGGGAGGATTAAGTAAAGCCAAGTGCTTAGCACAGTTGGCTGGCACAGAGTTGATGACCAATAAATGCACGTTGCTTTGCCCCGTTTCTCAGCTGGAGACCTACAGCATCTGGGGTGGGATCATTCTTTGCTGTGGCGGCTGTTCTGTGCGTCCCAGGATGTTCAGCAGTCTCCCTGGCCTCCACCCAGTAGATGCCAGGAGCCCCTTGTGCTCCAGACAAAACAACCAAATGTCTCCAAACCTTGCCAAATGTCCAGAGAATTGCCTCAGTTGAGGGATACCAGCTTAAAGTAATTAATGATGATATCAGCAACAAGTAATATATTTGAACGCACATAGTAGGCACTGATAGCAATATTCACGTTTTTTTGAATGAGCAAATGTATGAATGAACATGTGAAGTAATCATGGATACAGTTCTGCACCTTCAAACCCTTGGTGGCAGGCAGTATACAGTCTACTACGTTCTGGACTCCAGAAGGTTGATGGAATCACAGAGGGGGCTGGGCAGGGCATCTTGATATCTCTGCTGCCGGCTGTCTTTTGGTGCAGACCTGGTATCTAGCGGGCTTCTCTGGTGGCTCAGAAGATAAAGAACCTGCCTGCAATGCAAGAGACCCAGGTTTGATCCCCAGGTCAGGAAGATCCCTTGGGGAAGGAAATAGTTGCCCACTCTGATATTCCCGCCTGGAGAATTCCCTGGACAGGGGAACCTGGTGTGGGCTACGGTCCATGAGGTTGCAAAGAGTTGGACCCGACTGAGCAACTAACATACTGGTGCCTAGTGGGGTTTGCAGATGGAGAAATGACAGGTGAGTGAGGCTGTGAGTGCAATGAGGCTGAAGGAATTTTCCCTTCTGGGAAAGGGTGGTCCCAAAGGAATCTGCCTGCAGCAGCTGACGGCTTGAATTCCCATGTACGAGATGTGATGGCTTGACTCACGTGCACTCCTCAAAGAATCCCATCTCTTGCTCTGGGCCAGCCAGAGACATTGCTAGAAACTCCTCAGTGCCCCCTTACATAGAGGAGGACACGCCCGCAGGCCCTTTCTGACTCCCACCAAGAAGATGCCTTACAACAGGGGCAGAGAGATGACTTATGTTCTAGGAGTTCCTCTTTCCGCCCCTCACTTTCCCTGACCCCATGTACTCAAAGACTGCTGTATTATGTGGTCCTACAGATGCCGAGATGACAGATGCCAACCACAATCCCCAAACTGCTGAGTGTACTGAAGAGCAGGGAAAAGAAACAGGATGATGACAAAACATATAATGACCACAGGTAACATTTACTGAGCCCGGGTCCCACTTTGAACACGGATATACGTGCTTTACCTGGGTTGGCTCACTTACATGTAGCTCTCAACAAGCCTGTGAGGTAGAAACTTTCACTATTTCTAGTTTGCAGATGAAGCAACAGGAATAGAGAGGTGGAGTGATTCCTTCTGTGTCCCCAGGCACTAAGGGGCAGAGTCAGGCGTGGAGCCAGGACATCTTGGCTCTCGCGTTTGGACTCTTCTTAACCACTGTGCTCTCTGCTCTGATGGCCGTGTGACGGGGCTCTATGGAGCGCACAATGCAGGGGCGGGGGGCTTCCTGGAGGAGGTGATGTCAGAGCATCTTGACCACGAGATGGCGTTAGGTGGGCAAGGGGAAGGAAGTGTCTCTGGTATGAGAGAACAGCACACAAAGTCCCAAGGTGAGAAGGCCATGGAGACACATCAAGGCTCTAGGAGTAATTCACGCCCTCCCCACGCGCACCCCTGGCCCTGGCTTCAGGCCGGCTTTGAACCATGAACCCAACCATCAGGACGCCTGCCTCTGGCCTGGGCTAGTTCTCCGGACGCTCACTCGGAGCCGCCCATTTGTCCTCCTGTCCTCGCCTGTGCTGTCTGATGTGGCTTTACAACCAAGACAGGGGCCAGTTCTGTCTCCTGCCTCTGTGGTCTTCCCACAGGCCCGGTCTCGTCTCCGTGCCTCGGCTCTCACTCACCTCGTGGCCTTCATCTGGGTTCCTCCCGTCTCACCGTGTGCTGTTGCCACTTACACCAGGTTGGGAATGGGAGCTGTTCTTGTTGTGTGTGTGTGTGTGTGTGAGAATATGCACTTGTACACGTGTTCATGTGTGCATACATACGTGTCTAATATGTGCATGCGTGCATGGTAGGTGGTGAGCATGGTAGAGGCATGCCTGTTACAAGAGATACGCGCCACCCGATGGTCAGGTGGGGCCAAGATTTCATCATCTGTCATTTGAACTGACTTTTTAAACAACACAGGAATCACACTGGTAACCCTGACACATACTAAATAGATGAGAGCAAGATGCTTCGATTGAAGGAGGATGGAATTGGGGGACTGGACTCATCGCCCTAGAGTTCAAAGGCACACTGCCTAAAGACCACGAGGGAAAATGGAGGCAGTGGCACTGACATATAAAACAGCTAGTGGGAAGCTGCCACATAACACGGGGAGCCCGGCTCGGAGCTCTGTGACGACCTAGAGCGTGGGCCTGGGGGTTGGGAGGCAGGCTGCGGAGGAGGGGGTGTGTGTCCACCCATCGCCAACTCACACTGTCGTGCAGCAGAAACTACCACAACATTGTAAAGTGCTCACCCTCCAATTAAAAATGTATCTGTTAAAAGCTTAGAGTCAGCATTGCAGGGTCATAGACCATCCTGAGAATCTGGTGAAAGCAATGGGCCCTCTATACACACATTATAGACACACAGATGTTTGCAGAACACTTTGGGGGGCAGATCGTCAACTCCCCTGAATCCCAGAACGTAGGTGAAAAGTCCCGTGCATTCAGCTCCTGCCACATCCTCCTAGCGGGCGTCCCTGCCCCTCTGACTTTGCGAGGGAGAGTTATAAGATGCTGGCGGCTGCGACACAGTGAATGATGAAACCCAGCAAGTCTTGGCATTGCTTCATTTGCTCAAGGAGAAGAGAGGCCCAGGATCTGGAAAGCACAGCCTTCTTGTACTCACATTCTTGGGACAAGGGCAAGGCTGTTAATAGGGCTCGCGCACAGCCAGCCCCGGGCAGCTTGAGTATCAGAGATGGCTGCTGCCTCAGTTTCCACACTAGCTTAACGCCTGTGAGCTCCCCTATCTAGAATGGATAAAGGATCGGCAGTCAGAGTCTGATCACAGTGCTATCGCTGGCTGATGCTGGGCAAACCACTTGATTCCGCTGGGCCAGCTTCCTCATCTATAAGATCACAGCCTGTGGGGTTGTTAGGATTACTAGATGAGCTCAAAATGGGTGCTATATACATGAAAGCTCTTTGTACCTCAAACCACTAAGTGAGTTCAAGGGGGTTCTTAGTATCTTGGCATTCAGAGAATGACTGGGAGATTTACACAGAGAGAGCTGCCTTCTGGACTGGAACCAGGGAGGAGAGCAGAGACCACTTTGACTTAAAGGGGGCAGATTGATGCCCAAGGGGCAAGGGTTCGTCTAGGGTCATCTCCCGGTAAGTTGGGGTAACCAGAAGCGCTCACAGCTCAGGAATTTAGCTCCGGACAATCCCAACAACATCCAGGGGTCCTGGGCTCATCTGCTCTCTTTAAGGGTTCCCATCCCTCAGCCTCTGGGACAGCCCCTTACCACCATGCCCGTGGCCCATTGTGCCCAGGTGGGGGTTCTCGTCTACTACATAAGATGCAAATCAACTTCCAAGTTCAGAGCCAGGGAAAAATGAGAAGGTTCTTCATTGGGTCTGCCTGCTGTTAATGAGCCGATCTGGGGGGAGAGGACTGAGTGAAAATGAAGACTCACTACCCAGAGTCACCAGAGTGCTCCGCACAGCCGGGCCGATGTCTGCGTTTTATGCGGCGCTCAGCCTGCCGGTGCCTGGGGCCCGCAGGCAGGTTTATGAGATTAAAGCCCAGTGCCCAATAAATAATTTAGCAGCTTACTGCAAAAAAAAAAAAAAAAAAAAAAATACACGCGGTATAATAGCTACTATCTCCAGCAGCCTGATGTGTACAGACATTTTAAATGCACACCGCTTTCCTCTGCTTGCTTCCATCTGATGTGGGGTCTGGAACCAAAGGAGGAGGAGAAAAAGAGCATCACCTCCACCCTCTGCCCATGTCCTGCTGTGACGACGGGGTTGAGGAGGAAGAAAACTCTTCCATGCACTCATTATGCAGGGCTTTGCTAGCAGTCCTTCCCCACCAACCACCTCCTTCTATCTCTGCTCCGTTCTTTGCTTGCGGTGGCTGTTTGTGCGTGCAGAAAGAATCTGAAAGCTCCACCAGACCAATTATTCATTCAGAATTTGGTTTTCTTCTCCCAGGGGTGCCTTTTAACGGAGCAAAGCTGGCTCCAGGTGTTGGCTCCTGCGGTGTCACAAGCGACTTGCATGTGGGTGCCGCTTCAAGCTGAAGTAAATAAATATCACCTCCAGGACCACCAGAGTCCTGGCTGAAGTTTTAATGAGGCAGAAGTTGGCGGTGATTGATTGGTAAGACTGGGTCTTGGGCGTAAGGGAGGGTAAGAGGATTGGAGAGGGGAGACGGGAGGGGTTGGAGTGGGTGTCCCAGGGACACGGGGTGGCGGAAGGCAGAGACACTAGCAGGCAGCTGCTCCAAGATCTAGCAGCATCAATGGGAGAGGAGTAGCACTGAGTCATCTGTGTAGTAACACGAACTGGCAGCAGAAAATGATGCCAAAGGGAACCATCCTCTTCTTATTGGAAAGTTTACCGGTTCTGATCACAGTTCAGGGACAAGGGGCTTCCATGGGAGTGAGGGAGCGTGGTAGGAGTTCCCTCTGGCTCTTGCAGAAATCTGGGACCTTGGCACCCACTTCTGCGCCAGTCCCTTGCTTCTCTTTCTGTGGGTGGCAGCTACCCCAGACCCATTGGCCACTGGGCATGTAGAGACCCCACCAAGCTTCCCCCAGCCCCTGCTCTGCGTGTCTCCTTGGCCTGGGATGCATTTACTGCCAGTGGCTGTGGTTTATCTGCCGTTGTTTATGGCCTGGGACAGGCTGCCTACAAATAGCTCCCCAAAGAGTGGGGAAATGCAGGCATCTGCCATTCTGTGAAGCTCTTTCCAGAAATGAAAAGGACAGTCATAAAATGTTGCAATGGGGGGGTGGTGGTGGGGGAGGGTAGGTAACATGCATCATAAAAAGCGTAATGGACTAATGCTAATACACAGACTGGCTGCAGCCCAGGGGTGTCTGCTGAGCTCAGACATAAATATTGGGGAGGCACCAAGGAGACAGCTTTTTTATTTCCTTGATTTGATGGTGGGGGGAGGTTGGGCATATTTTTTCCTCTGTTTCTCTGACTGTGGCTATTCCTCTGGGAAGACCAGCAATCTGTCTGGGACTGAAGCTACTCCGTGTTTTATGGATTCCAGAGCAGTGAGACTCTTGGAAAGACTGGAGGTTCAGCAGCATTTGTGGGAGCATCACCTCACTGGGTGAGCCCATGGGGGTTTTGCTTGCATCATTCAAGATCTTGCAAGTGACAAGAGACCATAATGGGATGAGTGTTAACTGTGCCGGCTATGCTTGAATGCATACATGAGTAACTAGGTGCTTGCCCAACAACAAGCTAATTTAAAGAATTAGAGGGACTGATTTATGCTCTCTGCTTGGTGGGAACCAAAAGAACAGTGACTCCCCAACATCACCCCAACACGAATCTCTACCCCTTTCAACTTTAAGCACAAAGAGTAAAATAGTTGTTTGCTAATTTGTGACCGTGGAGGTGCAGGCCGGAGGCAGAACTGAGGCAGATTCCTGTATGGAAAAGAGCTTCCACTCCAGGTGATGCTAAGGCGCTCTCCCCCCGTTCTCTATGCCTCTACGCGCTCAGCACTGAGGAGCCGTGCTGGAGCTCAGGCCCCCTGAATACCCAAGGATGTGTTCAGTCCACCTAGGGCCCTGGGTTACTTGAGAATAAAGAGAAACAGCAGAAACTTGGGTGACTGTGTCGGGGTGAGCAACCCCTGCTCAGCCTTCTCGTGTTTAGTGAGCAAAAGATCAAAGGCATTTGGAATCGATGCTGCAGCTCACCATTCATTTGGAAGAATCACTTTTCCATGTGCTGTCCCTGAGAATAGGTGGGAAATAGAGTGGCATTCTCCCGAATGCCGTGGGTACCAAGAGCTACTGCCTGTCAGCCTGTGCATCCGAGTATGTGCGTGAGAAAGGGGAAGGGAAGCGGGGACTCTCATTAGGCACCGAAGCCCCGTGATGAGCAATTCAGACACTTCTTTAAAATCGTTATGATCCTTACGAAGTAGATATTACTATCCCTGCTTTAAAGATGTGAACTTGCAACTCCAAGTTTCCAAGGGGTTACGTAACTTAGCTGAGATCACAAATTTAATAAATGGGAAGCTTAGGACTTGAACTCAAACCATTGTCTTCTCACAACGACTTAAAAACATGAAAGGAAAAAAAAATCAATAAATGATGATATGGAGGAAAAATTATTTTCAGGCTGAAGGTCACAGGGGCAGGGACTAATGCATCTGGTGCACACTGCTATTCCCAGGGACCAGGGCATGTCACCACACGTGTCGCTGTTGGAAAAGGATTAGAGGACCTCTGTATGCACCATGACATGTGATTACTCAGAGGCTGAGTGGGGGCATCGGGTCTCCAGCGCTGACCTGGGGACCTCATGATAATAAAAGACGGGGCTCCTCAGTCAGTGAAGCTGCTGTAGGTTTACCCGGGAAGGCATCTCATCACCCTGGACAGCTCGTCCTTTCCCACCAGGCTAGCAGTGGGCTCCTTGAGGTGTGAGGTTCACTGCTGCTCTCTGGATGGGAGCCCTTGGAATCAGTTATGAGCGAGGAGGTCATGCTTACTCATCGCCCTAGACATGAGGCCAACTGGGGCTATCAATAGGGGTTTGGCTCAGCCCCTTCCAGCCAAGCTTGGGGCATACCAAGACACTCCTCTTCCCTCAGATGGTTCATATCCCCCTCAAAGTCCGAGAACAAAATCACCAGAGTACCTAGTCCCTTAGCCTAAGCTAACTAGAGCTAGGTTAAACTTAAGGAAGACCTTCCTGCCTCTCCGCTCTCTGCGGCTGGACCATGAGCAACCAAGTTGGCTCTGGAATATCCTTTCCTAAAGACTTGGAAGTGCAAGAGAGACACCTAATTGCTGCCCACAGCACAGGGCAGCGGACAACCTTCCCTCCGGCCTCACCTTTGCTCGCTGGCATTTTAGTAAAGGCCCAATACAAATATAGAATGTGTAATTTTCACGTCATTCTTGGCAAATCCCAGGTGCGCCCCATTAGCAGAGTTCCAAGGATGCCATTTTCTATCAAGAAAAAGACATGCCGCATCGTAGAGCTTAGCTCAGGGCCCTATTAATAGCAATCCTAATTATATGGCTGCAAATTTAATTCATAGCAATGATTAGTGTCAGAATCAAAGGCATCAGGCATCAATATTGATGGAATTGCATAAGCTCCATAAACAGAGAACAAGCATTCCGACCCATCCACCCACCACCCCCTCAGCAGTGGTTTGCTGTTAACTATTGCATTAAATGTCTCTTCCAATTTCGCCAGATCAAAATGACTCCATTGCTCAGTGTCTTCCTCCCCACTGCTGAAGCCTTTGCCCGGCCAGCTCCGAACGGGTATGACTGGCACACAAAAGACCCCAGACAGCGTCTCTGAAGGAGAGCCGGGGGGCTCCAAGGGACGCCCGGGTGATGGGCTTGACATCAGCGTGATGCCCCACGCTTGACACAGCGGCTCTTGGCCTCGTCAGTAACCCTGCTTTGTGTCCCCTTCAGAAAGCTCACGGCAAACAATGACGCCTGGG
Source organism: Muntiacus reevesi (assembly GCF_963930625.1). Classification (NCBI taxonomy): domain Eukaryota; kingdom Metazoa; phylum Chordata; class Mammalia; order Artiodactyla; family Cervidae; genus Muntiacus; species Muntiacus reevesi. Next base: position 119,915,419 of record NC_089253.1, on the reverse strand, counting down.
GAACGGGGGGGGGTCCGCTGGGGGCTGTGTGCGGCACAAAGGCGGCCACCCCATCCTCTGTGGTCTGGGCTGCGGAGGGTGGGAAGGGGAGGAGGAGGCCTGCAGGGAGTGGCACCAGGCAGCGTGTGCCTGGGGGACAGCTGCCGTGTCCCGGGCCTCCCTGGGCACCTTGGCTGGAAAGAGGGCAAACTCGGTCCTCCTGACTCCTCTCTTGCAGTTTCTTGAAGCTCCCTTGGGCAGGTGGTGGGTCACAGAGGAGCCAGCCGAGCCTGAGAGGAGGGTGGCAGAGGGCTCACCGCTAGTGGTTCACTATGCTCAGGTCTGGAGACAGACAGATTCAGATTCCAATCCCAGCTTTCCACTTAGTAGCAATGGGGCTCTGGCAAGCTACCTAACTCTGCTGAGCCTCCCTTTGCTCATATGGAGAATGGACACAGTATTAATCCTTACATTACAAGGGTATGGCAAGGCTTAACTAAAAAGCGACTTAGTGCAGGGCTTAGCGTGTGTGTGTGTGTGTGTGTGTGTGTGTGTGTGTGTGTGTGTGCGCGCGCGCGCACGCACGCACACTCACTCAGTCATGTCCGACTCTCTGCGACCCCATGGACTGTAGCCTGCCAGGCTCCTCTGTCCACGGGATTTTTCAGGCAAGAATACTGGAGTGGGTTCTCAACCCCTCCTTCAGGGGATAGTGAGTGCTTAATTTATAATGGGCCCACTCCTCGCCAAAAATACAAAGTAAAGTAGTGTGCCTAGAAAAAGGACTCACATGTAAACCTGAGGTCCCCAATTCAGTGTTCTTCTGACTTGTCAGAACTTCTTAGCCCAAGGGAAGCATTTTGTGGGTGAGCAAGCCTCCGAGCTGGACAGGCTCTAGGAAGCACCTCAAGTCGCTTATGGTGAGGGCCCAGGGATGATGGCCACCCCAGAGGAAGGCTGCAGGGCCAGGCCCGAGACAGGAAGCTCAGCTAGACTCAGCTAGAACGATCCCCACACTAAGTCTGGGTTCTGCTTGGGGTGCTGAGAGCCCAGGGAGAGAGAGGTGAGCCTGAGGTTTCGTGCAGAGGGAATTTTCTTCCATATGATACAGAAAGAAGGGTCCCCGAATTGAAATGGAAAAACCTAGATTTTAGTCTTGCTTTTGTTACTAAGAACCTGGGTGACCCTGTGCTGATCACTTAACCTTCCTAGGCCTCAGCTGTCTTATTCACAGATGAGAACAATAAACATCTCACCTGCCCAGAGTCTGTTGGCTGGACGAGTTTCTGAGATCCTTTCCAGTTATAAGACCAGGGGAATATTCCTGACTGTGTGTGATAGAAGGTCTGACCCCTTTGCAGGGTCTGACTCCACGGCTTTCTCCTCTTTCTTTGGCAGCACTTTCATCCACTCTGAACAGACAAAGGTGAGAACTTCTGATGCGTTACTAAAGCAAGTGGACGCCACTGCCCCTTCCAGGTTGGGGCGGTGGGTATCCACCCAGCTGGTCGCAGTAGCCTTTCAAATCCAATGAGGTACTGGAGCGTGAAGAGATACCAGGACAATCCCAGAGGCACCAGCTCCTAAGAGCCTGGAAAGCTTTCTGGAGGCTGAGGCCAGGGACGGACAGAATCCCAGCGAGAAACTCAAAGGACAGAACCTCAGGGTGACCTTCACCACCTTGCATCTCCATACATCTCTGGTTTCTCTGGATGGAAGGACACACAGTAACAGGAAGGAAAGGAAGTTCAAGCAGCTGCAAGCTTTCAGCTTCATCGTTGCTGGGACCATACAGGTGACCAGATGTCCACCTGAAATATTTGTGACAGCTCTTATTCCAGTCTTCCCTTGATTTACCCTGTGGCCCTGAGCAATCCATAAGACCTGTGAACCTCTGTCCTACCATCTGGAACAGAGCAGAGAAACATCTATGTTTCCTTGTCATGCAGGCTCAGTCGTGTCCGACTCTAGAGACCCCATAGAGGGTAGCCCGCCAGGCTCCTCTGTCCACGGATTCTCCAGACAGGAACACTGGAGTGGGTTGCCATTTCCTTCTCCAGGGGATCTTCCCGAGGCAGGGATTGAACTAGAGTCTCCTGTGGATTCTTTACCACTGCCCCACCTGGGAAGCACCCTACTTATCCTAAAATAAGGATTCATGAGCTAATAGAAACCAAGAGAATCTGGGTCTTTGGAAGAAAAGCATAATAATGGTACAAAAGTGGTAGCAACAATACTAGTGAGTGTCACGCTTGTAGTAACAGTGGTAATAGCAACAACGGCTGCATTTATTGAGCACCTACTATGCACCAGGCTCTATAGTAAGTACTTTACAGCCCCCTGTGCCTGACATGCGTAGTGATCTTACAAGGAAGCATCAGTGGGTCCGTTGAGGAAATAGAGGTCTGCTCAAGATCACCCAGTTCATCTAAGGCAGAGCTGTGCAACCCTAGGATATTAAGGTGGGTTTGGGAGCATGCAAAGCACAGTGAATGGTCCCATTTTAGTTAATACGGCCAAGCTGTAAAAGCGGAACCACTACTTCCCCCAGCCCCGCCTTGAGGAGGGATCAGTACAGGCCGCTGGATGATATGGGACTCGGAAAGCGCTCCCTGGTGACTAAGGCAGGGTTAGTGTGTGTCCAGCAGGGTTAGATTAGTTCGGCTCGGCTGGTCTAGTCTTGTACTTTCTTTCCCATGATTAGGACTGGGGGCAGGGAGCAGGATTCTCTTCCTCCATCTGACCTTGCAAACATGTCACTAAAAAGGAGGCTGATCCGACAATTCCACTCCCCCAGGAAGTCAGAGAAGAAGTGGGCTTCAGGGGGCAGCCTCAAAGATGCTAGAAATAATAATGGAAGCACTTTTGTTGCCAAGCAGCAGAGCAAGCAGTTTTCATACACTATTTCACTGCGTCCTTCCAACAACCACGCAAAGTGTTTATTACTAATACCCACTCCACAGGGAAAAAAAAAAACAGTGAGGCTCACAAGTTAAGTAACAACAGCAGTCATACTTAAATGCATATAAGCTCAGTACCCCGCTTTCGTAAGTTATTTTATTATGCTCTGTTTTTTCGTTATCACTTGTTATCTTCTAAATACACTGTATATTGAGCTTTCTCATTATTTTCTCATCTGTCTTCCCACATTAAGGAATAATCTTCACTAGGGCAGGCAATGTTGACTTTTCACTACTGTATACCCAGCAAATGGTGCATAGTAGGCGTTCAGTACATTTTTGTTCAAAAGCGAATGATTTCATTTAATTCTCATTACAGTCTCACGAGGCAGGTATTATAACTGTCTCCATTTTACACATGAGGAAACTAAAGCTCAGAGGTCAAACAGTTAATAGCTGGAGTCAGGACTGCATTCTGGAAGCGCGTATGCTCTTTGTTATGCAAACAGGTTCCTACCTGAGGGCAGGAGGACAGGACCTGGTGATATTTGGAGGTCTTGTCCAACTTTGAGCTATTTGCCTATGCGCTGTATCCACAAGCAGGCAAGGCTCAATGGCCTAAAAGGACGTACGTCTATGCGGTTTGTATTTTCCTAAAGATGCTGTGTAAACATTAGCACTGTGGCCTCTGAAAAATTCTCCAAAACCTATTTGGGTCACTTGGGTTCTGAGAGCTTGAATCATGACCCATGTGCTTCACCTGCTCTGAGACACAGCTCAGCCTCCAAAGGACTCCTCTCGGGGTGTGGTAAGCACCCAGCTGAGCACGCAGCCTGGAGCCTCAAGCAGGACCTGCCTGCACACAGGAGGCGCACAAAGGTGCCAAAAATAAACGGATCTTTCCATTCTCCTTTCAGAACGGCTCTGGGAGATCAGAGCCTCTTCCCTGGAGCTCAGCTGGGGCTCCAGATAGAAACCTACACCCCTCTCCCCGCTTGTCATGGTCAAGTAGGGGAGAAGCTGTGGCCGGGGGCAAGGGTTTAGGGGGATTCTGTAAATATGCCCCCTTTCTCCGTGCCAACCAAATGCTGCCTTTCCCAGCTTTCAGAAGACCAGTTCTCGGGACCCAAGAGGCCGATAAAACAACAAAACAAACAGCAAGTTTGGCGGCAGGAGCCTGGGCAGGGAGCCAAACTCATTACTAGGGAAGTGATGGTGAGCTCCAACCACACCAACCTCCTCCGCACGGGCTCTAGGGCAGGAGGAGAGGGTGTCTGCTTCCCACTCCCCCCAGCCCCTGGAGCTGCTGCTGAGATGTCTCGGGGAGCCAGAGCATCGACTCAGCGGTCCCAAGTCCTGGGACCGCCGCTGGGCCTCCTGCAACGAGAGTTGCAGCCCTGGCTGTTTACTTGATCCGGGGTTCACACCGAGAGACGAGTGAATCATTTCCACTCCGAGGAATGAGGAATGAGTGGCTATTGTTCGGCGGCGTTGGCTCACACAGAGGGGCATGTTTCTCAGCTTTGCATCCAACTTGGCTTTCCGTCCATGAGACAACCCCACCCCACAAGGGAACCGAGTCACAGGTTAGGAACGTCTGTGTGGGAGGAAGCCTAAATGCCAAGGTTTCCCTGTTGCCAACGGCGGGGCCATGTAACCTTGGGCAAGATATTGAGCATCCTGGGGGCTCCGTTTTCCATGCTTGGAAGATGGAGCACAGATGCAGGGAGCGGTCTTCACTGTTGGAGTATTTGTGGAGGATACAAAGAACCGTGGAATCTTGCAAATAATCAGCGTTATCAAGTCACTGAGCCATCAGCCCCAGGGCCCGGGAGACTTAATCCTTCTATGCTCCTGATGGAGCCTTTCCAGCTCTTAAGCTACTCCTGCAAGAAGCTTGCAGTTTTCCTGACTTGGCTCAGTAAAATGTCTGTGAGTTTACAAAGAGAAGAATAGGAATGGGAAGGGACGTCAGACGGGTTTCCTGTGGGCTGCGGGACTGGAGGCCTTGCGCAGCTAGGTCCCAAGGGGGAAGGCAGAAAGAATTTTCTTCAAAAATTTCACAGGCATTCTGGTGGCGGCCTTAGCCATCGGGAAAGAAGGTGGAGCTAAAAGAGGCCATGGCCCTCCCCAGACCTTGAAAAGGCTGAGTATCTGTGGATTTGCCAAAATGTCCGGGAGTTCGTCCAATAAACAGAGGACTGGCAGGGGGGATGGTGCTGGGGAGGGACGTCACCTGGGCCTTTGTACCTGCCTCCCTGCTGGAGGCAAGCCTGCCCGTGATGCAGGTGAGGCAGATGGCTGGCCCTGCTCTCCTGGGGATGCGCAGGCGACAGTGGCAACCCAGCTCCCTTCTCCCAGCTCCGGCCACATTTCTGAGAGCTCTGCCCCACCCTCTTCCAAGCTCTGTTCACCAGCAAACAGACTCTCTTCCCATCCCTGCGGTTCTCTCGTTTCCTAGACTCCTCACCCGCCTCCCCTTCCGCCCAGACCTGCCCACCGCATCCCAACTTCCTTCCTCTGCAAACCAACCTCGTCAACAGGAGTCACTCTTGGTGTCTGGCTCTATACCACTCCGTGCAAATGCATGTCTGGCCTGGAGGAGGCATACCCAGTACATCTGAGACAAATTTCATGAGCACCCAAGGGGGGGAGACACGGGATCTGACTGCAGGGATGGGCGACATCTATGGAAAAGAGGGTCCCTGATCTCTAGGATGGTGACTCTCGAGAGGAGAGGACAGGTTAGCAGCTGCTCCCGTGTTTGTCGGAGCAAAGCGGCGGGGTATCTGGGGAGGGCCTTACGGGCTAGGTGAGGATGAGTCACAGGCCTCGAGCAGCAGGAGGGGTGTCGGGGTGGACGGACAAGAAAGAGAAGCAGGCCCCCTGCTCAAGGAGGAGGCCGGAGAAAAGGGAAGCCAGGCCTTGAGGAAGTGGTCTCAGCAGCTGTGAATGAAGGAGAGGAACCAAGAGGTCTTTGCCCCGAGCCCCGCGAGTCCCGCCTCCAGGCCCTGGTATCTCTTGCCATCTCGGCTCAGCCCCTTCCCTCTTACAGCCCATGGCCTGCCTCTGGGGCCCCATGTGCCAGCCTGGGACGTGGCAGGCAACGAGCTCACGGTCCCTGTGGCCACACTCTTCCCCGCCTGCTTCGGGGGACCCCACAGCCCACCCGCGCCCAGGTCCGGGGGGCCCCGCGTCCCAGGCCAGCCCGCCCTCATCGTCTGAGCCCCATCTCGCCCTCCCTGCAGACCCCGAGAGGCGCTCTGCCACACCCCGAAGGTCAGCACAAACCCAGCGGGGACTTCAGAGCCCACACACCCCGGGGGCCTTGGCCTCCCCCGCTCTGGACGCCTCCTCTGGCCCCCCTTAGCCCCCAACTCCTGCTGAAGGAGGCAGAGCAGGAGCTGTGGCACGAATGGAAAGTCGGTGCATGGGGCAGGCGCCCTCCACAGCCTCCCTGATCGGGGGCCCCCCAGGCTCTGCCTCCACATTTCCCCTGATACTGGGAGATCATTTCCTCTTGAGTCAACCCTTTCTATGATGGGACGGTTTGCCTGCAAGAAGCTTCTTCCTTATATTAAGCGGAAAGCTTTTTAACCAGAAGCCTCACCTGGTGGCCCCTTCCATCCTGTGGGGCCGCACGAATCAGTCTAATTGATCTGGCACAGCTCAGCGGAGAAGCCCGAAGCTTGGGAAACCAGGTGATCCAGGTGCGAACCCCGGCTCTGCCGCTTACTTTGCCGCGCGGCCTTGGACACATTTCTTTACCTTTCTGGGCCTCCGTTTCCTCATCAGTAAAACGGAGGGCATCGCAGCACTTACCCCATCGAGAGATATAAAGATTAGATGAGTTAGGAGATAAAAGCTCTATGAACACCACTTAGCAAGTGCTCAGTAAATCAGTGTGCGAAGAAAGCTGCTAGGTCTCCTCCTTTACTCCTCTTCCCTTGGGCGAGCATCCTTTTAAACATATTCTCTGGAGAGCAAGACTCCCATATCCTTCCAGCCCTTCCTCAGCTCATACTTTTCACTTGACTTAGCCCTCTTACAATGTCATCTCCAGTGTAAAGTGGAGCCACCACCTCTCATGACTTGGAATTCGCTCTTTTGTTCGTGTGGTGAAGACTAATTAACTCTGTCGGATCAGAGAGTTGCCTCACAAGGTCAGGGAAAATCCCAAGGTCCTTTTCATTTGATCCGCTTAGCGCCTGAAGCCTCAATACACTCTGCCTCTTGGCTTCTACCTCATGAGTCCTCCAAGCCCCGCTGGGCATTCTAGACCTTCCTGACACATGCTTTGTATCTTCTCAATGTGGCAACCAAAGTCTACAGGATCTCTTTCCCCAACCCTCAACTCATCACTTTGTTTCAGTCTTGGAGCAAATCCTGGTAAGCTTCCTCTTCCAGGAAGTCCTCCAGGCTAATCACCCGGTTGCAGCTGATATCTCTGGAACTGTTCCATCTCTGTGGGGGATTCTGGCCTGTCCTCTGATCGCCTCTACTGCACTGGTCCTTAGGCTCTGCAAGTATGGCCCCTCTTGGTTCTGAGGTCTCGCCCTTATTCCGTTTGTTCCCTCCGCATGCTCGCGGCTCAGCAGGCGGTGGCCTGTCCGCATTGCTCTCCGCTGTCTAGCAGAGGGCTGGGTGTGAGCACGAACGTGACACCGCGCGGAGCAGCCCTTTGCGGTCCTGCCACTTCTAGCGAGCCTCTGCTTCCTCGAGCTGTCCCCGCTCGGGACATCCTGTTCCCATGGGCTGCCATGGACGCAGTCCACACGGTCTGACAGACGCCTGGCCAGGCAGGGAAGAAATGAGTGGTTCTGACGCACCCAGCTTCCCTCCCGTCTCCAAACTCTTGGCTATTTTCTTTTTTTTTCTTTATTTTCCTTCCTGTGTTGAAAGAGCTATGGGGCCTGGACCATGGTAGGGTTTCCTGGGGACATTCCACAGATTCCTCATGGGCCATTTCTCTGGGTAAACGGGAGGCTGGTGGGAGCCTGGCATTGCTATCAGGTACCTCCAAGGAGTGTGGGTGGAAAGGAAGGGTGAGTCGCCCAAGGAGAAAGAGGGGTATTATGAGCTCATAGAAACAGGCAGAGAACGGCGAAGCCGAGAGAGAGAGGAGGAGCCAGACTGCACGCTGGAACAAGCTGTGGGCGGCCACACCCCCAGCCTGGTCCTGAACCCTGCGACTTGCCTCCTTAGTGACCTGTCTGCTGGGATGCCTACAGGGCTAGGAGGACTCGGCGACCTGGAGAGCCTGGCGTGGAAAGGTGCCCCAAGCAGCCCCGTCTGTGTGCGCAAGAAGCACAGAGATAATGGGAACGTGAGCACGGGGCCCTTTGGGCCTAGCTGGGTGGTTCTGCCTTCACTCAGCCCTCATCCGTCCACTCAGAAAACATTAATTCCCTAACTCGGATCCAGAGTCCAGCAGAGCGAAGGTGCTAGCCCCTGGCTGAACCCTGTAGCAAGCCTGAACCCGAAGACTGTTCTCAGCCTCCACCCTCAGGCTCCGTGGCTGCCTCTTTATGTAAAAAGGGTGCCAACTCGGGTGTCAGGGCAAGAGGCAACTTGTCCTCGTCTCTAAGCTCGGATGAGTCACTTTTCCTCTCTGGACCTCAATTTTCCTGTCAAATAACACTAGTATTGGGCTGCTGCTGCTGCTAAGTCTCTTCAGTCGTGTCCGACTCTGTGCGACCCCATAGACGGCCTCCCACCAGGCTCCCCCATCCCTGGGATTCTCCAGGCAAGAACACTGGAGTGCGTTGCCATTTCCTTCCCCAAGTATTGGGCTAGATGGTCTCTAAGACTTCTCAGAAAAGGGTTTTATTTTTTAAGATAGTTTTGGGGCCCACCCTAGGTGGGAACATTTGATGAAAGGATGAGGCAGGAAGAAAGAAATATGAATGAACCATGGCTCCTGCCTTTAATAGAACTTTTAAGAGAACAGAGACAGGGTCATAGGAATGATCCAGAAGAGTGACTGAAGGTTTCAGAAGGACAGGAAAAGATGCTGAGCACCAGCCTAGCTGTGGGTACTGCTGGCCTTAGAAAGTCCTCGTGCAGCTGAGAAGGAGGTGGTCTCTATGGGCAGATGAAACCGTAAGAGGACCCCCTGAGGGTATGTTTATACCCGAGGGCATGTGGCTTGACAAGAAAAGTTCAGGCTAGATTTCAACTCCCATAGACCCCTTGGCCCAAAGTCCCTGGGCAAAATCTGCTCAACTGTATAGATAACCCTGCAGAAAGGTAGCCAGCCTCGGAGTGTCCGAGATGAACCCTGGGGATAGCATATCCGCTGTGCTGTCCTTCAGTCATGTCTGACTCTTCGCGACTCCGTGGACTGGAGCTCACCCGGCTCCTCTGTCCATGGAATTCTCCAGGCAAGTACTAGAGTCCGTTGCCCTTTCCTCTTCCAGGGGGTCTTTCTGATCCTACACCACTTTTTAAAAGTCAAGGTATAGCTGATTTATAATGTTGTGTTAGGTTCAGGTATGTGTGTATGTGTTTGTTGCTCAGTCGTGTCTGACTCTTTGCGATCCCATGAACTGTCCCCTGCCAGGCTCTCTGTTCATGGACTTCTCCAAGCAAGAATACTGGAGTGGGATTCTCCAAACATGAATACTGGAATGGGTTGCCATTTCTTTCTCCAGGGCATTGTCCCAACCCAGGGATCGAACCCGGGTCTCCCCCACTGCAGGCAGATTCTTTACCATCTGAGCCACACCACACCGATTCATATTTAAATATACACATTCTTTTTCAGATTCTTTCCCAGAATATACCACTTTTAAATCCTAGTGGAATCTCAGAAGGCCAAACCCTTCCCTCTCCACTTCTGGAAAAGCAAACACAGGGACCACACGCATCCCGGGCCCTGGGCCTGAAACCAAGCCGGGGCCCGCAGTCCCAGGCGGAGCAGAGGGCGCAGGGCTGGAAGAGGCAGGAAGCTCACCCTGGAGTGAGGAGAGGCTTAAGGGGCTCTGGTACCACGAGAAGAGGCCTGTCGGGCTCAGCACCTCAACATGGGCCAGTTTTTCTCACCTCCTTTGGCAGCAACTCAGAACAAGCAGAACACGGAACTGCCTCCTCAGGCTCCTGCCCTGCCACCCTCCTTCCCAAACAACACCTCTCCCGAGGGTCTAAATGAATTAGGAGGGAAGAGCCACAGGGTTGATGCCAACATCAAAGGTGAGATGCAGAGAGGTCTGGCCGGTGCCTTGATCCACAGGTGGGGGACGGAGGAAGGGGGCAGGAGGGAGGGGTGAGCTTGGGAAAAAGGGATTAGCAGGGACCGGAAAGAATGCGGCGGCTGTAATCCCACGTAATGAACCAGACTGGGCTCCGTGGTCTCCACACCCAGAGCGCCAGACAAGCAGGTACAAGCTGCCGGCCTCAGCCTGCCACGCAGGAGGCTTCCCGCGCTGCCAGCCCCAGAGGGCCCATGCCCCCCTGCAGGCAGAAGTGCCCGGGGCAGGCACACTCACGTGCACGCGCGCACACACACACACACACACACACACACACACGGGATAAGATGTCTGCTTCCTCCTGGGTCCTGGGGGTGGGGACGGAGGGGTGGGGAAGGGTCTGTGATTCTGGAAAAGGAAAGACACGGGAATGGCCTCTAAGCCAGGCATGGATACCATCCCAGAGCTGCACCCCATTTGCTGAGAATCGGGACCCATCATCTGCTTCAAGCAGCTGCTTGGGACTCAATGAAGGCTTCTGCTCAGCTCTAGAAGCTGTGGGGAGGGATTTGTGATGTGGGCCATTCATAATATAGATAATCAAAAAATCAGTTCTACTTGATTTGAAGATAATTTTTTTTTCTCCTTTAGACAGACAAACCTTCCCAATTCCTTGGTGTTTCAACAATATTGAAATATGCTTATATTCCCAAGACACTCATTGACCAACAGCTAGAGGAAGTAGCCGGAAGATAAACCACGAATTAACCCCTAGTGCCGTCTCGATTTTAACTGCCCCCCACCCCAAGAAAACCGAGTTGCCTCTAGTTACAGTTCGCGACATCCAGGCCCAGACTCCTACCTTTTTCAGCTTGCCGCTTTTCGTCCCCACGAACACCACGCTGTAGCCATTGTAAACGTAGGAGGCCACCGAGGTCATGCGGTCCCGGCTGGTGGTGTACAGGGTCAGGCCCTCCACCGGAACCGAGCCTCCAAGTGGCTGGTTGATGTCCAGTCCGCAGAAGTTGTCGTCGATGGGCACTGGCTGGAGAGAAGGGAAGGGACCCGGGTGAGAATCAGCGGAGGCAGGGCCGAGCCAGCCCACACCAGCCCAGCCTCTGCGGGCACCAGCCTGGAGCACCGGGCCCCGGAGAAGCACCGGCGTGGACACTGACGCGCGCTGCACGTGCAGACCCGCACACCCGGCCTGCGAACCCACCCTGGCTCCAGCGAATCCAGAGAGGGCCCAGCAGCTTTCTCCTTCACCCGCTGCCACCCAGAGATCACCAGCGGCAGTCTGCAAGACTGATGGCTGGAACTCACGTCCTTGTCCTTGAAACTCCCTGTGGCCCATGCCACTGGGGGGCTCTTTCTGTTTAGACAGTGAAGATTCAGCCTAGAGGCAACCTCACAGGATTCTTACCAGCCTGGGGGGGCCTCTGTATCTGTTCCCTGGACTGCAAAGTCCTGCCCCTGGGCATAAGGGATTTTCAGCCATTCCACATCCCACACTGGGGGTAGACTGAAAACAGTTGCCGCAATATGGAACGGTGCCTTATACTTTGGAAAAGTTACTTCATCTATGTGAATCTCAGTTTCTCCATGTGTCATACTACCTGCCCACCTGCCTAAGAGAATCACTGGGGAGGAAAGGAAATGACACCTGCAAAGATAGGTTAATAGTACAGTGATTTTCAGGCTTCCCCCATAGTTCAGTGGGTAAAGAATCCACCTGCATGCAACGCAGGAGACACAGGTTCTGCCTGGGTAGGGCAGACCCCCTGGAGGAAGACATGACAACCCACTCCAGTATTCTTGCCTGGAGAATCCCATGGATGGAGAAGCCTGGCGGGCTATAGCCCATGGGGTCACAAGTGTTTGACACGCCTGAGCGACTAGGCACAAGGACACAGCGATTTTCACCATCGTCTGTTACAGGTCTTCGATGGAGTTTGGGTAGATTCTGAGGATGAAGACCTTCACATTAGCAGCCTTTTGCAGGGTGTGCTTGTATAAACAGCATCTGTCAGGAGAGACTGGGGCACTTCGAAAGGAGATGGCCTTAAGCAAGTGGAAAAATAGCTGGAGAGAAAGATTTCTACCCTCTGCTCTACCTCTGTGTGGCTGTGAACTTGAACTAGTAACATCCTCTATAGGAGCTTTTAAATTATTTCCAAGCTCTCATTCAGCTAAAAAAAAAAAAAAAGAAGAAGAAGAAGAAGAAAATAGATTGCATGCATCCTGAGGCCAGGGCCTGCTAAGGAGCTTGCATTCTCTGCATACTGTTTGGCCTGGGGCTGGGCCATGATGGGTCCTCTGAAATGGCCTGGCTGATTACACAACAGGGAACCCTTTGGGCAAAAGTTGCAGACTCTGGGCCTGAAAGAGCACTGAGCCCTGTTGCAGTTGTTCCTTCTGGGTCTGGGAAGGTATCCCAGGGAGGAAGGAAATGATGGTCACAGGAAGCATGGAAGGCATGGTGGAGAGACGTATTCCCATCACACTCCTCCTCTCAGCCACACCAGGGAAGAGCGAGCTGACTTATTGCCCCCTGACAGCCTCATTTCCTAGGAAGAACTGGTGTATCAGCGTGGGTTTTTTTTTTCTTTCCTTTTGGTAAAACAGGGACTTCCCTTCCATTCCCTGTTCAGATCCAAAGGGAACAGAGATTGCATCCTTGTGATTCCTTGGTGTTTTGCAGCGATCTGCTGCTCCAACAAGTGAATCATGGCACTATCCTTGTGTGTGGTTGTCTGTGTGTATGTGTGTGTGTGTGTTTATTATTTAGGAAAGGAAACTTAACTCTTAGGTTAAGGATTACCTTGAACTCTGGATTTCATGCAGCTGTGCACAATGGAAGGGATACGTTTCTCGGGAAGGGAGTGAAGCAATGACCTGCTCCAGCCAGCTCAGGAGGGATGCCCGCCCATACATCTATCTCTGCATTTGGTGACATCACCTCAGTGGCCTGAAATCATCCACAGTGGGAGTATTTGCACCAAGGACATTGCAGATGCTTCTGATCAAGATCCCCTAGCCCCATCTCTCCCTACCACATTCACTGCCTGCATATAGCCATCCGTTTAAGACTCACCAGTACATCCCTGGAGCCAATGATGGAAATTTCAAGCTCCCTGGAAAGGCAGGTCAGAGGACTCAGCTACCACTTATTTTCTACTTCTCTTTCCCATCCCTACGCTGTAGGCCCAAGTGCCCTGATAAAGAATGAGGAAATCTAGACTGTAGTCCTGCCTCTACCACTAGCCAGCCATGAGATCTTGATGTATCACATACCCTCTTTGAGTCTGAATGGTCTCAAGTGTAAAAGAAAAGGACTGGACCAGGCAATCGTCAAGCTGCCTTTCAGCTCCGGAAGTTCCTGATTTCATGGCCTTGCTTTCTTTCCCACTCTCTCCAGGGACCAGCAAGGCTGCAGAGCCTAGGCTGAGGCATAACCCAAGCCAGCTTCTGAGCAATGATGACAGAAGTTGAACACTTGTCGGTGATTCTGAATTTCTCTATATCCCTCCTGAGTCTAGAATCCCCAGACTGGGAGGGAAATGGCTTGTTCTGAGCCTAAGCTTTCTCTCTTCTCTAAATTGTCAGATATTCCCAGACACCTGCTGCCTGTTTACTTTTGTCCAGAAAGGGAGAGCCTGAAGCATGTCTTTCCTTAGTAGCATCATGGCTAAATGCAAAGAGCTTGGATTCACAAGTCCTCTGGGCTAAACTTCATCCAACCCCCTGCTGTGTCATTTATGGTTGCATTGATGTTGGCAGTTGAGTTTTTTTGATCTTTATTTTTCCATCTGTCAACCATCCTTGCTTTATAGGGTCATATTCAGGATCAAGTGAGATAACCCTTAAGTTGTCCAGCACAACAGCCTTTAGGACAGAGCTGCTATTCAGTGAGTGAGGGTTCCCTTTCTCATTTCTTTTCTGGGAAGAAAGCTCAAAATCTTTTATTTGAGAGTTTCATGTGAGTCCAAAGAGCATGTTAACATTAAGCCCTGGGACCTCTGCTTCTCTCACTCACTTTAACCCCCTATGAGGCCACTGGAATGCCTCTGGTGCCCAGGTCTGGGACTATAAGGACAGTAAGGGGCCCTTCTGGTTGCCCCCCACTGCGCCCCAGCTATCCAGGCGGCCCCAGCAGAGTCCGATGCTCAGGGTGGGCATGGTGAGTGCGGGGCTCTTCTCTCTGAGCCCGAGCACACCTGCTGTCCCCGGCCTTTGCGGCCCTTTGGTTACTAGCCCGGGCTTGTCTCTGCAGACAGGGGAGCCCCGCGAGGGTGTGGGCTCTTCCTCCTTCCTCTGGCTCAGAAGCAGGCAGGAATCAGCAGTTTCCTCCCGACAAGGCCCCCTGGGGCAGTGGGAACCGACAGACTCTGCAAGGCGTTAACCCTTTCGTTTCCTCTCCTCCTCTCTCTCTCTTTTTTTTTAAGTGCTTGAGGGAATTTTATTTATTCATTTAACAAACCTGTGGTGGGCAACCTGCTGTGCTGACCGAAGGCCATTTCTTCTTCTTCTTCTTTTTTTTTTTTTGGTTGTCAATCTGTATTTTTGTTTTATTATTTGTTTACATTTGTTTTTAATTGGAGGATAATTGCTTTCAATACTGGGTTGACGTCCGCTATACAACAATGTGAATCAGTTGTAAGTAAACATATATACCTGGCCTCTGGAGCATCTCTCCCCACATCCAGGTCATCGCAGGGCTGGCCTGAGCTCCCTGGGTTACGCAGCACCTTCTCACTAGCTGTCTATTTTACACATGGCAATGTATATATTTCAATGCTTCTTTCTCAATTCACTGGGGCCATAGGTTTTAGAATTTCAGGGCTGTAAAGAACTTTGGAAACTATCTAGCTCAACCTCCTCATTGTATAAAGGTAAAATAACAAGAAATAATTGGTTCTTTAAGTAATACATAGCTGTCATTTACTAGACGCTATGTGCCAAGTATTGGGCTAGTGCATACTTTTTCTATTTAATCCTCATAAAAACCATAAAAAGAGACATTTTTCTATTGTTAAAATAAAAACACAACTCAGATCAGGTACGTAACTTGCCCAAAGTCACACAAGTGGTAGGACTGACTTTTAAATACAAACCTGTTGGAATGCCAAGCCTATGGCCTTAACTACTGTCTTACTGTACCAGGAAACTGACAGTAGGAACAGAAGCATAGCCTACGTGTGATTTTTTTTTCTACTTGCTTTAAAAAGTGGCTTTTGGTCCCAGTAGCAGACACCCCCCCTTTAGGGGGTTCAAAAGGCAGCTATATGGGTCACTTGGAGTCAGATTGTTCCCCAGGCTACAGATCTCCTGTCCACAGGACTTTGCACAGAAATCCATCTTAGCATTTGTCACACTGCATAACAGTTAACTCACAATGGCCAACCTAATACCCCAGGCATGGTGTTAATCCTGCCACATCTGATCTCATCTGATCATCCCGTGAAGTGGGCATTATGAGTCCCACTTCACAGATGATGATGCAGACACACTAAGCCACTTCTGAAGCCAGGAAGTAGCACAGATGGAATCTAAACTCTGAATCCCAAACTCTTCGGCATTACATGATGCTGCCTACTATTTTCATCTCTCACTCTCTTGCCCATTGGATTATGATACGTTGGAGAGTCACGATCGTGTCTTTTTTATGTCTGCATTCCCAGTGCCCAGTACAGTGCCGGGCACTCGAGAGATCTTCGATACCCTCTTGCTGAACGGATGGACGGAGGGAGGGATGAAGGGAAGAATGGAGGGGTGGGTAGGTGGATGGTGTGATGGGCAGATGGACAGACGGATGGATCCTGGGGACCACGGAGATGGCGGCATTCTGACCCTCTCATAGGACGGGGCTCGCCGCCGACTTCCTCCTCTCTGCCACCCTCAGGTCTGGACTCTGAACTCCCCTTCCTCTCCTCCTTTCCATCTGCTGGGACGCCTGGTTCTTCTTCCCTAGTTTTCAACCTATCAGTCACGCTTGACCCCCTTCGCCCTCCTCCAGCCTACACACCTGCCTGCCTCCTTTACCCTTCACCGTGGCTGGCAGGGCCCTGCGTGGGCAGGACGTGGTCCCTGTTACCCTGACCGGCCTCCTCTCCGGCCACGCTTTCTGCCACCTGCTGTGGTCCAGCTGCAGTGGCCTCCTCGCTCTTCCTCACATGCTCCGGGCATGCCCAGCATCCTCTGTACTGCTGCTCCCGCCCACTCTCAAATGCTCTCCCCAGATACCCACCGGGCTGGCTCTTCCTCATTCTTTGCTCAGATGCTGCTTTCTCAATGAACCAATCCTCTTGGGTCCTGCCTCTCCCCATTCCCTGCTTTATTTTCTCTACAGCAACTGTCACCACTGGACAGAGGACCCATTTCATATATTTCTTTGTCTTGCCTCTCTAACGAAGTGAGTGAGGGGTTTTCCCTGGTGGCTAAGACGTTAAAGAATCTGCCTGCAGTGCGGGAGACCCAGGTTCGATCCCTGGGTTGGGAAGATCCCCTGGAGGAGGGCATGGCAACCCACTCCAGTACTCTTGCCTGGAGAATCCCATGGACAGCGGAGCCTGGCGGGCTACAGTCCACGGGTTCGCAAAGAGTCGGACACGACTGAGCAAAAGTGGACACACACACGAAAGCTCCATGAGGGCAGGTCGTGGCGTGGGAGGGTTCACGGCTGAAGCCGGCAGCGCTTACAACAGCGGCTGGTGGGGTGGAGACACCGGGTGAGATATATGTGGAATGACTCTGCCGGATCAACAAACGTAGCTCAAGTGCATGAGCTAGCCACCTCCCTCATTGCAGGCTGTGGGGGTCTGGGTTGTTCGGCAGCAGACTCATGCCTGACTCTGTGACCCCGTGGACGGTAGCCCCGCAGGCTCCTCTGTCCATGGGGTTTCCGGGCAAGAATACTGGAGCGGGCTGCCCCCTCCTCTCCCCGGGGGTCTGCGGGCAGGCGTGCACCGAGCCGGGTGTGTGCCGGGGGCGGCCTCCTTACCGCCTTGGTGCACTGCACGTCCTTCCCCAGCAGCCAGTTGAGCTCCAGGTTGCCCTCGCCCTGGTAGCAGGACTGCAGGCGCTCCTTGATCTGCAGGTTGACGGCGCGGATGGGGAAGGCGCAGAGCGCGGAGTCGTCTGGCGGGTGGTGGTACTGCTTCTGCCCTTTGGAGAAGATGGCGAAGAGCACGTCGTCCTGGCCGCTGATGTTGAAGGCCCGCGCCAGGGCGTCCCCGGGCTTGGCGAGGTAGGCGGCCTGCAGGAGGCGGTATTCCACCCCGGCCCGCGTGCAGCCGAAGGGCAGGGACACGTAGGAGTGGAACTTGGGGTCGTCCTTGCAGAGCCGCACGATGCGCGAGGTGTAGAAGAGGTCCCCGGCCGAGTTGATGGCCACGCCCGCGGGGGTCTCGGGCTGGACCGTCAGGAAGTAGACGAAGGCCCCGCTGGCGAAGCCGTAGATGTAGAAGATGTCGAAGTGGGCCACCAGGGCCAGCGTGTCGGAGGGGATCTTGATGAGCGAGGAGACGAAGTCGCTGTGCAGCTCGTAGTCGAGCATGGCGGAGGACTCGGGGTCGCGCGGCAGCTTGCGGCTGGAGAGCGTGGGGAAGTAGTCCTGCTTGCCGCCCACCGCCGTGCCGATGAAGAGCTTGCCGTCCTCGCCCGCCGCGCGCACGATCACCCCGTACATCGTGCCCGTCGTGTTGACGCTGGACAGGTAGTGCTCCTTCTTGTGGGACGGCTCCACCAGGATGAAGAGGTCGTCGAGCCGCAGCAGCTTGCACACGCCCTGGTAGAGGCTGCCGCAGGCCAGCAGCCGGTTCTCCGAGTAGTCGATGATGAGCAGCTTGTTGACGTTGTTGGTCAGCGTGAGCGCCTCGCCGCAGGGCTGCACGATCAGCGGCGGGTAGCAGGACTTGTTGTCCTCCTCCGGGCCGGTCTTGTGCGCCACCTGGATGGTGAGGTTGCCCGTCAGCTTGTACACGCGGTTGATGGCCCCCACGTACACCGCCCCGGTCCCGCGGTGCACCGTCAGGTGGTTGAAGGTCCAGTCCCGGTTCTCCGAGTGGAAGGTGCTGAACTGGGGCACGCCGGCCGCCCGGGGCGCCAGCAGCACGCAGACGGCCGAGAGCAGGACCACAGGCCAGCCGTCCCCGTCTGCTGCCCGCGGCCAGGGCCTCCTCTGTTCCATTCTGAGCCGGCCGAGGCCCGGGACACAGGGCCTCCGATCTCTCGCGAACTCCGCCTCCCCGGCCTGGCCCTCACATGGTTCTGCAAAACAGAAGGCAGAGTGGTCAGACAGAAAACAAATCCCCGGAGAACCGGCTTGCTTGACCCAGGTCCCCGCGCCTACTAGCTCTGTGGGCCTCTTCCTTCTGCATTTGGGTTTTTCTATTTTTAACATACATTCTCCCTTTTCGGGATGTTCAGGGAATCCTATTATCTATTTTGGTCTCCAGCTTTGACACTGTAAAATGCTTCTTTTTTTTTTTTTTTTTTAAACTTTACAAAGCATCTCTATTTCTGTCCTCTTCAGATATCATTTTTACCTCTCAGAGAGGTTAACACTTAGTCCCCGCAGCCAGTGGATCCCAGTAGGGGGACTAAGGCCAGTCTTCCCACCCAGTTGCCAGGTTCCCCCTGCTCACTCCCAGTCCAGTGGAAAACGCTGCAGCCTGTGAAACACCAGTGGTTAGGGAGGCCCTCTTCCAGGCTGTCCCTTCGGAATCTGGTGTGACAAATAAAATTCCTTTTTATTTCAGATGTACACCGCCTCTCACTGTGGGTTTCCTCTTTCACGCTCCATCCCCCACAGGGAAGGAAGGAAGGAGGGGAGCTGGTCATCCTAACATTGCCCCTCGCCGCCCTTCAGCCTGGTCCTCTCTAGAGAGAATCCCGCAGTGTTAGCAGGGAAAACTTTTCTGAGAGTGAGCTAGGCCCGGGGCCCCCACAGGTGCTATTCAGGAGCCTGAAGAATCCCTGGGCAACGGGCAGACAGCCACCCACCCCTCCTCCTTGGGACAGGAGGACCTCAGCCACTGCCTCCCCAGGAAGCGGGGACCCTGTTGCCGCCTTTGCAGGTCGAGTCCAGCGGGGAGCCAGCCTCCTCAATCACGGGGACTGGCGGGTGAGTCCAGTCTCAGCCACCCGGGTGAGAGTTCTGGGTTTGGGAGACTGGGGAGGAGCAAAGGGAGGTGAGTTGAAGGTCAGTCTCATGGCAGCCACCGCTGGGGCCCCGTGATGATTTAAGGCTCCATGAGGTCAACCTCAGGCTGCCTGCCCCAGCCAGTCAGTCCTCTGCCCTGACTTCCCTGCTCCCTACCCTCCCAATCCCCAGGTTCTACAGCTTTTCCTACTATTCCAGGGAAGTTTGCCCAAAGGGGCAAGGTGGGGCTCCCGCAGGCCTTCAGAGACTCGGGAGCAGGGGGTAGATGGTGGAGGCTTCCCATCGCTCTGCCTGCTCCTGACTTTTATGGGGGAGGTGGGCACAGTGGTGGCTCTAGTAGAGAAATCTTTTCTCTCGGCTGGACAGACTGGCCGGCAACCTTCTCAGACAAGTCCAGACAGATGAGGCAGGAGGAGTGGAAAGGCTCAAGCCCAGGATGGAGCACGGGCTCCAAGGTGGCCTAGGAGAGTCCAGTTCAGTTCAGTTCAGTCGCTCAGCCGTGTTGGACTCTTTGTGACTCCATGAACTGCAGCACGCCAGGCCTCTCTGTTCATCACCAACTCCTGGAGTTTACTCAAACTCAAGTCCATGGAGTCGGTGATGCCATCCAATCAGCTCATCCTCTGTCGTCTCCTTCTCCTCCCACCTTCAATCCCTCCCAGCATCAGGGTCCTGGGTCTCTTTATTTATCCCCCACCTGGCTACACGGGGCTGGAATCTGGGATCGAATAGATGCCCCCTGCGGGATCCACTTGCTCTCTGCTCTGTGTCTTTCAAAATTCCCCGTCCTCCACAACTGCGCCTCCCCCGTCTGACAGCCCCCACGGTGCCAGAGGCGGGCCCCACCTGACCGCACTCCTCCAAGGAGGTTCCACTGGAGTGCTGTTCTGGGGTGACTCATCAGGCCCCAGGCTTCCTTGGAAAGAGGAAGGCGCAGCGGCATGAGGCCCGGACTGACCTCAGGGGCTCTGACACAGCCCTTCCGGCCCCATGCGCTCACCGGCAAAGCCTCCCGACGGACAGAGCTTTCGATTTGAAAATCGGAGGTTATATTTAGCTATGTCCTGGGGCCGGTAGCCGGACGTGAATTCCTCAAGAGGAGCTGCGGAAAGGAAATAACAGAATCCTCCCATTCTCCATCTGGGTAGGGAGCTGCAGGAGGCTGGGCTGTGCGTGCCCCTTCTCTGGGTAGGAGAGCTCGTTTGCCTACAGGTGGAGGGCAGTGTGTTCCCCATGCCCCCGACCTTCCCGCCATGAGGATTATAGTTGCCATTGTGATGTACTTGGGGTTTGGCCTTTTAGGCAGGGTTCTCTGAGACACTCTGGCATTGAGTACGTGGGCAGAGAACCCCTGCCTCTCCCACAACATACATGCACAGACATGCTTAGCCCATGGTGGGGGGAGGGGGGAGGAAGACGGTTCCAGGAGCAGAGGTGACACCAGAGGACACCAAGTGAGGTTGAGATCACCTGTCTCACCTCCCTGACATGTATCCTCCAGACACACAGCTTGAAGAGTGAGTGGCTTCTGTTGTCAGGCAGAGTCTGGGAAGAAATTTGGGACCTTGGGCAAGTCCAGTCTCAGACTCCTTTCTGGAAGGATGGGATGATGACGGTACCGACCCCCCGGGTTGTCATCAGAGTCAATGAGATGATGCGGGGAAGCCTCTTAGCACGGGAGCTGGTACTCATTGAATGCTTAACTCACACTAGTTATTATTATCATTGAAGCCTCCCCAAGAGACTGTGCTTTAGGCATCCTGCCAGACCTCCTGACTTCTCTTTTTGCTCATATTCTTCCTTTCCATGGGAATGAACACTGTGGGCAGACCGTTGAGCCCCAGCCCTCCCTGGCCCAGTGAAGGGGTGCATTAAAGAAAAGGGAATAGACTGAAGCTGATCATCTCCTGCACACTACCGCACAAGCCCCAGCACGGCTCTCTGCAGCCTGCGGGGAGCCTGGTGGAGGTACAGGATCCGAAGAGTTGACGTGAGTGGGAAAACCGGCCTGGTGGCTAGGAGGCATGGAGTCATAGGGCAGGGGGGCAGAGTGGGGAACTCAGAGAGACCTGCGTTCAAATCCTGCCTGTGTCACCATGAGTTGTGTGGCTTTAGGCTTCTCCAGCATCAACCCGAGTCTACTTCTTGATCTTAAAGGATGTTATTTGATCTTAAAGAATGCTATTAAAACAAAGGACGCCATAACCAGTTGGTACGATTTCTTTCTTCAGACAAAATGGTATCTTGAGACTTGCTGCTTTCAGCTTCTAAAGTCAATAATTGCAATAACAGCTGAGGTCCTTCTGGTTAAATCTAGAGGTTTCAACAGGCCAGTAGTTGTACTGTTTTCCCCTTCCCTCTCAATCAGCGTCTACTCTGGGACAGACTGCTCCCGGGGACCAGCCACACAGACTCCTTCCACGGGGCTCAAGGGTGGTCCGCCTGGGAGTCGCAGGCACTAGGGCCTCAGGGTCAAGAGGAGATGGGGTCTCCTGCAATGCAGGGGGGGAGGGATGCTTGCATCCCACCTTGGAATTCACAAGGGCCAACTGGCTTCAAGAGTGAGTCGAGAGCCCCTGTCTTTCAGCGCCAATGCTGACATTATCAGGCAGTTCTTCCAAAGCAGGGGCTGGGTGGCAAGGATCAAACCTCCAGTCTGAGTTCAGAGTGAGGGAGAAGGGTACCCACCTCTGAGGAGAGGCCATGTAGTGTAATGGAGAGACTCATAAGCTCTGAATTTAGGTGCTTGGATTCAAACAGAGGTGATAGCTGTGTAAACTTGGTCAAGGCACACAGCTGTTCTCTGATGCTATCTCATTAGATGTAAAGAGATTGGCACTAGCATCTACCTCATAGGGTTACGATGGTGAAGTCATTTAATACACACAAATAGACTTAGAACACATAAATACACTTAGAACAATGCTTGGTCCATTATAAATGTTTGAGATACCTTAGCCTTTATTAGTAGTAATCTATTTGTCAATATTCCCAGCTTTTCATCTCCGTCTATCCCACGGTCTGTCTTAGAATGAATTTTCCATCCTTAATTTGGTAGAAGCCAGCAAACATACGCATATGATTGTGTAGAGCTAGCCTTTCCTCCTCACCCCAAGTGTCCCCCTCGGGGATTTTCTCCATGATGCCTCCTTCCTGTCCCTTTTCCTCTCTCCGTCTAGTTTGTGAAGTCACTGTGCCACACGCGTTCCCAAGAGCCACACTTCCTGAGTGGCTGTTCTCCTACCAGCTTCCCTCTCTCCCATCCCAAGTCTCAAGGGAGGATGTGCTGCCCCAGGATGCCAGCTCTACCCACAAGGCACTCAGAGCACTGATGCCAAGGGGAGGCCACACTTGCCTCTTTGGGAAGCAAGAGTCACTAAATATTTCATTTTGAGGGCCTGGTGCCACCATCTCCCCGATGAGGCCTCAGGAGGCAGGTGTTGGTGACAGTTAGAGAAGGCATCTAATACCTTCCCTATCAGATGCTGCAGACATCAGGGGCAAAGCAGGGACGAGATGACAATCAGACATTTCCAGCTCAGCTCAGTGAAGGATTCTCTCCTCCCTACAACCCGACCTGCTGCCTTTCTCAGGATATCTGGGAGCACAAGCCTCTATGCATATTGCCTCCCGGCCCCCTTACTGCAAAAGGAAAGAAGAGGAGGCAGGAAGAGGAGTTAGCGTCGGAATACAATTTTGCTAAACTCGGTGAGAGTTCTTGATGCTAGAGTTCCCACCCTTGGGCCCATCTGCAGCTCCTCCATCGTTCTGTCATCGCCATCACCAGCACCATCATCACCAACATCATCCAGGCTATGATATTTTTCATCACAATAACAGGAAAGGTGTCTGTTATTATAACTGCACCGAGTAGGTGGCCCACACAGCCAGGATCCCGAGACGCCAAAATCCAGACAGTTAAGTATGAGAACGAGGGTGGTGCGCTATTTACAACAGGCAAGTCGTGGAAGCAACTACAGTGTCCATCCACAGAGGAATGGACCAAAAGACATGGTACACATACCATGTGGAATATTACTCAGTCATGAAAAGCTGAAATATTGCCATTCGCAGCCACATGGGTGGACCCAGACACTATCATACTAAGTGGAGTAAGACAGAAGAAGACAAATAATGATATCACGCATGTGGAATCTAAAAAGTAATACAAATGAATCCATATACACAACAGATACAGACTCAGACATAGAAAGCAAATTTATGGCTACTAAAGGGAAAAAGAAGGGGGGCATGGGGAATTTAGGGGTATAGGATTAACAGATACTACAATATATAAAATAGGATTTACTGTAAAACACACAGTGCAATATTCAGTATCTTATAACAGCCTATAATGGAAAAGGATCTGAAAAAATATACAGATAACTGAATCACTTTGCTGTACATCTGAAACTGACACAATACCAGCTATAATAAAATCAACTATATGTCAACAAAACAAACAGAGCGGACAGGGAGGCCTGTAGCAGTCCACGGGGTTGCAAAGAGCTGGACACGACTGAGCGACTGAACTGAAAACGAACAGAAAATGAGGCCTGTGCAGTCAGAGGAGTTGGCAGCTGTTCCTGGGCTTCCCCCAAAGCCCTTTCCTCTCCCAGGGCAGGGAGAAGCCCGTCCTCTCCTCAGCTGCCCCTTCTAACGAGTGGTACCTTTAAAGCAGTGATTCCAGGCCAGCGCTGAAGCCGACTCTAAGATGACTCCAACCCACTTCTCTTTTTTCAAATGAAGAAGCCAAAACATGTGGAAAGGAAACAAATCGTTAAAGGTGAGTCCGCGTGACTCGGAGGCAGGTGCCAATAGAACCCAGACCTTGTGACCAAAGGCCCGTTGCTTCCTCTGCTGTGGGTGACGAGGTCCTGGGGGTCAGCTACGTTTAGCCTCGAGGCTGCCCTGTTTGGGGGGCAGAGAAGATGCCTTTTGATGGTGGAGGCCCAGCGATGGTGGAAGTGGGCCTGGCACTGGGCCTGGGCAGGGAGGTGGTCATGCAGGGCAGACTCAAAGGGTGCAGATTACAGGGCAGGGGAGAAAAGGGACACAGAGTGGCTCCCTTTGTGTCAGGGGAGTGACCTCCTCCAGGCCCAGGCAGGTCCAGGTGGTCATCACACATGAGAAGGGTGCCTCTACTATGACCAGTTTTCCCAGTGGTCATGTATGGATATGAGAGTTGCACTATAAAGAAAGCTGAGCACCAAAGAATTGATGCTTTTGAACTGTGGTGTTGGAGAAGACTCTTGAGAGTCCCTGGAACTGCAAGGAGATCCAACCAGTCCATCCTAAAGGAGATCAGTCCTGGGTGTTCATTGGAAGGACTGATATTGAAGCTGAAACTCCAATACTTTGGCCACCTGATGCGAAGAGTTGACTCATCTGAACAGACCCTGATGCTGGGAGGGATTGGGGGCAGGAGGAGAAGGGGACGACAGAGGATGAGATGGCTGGATGGCATCACTGACTCAATGGACATGGGTTTGGGTGGACTCCGGGAGTTGGTGATGGACAGGGAGGCCTGGCATGCTGCGGTTCATGGGGTCGTAAAGAGTCGGACACGACTGAGCGACTGAACTGGACTGGACTGGGAAGCTACCACACTGTCCTTTACCATCTTCCTCGGGCTTGCAGACAACCTCACAGACAGGACACGCATGTCCCAGCACAGGCCACGTCTTTCTTTTTCTCAAAGAGTCAGAAATAGAGCAGAAGGGATGGGAGTGAGCTATCCAGCGGGCCTCCTATCCAGAGAGGATCCCGGGGCATCCTGCCAAGGAAATTATGGAATTTTCTGACAGTGAGTTTTCCTGACAGCTGTTTAGGAATACGCTTACCCAGAGGCAGGGGACCGGTTCCAATGACCCGAGAAGGCGGCCTTCGGGGTAGGATTTCTAAGAATCAAAATCGACGAGGGTAAAATGTTCTCACGGCACAGTTCGGGGGCCCCGCCTTGCCTCCCGTGTCCTCCCGTGGATGGACTGCTCCCTAAGGACCGGCACTCATGTCATCTGCGCGGCTGTACATGCCAGGACTCCGAGTGCGACTGTCGAACAGCGACCTCGGAGGTAGTCCAGGCACGTCGGGCAGCACAAGGTGAGCGCCGGGGCGCGCGCAGAGGCCCGGGTGACGCCGACAGCTGAAAGGCCTCAATTAGAGTGAAAGGAGTTATCTGGTATTTAAATAATTATTAGATGGAAGGAGTAATCATGGGTTTGAGCTGATTTTTTTCCCCCACTGTCACCCTGCCGGCGTCTATAATATTATTATTCAAATGCCCAGGATGCTCATTGAGAAGCGACCAGGAGAGAAAGTGGGGGGAGCGGGAGGGGGCAGGGAGGGGGTGGGGGAGAGACGCATTTAATCTCCATGTGACGGGGCTGCAGGAGGTACGATTAGTCTTTTTCTTATTTCAGCTGTCACTCAGGCACAGACACCGGAGATTGTTATTAGCGTATTTTATGCACGCGATTTAAAGGGAAAAGGGGAGGGGGTGGGGTGGGGACAGGCAGAATTTCCTACAGAAAATAACAGGACCAAAGGAACAATTTAGATGTCACTGCTGTACCAGCTGCGTTTGCTTCATTAATCGAATGTCATTTTTTCCCCCAGACTCTGGGCTGTTCTGTGAAGCTAAGTGGCTACACCTTGCCCCAGAGCCAGAGGAGAGGAGGCGAGGGGAGACAGAGGGGGAAATCAGGCCTCTGCCTACGTGGCCTCTGGGCCTCTTTTCTGAGAAAGTAAAACAGACGACATCGTGCCCTCCCCCCAGCCCCCACCCCCCAGAATGTCAAGGCAACTTTCGGCAGCATCATTCCTCTCACTGTGAGAAGGGAGATACCCTGCTTATCTGTCATGCCACAGGTGGGTAAACCCGATTCAATTTCAAATAACCAAGGAGTAAGCGAACGAAATGTGGGGCGTCCCTAACACTGATCAGCAGTTAGGGAAGCACCTGGATTCCAGACGGTGAGGGGGCCAGGCAGGTGCCTTGCATCCCCGTGAGTGCGTGGCAGGGGCGGGTTCTCCGCCCCCCAGATGGCACCATGGGCAAGGCAGGGGGCAGGGGAGGCCAAGGGCTGGGCCCTGGCATTAAAGGCAGGAGTCTGAGGTGTGCCCCTGCTCTCACGCACCCCCAAATTCATACGGCAAAGCCTTAATCCCCACAACCTCAGAGCAGGACTGCGTTTGTCGTCAGGGTCTTTATAGAAGTAACTGAATTAAAATTAGATAAGTAGGGTGGTGCGTGTGCATTATAAGTCACTTCAGTCAAATCCAATTCTTTGCGGCCCCGTGGACTGCAGCCCACCAGGCCCCTCTGTCCATGAGATTCTCCAGCCCAGAATACTGGAGTGGGTTGCCATGCCCTCCTCCAGGGGATCTTCCCAACCCAGGGATTGAATCCATATCTCTTATGTCTCAAATGCACCAGTGTCCTTACAAAAGGGGGCATTCAGACACAGAAACAGGTAGGCTTTGAGGGAAGACGTGTGAAGAGACACAGGGAGAGGTCGGCCACCTGCAAGCCAAAGAGAGAGGCCGGGACGGCGCCCTCCCTCACAGCCCTGCCCGCACCCTGACTCCGGGCCTCCAGGGGGCCGTTAACCCCGGTGTCTAAGCCACTCCGGGCGTGGTGCTCAGCCACAGCCGTCCCGGCAAACTCCTGTAGCCACGAGGAGCGATGCACAAGCAAACGGCGTTTGTGGCGAGGGGGGTGGGTGGAAATCCCCGTGGGGCCAACACTCTTGAGATGAAGGCGCTTCAGGCCTCTGTGAGAACCAAAGGCGGTGAGACGCGCTTCCCTCCTCACCAGGCAGACACAGGGCCCCTGAGCCCGCTTTGGCCCCGGCGGGAGTAGAACCTCTCACCTCTCCCGCTGCTCCTGCAGAGCGTCCCGGTCCATCTCGCCTCCCCCGCCCTCTTCTGCTCCTGCCCAGAAGAGTCCACGTGTCTCCTGCCCACAAGGACGCTCGGGGATACTCTGTGACTCCCCGGGAGCAACATCGCTCCATTCCCACCCCAGCTCCTCCTCCTCCGGCCTGTCCTCCGGGGAGCCCTGCCTCTTCACCCCGGGACGGGTTTTCTGTTGTTTTTTTTCTTTCTCCCAGGTCTCCCAGTGGGCTCTCCTTGAGCCCGGGAAACCACACCAGCTCTCCCAGGGCCTTAGCAAAAAACACACCGTGTTTCTCCTCTCCACTCACAGGCTATCAAAGTTTGGAATTGTCTCCCTGCATTATGAAGGGTTCCAAAGACAGGCGCTGATTTGAAGGGCTGCAGCGCGGAGGGGCTGGGCTCCTTTCTGGGGTGCTGGCTGGGCTGGCTCAGCCAAGTCAAAACAAGATTCATTACCCCGGGGGCGGGAGCAGGGAGATACACCGCCTGACCCTGCAGACCTGCCCCATATGTCACGGGCCTGTCAGAGATCTCCCAGAATTCCCTTTATTATCTAAAGGTCGCCCCCCGGGCAGCGCAGAGAGGGGCCCAGGGTGGAAACTAAACCACAAGAGCAATCAATTTCAAGCAGCTGCCAGCCCGCCACCCCTGCCTGTCCCCCTTCCGTGGGCTCTGCCCTCTTCAACCCCCTCTGGGGGATGGCGCAGCCGGGCCTGGCCGTGACCGCCTCACCCCAGGGGCAGAAAGAATTTCGGTGACTTAGCGGGGCGCTGAGCCTCCAAGCTGCACCCTAGGGGTATGTCTGCCCTCCGCACTATGGGGCCCCTAGAAAGGTTACCCCACTGGTCCCCGGACTCCAGCTGAATTATATCCAAACCACTCCGGTGGTGAGGTTGCTCTGTGGGTAGGCCTTTTGAAATGAAAGGACAGGAAGAGGAATTTTCAGACTCCTTCCCAAGTCTGGCAAAGGATTAAAAGTGGAAATCTAGCTTTGCTAAGTCAAATCCAAATTCATGTTTGAAGACTTCATAACCATGAATAGTAGGACGATAAAAAGTTCCATGTGTTTTCTATGGCAAAAATAATAAAGAGGAGCAGCTATCATTATTATTATTTATTAACCATCTGCTATGTGGCACACAGCTAGATTCTTGGCATATGCAATGGGTAATTTTGTGATTATTCTGCAAGATAGGTATTATTCTCCCCATTTCACGGATAGAAAAAATGTAATCTCAGGAAGGTTGAGTAACTAGCATCATTCTGCTAGGAAATAGAACTTACGGAGATATTTACAAGTCATTTTTCAACCAAACTCTCTTGTCTCTGGTCTGGGAAGACTCGAAAGGATGTTAAATAAGACTTGGCAAGTATTTTAAAGGTCAAGACTTGAGGTTCCCATTTTATCGGGGTAAAGGAGCAGGGCTGAGGGAGGAGTGGCCAGGACTGAGTTATCTGTTACAAGGTGGAGTCCGGAGGTGCTTTGTTGCAAGAGGTTTGCTGGCTGGCAGTCACCTTTCAGAGAAATTCCAAAAGAGCTTTCCGAGGATGCCTGGAAATGTGTCTCCTGCCTTCTCACCCATGCTTGCTGTGCAAGGGAGAGCCAGGAACTCCAAGACAGAAATGGGACAGGAGAGCAGGACACAGGGCAGAAGGAGCCCAACTAAGGGGTTAAATATTAATAAATTACAGTCACTCCACATAATGGCATATCATGCTGCCATTAACTGCCATATTTTCAAAGAATAGTGACACATCTCCAGTTCTCAGCTATGGGGGGAGGGGTGCGGGGGGGGGTAGTTGGAGGAGGCAAAAGAGAGAAGAAAGTAAAAAAACAAAGTCCTAGACATTCATCTCAGCTCAGGCAAGGGACTGGCCCTACACGCCACTTACTTTCTGGGAAGCGGTCCTGCCTTTCTCCTCTTGAAGAAGAATTTTAACAGCCCCCAGGAGACCCTGGGTGAGAGCACTTGCTGTTTCTCTTGCAGACCCTTCTGCTTTCTGCCCCATGGCAGCCATTGAGAGGCTCCAGGGACTCAGGGCACTCCCCATCCCTGCTTCCTTGTCCTGGCATCAGGGAAAGTGGCCATTAGTGCCAGATCAAGGTGCATTTTTTTTAAAAAAAATGCTATTTCTAGAAGCTGGGGTTCCCCAAAGTTCAAAAGAGTGGTCCTCTTCACCAGCAGCCCTGCACGGCCTCCCTGAAAATGTGCATGTAAGACAGTCACCATCCAGGCTTCCCACCCTGACGGACGCCCCCGGCTATGGTGAAGGCCACCGGCACCAAAGATTCAGCCGAAGTTTTCCGGCAAGGTGTGCCTTGTCCTGCTTCATTTCTCGTGCGTCAGAAGACTACCGTTGACTGACTTTGCCAGGCATGTGGCCAAAACATGACATCCACCCTTGGAAACACCCTCCTTGGCTCCCTGCTGTTGCCCAGACAGACCTGGGATTGCTAAGTGCCCAAGTTCAAGTCCTCCCAAACTGGCTCTTCCATTTTTCTCTGGCTCTCCTTCCTACCTTTTCCAGAGTGACTCCACTCCAAACAAACTTGTTCGTTTGCCGAGTCCCCAAAACACCTCTCGCACAGTTTTATCTCTGGAATGTCCATCTCCACTTTCTTCTTGGCCTGTCCAAACTCTGCCAATCCTTCAAAACTTCAGGAAGCCTCTAGCCGCTCACCTGTCTCTCCTCCAAAGTCAGTTAGACATTGCTGTTTCTAGCAAACATTGCATTGTACTGTTGGCCCTCTTTTCCACGTGACTGTGTCCGACCTGCCCATTGAAGTAGAGGTCTTTGACCTCTGCGCAGGGGTAGCAGGAGGCCTTTTACTCAGGACTGCACTCAGTCTGACTTGGGGAGAGCAGGGCAAAGGGGAGGGATATGCGCTTCCCTCACCCGCGAGGCTGCTCTAAGCCATGGTGGAACTAACACACTTGGCTCAAGCATTTGTCGTAATTGGTTACTGAGCAGCAGTGGGGAGTGAGCCGTTCGGGAAGGATCCTGGTTGCTGTTTATCTTGGGCCCACTGGGTGATGAGCAAATGTCATTAGCTGGGTGGGTAAGGCGGGGAGAAGGATGGAGAAGAGTGGGAAGATGCCAGCTCTGCTTTGATGAACGCCCCCTACAGACAGGGCTGGTGCAGGAAAAGCCTTGACAAGAGAGCACCAGAGCCATGAATCATATACTATCATCAATCACATTAAAAAGTATACACTCATAAGTGGCCAGCTGACAGCATAAAGTGATCAGGAGCAGAGGGGGCGGGGTGAGACATCCCCTCGGAAGGTTTCAGAGGAGAACTCTCCTATGAGGAAGTCAAACTCACTGTGACACTTGGCAGCAGACGCGGAGGGAAGGCTATGGGTTTTGGGGGTAGGATGTGCGTGTGTGCTAAGTCACTTCAGTCGTGTCTGACTCTTTGTGACCCCATGGACTGTAGCCCACCAGGCTCCTCTGTCCATAGGATTCTCCAGGCAAGAATACTGGAGTGGGTTGCCATGTCCTCCTCCAGGGGATCTTCCCAAACCAGGGATCAAACTTCAGCTCCTGCAGCTCCTGCATTAGCAAGCAGATGGTTTATGGTTGAGCCACCCGGGAAGCCCTTTGGAAGTAGGCCTGGGTGCAACTTGCTCTACTACTTAATAGTTCAGTGACCTTGAACACGTTATTTAACCTTTTGAAGTCTCACTTTCCTCAACTGTAAAAGGACACCTCACAGGGTTGTGGTGGGAATCAATGAGAAAAATAGACGAGAAGGTGTTTTGCAAACGCTACAGTTTTGAATAAACACCAATTACTCTTGTTTCTGTTTTTGGAGAAACACTGTGCAAGGGCATCATCTCCTTGGCAACAATGGCTGCCCTGGGTGGTGGTGACGACAAGTAAGCCTTGGCCTCACTCAGCGGATGGGGTGGTTCTTGTGCGCGGAGCTTGGGGACCCAGGCCTCTGGGGAGGACCTGGGTGCTGCTGTTCCCTAGTAGCCATCACTCCAGTCCCTTGGGCCCCACGCTGCCCTGGGCCTCACCCCCTCCTCTCGGGGCTCTGAGAGGGATTTAAGGGCCCCTTTTGGGCTCTGGGTGATTCACCCAGGTGCCCCTGGCAGGAAAGAGGAAGGAAAGGGGGAGAGAGGACAGGTGGTCTATAGGAGGAGAGAGAGATGATGAGAGCTGCTTGCCCAGCTGAGCTCCACATTTTGGGGGGGCTCTTCCCATGCTGGGGTCTGGTCAGCACAATGGATGGAACTCCCCTCCAGTATCTTCTCCGCCTCTCCTTCTTTCCCGGGCTTTTCTGAACCAACAGCCTGCCTTTGAATAAAAAGCTGTAACTCCTTTTTATGAGGAAGCTTCTTAAGCAGGCTGTGTCCCCACCCTGTCCCTCCCCACCTTCAGCTTCTATTATTTTTCTCTCTTTGTCTGAGGCTCTGAGCTCTTGGCAGAGAAGATCCCGAGCTGTCAAGCAGTTTCTCTTAAGTAACAGGCGCACTCAGGCTCACTCGGAGCAGGGGAACCGCGGCGGCGCTGGATAAAGGAGACGCGTGAACACGGCGGGGCCAGGGGCACTCTGGGCAGAGATGTGCCCACTTACGGGGCTTGTCTGTGCCAGAGCGCATTCGGCCTGGAGGACCCTGAGCACCTGGGTGAGCGGGGAGGGGAGAAGAGGTTTTTGAGGCCCTACTGCGGTGAGCGAAAGTGAAGGGCACAGTTATTGGGGAAGCCGGACAAGGCTGGGGAGAAGAATGTGCCGGAGGGGAGAGAAGGAAACCCAGGCGGGGCAGCGAGGGGCCACCTGGGCCGGAGATGAGAGGGCTTCTCCAGGGAGGATCTGGCCCCCTGATGATGAATGGGGTGTGAGAGAGGAGCCTGGAAAAGGGTAAACAGCCAGGAGGGAAGCGAGAAGGGAGGGAGGCGAGAGGAGAAAGAATGTTGAGGTCAAAGAGCAAAGAAAATGCTCCTGGAGTGATTAATTCAAGATATAGCAGGCGGCCCTGCAGGTCAGGAGCACACGTGCTCAGGACATGCTAGGCCCCGCCTCCCTGCCTGTGCCCCCGCCTCCCCTTGGCCCCGCCTCCCCGCCCGAGGCCCCGCCTCCCTGTCCGTGGCCCCGGCCAGGTGCCCCCAAGTCTGCTTTCCCCAGACCCACTCCCATACCATATGGCAAACCTTCCTTTCCATTTGTCCTGAGTCTTCAAGGGACCCCACTGTAGTATAAACTAGCATTTGTGCAGCGATCTTATAGTTAACTATAATAAGAATTTCACCTACACTGAGTGCCAAAGAATTGATGCTTCCGAATTCTGGTGCTGGAGAAGGCTCTTGAGAGTCCCTTGGACTGCAAGGAGATCAAACCAGTCAATCCTAAAGGAAACCAACCCTAAACTTTCATTGGAAGGACTGATGCTGAAGCTGAAGCTCCAACACTTTGGCTGATGGGAAGATTGGAAAAGACCCTGATGCTGGGAAAGTTTGAAGGTGGGAGGAGGGGGTGACAGAGGACAGGGTGGTTAGATGGCACCACCGGCTCAATGGACGTGAGTCTGAGCAAGCTCCAGGGGATAGTGAAGGACAGGGAATCATGGGGTTGCAAAAAGCTGGACACGACTGAGTGAACAACAACATCCCGTTAACGCACCGCTCATGCAAGCCCGTGAAGGAGAGCGGAGCGTCAGCATAACCACTTCACAGACGTAGGCAGACTTTAGGTGAAATATTTTGGAGAAAGCACTGATTTGGAAGTAGGCCTGAGTTACATCTGTCTCTCTGCTGCTCTGCGGCCGGCAGTGAGGTGCCACCAAGTGACACCAGCAAGGAGAGACCCCCGACCCTGGAGGTCAGTCTCCCTGCGGCGGGCAGGCTCTGGCCACACCCAGCTCACAGTCACCACTCTTCGGGAATGGGGGTGCAGTGTGAGGAGCTCAAGTCAGACTTGCATTCTTGGGGACACCCTGTGAGACAGGAAGAGGCTTCCTAGGAGCCCTCCACCCAATGCCACTTGTTCGGCCCCGGGGAGGGGCCGAGGGCTGGAGATGGCTCAAGGGCTAGCGCAGGTGCTGGCAGGTGAAAAGAATCCAGAAACGGCTTTGCAGGCAGAGAGGCTGGGCTGCCGAAGTCCCCTCCCCACCCGACCTGCTCTTATCTGCGGGGGAGAAAGCCGATACTTGCCATCTCCCCTTCTAAGACCCTGGCTTCCGCGGCCCCAGCAGCTGGCCCGAGATCGCAGGCAGCCCCTACCTGCCTCTGACTGCCCTGTCTTCTCCAGCTCTCTTCCCTGGCTCCGTGTGCTCCGAGTCCCAGCCCTGGCAGATCACTGATTAATTCAGGGCTGTTTAATAACCCTTCTATTTCGATGAAACAAGCTGTCTCATTTTCTTTATTTTTAACACCGACTTTTCGTTTCTTTGCTAAGCATCTTACTGTCATTTAAATTTCTCTGTCTCCAACCAAGCTGATAATAGACTGGAGTGAGCAGCTGCTTCCGTCCTGTTTATGACAGTGATTAGAAGTTAGAGCTGTGCAGGCAGAGAGCTGACCATGCAGGCGGCTCTGCCCCTGCTTGTAGACAGAGGGCTCACTCGGACACGATTAGCATGATTCTGGCTCCAGGAGAGGCCAGGGCTTATCCCTGTCCTCCAGCCTTCCTGGCACCCCGCCCCGAGGGGAGTCGTTGGGGGAGCGGAGGTGTGAGAACCATCTCTGTTTACAGTGGAATTTAGGCCAGCAGCTGTGGGTCATTCTCACAAACCTGACAGCCTCACTTCTCAAAGGAGACTTCTCCTGTGTTGAATTCCCCGAGAGGCAAACAGAAAGACCCCCATCTGAGAGCACTGGGGTGTGGGTGAGGACTTCGGCCGTCACCTCTTCCACCTTCCTGCTCCACAGGAGACCTGGTCATCACCTTCCAACCTCTGCTTGAATCCCCCACGTGATGCAGAGTTTCTTCCCTCCCTGGATCGCATGACTGGCTTGCATGACTGATTTCTCTCTCCTGTGTCCCAACACTTAATTTGTACGACCATTATTTGCACATGTTCCCCTTTTTCCCTTGCCACACCGGGAGCTCCTCAAGAGCCAGGATAGCGCCTTGCCTCCCTCGCATGATACCCCCCACATAGCAGGCATTCGATAAACATTTGTACAAAGTAAATTACGTTGTGCCAACTTCAGCCTCCTTGCAAATAATGCAAAAAAAAAAAAAATCCAAACCCAAAAAACTTTCTTCTGCCTGGGCAGGCTCCTGGGAAAGTGGCCTGTCTGTCTCTACCTGGACAGGTGTTCTCTGCTTCCTGTCCTCAAGCCAGAGGCCACTGCTTCCTCAGAAGACCGGGCCATGCTTCTCCCTCCAGGCCCCGAGTGACCACACGGCTGGTGGCAACCTTGGCCCAGGAGGCTGGGGGCTCGTGGCAGGAGTCAGTCAGGTGGCCTGAGCCAGGTCCACCGAATCCCAGCCCTGCCTCCTGTGGCCTTTGGGTCCCCCACGGCCGCCTGAGAAAGCTCGCAGGTGCGAGCTGGGCAAAGCCCGGCCGGCTCCCGCCTCCCGCCTCCCGCCTCCCGTTCCGGCAGTCTCCCAGCCAGCTCTGTCTGCAGACAGCTGCTCGGGTCATTGTCTCAGCCTCTCCAAGCTGTGAATGCCGAGTCTATAGAGACCACCACGCAAACAGAGCCCACACTGCCTCTGGGGAGGGAGGGGAGAGCTGGGCTTTGCCAGGGCCATTGACTCTGCAAATAGCAAGGCCTGCTGTGGATGGGGGAAAGCTTGTTGGAGTCTTTAACGGGGGGAGCGGTTTCTGCACACTCTGCCCTGTGCCACGGAGAAGCACGGGGTGCCCGAGGGCCGGCGGGCTGGCAGGGCAGGGGGGAGGTCTGTCCTCAGGGACACCTGCTCAAACCCAAGAAAGAGAGACAGGGACGTGGCAAGGCATGAGAGGCTGGAAAGACAAGTTCCCACACAGGCGGGCGGAGACGGTGTGCTGGGCCTGGCTGGGGCAATCAGAGCCCCTCACGCTCTCCACAGCTCGACTGGCCGCTCCCACTGGTCCAGGCTGGACTCAGCTTCTGCATCTATTGTGTGGACCCGGGGAAGAGTTGCTGTCGAATACTCAGAGACATTTCTCAAGTGTTGTATGTAAAACACCTATTCTCTTGCAAAGCAAGTGGTTTTCTTCATAACATTCTGGAAAAGAGACCCAAGGCACCTTGTCACCCTCGCTTTCCACCTCTGGCTCTTGGGCAGTGCTGTGGAAGGCACGGGGCTCCCTCCGCCTGCATCCACCCTCCCGTGCTCCGTGCTTCCAACCAGGGGCCAGGTTCTGTGCTGAAGCGGGGAGGGCTGGGTGGGGGGGAGCTTCTTGGGCTGGTAGAAGACAGCTTCTCCCCCAACATCCTGCTACATTCTGCCCAGGGATCTAGATCCTGAGCCCCAGGATCTAGCTTGGCCCTGGGCCCCAGTGTCTGCTGGTGCTTTTCATGCTGTGTCCATCCCATTCATACCCATGCTTCTAGGAGCTCTCTCTGCAGACAAATGCAAGCTGATTGCAGGCAGGCAGCAGGAGCCCCAAAGCTCTGCCCCTTGCCCTTCATTGGAGGCTGACTCCCAGAAAAATGCGAACGTCAGTTCTGCGACAGTATCCTAAATCTCCACTCTTAGATGTGAAGACATCAAAGCCCAAAGGTAGCAAATTCGGAATTCAAACTCCATCCCCACGGCTTAACCCTAACCCAGAGCCACACATATGACCTGGGTGCCAGGATCACCGTGGGTTTTGCTCTCAGCCTCTAGTCTCCACTGAGCCTTAAGTCCTTCATGTATTTCTATATATAAAAACCTTTAGCACACAGATTTTCTTTAAATAAAATCTTATTTTTATCAGAAAATTCCAAACAAATTTCAGAGAGAGAGGGGGGGAGGGGAAAAAATCTCTAGCTTGGCTGTATTCCTGTTGTAACTTTTAGAATTATTTTGCACGTTGCGACAATTGTTGTTTTTCCAAATCCCTTAATATTATCTTCCCATGCCCAGCTCCAGAAACAAAGGCAAGTGAGGGCACTTGGAGAGTCAGGGAAACAATTCCTCCCCACTATACAGATGAGGAAACGGAGGTGCTGTGTGAGGGGCAGAAGGCCATTCTCCCAGAGTGTCCTGGGGTTTCCTCGAATCTCCCTCTTTGACCTGAGAGCAAACGGAGGATGAGCATCAGTCAACAGGTGAGAAAGCTTTCTGGAAGATGGAAGAGCTACAAGTGTGAAAGAAGGCCCTTTGTTCTCATGCATTAGGACCCTAACCTCACACTGGTCTCTTCCTGACCATCTGTTCCTACCCCTCTTAGCTGCTCTCAGGATCTTGAAGACGGGTGCCAGGTGTGACTTCCCAGTTTCACAAGTGGTTCA
This sequence comes from Muntiacus reevesi, assembly GCF_963930625.1. NCBI lineage: Eukaryota > Metazoa > Chordata > Mammalia > Artiodactyla > Cervidae > Muntiacus > Muntiacus reevesi. The sequence goes on along the minus strand of NC_089253.1, from coordinate 119,878,904 downwards.
GATGGTTTTCTTGAAGCCTCTTACAGCTAGGTTCTTGGGCCCAGAACCTGCAGGGCTTCACACCCTGGGGGTCACTCAGAATGGGGCGTTAGACTTGAATTCTGTTAATTTCCGGATAAACCTCAGGGGGTGTTTGCCTGGTCGAAACCCTAGTGGTTGTGGGTTTTAATTTCACAGAGAGTCAAGGGGCCTACCAGGATGGTCTGGGTGGCTGGGGGGAGAGCAGGGGGCCAGTCATTCCAGGGGCTTGTGAAACCCTGACTGCCTCTCTTCTGGAAAAATCACCAGCCTCCAGCGTGAAACAGGGGCTCAGAGCCCGCAGGGCTGGCTGACCCGGGCTCCCAGGGCTGGGCGCAGCGGTGGAGCCTGGTCCTCCCACCCGGCTTTGGCCAAGGGCTTCCACTGAGAACCCCAAGTTCAGAAAACAGCCTCTTCTCCCGCAGGTATCTTTGTAGCTCAGGGAAAAAAAAAAAAGGGAAACTGCAGTGGGGAGGTGGGGGGCGGTCAGGGGAGGTGGGAGGTCAGAGGCCAGCGTAATATTTACCCAGCCCAGCTGAGGCCTTTCGCTTTCATGGAGCAGGAAACCGCTTCAAAGAGGCACCGGCCCCTGGTGTCACTTCTGTCTGCCCGCCGGCCCTCCTGCCTCCACGGGGCAGCCCGGGCTTTCTCACCCAGCCCTTCCTACCCTCCTGAACCTTCCACCCTCGGCCCCTTCAAGGCAGGAGCCCTCTGCCCTGCCTCCTGCCCAGAAAGGTGCCGTGACTTGCCCATGGTTGGGCAGCGATGACCACACCTGAGCGCCCAGGCTTGGACCTTGGACCTTGGACCTCTCGTCTTTCCTCTGAGTCAGTCATCTGTCACTTGGGGATGCGGGGCAGACACTGGGGTTACAATTCCTCACCCGAAGCCTCGATTCCATCCACAGCCAGAACACCAAGTGGAAACCGGGGCCAAGTAAGGTCCTGGAGACTCTGGTTTAGTGGTTCTTTACATTGGGAGGGGGGCGGGGCTTGCAGATTCCTTCTCTTCAGAAATACATGCACTCACATGCACACACATACACGTATTTCTCAAAAGCATAGAATTTTAAAGGTTTCAAAGGCCTCTTGAAGTCCAAGCATGTGCCCTGGTTCTGTCTCCCCCCAGTGCCGGGCCTCTGCGCACCCCAAATCTGATCTGAACACGTCAAGGTACAAGCAGAACACTACCCTCCATTATGGGATTAGAGAAAGTTTTCAAGTTGAAGTGAGATCTGCCTGCTTGTAACCTCCCTCCCTTAATCGTCCCGGCCTTCTCTGTGGACAGAACCTGTAAAGGAGTGTCCTTCTCCAGGAGGCAGACAGAAGCGGAGATGGCTCTTGGAGAGGGCTTTCCTGCTCAGGCAAGATGAGGGGGGGGATATCCGAATATATTTTCTCTGGGTTCCCTTTAATGGGTTCCTTCAGATGAAAGTATGTGCGCTAACAGCAGGATTCTGGACACTTCAACGTGAATGCAGATGAGTAACAACATTTCCTGATGAAGCACAGTGGAGTCCAAGCTGCCAGCTCCAGGAGACCGGAAAGGGATGCAATTTACATAGAATACACGGGGCAAAACCCTTGGGAGGGTGCTACCCGGAGATCTTGCTCTCGGATGTTGACTAACAGAAAACAACTACAGTGGTGTCAGTTTAAAATCCATGCAGGGGCATGAGGGGAAAAAAAAAAGGCTGGGGTAGCTCTGAGAGGCTGAGGAATGGGAGAGGGTGCGACAGTTCCTCGTGACGGGGAACTCTGAGGTTTTCCAGCATAGGAGTCTCCCTCCCAGAAAACCTGCGCCTTCCACTGAAAAGAGCGAAAGGGAAGCTTCTGTACCTCCACGCACTCTGACCACCCCCAGCACACTGTTGACTCCGTTCTTCCTTTGCTTTTATATTGAAATTCTGGGAGGGGATGTTCATTTTCCCTGCCCCCCCCCTTTCCAGGAGGCTGTAAGCATCTTGAAGGTAGGATCAGTTATATTTTCGTCTGGGTGCTGAGTGTTACACATTCCTGGCACTGACTCAACGACCAACTTCTACTTGATTAAACCTAAGTGGGTTCTGATTCCAGGTTTCATTGTCTTTCTGTCTTGGTTCAGCACAAGGGCAACGATTCTCACATGAAGATTACACTTGGAGTTTGTTGAGCTGTTCTACACCTCTTTCTGCTATCTCTCCCTATCCCTCCATAGGCAAACAAGAAACCAAGGTGGGAAGGCAGGCTTGTAAATGCAAAAAATAAAAAAAGTTTAACTCCCCAGACAGTGTGGAGAGGTGAAGGTGCCTTAGTCAGGGCCTCCGCCCCCTCTCTCAAAGCTGCAGAGAGAACACATGTTTTTTTGGGGGGCAGGCAGAGCAGAGGGGATAATCCACTGGCCCTGGGAGCTCTCCCCCACTTCCTTCTCCAAGACAAGCTGAACTCTGCAAGGGCGACCCCACTGCCTTTTATCTCTCATACCGAAAGTAATTTTAGCCAAGGGAAAGCAGGATTAGACTTTCATAACATGATACATTTATCTTGTTTTTCTTTTTTCCTTGCTCTCTCCTCCCTCGCCTCCCTCTTTGACCCCAGGTAAACGTGAACCAAAGGGGAGCCAAGATTAAATATCAGATCTGAAGAGATGCTCCTTTCCGGCCCGCTGCCGTCCCCAAACTTTTAAAATCTCCCCCCACCCCTGTCAGACGGTTACTGTCTGCTCAGATGAGAAAAGCCTCTGGACCCTGTTCTCTCCATATTGTCCTCTGCTGAAATGAAAGGGGGAATTATAATTCAGAGAAAGGCTCCCACAGAGAGTATGAAGACAAAGATGAAATCAGTGATACAATGCTGACATGCGTTCAGTTCCTGAAAGGTCTCTTTGAAAAGGTCTCCTCGGGAGCAGCCTCGCCACCACCTGAGACTGTTTAGGGGGCTGGGAGAAGAGGAAGGCCCGTGAAGGCACCTTGGGGTCCGGCCAAAAACTTGTATCGCTGATAAAGAGAGGCTAGAGCCTCTCCGTGGCGGGGAGGCTGGCAGCCAGGACTGCTTGAGGACGCCTGCCCGCCCCCGGCCCCCAGACACATCCTTCCAGCCGGGCAGGCCCCTCCCGGAGCGGCTTCCCCACCCTGGGCCCCCTCTTAATGCCGCAGGCGCCCCGGCCTGCCCCCTGCGACCAGCCGGGGCCCAGACGTCGCCCCGGCAACGGGACCCCACCCGTGTGGTCTCAGAGCAGTGACAGCTGGGAGTTTCTAATATATCTTAACTATATTTTTCCTACTTTTAAAACAAAACAAACAAATCAGAAAACAAACAAAAAAACCTCTACAAAAGCCACTGTTTAGGGCCCAGCCTGGTTTTCAAGCGCCCCCTCTAGTGGAGAGAGCCTGCAGCTTCGGTCTCCCAGTTCAGCCCCCTTAGGGCCCCGGAGGACCCGAGGGCCGCTCTGCCCGCGTCCTTCCCACCGGCCGTCCCGAGTTTGCGCTCAGCCCCTCCCGCCCCCCTTTCACTGCCAGGCTGTCTGTCTTCATCTCTGTCCTCTGTCACCCCGCCTCTCTCAGCCTGTCTGCGACTGCTCCTAAGCCTTGAGTTGGGTCTCACCACGTGCGCCTCGCACGCCTGTATCTTGGTCTGCATCTCTGGTCTATCTGCTGGGTTCTCTACTCTCCCGGACCCAAAGTTCAGGGCTCCAGGTCCGAGGAGAGAGAAATGCTTTGACCAAGCCTTGGAGCAAATGGCCTGTCTCCGAGGGCCAAGGCAGGGACTCCTCACCCAACTCAGGCGTTCCCGGAGGCGAGGGAACCCCAGCCTCACCCCCGCTCCCTAGCAAACCCGGCACCCCCACGGGGCTGATGTGCAGGTCTGAAGCAGTCTGTGGCCTGAGCTGGGAGCCCCGGTTCTGGAGGCCTGTGTGAACCCAGCGTGCCCGCTCCGTCCACCCTCCCCACCATCCCGCCAGCAGCCCCGTGGGGCGGCCTGCTGCCAGGCCAACAGCTGGCAGAGCCCCAGGGAGGGGCGGCTGGCAGGGGCTGGGGGAGGATGCTGGTGCCAGCGGAGGGGGGCAGAGAAAAGGGTCAGTGGGGGCCCGGGCTGAGCTGGGGGCCGAGGGGAGACAGGGCAGTGAGAGGGGGGGCATGGGCAACACCCCCAGCCAGCAGGGGACAGGACCAGGCCCCGGGCAGGGGCCAACGCTTGACCCACGGTGGGAGCAGGGGCCCCTTGCCGCTCCACTCGGGCCTTTGCTTCCCTCTCCCCCCCTCCCCCTCCCTGTCCATTTACTTTCCCAGTAGGGGACCCGGCTCCCCAACAAAGAACTTTCTGGCCTCTATTTCTGCCCTTGAATCCCAGATAGAAGAGTAGAGGCTCCCTCTGTCCCAAAGGCCAGGAAACGGGGCCCTGGAGAGGCTGAGGGTTACACCCAGGGAGAAAGGGGGTGTCCAGCTCTTACCTTCATCCCTCCTGGCCCTTGGGACCAGCTGTTTTACCCCCTCACCCCCCCCCCATCCCCAGGAAGAACCGCCTTTCTCTGTCTCCACAGGGCTCACCTTTAGAAACAGACAAGAAGGGAACACCCCCCACCACCCCTCATTTACTCTAATCAGGCATGAAATCTTTGTAACTAAGTGGAAAAAAAAAAACTGTTTCCCATAAGGGAATCAGTTCCATTCATTATTGTTGGAGCCCAGCATCTGCGAAGGGGAGAAAGATGCTCTTGGAATGAACTGATAACAGACTGGCCCTGGGCGAGGGCGGCAGTGCTGGGGGTGGCTGTGTCCACGAGCTCTGAAACTATAGCACCTAAAGCCCGCTTCTGCCAGTTTCCCTGTTCACCATCCTGACTTATTTGTGGTTCACAGACTCCAGTAACACGATGCTCCGGTCTCTTTATGATCAGAACGGGGGTGGGCTGGAGGCTTGGCTTGGGGCGTCTCTCTTCCCCTCGGCTGTGATGGACACAGATGATACTGCACCCCCCCCCAACCCGGTCTGCGTGTGTGGAGACAGCTGTGTGGCAATGCAGGGAGACAGCTGGGGCGGGGGGTGGGTGGGGGATATTGCTCCTGGAGACAGAAATCGCCTCCCCCTGCACCAAACCCCGGAGCCTGGAGAGGCGGCCATAGCAGAGGAGGCAGGACAGAGACTAGAAAACCCCCAACAGTGACAACTCCAGCACCGTAAATATTTCATGGCACCTGAACTGGCGAATTGAGGCTGCCGCCAGCTGCTGCCTTGTATATTTAACTGTGTCATTGGCCTCCCCTCCTGCTCGTGTGTTTCCTTGTAACGTGCCCATGAAATAAAGATGAACAGAATCGCCAGAAGGATCTGGAAGTGGGCAAGGAGCCTGGTAGAGAAGTAGCTGTTCTTCAAGGGGCGTCTCTGGAACCTCATGTTAAGCCCAGAGTCCACTACAACAGCTGGAGAACTTTTGCATCCGACACGCCTGCAGCTCTGATGGTCTAGAGGCTGGAGGGGGTGAATGTCCCCTGGTGCTGTGGGGACAGGGGTGGGTCTTCAGGGCAGCTCTGAAGGCAGGGCCACCAACCCTGTAATCCCATCAGTTTCTTTGGGGGTGATGGGACACCACCATTTACTCTTCATTTAGACTAGGGCTGCAAGACCAACCAGTCCCTCTGCCCGGCACCAGGCTATGAGTGACCCTGGTCCTTACATCTTGTCAAAGAGAAGGGTCAGGTGGAATCCCCTTGCCAGACTCGCAGTCCTGGGCGGAAGGGCCCTTGCCGCTCTCCATCTCTTCCCACCTTGACGCTCCTCAGCCGCGTCTCCATTGCCCAGCACTCTACATGTCATTTCTATTTAACCGCTCTGCAAGCCAATCTGCCCCATCCTAATACGATTTGCTGAGGACAGCGGGGGAGCAGAGAGGGCAGCCCACCCTGCCCTGCCATTTTCAGCGGTCCCCAAAGAGGGTTGGCTGGAGGGCTGAGCGGAGCCGCTCTTGCAGGTGATGCTGGCAGCCGGCGAGGACAGGTTCTGGGAGGAGGAAAGGTGGGTGGAAGCAGAGACACCAGGTGGAAGAAGGGGAAAGCAAAACCTCACCAGGGCATCTTGGCAGATGGCTCTCAGTTTCCCTACCTTTCCTCTGGATCCCCTCCCCCCAGGCCAAGGAGGGGAGAGCCTAGGTAATTACTTCAAAAGGTACTAGATGGGGTGAAGAGAAAGTTAATGAATTCTTCTCTTCTTGCCAAGAGGTCACAGGAGAGACAGCTGCTAGCAACTCCTGGAGTGCTCTGGGGTGACTGCACAAAAGTTGTGCATTTCAACTGGGAATAGATGCATTCTTCCAGCCAGAGCTATCTCTTCCCTGGGCTCTGTCACTCTGGGGAAGGCCCCAGAAGCCTGCCCAGAGGGAAGAGTGAAGTTTCAAGGTCTGGGGAAGAAGCCCAGCAAGACAGGAGCCTGCTATTGTGTGGGGTGGGGGTGGGGGCTGAGTTGAACCTGACTCTCAGCTCCCAGAAGGTCCAGCCTGCCCAGCCCAGACACTCATCTTCATCTGCCTCACATGACCCTGCCCACGGAGTGGGTTCCCAGATCTCTGTAGGTTCCTCCAAGCTGCTGGGTCCCCAAGCCACCACCTTGAGCTGGTCCTGTCTCGTGTCCCGTGTCTACCCACTTCTTGGATATGCCACGGTTGCCGTAGGATCTTAGATTCTTACAGAAGACCTGATGATATTTCCACTACCCACTTCATAGGGCTCTCATTTCTAGAAACAGCTGACTCCCTCCAACTCCATCCCTCCCAGATGCGTTGGAGTAGGTAGCTCTTTCCTAGAGCAAGAGTCATGCCAAACAGGTGGACATTCGTCAGGGGCCTGGGATGGCAGTTTTGGGATGACTCTCTCTAACCATCCAGACCATGATGAACGTATGTATAGAGACTACCTGTGGGATGGAGAAACTGGGCTAGAATTTTCCAAGATCCCTACATCACTTGTGGGGTGGGGCAAGAAGAAGCCGAAGGAAGGGAATATCCTAAAGTGACTTATAAGGGGCCTTCAGACCCGAAAGAAGCTCATCCTTCAGCCCCCAACCCTCTCCTGCAGCTCAGACCTGGGGGTGGTGGTTATAGGCGCTTCACCGCCAGGGCGCACAGAAGCGGGCATAGAGCTCTTGACCCATTCCGTGCCTTGGACTCCTTCCCTGAGCCTCCGGAAGCTGAGCCTAGGATTCCTGAATCCCCTGCCCCGAAGAACCACCAGTGGCCTCCAGGGTCTCTGGGCTCCAGAGTGAACGCCGTCCTCCTCCCGCCCCTCCCCGGCCCAGTCGAGCGGCGGCGGCCACCGTGGCCCTGGCTTTCCTGCGGGTGCGGTGCCCGGCTAGGCCCGCTTGGGGCTGCAGCTCTCGGGACAGCCCCGCCACCCCCGCGCTGCCCCGAGCCTCAGCTCGCCGGCAGGTGCGCCGTGGAGGCGCGCGGAGGAGCGCCGCCCGCCAGCAGCCCGGCGGGGAAGCGGGCGCCGGCGGGGAAGCCCGGGCCAGAGGCGGCCGCACCGAGAGATGCCCGCACACGCACCCGCGCTCGCGGGCGCCGCGCTCCGGCCCGGGAAAGTGGCCGGACCGGTGCGGGCACTCTTCGGCTGCAGCCGAGCCCTGGCGCTCGGGGCTGGGACCCCGCGGAGGCGGGGCGCCGGGAAGCCGCCGCGGGGCGAGCGCGCTTCGGGAGGACTGGGCGGCGGGCGGGCGCCGCGGACTCCAAGCTCCCGGCCTCGGGCGCCGCTTACCAGGCTCGGAGATGTCGGTCTGTCCTTCCGTCCCCGGTCCGACCGCTTCGGCCGCCGGCTACCGAGGCCGGCGCGCTGCCTGCTCCTCCGGCTGCCCGCGGCTCGAGATCACGCGGACGACCGCATCCACATGGAGTCCAAATTCATTAAAATCCACGTCAAGCCAGCAGCCACTTATCTGTATTCCTGAAGTGGCCCCTCGGTCTCCGGCCCGCGAGCCCCTCCGTCCTCCGCCGGGCGCGGTGGCCGGCTCGCGGGGAGAACCGGGAGGCGCCGAGGGGGCGTGGGGGGGCGGCGGCGGCGGTGGCGGCTGGCGGTGGTCTCTCCTTGGGAAGCGGCAGAGCCCCGGCTGTCTTCGGATTTTTTCCAGCGCGACTTTCCGGGCTCCTCTGACATCAGCAATCGCGGCGCTTCCTTCCCTTCTCGCTCCCCGGGTTCGTTCACAGTCCTATTTCCTCCGAGAACCTGGCTCTCCGGATCTATTTCGAGGTTGGCTCCGCTCGCTCCGGCGGCCCCCGGGCTCCCCACGGCTCCCGAGCTAGCGCGGGGTCTCGGTCTGGATCGCGGGGTCCCTGTCTGGATCGCGGGGTCCCTGTGTCTGGATCGCCGGGTCCCTGTGTCTGGATCGCCTGCCCTCTCGGCTGAAAAATTCCCAGCAACTGCGTTCCGCCGCGCTCCGCTCCAGTCTGGCGCGGACGGCGCTGCGCCCGGCGGCTCGGCTCCCGCGGCGGCGGCGGGGCCCTGAGCGCCGGCCCCCCTATATTACCAGGCGGCTCATTATCATAGAGGCCGCGCGCCTTAACCCCCTCCCTGCCGGCCGCGCCCGCCCGGACGGGGGCCGCGCCCGCCGCTGGCACCGCCCTCTGCAGCCAGCCCCCTGTCCCCGTCCCCCCGCCCCCGCCCCCACCCCCGGACCTCCTCCTCCGCCAGCTGTCAACAAAGGACAACCGGCTTGGGCCGGGGGAGGCCGCCCGCTGTCTCCTCGGCGCCCAACTCCAGCCCGGACCCGCCAGCCACCTTAAGTGGCCAAAGCAGGATTGCGGGGGGGTGGGCACGCCAATCGTGCTGGGGCCTGGGAATTCGGGTGGGGGCCGGGCCGAGCCCCGCAGGGCGTGGGGAGCTCAGGACTGAAGCGGAGTGGGTGGGTGAGGTCAGTGGGGACGTGGGCACCACCCCCCCCCGCATCACCTGTCACCGCGCGCATCCCGCACAGTCCCTCTTCGTCTTTAATTTGAGGGGTGCGTGGAGGGAGGAACCGGCCTTTGGCTGATGAGGTTAAGAAGGGGGCTCGCGGAATTTGTGCAAGCAGATGCCGTCTGCTCCTGAATCTCCGAAAGCCAACAAGCTGTCAAATGAGGTTTGAAGTTGTTTTTTTATTAATTACCATTTTTATTATGTGAAGACGAGCCTTGCTCTGAATTGCAAGTTTCCGACTCTGGTTAGAGATCCTGGGCATCTGGCAAGTGAGGGAGGCAGAGCCCAGCGGGGAGCTCTCTATGTCCAGACCCAGGAAGCCTCCCTGGCTGGGGAATCAGAGAGGTAGTGGTACAATAACTTGTTTTAATACACCAAGGTGAGAGGCGCCTGGATTCGGATGGCAATGCCTCGGCGCCTTAACTTGCTTCTTCCCACGTCCTGTAGAATCTCGGTTCCCCCGCAGCCTCTGCGCGCGGCTTTGCGAAACAGGCCTGCGAGCTGGAGCCGGGCGACTTCGCAGGGTCTGCCTAGTCCCTGTTGGCGATCGGAGCACACGCGAGTTTACTCAATACGTCCAAGTATTCCGATAAGCTCCGTCTACTGCCCTCTCGTGGCCACAGGCCTCAGTGGTATAAAGAAAAGAGGGGGGAAAAAAATCACAGTAAACCCTAAAAGGAATCACAAGTAATTCTCAGGGCAGCAGGGGCCTTAAAGGAAAAAAAAGGAGAAATAAATGTAGACTCACCTGTTATCTTGTGCAATCACCCCTTGAATTAAGTAAAGTATTGTGGGGGAAATGTAAGATTTACTTCATCCACAGAAATTAGCTCATTTCTCAAAAGTTCTTTCCTCACGATTAATTAGCTGAAATTTGTCTTCTTGTGACTTTCACTGGCTATTCTTTGTAGTGTCCTGTGCAGCCACAAAGAATTTGTCTAAGCTGTCTTCCTGATCCATACCTGTTCTTTTCTTTGAACTTCTTTAGTATTTATTGTTGGCAGTCCTCCAGGCAATTATCATAAGTTACTCTATATTATTATTTATTTCTCTTTATAAGTTGATCTTGTCTCTCCATCCAGATAGCCTTGGCTACTGTCTCAACTTTGGTTAGACTGAATATAAACCACAATTTATTAAGGAATATGATTTGAAGAAGATGCTAGAAGATTTTGGAAAATTTCTTTTATTTGTTTAGTACATGGAGCATGGGTCTGGTCAGCTCAACCCAGGACAGGCAGTGGTAGGCTTGGAAATACCTAACTGATAAAGCTTGAAGCTGAAAATTAGGACTTTCTGGTTCTCACACCAAGTGCTGCGTGACTCTGGAAGAGGTTGCATCTCTTTTGTTGTTGTTCAGTCGTCCGGTCATGTCCAGCTCTTTTCAACCCCATGGAGTGCAGCACGCCAGGCTTCCCTGTCCTTCACCATCTCCCAGAGCTTGCTCAAACTCCTGTCCATTGAGTTGGTGATGCCATCTGACCATCTCATCCTCTGTCGTCCCCTTCTCCTGCCTTCAATATTTCCTAGCATCAGGGGCTTTTCTAATGAGTCGACTTTTTGCATCAGGTGATCAAAGTATTGGAGCTTCAGTTCCAGCATCAGTCCTTCCAATGAATATTCAGGGTTGACTTCCTGTAGGACGGGCTGGTTTGATCTCCTTATGCCTCAATTTAATTACGTCTTGGGATGATTTTAATTTTGATAGCAATTTAAATAACTTTCCAATCCTACCTCCTGTGGTCCAGAAATCAACCCTAGAAGGAAGAGTAAGGAAGGTAAAATGAAATAAGCTTCTCCACTCACTGCATCTTTCATCCCAGGCTCCCCTCTACCTTTCAAATAAATAGTGAAGAGAGGGAGGGAGAGAGAGAAGATAGGCAGGAAAACCTGTTGCAGGCAGCATGACACGGTGTCACCCAGTTTGCACATTGCTATGGAACATAGCCTGAGGTCTGAGTCCTGAGGTCTGAGTCCTGTGGTCAACACAACAAAGGCAAGAAGCCTACCAGGTCTCCTGGGAGGCACCTGTTAAGTACCCTTAACTTCTCTGGGCCTTGGTTTGTCCATCTGTAAAGTGGGAATTCCTACTTCCAATCTTCAGAGAGTTGTGGGAGCTAAAATAGAAATATATAGAAATGTTAGAAGATTTTAATAGTATCATTAAAATGGAAAGATTTGTTCATAATTTTAGTCCTAATAGGCTAAAACAAATATAGATCTTATTAGTTAAGTACATTATTTCAACAATGTATCTTGGGAATAAAAAAGAACAACTCAGATTCATGCTGTATATTTAGATATAACATCCTCTGAGGCAATGGCAATATATATGAGCCTTTGATCTTCAAAGGTGCTCCAGTAATCATATCCTTTTGATCACTGGGTATCCATTCATTCATTCATTCCACAAACATTATTTATTAAGAGTGACTTTATTAAATTTCTTAAATGGAATGGTATATAGTACATGATTATTTCTTCCACACATATTTTTTTTAAGAGAAATTATGCTGGTAATCATGCTAATAGGTTCCATGCCCTCAGACCCGTCTACATCTTTCTGGGACCCGAGTTTCCTGGTGTCTGTCTGGGCTTTGATGTCCTCTTTCTCATCCTGTTCAGCTGATATGAAACTCATGGCCCCTGGGAACTCGTCAAGCCTCTGCCAGCCCCTTGCAGGCCCTCCTCATGTCCATCGGGAGCAATGGTCACAGCCCAGCACAGCTCTGGGCGAGTGGTGGTTTTTCATAAATATCTGTCAAATGAATAGAAGGATGGGTGGGCAGATGTTTGCCTTATGCCAGATCCTCATCTTTGGAAAATTGTAGCAAGCTCAGCAGGGTTTTCCTCCCCTCAACCACCCACCTCTACAGGTCACAGTGCTCCTGGCTCCTCATTCCTGCAGAATCACCGGTGCCTACTGCATTGCCACCCCAGGCCCCAGGCTTCTTCTTTGCTGGTCCCAAGATGGGTGGCTTGGGGAAGAGGATCAGAGGAGTGGGAGGGAACAGGGGAAAGGCCCACTCCGGAGTGGAGCCGAACTTTCTCTGGGAGTAAGAAGTGTTGCTCCTGCAGAGGCAGGTCTGGCTGAGCAGGCCTCCGCAGGCCTTTGCAAGCAAGCCTGAGACTTTGGGGGAGAATAGGCCCAGATGGGCAACCAGCCCACCCCCAGGGGAAGTCCTCCCTGTCACAGTAGCGCTCCAGCCCACAAATAGATGCCAGTCCGGTAGCCCCTCGGATCGCGGGAGGTATTTTTGGTGCTGGAAGGCAGCCATACTTTGGCAGGCTTTCAGCATCCAGTCTGCTCTCTTGCGGAGGTTGGGAGGGTGGCAAGCAGTCAGTGTTGAGCATGGGAACGCTGCCTGCGAGTGTGCCCGTGCATACATTTAGGAGGCCTTGAGTGACAGGGGGCCTGGGCGGGGGTCTGCATGCTTGGAGCTGTGGGCAGGAAGCCCGTGTCAGCTGTGACCTTTGGGTGGAGCGTGGTCTCTTTGCAGGCTTGCCTCTAACTCCCAAAGCTGAGACCACGGGTGCTACCTCCAGCTCCATCTCCCTTGGCTCTAAGAGGCCTGTCCTCTTTCGTTTGCCCCACCCATCCCGAACCTCCCCCATTTCATGGCAGGGACACGTTTCCCAGTGGGTGGGCCTTTCCGTCTCCCACCCCCCACCTCACCTTTGCCAGTGGATGCTGCAGAAGCAGCCGCCCCTCCGCCCCCCACATGGGCCGGGACAAAGGGCCCCGTCTGATGGGCCAGACTGGAGTGTGTGGGCCAGGCTTCGTGAATGGAGAGTGGCGGGCGGCTGGCTGGGCGCTGGGGACAGCGGTCCAGGATTCGGCCACCGGGCACCTGCTCCAGGATTCTCTGCGCCATTCATAAAGATGTCAGCCGCCTCGCTCCTCCCCTCCCAGCCCTTCACAAAGCCCACGTTCCTGTGTACTTTAAGCAGTAGCCAGCCTGTTAAGGCTCCAAATCAAACAAGGCGGGATTTCACTCCTTTCTCACTAAACCTCCCACAAGCGGAGCTGGTGTGCCTGTATCCTCAGCTTCTCTCCCTAACCCTCCTTCCATCTCTCCATCCATCAAGGATGCTACTCTGGGAGGAGAATAGTCTCTGGGAGGCTCAGCCAACCGCAGCCCTAAACCTATGTGAACGGGTCTCCGGATCCATCTAAAGACTCCTGTGTGTCCTGGGTGAGAAGGTTGCAGGGGGCGAAGGGGGAGCGTGGACCGCCGGGCTTCAGACGTGGGAGGTGAGAACTGGGCGTATGACTTCTGCTGCTGTTCTGTGCGGGGCATTGAAGGCCTGAGAAAGGGTCTCCTTTGCTATTTCTTTTTTTTCCTAAGAGATTCCCCCCAAAGGAGACATACTGCCGCTTTGGCCGTGTAATCCCTGGCTAAGCTTCTCATTGCCTCTGTTTCCTCTTCTATAAAGTGGAAATGATACCCTTGGCCCGCATGCTCTGCTTCACAAGAATCAGACACAATGCTCGCTGTGAGTTGGAGACCACGACACATTTGTCCAATGGGGATGCTGTCTTAAAGTTCTAAAGGTCCTTTTGAGAGCCAAGCCTTCTCAACTGCTGAATCTACAGTCCAACCTCTTGTTCAGTTTTTGAGAGAAAGAGCTAGGCTCCTTAGAGATACCCCTCTGCTTTTGGGGTGGCTACATCGTCTCCCCATCACGTTGGGGTCCCTCCTTCTCTCTCACGCATCCACGGGAAAGTGCTGCAGACCGAGATTCTGCCCAGTTCCCTTCCTGTCTGGAAGCACAAGGCAGTTCCAGGTTGCAGTTGGTCCTCACTGCTGGCCCGTCCCCATCCACCCGCTTCTTCAGGCAGGTGGGGGAGGCCCGGAGGAGCTGAGATGCCTCGGGGGACACTCCCGACTACACAGGAGTCAGAAAGGCATGGGCCCTCACTGCCTGAGATACAGCATGACGACGCTCTTCTGAGGTCCTTCTCTGCTTGGCCACCTTCACCGGCCACAGACTCCACACTAACCTCCCTGGCCCCCATGGCCCAGCCTGGTTCAGAGGACAGTCACTCTCCGAACTCCTGCCGGAGCTGGGCTGCCTGGCTTTCTGCGGATGCAGTGTCTTGTGGGCAGACACAGGCAGGGCCTTCCGGGCTGGGAGTAAGACAGAGAGGACAGAGCCGGTGCAGGTTATTCCTCTGAGATCAGAACCTACAGGGAGCACCCGCTTTTTCCAGGTTTCTTCATTTAGACAAAGGGATGCCTTCCCTTCAGTTGCTCATAATTGTCATCATAAAGTGGTACGTGCTGACATGCGTTGGGTGCCCACCTTGCTGCTTCCATTACTGCACTTGGCGGTGTGCCTACCTGACTCCACGTCCTCACAAGTCTGGTCTTCGTAGGTGTTACCACCCCACTTTCCAGATGCAGAAACCGATGATCAGAAAGCCCAGCAACTGTCCCGAGATCGCCCGGGTAGTCCGAATTTGAACCTGGGTTTCTCTGAATCCCTTTTCTCTAGTTTTGTTCTCTTCTGAGGATGAAAAAGGGATGAAAGTATGGGAGTCCTGTCCTTCACGTGCCAGGACACGGGAGGCTCTGGGCCTCAATCCCTGTTCTCAGCACCGAGCTGGCCAGTGAGCCAGAGCTCCCTGTATCAAGAGGGCTCCTTAGGAGTCCTCATCACAAGTCCAGCAGAGCATCTCCGAGCTCTGCTTCTGCTTAAGGTCAGCATGTCATTTTCTCCTACACAGGAAAGCTTGTTGCCATTGTTATGGTGATTATTATTAACAATCGTACTGACGAGCTCGATTCTCCCCTGCTTTGCGGAGTGTATGCGTTTAACCGTGACACTTGGTCCAGAGGAAAGCAGTCGCCACTAGCTTCTGTCAACCTCGGCCCTGCACAACACCGCAGGATAATGGGGTGATGGGCTGGAGCCCAGCCCTTTGAGAGAGCATACCAGTCGGTCCTTGTGGGATTCACGGGGAGCAGGACCAGCCAAGTACCTGCGTCTGCCTTCTCCTTGATTGCATCTGGGCTCTGCAAACCCCAATAGAACTGAACTTACATCTCCTCCCAATTAGGGGAGAAAGGAAGACAAGAGTGATAGCGGAAGAATTTCTTCCTGCCTCTGATGGCAGGCTCTTCAGGGACAGAACATTAAGCTCTTTCTCTGCCTACCCCTAGCCTTCTCTCTCCTGTCTGATATCTGGAGGACCTAAGGCAGTGCCAGGCCCTCCCTGGGACCGGAGCCTGTGTGTGATGGGAGTGATGAAGAGGGGCTGGTTGGAAAAGCTAGACCCTGCCCGGGGGCTTGTCTCGGGTCTGCTGGTCTGCTGGGAGGCAGTGCTGAGCAGGGGCTGGCGGGGAGGGGGCCCGGGATGCCTCCTGCTCGATGCCTGACAGCTGATCCTGGGCCCTTTGTAGGGGGTGGGGGTAAGGGGGATGGGGCCTTGCCCAGAGGAGGCTGGTGGAGAGTAAAATCCACTGCCCTCACTGCCTAAATAACTCAAATGTCCTGGCATCCAGATGCCAACCCCAGTGCCTGCTTCAATGCTGTACATTTAGGGCAGGATGTAAACTACTAGTGTCTAAAAGGAAAAGGTCAGAAATGGTGCAAGTCTTGGCAGGCAGGAATCAACAGTGTCATCACCAACATCACGAAACAATTAATAGCCACAAGGAAAGAAATAAACAGAGCACTTTAGCGGCATTTGCTGTATTCTGAGTTTCGACTTCCTAGAAAGGAAGAGTCACACATTCCCCTCATAGTCAGTTTAATAAGTCTGTTTTTAATCCCTTTTGTGAAATTCATTCTTGCGGGTTATTCTAGTACTCTTGTCTGGAGAATCTCATGGATAGAGGAGACTGGTGGGCTACAGTCCATGGGGTCACAAAGAGCCGGACACAGCTGAAGCGACTTCGCACATACAAGGTAGACAGGAAAGACTGAGGGCAAGAGTGATTCTGGTTCTGTCCTTCTCTTCTGACTCTCCTCATCTTTCTCTCTGAGGCCACAGCACTGATTTTTGTTTATTTGTTTCTATGTATGTGTGTGTGTGTGTGTTTCCCTTTCTGAAATGGCTTCTATGCATTCAGAATCAGTATCCGAAAGACAAGAGTACTATTTCCATCAATAAACGGAGGTCAGACCCCCTTCCCTCTGGGTGTCCGGCGACATGGGTGCTGACCCTGCTTCCATTCTTGCCTGGCCTTGCACGAGGCCCTTCGCTCCTTTTGGCCCTGGTTTCCGCATCCGTAAGAAGCAGGAATTAGGCTCCTCATGCCCCTCTCTGCCTGTCCTCACTCCAACTCTCTCCTTGAAGGGCCTTGGACACTAGACAACTTTCTGGCCATGACTAAGACAGCCCAGTGCCCAGGACAGCAGTGGGGATGTACAATGCAGTAACAGAGCTGAGAAAGAGGATTTTGCCTTTGAATTGCCTGCAGTTGGATATTTCTGTCTCTGCCTGCCTTTGATAAACTCTCCTGTCCAGGGCTCTGCTGTTGTGAAGTTTTCTGAGTCACGGGTGGCTCCCGCCCCTTCGATCCGTCCCGCTGATAATATTTCCTGATGTTTCCAAGGCGAGTGGGGGTGATCAGGGAGGGTGGGTCTGCGGCCCTTCCTCTCCTCGTCCTCCGACCCCTCCCACCTGGCTCTCCTGCCCCCTGCCCTCCTTGTGGAATTTCTATCCTGTGCTGTTCCACAAGGCCCTGCTGTGCTGGGCCTAGTCGCTCAGGCGTGTCCGACTCCGGGACCCCATGGACGGCAGCCCGCCAGGCTCCTCTGCCCATGGGGATTCTCCAGGCAAGAATCCTGGAGCGGGTTGCTGTGCCCTCCTCCAGGGGATCTTCCCGACCCAGGGATCAAACCCGGGTCTCCTACCTTGCAGGCGGATATTTTACCGTCTGAGCCACAAATCCCAGCCCTGGCTGCCTACCTGGCCTCCGGGGAAGAAGCTGGAGACGCCAAAGCCCTTTTGAGGTCCCTTGGGGACGTTACCCCCCCTGGTGGAATGCCGGGGAACTTTTCTGGCGTGGGGAAAGCTGGGCAGCCTGGCAGCCGTACCTCTCTGCTCTGCAGTTTTTCCGTGTGGCTAATAATTATTACCCTGTGTTAATCACGACAATGGAAGAATTGCAGTCCTTTATTTTGAAATGATCGGCTCCAGTCAATGACTACTTATGACAGCAAAGGGGAAACATCAGCTCCGGGGAGCCCCCATGTAAATGGGGAGTTGAATGAAAGATCAGAAATAATGGAACCTGTATTTAGTCCCATTTTCCTCCCTAAAAGGGTCTTGTCAGAGTAATTTCCCCTGTCTGTGCACCGTACCTTGCCATTATTTACAATATCTTCTTGGGAGAATAAAACTACCCCGGCCCCTCCCCCTCTGCCCCCTCCCTCCCCCTCATCAATTGTGTCTCTTTCTGGAGTTTGGCAAACACAGCGACTTCTTCCTGCTGTGCTTTCAGTGGAGCTGAAATGAATGTGGCTCTGGTTATTTTTTTTCCCCTTAATCATTTTTTTTTTTTTTTTTGCTGGAGAGCATTTTCACGAAGCACAGTCACAGAGGAACAGAATGCCCTGATGTTTGGGTGAGCAGCATGAATTGCTTTGCTTCTTCCTCCCCTTGAATAAAAATAACAACCATCATAATAATATCAGAGGACGGATAGGCCGTCTTTCAAGGCTCTGCATCAGCTTGCCCACTCCCTATGCTCAGTCTTATTCCTAAAAACCTCTGTCCGCCCACCCAGGCTGCTGGTCCTCTCTGGGTTCCCTGAAATTGTTAAGCCCGTTTTCTCTCCATACTTCTGCCCATGTTCTGGCATGTATTGTTCCTTTCTTCACTTCCCAGAACCTGAACAATCTTTAGGATCTCAAGACCTTTTTTTCAGTTCTACCAGTTTATTGCTACCAACCCATCCCCTCCACCCTCATGCAAACGCGTGCTCAGTTGTGTAACCCCATGGACTGCAGCCTGCCAGGCTCCTCTGTCCATGGACTTTTCCAGGCAAGGATACTGGAGTGGGTTGCCATTTCCAAGAGCTATGTTTTTTTTTTTTTTTTTAAGAGCTGTGTTTTTAAAGATATCATTTCCGTCTGCTCAGGGCACTTGATGCTCATAAAGGGTTAATAATTTGTAAACTTGTTTCTATCCATAGTGCACTTGGCCTAGAGAATTCACTAGATATATGTTTGTTGAATTACTTTCACCATTTCCCAGAAGGTAAAGGTAAAGACGTTCAGAAAGCTTAAGTTGCCTGTAGATCACCTGTCCAGTTATGTGGCAGAGAAGATACTGGAACCTGGATGCTTTCGCTCCGAGTCCAGGGTCCTTTCCTTATGCTGTGCTGCATTCCTGCTACGGTCGCCTCTGACCTCTCCTGTTACTCACTAGCGTGCTTCAGTTCAGTTCAGTTCAGTTCAGTCACTCAGTCGTGTCCGACTCTTTACGACCCCATGAACCGCAGCACGCCAGGCCTCCCTGTCCATCACCAGCTCCCGGAGTCCACCCAAACCCATGTCCATTGAGTCGGTGATGCCATCAACCATCTTATCCTCTGTCGTCCCCTTCTCCTCCTGCCCCCAATCTCTCCCACCATCAGGGTCTTTTCCAATGAGTCAGCTCTTCGCATCAGGCGGCCAAAGTATTGGAGTTTCAGCTTCAACATCAGTCCTTCCAATGAACACCCAGGACTGATCTCCTTTAGGATGGACTGGTTGGATCTCCTTGCAGTCCAAGGGACTCTCAAGAGTCTTCTGCAACACCACAGTTCAAAAGCATCAATTCTTCGGCACTCAGCTTTCTTTATAGTCCAACTCTCACATCCGTGTGCTTAGCTTCAGCATTCCATTTTTTTCATCAGGTTGCAAAGTCCTTTTGGGCAGGGGCCAGGCCTTATGTTTCTCTTGTACCTTACCTTGGAAGTGAAAAATTTTAATCAATCTGCTGTTACCACTTCACCCTAGCTTTCCTCCAGTCTGTCAAAACTGGCTAAATACACATCTCGGAGCCAAACTTTGGAAGGTCTTGGTTCTGACACTGGGGTCTTCTGGGGACCTGGATTGGCACACACCTGTGAACTGTGTTCCTCCACCCGGCCCTGTTCCACCAATCTGCGTCTCCCTTTCCCACATGGGATGTGATGAGACAGGACTCTCAGGAGGCTGAATGTCTCCTCATTTGAGACATTCGAGATGCTTTCAGATTCACTGTTACTGATTCTCTCACTAGGGACAGTTACCAACACCTCTGGCTTTGTTTTAAGAAAGTGCTATCCTCTCTACCCTGTTGACTGATGAGCTCAGGAAAGACCCTTTGACAGAAGAACTTGCCAAATTGCTTTGCCGTTTCTGCAGTCACCTCATCCCAGGACCTGTGACTCACCTCTGTGCTTTTGATGCGCTTCAAAGTCAAACTAATGCTCACTTCTCTTAACGCAATAATATATGAAAGTTACAATGAATAATTAACGTAATAATGTGCGTAGCAAGCATTGGCAAAGTTTTCAAGTACGTTAGGAGCAGGTGGACACATGCTGGAAAGCTGGCTGGGTCCCGGGGCAGCTGCTCAGAGCACAGACTTCGGAGTGGCGTCGGTTCCTGGCGGTGCCACCGACTCCGTTTGGTCTCAGCAGTTACTTAACCTCTCGCTGACTTCAATCCCCTCAGTAGGAAAATGGGAAAAGAATGTGGACATCATAGAGTTGTTATGAGAATCAAATGAGTCTTGTAAACCGCGGTGTCTGGCTCGAGAAAACCGGCTGCTTACAGGGCGGTTCCTCCGCGTCAGCCCCTGTCTGTCAGTACCTGAGGTGTGGCCTTGGGGAAGTCAGGTCTCCTCGTTCTCCTCCTCTGTAAGGTGGGAAGCATCAGGTCCTGATTCGTTTCGGTCTTCAGAACGACACAGAATGATAGCAATGAAGTCAAGCAACATCACTGTTTTCCAACGAGGCCACTGAGGTTTAGGAGCTCAAACGCTTCATTCAAGGGATGCAGTTGATAAATGGAGAAAAGCAAGATTTCCGAGTCCAGCTCCGTGCCCTGTTCATGGAGATGTGTGGGCGCCCCTGCAAGTCCCTGGGAGGCGCCCTGTCCCTTGAAGCATGTGCCGTCTTTGCTTTTGACCATGACTCCTCAGAGGAGGACGCTGGTGTCAGCCTCTAAGAACTTAGGCATTGCCTCTGAGCCATCCGTCCCAAGTGACTCAGGCTGGGAGGTCACAGTGACCTTGAGACTGAGTCCACCGTCTTTCTTCACCCCTTCTCCTCCTCCTCCCACTGCCTGGGGGAGATTCTGCCTCTAAAGGCATTAGTGGACATGCTGATTGGATTATCTTAATTGTTTGGGATTGAATGTGCTCCTGAGTCAGGAATCCCACTTGACTGCCCTGGGTAGTAGGGTCTGATTTCTGTGCCCGAGAGGCAGCGCAGGTATGCAGCCGATGTTTTCCGAGGGGCAGGGAGGGGGGTGTGTGTGAGAGAATTTCACAGCACAGTGAAGTCTAACGGGATCTTCCCGACCCAGGGATGGAATCCGTGCCTCTCGTGCCTCCGGCACTGGCATGTGGATTCTTTACCACTGTGCCGCCTTGGCAGCCCGTTGGCTTCCTAAAGGACCACACACTGGATGGTTTAAAACCACAGACTATCCTCTCATGGTGGCTGAGTCCAGAAGCTGGAGGTCAAGGTGTCAGCAGGGCCGTAGGTCCCTCTGAAAGCTCTAGTGAAGACCCTTCCTTGCCTCTTCCAGCTTCTGGCTGTTGGCCACAGACAGCCCTTGGCCTTCCTTAGTTTGTAGTCACATCACTCCACCTTCTGCCCCTGTCTTCACATGGTCATCTCTCCTGCCCATGTGTGTGTTCCTATGGCCTTCTTTTAAGGATATCGATCATTGGATTTGGGCCCACCCTAATCCTGAAATGATGCTTTTGAACTGTGGTGTTGGAGAAGACTCTTGAGAGTCCCTTGGACTGCAAGGAGATCCCACCAGTCCATCCTAAAGGAGATCAATCCTGAATATTCATTGGAAAGGTCAATGCTGAAGCTGAAACTCTAATACTTTGGCCACCTGAAGAACTGACTCATTGGAAAAGACCCTGATGCTGGGAAAGATTTAAGGTGGGAGGAGAAGGGGACAACAGAGGAGGGGATGGTCGGATGGCATCACCAACATGATGTATGTGAGTTTGAGTAAGCTCATAGAGTTGGTGATGGACAGGGAAGCCTGGCATGCTGCAGTCCATGGGGTTGCAAAGAGTCAGACACGACTGAGAGACTGAACTGAACTGAACTAATCCAGTACGACATCCTCTTAACTTGGATATATCTACAAAGACCCTATTTCTAAATAAGGTCACATACAGAGGTACTGGGGTTAGAAATTGAACATATACTCTTAGTCGACACAAACTTGAACATCTATTTTGGGGTGATACCCTCTATAAAAATTACTGCCTTCTTCAACTCAGTAAGTGGTCATTCTTTATCTCTTTGTATCCATCCAATGATAAAGCCTTTACTATCTTATAACCTTTAGGAGACCTAGAATATATTACTAAAACTCTTGGTACTTGTTATAGTTTTTACAGCACTTTTAGTCCGGAAGATTCTTAAATTCTAGCCTAAAATTTTCTTTTGAACTTTAATCTAGTGAAAGCAGTGATTTTTCCTAAAACCTTGAGCAGAAGGCTGTTCTCTACCACTGACCTCTGTTCTAAACGAGCCACAGGCAACAGCTGGGAGGCTCCCATCCCACAGTACAGTTTTGTGTGCGTCCCAGTGAGAGAGAGACCCAGGATTATCCCAGTGAAATTCTCAAGATTAGCGTCCCTATAGCACAAGCACTCTTGCCTTCAAAGCCCCTTCCCTGGCGCACATCCAAGTTCACCAGCAAGCTTGCGCCCTCCACCCCCACCCCAAGCCCGGTTTCCTTCATCCCTTATAACCTCAGCCTTGTGACCTGAATAGAGTTTTTTCTTTTCCTTTCTTCACAGTGTGGAAGACGGGGAGGCCAGAGTGAGTCCTGGATAGTACACTGAGACTCGTGTGTGTGTGTGTGTGTGTGTGTGTGTGTGTGTGTGTGTGTGTGTGCCTGTATGTATATGCTGCCCGTGATTGAAAAGGATCTGCTGGGTTTAATTGAGGCATTTGATTACTGTGATGACTTCCTCCCTGGAGTTTTCCAAAATAGCCAGATGTACCCAAGTGGACCACCTCCAGGTTTTGCCTTTGGTTCAGACCGGGGGCGGAAGACAGAATGGTGAGGATTACGGAGCCTGGCACAATGGAAGAAAAACCCAAGGCCTGCTTCTGTAGAGCTCAGCCACCAGCCCTTTCCACCAGGATACCAATTAGACCATCTCTGGCTTATAGAGCCCTGGGGCTAGACGTGAAAAGGCAGACTTGGAGGAAGCCGACTGCGCTGCTACTTCTGGGGGCCCCCTGCCCCAGCCATCCCACCCACGCCCTGCCCCTTTTCACTGCTAGATGATCAAGAAAAATCAAATGAGAGAGCTCATTTAAAGCTATTGTAAAAGGAGGAGATAATCCCTTCTCCACCAGCTCCCTCACCCCCTCCCAGTTCATGTAGGGTGTGGCTTCCTGGACACTGGTCTGGGAATGGCTTTGTCACTAAAGCTTAGACAAGCAGAGTAGAATCTGAGTCTTGCCTTCTACATAGTTGCAGAAATCTGACTTCGACCTATTTGGCTGAGACTGGATGTCAGCAACCCCAACTCAGCTTTGCCCGTACTGCAAAGCACGGATGCAGTGAGTGTTAACTGGGTGCCCTAGGAAAGCATGAGATCATGGAGGCATCAAGGAAAGTAAAAAGTTTGATCAACCCGGAAGGCCGGAGACTGGGCTTCTAGTCTGAGCCCTGCATTTAACTGTTTGACTCAGGACAGGGCTCTCTCGCGGCAGGGACTGGATCAGATCCCTGAAATCCCTTCTGGATCCTATCTGGGGATGGAAGCACCCTTGGAGAGAGCAGAAGACGCGTGTCATCCCTGCCCTTGAATAATCCTGGGCTTGGTAAAGGGAAGCAACTGTTTTGCTAATGATGACGGAGCTCTGGGCCAGGAGACCGGGAAACCAGTTTCATCCTTGGTGTTGACAAACCGTGTGACCTTAAAAAGTAATTAACCTTTGTATGCAACTGTTCTCTTTCAAAGGCAGAAGCCCACCCTCCACAGTTCTTTAGGTTTTCTCTGGAGGAAATCCTCAGGGTAAATGAAATGGCTAGCTAAGCTTTCCTCTTGGTTTTACTGACACAGACCTGCCCCATTGTAAGCAGCAGAGGGGAGACTATTAAACACCCACTGCAGTTGCCTACTCCACGGGGGCCTTTATGTGGAGTGGCTTTTGGTCAAAGGCTCTCAAACTGGCAGTGTAATAGAATCATGCTTTATTATTTAATTTAGATTCTTGGTGATCACATTTGGAGATTCTGATTCAGTGGGTCTTGGGTAGAACTTGGCAACCTGTACTTATTTAAAAAGCTAGAAAAGCTATATGGGTAATTTGGATGCATATCTAGGGCTAAGAGGCACTGATTTATATGCTTTCAATTCAATGAATTTTCATTAAGGGTGGCTGTATGGAATAGATAAAAAAAAAAGATATAAGGGCTGGCCTGGTCTTGACTTTCTAGGAAATCCGAGCAGCGTTTGCTCCCAAGAGAGGCAGATGCAAATGCAACGAACTGTCATCAGGTAAAACTCGGGCACCAACCAGTTAGAACAGAAAACTGAACCATAAGAATGGAGGGTAGTTGTAAACAGTGTGGCCATACCAGCATATTGTTAGGCAGGTGATACTGCTAACTGTAGTCAATTTGGTGAGTACTCAGCTCTTGGTGGTGACGCCTCAGAGGAGTAATATTGGAGCTGAGCCTTGAAGAATGAGGAGGATGCAGACGTATCTTTGTATTTGCTTAGATTAAAGTAATTATAGAAGGATAAACCAATGAAGGATAAGTTGTGAAAATAGCATGTTTACCTTCAGAAGGAAGAAAAGAATAGACTGGAGGAGACTAGAATAAACACTAGATTTCTTTGAATGTTTTATAGAGTTATCTTTGGAACTATATAAATGCTTTTACATAATTTAAAAATGCAACACAAAAGAGCAATTCCTATAGATTTAAAGTAAAATGAAATTTTAAAAAGAGAACTTAACTGTACATCCATTTGGAACATCAGTTCAGTTCAGTCGCTCAGTTGTGTCCGGCTCTTTGCAACCCCATGGACTGCAGCACGCCAGGCTTCCCCGTCCATCGCCAACTCCCGGAGTTTACTCAAACTCATGTGCATTGAGTCGGTGATGCCATCTAACCATCTCATCCTCTGTCATCCCCTCCTTTGCCTGCCCTCAATCTTTCCCAGCATCAGGGTCTTTTCCAGTTCTTTGCATCAGGTGGCCAAAGTATTGGAGCTTCAGCTTCAGCATTGGCCCTTCCAATGAATATTCAGGACTGATTTCCTTTAGGATTGACTGGTTTGATCACCTTGCTGTCCAAGGGAATCAAGAGTCTTCTCCAACAACCCAGTTCAAAAGCATCAATTTTTCAGCCCTCAGCTTTCTTTATGGTCCAACTCTCACATCCATACATGACTATTGGAAAAACCATAGCTTTGACTAGATAGACCTTTGTCAGAAAAGTAATGTCTCTGCTTATATAAAAAATAAATATATAAAAAGTACATATTTTTTATTTCCCCAGTGGTATACACCCTAAGAATAAAAATAACTATACAAAATAAAGCAGAACCTTAAGTTATGTTTACCAAGCATATTGTTGGTGGTAGCATTGGTATTTTTGCTATTCCAAAGTCGTGGTGTAAGTGAAGTTGTAAGTTGCGTGTATACATTATTTTATGTGTATGTGTTGTATGTGAGTAATTCAATGAATATCATTGACGATAGGGATTTTTATCATGGGAGAAAAGGGATACAGATGTGAGATCCATGAAGCAAAGAAAAACATGTGGTTTTGCATCAATATTGAAAATTCTACAAATTTATGAATGTCATCATCTTTGAAAAAGATACATGTTTACTGGTTCTATCTGCTGAAAAGACCTACAAATAGTGAATAGTTCAGCAGCATAGAACTCTTGTAGCTCCCTGATTATGTTTTCTAAGTACCATTTTCTCTTAAAGGGAAATAGGGCTTCTTGAAGAAATGCCTGATTTCAGATCCAGGGCTGGAAATATACATGATGAGCCTAGAAAATCTGGTCATGCTAGAAAGCAAACTAAATATTAAACTACTAGTGTCATGTCAAAAAGGACTCAGGAGCCTACTAGAATAGATTTTCACTGACCAGAGATGGGATGGTTTAAACATCAAAAAAGGTAATAACAGCCAATTGAATAATTGGCCAATAACTGCCAACTGTTGAAATTCACAACAAATATATTCACATCTGTGAGTTCATGAGGGTGCCTCTATTGATCATTAGAGAATGTATTTCATTATTTTTTGGTTGACAAGTAAAAGGAAAAAAACTCAAGTATCTCTTTTACTTCTCATATGTGATATGTATTTTAGGGCTATCAAATCAATGAAGGGAAGTGTATGTTTAGAAAAACATGACTAACAAATAAAAAGGGAATCATAGAATTAGAAAGTCACCATTTTGCAGTCCCTTATTAGGGTTTCCAGATTTAGCAAATAAAAACATAGAATCCCACTTAACTATAAGTTTTGGATAAAATACAATTAATTACTTAGTACAAGTGTATTTGAAATAAACTGACACTAAACATTGTTCATTGTTTACCTGAAATTCAAAAGTAACTGGACATCCTGCATTTTGGCTGCCAATCTGACCATGAATTAATAAATCTAGACAGTGATCGTTGATACTGCTAACATCCTCACGAAAGAACCAACCAGACATTGTGAACCTCCTGACAGAAACACATACCACTGCCCATGAAGTAGGTTTGTCAAATGATTGAACCTCAATTATTAAAGTAGATTTATCAAACTACTAAAGCCTGCAGATCTAATTATCAATATATAAGAAATGCAAAGGGATGGGAAACATGTTAAATGATACGTAATCAGCAGAATCCAGACTGTCAGAAACTCTATACAACAACTGGTCCAATCTTATGACAAAAAAGTTGCAAGGAGAAAATTAGTAAAAAAAAATAAAATTGAAGGAGGAAACTACAGATTAAGAGAGACTAAAGAATCTGCCTGCCACGCAGGAGACCCGGTTCCAATCCCTGTGTTGGGAAGACCCCCTGGATGAGGGTGTGGCAATACCCACTCCAGTATTTTTGCCTGGAGAACTTCCCATGAACAGAGGAGTCTGGTGGGCTACAGTCCGTGGGGTCACAAAGAATTGGACACGACTGAGCGACTGACCACAGCGAGAGACGTATCAACAAATTTCAACGTGCGGACTTTTTTCATATCATTTTGAACAGAGATGGAAGATATTCGATATTATAGAATCATTTTATATTTTGGGGGGAGTGTGATAATGTTGTTATGGTTATTTATTTTGTAAAGTGTGCCCCTTTTTAAGATGCATACTGGTCTTTAAGGATTAAATAGGACTTGCTTTAAAATAATCGGGGCTGGGAGTGAAGTGGGTGGAGTGCAGTTGCAGCTGGCTGAGTCATTCATGATACTATCTCGATGTATAAGGGCTTGTTATACTGACACTGATGCCTTTTTATACAGAGCATGTACAGTTATTTATAATAAGTTTTTAAAATGGGGATCTCTGTTGGCTGATGTGGTGGAATAAACGTATCCTATGTGATTTACTCATGTTGGCTCATTTTAACCTCACACATACCAAATGAGGTAGGTATTATCATCACCCCTATTTTACAGATGTAGGACCAAGGCGCACACAGGTCAACTGAGTTGCCCAGAGTCACCTGGGAGTAAACGGTGGGCCCAGGGTCTGAGCTCAGGGGGTCTAGTTCTGGGCAGTCTCAGCCCATGATCCTAAGCAGCATTATCCCCTAAACTGGTGAAGTGGGTTCATCTGTCTCCACATCTGGTTACCACAGCGATGACGCACCCTGTGTGGTCCTGCCCCTCGAGCTATTTGGAGGACAGCAACTGTCTGGGCAGCGGAGGTTCCTGTGTTGGGAGGCATTCTAGATGAGATGGGCCAGGTGACTAAAGGGACCTTAAGGTCATGTCTGGTTATGAGATTCTATGATTCTAAGTAGCTTTCTCTCCCCGTAGGGGGACTGTCCTGAGAGTGTGATGCGATAACACTTCAGCTCCAGGAGCTG
The DNA here is from genome assembly GCF_963930625.1 of Muntiacus reevesi. Lineage (NCBI taxonomy): Eukaryota > Metazoa > Chordata > Mammalia > Artiodactyla > Cervidae > Muntiacus > Muntiacus reevesi. Next base: position 119,851,712 of record NC_089253.1, on the reverse strand, counting down.
TGAAGCCACTAGGAGAGAAATCGGTAACCCAGGATGAGGCAGAAGGGGAGGAAACTCACAGAGCCTGGAATTTCTCACGAAGGGCCCTTCTCTGCCTCCCTCAACCTGTGCCCAGGGGAAGGCTGTGAGAGGGTCGCATACCTTCTGTTTTCCAGGTCAGATGATTGGCTTGAATATTTGCAAATGTTTTCTCCAGCTTCTGGGTATAAATCTGGTTTCCATCATGAAGACCCACTCTACTCCCGAAGGAGGCAGACAGCGCCTGCAAAGGTCCTTTTCCCCAACACTGAAGTTCCTCCAAGTTGGACCAAACCTTCCCCAAGTTGTAATCTTGCCAGCAGCTGGAATTTGAATGCCTCCCCTGGAAGAATACAACTATGCTTCTCTGTACCCTAGATCTTCTCTTTCTTTGGAAAACTTCTTGCTCTTTTGCCTTACAAACTTCTTTGTGTAAAAGGATTTGGTGGGGGGGTGGTGACATCCAGGGGAGCTGAACAGGTGGTTTCAAAGGACTCTGAACTTTGCAGGTGCACCGACTTTATCAGCTATAGGAAGGAGAGATGAGTTCATGTGTAAGATTGCCTTTTTTTTTCTTCCCCCAATTTGAGGACAATCTCATAGATTCGCTGACACATATGTTCTATTTTTCATAACTCAGAACTATCTCTGGAGCTGCCAAGAGTCAATTCCAGCTCTCTGTTTGGATAAGATGGAGGTTTCAAAGCAAAGTTTTCCTTGGCAAAATTTATGCCTTGGCTGGAACAATCCCATGATGAAAATACCCAAGACCAAAGGCGAGGTAGGGCTGCTTCCAATTACTGGAGTTGAGCTCTTTGGGGAGAGGCCTCGTGACAGGCCTTGGATGGGGAGCAGACAGTGTTTCGATTGGCAAGCCAGGGGAAAAAGAAAGAGATCATGTCTCTGCTATTTGGTGGACCTTCCCAATGATGGAAAGGTAATTCAAGTCTTTGGTGATTTTGGAAGGCTTTCCACTGGAAAATTCCCCTTGAGTTTTGGTATTTGACTTCTTCTGGAGCATTGAGAGTGGGCTGGAGGGAGCAGAGTCTAAGTTGTCTGGGGGCCTGAGATGAATTCACCAGCAAGTAAGGCAGAAACGTGGCCCAGGACTTGCCCCGATGCCTCTGAAGCTGGCTCTGGCTTTTCATGGGAATTGAACTCGTTACAAACCAAAGAAGAGCAACCTGGGCTGCTGGCACAGAGTGGGTCAGAAATCCCTTCAAGGCTGAAAACCTAAAGAGGCTGAAGTCAAGTCAATAGAAAAGGAGCTCAGAGGTGGGGAGGCTGGGGGAGGAGCAGTGTTGGAGTCTCCTTTTCTCAGTTGGAAGGTGGGACAGGAGGAACAACTATTTTGAGCTGCTGCCTGGCATTTTACAGGATGACAACCCTGCTTGCTCTGAGTCTGGACGTGTAGATAAGGATGGAGCTTAGGAGTCCTGACTCAAGTTCACACTTGGCTTTTCCTGGGTCACCTTTTGAAATAACTGCTCAGAGTTGAGCTCATGAAAAGTTAGTGATCTGCACCCCGACCACCTTATAAGTAACAGGTGCTCACCGCCCTGCTCTGCATTTTCTGCCCACCTGCCTGTGACCTTTGATCTGTGACCTGGGAAGCAGGGGTGAGGGACTGTCCCTGCCTCAGCTCACTTTGTGCATCCTCCCCATTTATGGGATCTGTGAGAAGCAAATTTTGTCACTTTCTTTTCTTTGTGTGGGCTTATTGAAACTGTGTGCTATGCATTCTAAGTCGCTCGGTTGTGTCCAATTCTTTGTGACCCCATGGACTGTAGCCCACCAGGCTCCTCTGTACATGGGATTCTCCAGGCAAGAATACTGGAGCGGGTTACCATGCCCTCCTCCAGGGGATCTCCCTGACCCAGGGATCGAACCCGCATCTCTTATGTCTCCTGCGTTGGCAGGTGGGTTCTTTATCAGTAGCACCACCTGGGAAACCCTGTATCAATCAAAAGGACCGCAGAGTTTTCACTCCCCAAAGTGGGAGCTCTGATGCTGAGAAGTTAGTTGCTGACCACATGTAGGTGGCTTGTGCCTCCTCCTTCAGTAGGTCATATGTGCCCTTACCTAATTTTATTATTGAGGTAACACTGGCTTATAACATTATATCAGGTTCTTGAGTACAGCATTCTGCTTTGGCTTTTGTATAGCCTGCAGTCTACTTACCATCAAAAGTAAGTCTCCATCTGTCACCACACAACTGACCCTCTTTGTCTGTTTCATCTTCCCTCCACCCCCTGTCCCCTCTGTGAGCATCAGTCTGGTCCCTATATGTGTTTCTGCTTTGTCTTGTTTGTTTGTTTACTATTCCACATACGAGTAAAATCATACGGTCATTAATCTTTCTCCATCTGAGTTTTTCACCTAGAATAATACCCTCAAAGTTCATCCATGTTGTCATGAATAACCAGATTTCATCTTCTTTCTGGCTGAGTAGTATTCTATGCACATAGACTGTATTTTCTTTATCCATTCATCCATTGAATGGGTGAACGGCACTTAGGCTATTTCCATATCTTGGCTATTGCTAATAATGCTGCAGCTAACATATGGGTACATATTTATTTTTGAATTGATATTTTCATATTCTTAATATAAATTCCCAGAATTATCATTGTTGGATCATGAGGTGATTCTATTCTTAAGTTTTTGAGAAACCTTGATACGGTTTTCCACTGTGACTGCTCCAACTTACATTCCCACCAGCAGTGGACGGAGGTTCCCTTTTTCCACATCCTTGCCACCACTTGTTATTTGCTGCCTTTTTGGTCATAGCCATTGTAACAGTTGTGAGATGATATAGCATCGTGGTTTTGATTGCATCGCCTAATGATTCATGATGTTGAACATTTTTTCATGTGTCTGTTAGCCATTCATATGTTTTCTTTGGAAAAATGTCTGTTCAGATCCTCTGCCCAGCTATTAATCGGATTGCTTGGTTTTTGTTGTTGAGTTGTACATTCTTAATTCAGTACACCAACTGCAGCTTTTGGACACACCAACTCAAGAAGTTCTTTTCCTTTGCTGATGATCCTCAGTCACTGGTAAGCGAGTTTGAAGCACTCTGCCCAGACGACTCATGTCATGAAAGCCAAAGGGAGTGGACCCTGCCCTTTGATCCTTGACACCACCCTGTACTCCCTTCTGACGTTCATACTTGCTGAGATATTTGAGTGGAGAGGAGATGAGAAAACTTGGGCTAAAATAAGTGGTTCCCATTTTCAAAGTTTCATTTCTTCTTTTAATCTGAAAACAGCTGCATGTGGCCAAACAGCTGCACAGGGTCTCCCACCCAGACCCCCACCTCCTTCAAAAGCCACAGACCTCCCACACTGTCTAGACCTGCGGGTCTTCCAGTTACCATCTGTCTCCCCCTGGACAGGGCTCAGCTGTCTCAGCCATCATGAAGGAGGCAACACTTTCATGTTTTCGAGCTCTCTTCCCAGTACTGAATGAACACATGGAAGGTCACCTTTAATAAAATCTAAGATATAAAATCTAAGGAGATCGAACCAGTCAATCCTAAAGGAAATCAAGCTTGAATATTCACTGGAAGGACTGATGCTGAAGCTGAAGCTCCAATACTTTGGCCACCTGGCTCATAAGAAAAGGCCCTGATGCTAGGAAAGATTAAAGTGAGGAGGAGAAGGGGATGACAGAGGATGAGATGGTTGAATGGCATCATTGGCTCAATGGACATGAGTTTGAGCAAACTCCGGGACATGGTGAAGGACAGGGAAGCCTGGTGTGCTGCAGGCTACGAAATCACAAAGAGTCAGACACGACTGAGCGACTGAACACCACCACCAAGATATACGTTTGGTAGATACGGTACATATTAGGAATACAATTCCCTTGGCCCCCTTGCACATGGAATGTGTCCAGAGGAGCTGTCCTCACCATTTCCACATGGGCCATGAATGGCTTTGTTATCAGTGGGATCACAGTTCCCAGTTCTGCCCTTGGTACAGTGGCTACTGAGTCAACATTCCCCATGGAGATTCATTCCAACCTCTGCCGCCTAGATAAGAAAAGAGACGGGGTCTTCTGTCTGCGCCTTTCCACGCACAGGCCAGACTTTCTTGCAGTGGGAGGGGTGGGAGGGCAGAGAATCACCGACGTAGTGTTGCTGGAATCCATCTTACATGGCATCCCCACCCACAGCACTCTCCCCCTGGCCTACCTTCCCCGCACCCGCCTCAGGCTTTCTGCAGCGGGAGGGGGAGAGTGTCTGGGAAGGATCAAACACTAGCAGGGCTGAGCAACTTCAAATTTAATTTCCTGGAAGGGCAAACGACACAGCAGTGTTGTGGTGACAGAGCAGTCCTGTGAAAGATACCGAGGTCTCTTTGGTACAGATGGGAGGTGGGAGGGCAGCATGTCAGGCCCTTCTCCGCTGGTGGGGAGAGCCCAACCGCCCCGACAGTCCTGTCCCCTGCCATCTGTCTGCCCTCTTCCCAGACGAGGGCTCAGATGCCAAAGGTATCTCCCATGCCATTTGACCTTTCTCTTTACCCTTCTTCTACAAGATCCAGCCACCTGCGTTTGAACACGTTTGGTTGGGAGGCGCCCGCTCCCACTTGGGAAGTTTAGCGAGGTTGATTTCCTCATTTGGAATGTCCCTGCCGTTCCATTTTGCCAAAGCATGCCCTTCCCCTGTTCTAAAAATCTTGATCTATTTCATTTTCTTCTGGAGCTCAGATCACTCTTTCATCCACATTAGGGATTGATTTGTTACAGCATATTAAAAAAAAAAAAATCAGAGCCCGTGGTGACCTTGGAGATTCTCCAACCCACTCCTTTGGGGAAGCTGAGCCCCAGAGAGAGGAAGGACTTGTACCACATGTGATGGGGGAGCGGAAGAGCTGTGCTTACAGGTCAGGGCTTGCATCCCCCGGTCCAGGGCTTTTCTTCTGTGTGAGCTTGCCTTGCTTCTCCTCTTTGTGTATTTGACCATCTTCCCCACCAAGCTCGAAGCTCTGCGGACAGTGGCCTCTCTTTCTTCTTTTCCGGGTTTCCCAGCGCCTACCACAACCAGCACCTTACCCTTTGGGCACACTATATGTTTCTACACCTATCTACATTATTTCATTTCATCCTCATAAAGACACTCTCCAACAGCCTCAGAGACAGAATGGATCTCGCTTAGCAGATGATGAAACTCAGATGCAGAGAATTCAATGGCTTGTTCAAAGACACCTAAGTACACCAGGCAAGGAGATCCAACCAGTCCATCCTAAAGGACATCAGTCCGGCATATTCATTCAAAGAACTGATGCTGAAGCTGAAGCTCCCATCCCTTGGCCACCTGATGCGAAGAGCTGACTCATTGGAAAAGACCCTGATGCTGGGAAAGATTGAGAGCGGGAGAGGAAGGGAATGACAGAGGATGAGATGATTGGATGGCATCACCCACTTGATGGACATGAGTTTGAGCAAACTCCGGGAGTTGGTTATGGACAGGGAGGTCTGGTGTGCTGCTGTCCATGGGGTCGCAAAGAGTTGGACACGACTGAGCGACTGGACTGAACTGAATCGAAGTACACCAGCTCCTGTGGGACAGTGGAAGACCCTGGCACAAAATAACAATGCAGGCAGTGACTCGGATTGTCACTTACAAGACCTATAGCCAAGGGGAACTTGGACGCTCAGGAAAGATGATGTGCTTCTCATGGATCAGTGCACGGTCCAAGATTTCCACATGCTTCTCCACTGGCTAGATGCCTGATTCTGTTGTGCCCCGCTTTAAGAGGGACAGTGTTCAGAGGCACGGCTGGACCAGTAAGAGGGGCCTTGCTGTTAGCATTGACTATGTAACCAACCCTGGCTCTCCCCTCCCGGCATCCCCAATGCCACGTGTGTGCCTTGTGCAGACCTCCTGAGGGTCCCTAAGGGAATACCATGATCCCAGAGAGCGGGGCTCTTTTCTGCCCTACCCTCACCCCATATGCGTGGGGGGAAATGGACTCATATCATTTGCATTTATCATGGAGAATATACTGCCTTGTCTGTAGCCTTTAGTCTGACTGAATTGCTTTTCTGCTTCATGAGACACACAGCGCGGCAGCCCCGCGCTCCCTTCTCCTCACTTCACCAGCGTTGGGCCGTAACCCACTTTGCTCTCCCTCGCATTTATCATATTGATCGTATAAGAAATAGATCATAAGCAGAATGAAATTACCGAATGCAATGATCTGGGGCATCCTATGGACCAGATCAATCTTGGGGCAGCCAGGGAAAAAAAGTCCCTTGCTGTGACGTTTTTTATCCAAAGTTGATTTTCATTGCAAATAGAAATTTCCATCAGCTGAGGCACCCTGGAGGGGAAAGTCTGCTATGCTGACAAGGGGTGTGTATGTGTGTGTGTGTGTGTGTGTGTGTGTGTTTGAGAAAATGAGAAAGAGAGAAAAAGAGAGAGAAAATAGAAGTTTGATAAGCCTCATAAGGCTCGTTCATTAGGAAGGAGACTTCCTTAGCTAGAACTCATTTGAGATGGATATTTGAGGCTCTGGTTGTAACAATATCCATCTTCGATTGCCTACTCCAAACTGCTTTTCTTGTGTGTGTGTGTTTTGGGGGCGGGGAGGGGAGTGGGTATGGAAACAGATAGAACTCTTCCATGTTCAGAAGACCATCAAGGACCCTTTCTAATCTCCCTTGAAGCCTGGGTTGAGAGCCGCCTATCTTTGTCACCCTGGCCTCAGTGTGTGAATTTGCAGGATTGGTGGGTGGCTGGAGTTTTAGCGGCCTGGCTTACATAGGACAGTGAGAGGTGTGTTTATAAACTGCTCCTTGAAAACATGAACTTGAAGCTTGCCCCCCGCCCCTCCGCCCCGACCTGAGGCTCCAGACATGACCTCTGCCATAATAAGAACTTTCTTCCCGTCTGGAGACAAGGTTGGTGAGTTCAGCTGGGACTGGAAATCCAGGGGAACAGGGTCTCTGGCAGCCTGCCACAGGCTCAGACTGAAGCCGAAACCCACAGTGGGAACGAGGTCTGAGGCCCCGGTCATCACCCCTTCCCACTGTGAAATCCATCCCCAGACGCTGAGACTCGGCGCTCTTGGCTTTGGCAACATTCGTCATGCCAATAAACTCATTGAAATTGAAGAACCCAGCGGGGAGGAGAGCTGGGCATAGATGGGGGCGGAGGAGGCAGTGGGGAAGGGAGCGGGGGAGGAGGGTGTGGGGAGAAGGGCCCCCAGCTCTGCTGTGAGCTCCCCGGCAGAGACGTCACGGATGCCAAGCGGCTGAGTTCATGGAGAAGCCACGGCTCAGCCGTGAACAGCCTCTCTCCCACCCCCGAGCCACCTCCCTCTAGCTCTTCATCTCTGCTCAAGCGTCTACCCCCATGGAAATATCCCTGGAAACCTTCCCATGGGGCAAATGGCCAAGAAAATGCACATGTGCGCGCGTGTGTGTGTGCACACGCGCGCGCACACATACACGCACACGCACTTCTATCAGCGAGATGATGAAAAAGCAAACGCCGCAAAGCATACCCACCAGGACTGCGGAGAAAGCCCCTCAGCGCCCGCTGAAGCTGGGGAGACGCCGGCCGGGTTGAGGGCGCGGACACTGGACCCAGCCAGACTCCCAGAGCATCCCCTCCCCTAGCTGGAGTCTGCTCGGGCGCTGCGCCCTGCCCTGGGAAGAGCCCCCTGGACATTTTCATAGTTTCCTAGACTTACGGAAACTTCTAAGGATCCATCTGGACTAGCTTAGCATTATTTTCTTCTCAGATAGAAGACCACCTCTCTTGGTCTTGAAGACCCGGGAAATGGTGAAAGCCGTTTCACAGCCCGCACCAGCAGAGCCGTCCCCTAGCTAGCTGACATCGTAGCCTCAGCTATTTCCTCGTCTCTCCCAGCCCTGGGCACAGCCCTGCGGCCCCAGCACAGGGCCCTGCAAGTTCTTGATGAGGGCAGACTGCCAGGCTGCTCTGTGACACTGATGGACAAAACAGTTCCTACTTCCCTAGCCTCCTCCCCAGCCTGTCAGTTTCAAAGACTGTCTTTCCTTCCCAGTGGTCCTATACTATTCTGGTTCCTTTCTTGTTTCTTACTTGAGATATTTTTCCAAGACCGGAGAGACCTGGCTTGCCTGTTCCTTAAGCCTGTCTTATTCCCGCAGCTGCCTCCCTCTCTGTCCTAGCGATCAAATATGCAGAAAGATAAGAGCCTCTGCTAGATAAGGAGCAGGGGAGACCCGCTCGAGGATGTTTAGACTGGTTTTAAGTGGGCCAAAGTGAGGGCACGATAGGATGGCAGGGAGGGAGGCCACATAGAGCTAGGACTGCAGCTTTCGGTCTGTAATCCAAGAACGTTGGATGCTTCCAAGACCTTGGCGTTTTTTGAAAGCTGAGTTAGGGTTGGTTGGATCCGACATGCAGAAGAGGATATTAACATAGGTAAGAGCCATAATTTGAATTTAGGAAGGGGCGTTTGCTTTTCAAAAAGAAATTATTTCTACATCACAGGTTATTCTATTGATGTCCCATCAGCGATGTCATTCATTTTGTTACTTGTCCCAAGGCGGGTCACAAGTGTGGCTTTCTCAGAGCAAACCCATCCTGGCTCTTGCCATGCGTGAAAAGCCAGAGCCTTCTTGGCCAGGGGAGGATTCCTGGGTATCTGCTGGCAAGCGCCATCATGTTACAAGGGTGAGAGCTGCGTCTGACGCAGGGATTTGGAGAACATGTGTCGTGTATAAGCAGACAACTGTGTGTAGTGTTTGCTGAGTCTGAGCCAGCTGAGCAAAACTATGTGGACTCAGAGACTAAATGGCGTGAAGGGCCAGGGGTGGTGGGGTGCAGGAATGTTCCCCAGGGACTCCACAGAAATCTTTTTGATCAGCTGGGAGTTAATTTGAGACAAAAGGCTGGTATAGTGAGCATGGGATTCCCGCCCTGTCTTGGGCCTGATGGATCCATTCCCTTAATGAAATGCACACAGTTTATTTTACCAACTCTAATTACTTGAAGAATGAGTGTCAGATTTCTTTATCCTTCTGCTGGCCCTGAATCCAGGCCAACCTCATGAGCCTTACGTGCAGTGAGGCTAATGGAGCTTTTATTCCAATGAGTCGAGAGCCAACCCACCTTTGTAGAGAGAAGAATATTTAAAAAAAAAAAGAAGAAAGAAATACTTAATGTTCCTCTGGTGGATGAAAAATTTTACAAGATAAATTAAAGTGTTTTCTGGCTGAACAGAGAAATGGGGCAGGATGGTGGAGATAATTTTCCCAGGACTCAGAATGATTTATCTTATCTCTGTGTTCTTTAGACGAGAGGTTCCATTTATTTAGTCATTTATTTTATTAGTTTTGTGAAGTTATCCTCCCTACCCCCACCACCAACACAAAGACCCAGCACTTGGCGCTGGGAGCTCGAAACTGGGAAGGAGACCGGGTCCAGCCTGCCGTTCATCCAGGCGTTGACCCCTCCCTTTGACGCCTGTGCCAGGCACCAGGCCGTGGGCTGGAGAGACGGCAGGGCTCAGAGGGAGACGATGCCTGCCTTCACTGAAACGCAGTCTAGTAGGAGACATCACCTCACAAGCAAGCGAATATCATTCTCTGCGATTAATGTGTTGCTATCAGAACGCTCTCTGCTACCTACATACCCCAATAAGGGGCTTTGAAGACACTTTGCGAAACTCTCTAGTTCAGTGGTTTTCCAAAGGGGTAAAGCTGCCCTTCCCAGCCCCCCCCCCAACCCCAGGAGACATTGGACAATGTCTGAAGATATTTCTGGCTGTCTTACTGGGGAGCGGGATGTCTGGGATGTAATGAATTGAGGCCAAGAATGCTTGAAACATCCCACCCCACACAGAAAACCTCCCTATGGCAAAGAAGCATCCAGCCCAAAATGTCAAGAGGGCCGCCGCTGATAAACCCTGCCCTCGAGCGTCCTCTGCGCTGACCCTCCACACCAGAAACCCCGCTGCTTCCCCCACGCCTCCCTGCTATGTGTGGCTGCTCCCGCTCAGGCCGGGGGGAGGGCATTTCCCTCTGCTCTGGCCTCGTAACTGGAGTTAGACGGTGACTTTACAAGTAGCACCAAGGAGTAAGATTATTTGTGTGAGGTGGTATTAATAGAAAAACCTCTAGGAGAGCCTCGCAAGCCCAGTGTGATGCAGATGAAAAAGGACAATCCTGCCTGGATGCTTCCCATGCCTTTGTTGGGAGACTTTCTACTGCACACTCAGAACTCCTCACTGGTGGAGTTCTTGGCGGTAGAAATAATTTGGGATGCGGTTGAGTCCTTAAAGAGTTTCTCTTTTGCATGCCCCAACCATTATCTGAATGTTTGTAAGAAGACTGCCAAGGCTTTCTCTTCGGATCTTCATGTAACTGTATGTTACGTACCATGGGGTTATTTCTGAGCAATTAAGGCTCCCCATGCCAGGTTTTCTCTTCATCTACCAAAGGCAGAAAGAGGGGGGCCTTGTGTCTGGCTTTCCTGGGGAAGCAGATGGCACTTGGAGTACTGGCAGGAGACAGGTGTGAAGTTTCAGGGGCCGGAGGGCTTGTCTGGCATCCTATGCAAATCTGGCTCCTTTTTGCATCCCTCCCAAGAGCTGCAACCAAATGGAGCCTGCTCTTACGTGTGTGTGTGTGTGTGTGTGTGTGTGTGTGTGTGTGTGCATGTGTGTGTGTGTGTCTATGAGAGAGGGGTTGATTGTGTTGGAGGTGTGTCTACATGTGTATAGGGGTGATTGAGACCAACTGTGCACTTTGTGGATGAGAACAGAATGCTTCTTAGGTAGTGAGGAAAGCTGTTACTTCATCCTGAAGGAACTGCACACAAACGAGATGGAGAAACCCCTCTGAGAAAGCTCCCTGGGAGGACAGTGTGTAACCCCCCCCTTGAACTTGATCAGCTTCGGAGTCTGCGCCCAGGTGCTGCACTGGCCAGAGCGGTCCTGTGTCCTCACGCAGAGATGGAGGCTCCCTCCCCTGCAGGACGTGGAGACCTCTGAGTCACTGGCTGAGCTGCTGAGAGTTACACAGAGGCTCAGCTGAGCAATGCTGATGAGTTCTTACGCGCAGATCACAGGTGAGCCAGAGTTGCGAATAGTGGTTTGTGTTAATTGGTTTATCCTGAATTACATGCGCCGTACTCCTCTCTAAGTGATGGCACTATGCAAAGGTGACCGCATGGCAAAGCTTGTTCAGGAAGGAACAGTCCAAATTTCCAATGTTTTTTTTTCCCTCTCTTATATTTTCCACACTTGTCAAACCATATGTCCAATTTTTATATTAAAAATATGTTCCCTGTAATTATCTGATTATCTATTTTGCCATGGAAACACTCCTTAGTCCCTGATAACCCAGAAGCCACAAGAACGAAGGCTTACTTCTTCTGACTTCACAGTTTCTGCTCCAGCTCCACCCAAGCCCGCTAATCCAGAGATGTCAGGATGCTGGGGGGACGTGAGTGTAATTAGCAAGGGAACATCAACTTGCATTTCCTCTGTTCAAAGAGCAAGGCTGGCCACACCTCCCTTCTTGCCTCTAATGATTCGAGTCTACCTGCTTTCATGTGCATGCCCTTCCGTGGCAAGGATGGGTTGCTCACAGCCCCCCACTAGCTAACACACATTGTCTCTTGGGCTAGACAAGCGAGTGTGTGATGCTCAGTGGTAACCCATTCGCACGGCTGGTCCATACCATATATTTGTAATGAAAATGGCTGCATGCACCTGAATAGCAATGCATTCTCCTTGGGAAGCCTTCAGGGAGGATAGAGAATATGTGCTGTGAACAAAAGGAACACCGCGTTTGCCATGTGGGGACCTGAACGCGGTAAGGCAGAAGGCAGTGCACACACAGGCCTGTTGGTCCTCTCACCAGGGGAGGAGATGCCGCATCCATGCTCAGCTGTCCGTGTTCAACCGCTAGTGGCGTACGTGGCGTTGAAGACCCTCAGAGATAACCGCCCAGAGACCGGCCTCCAGGAGCTCAGGCAGACCACAGAGGCAGCAAACGCCTTCCTCATCTTTTAAGGACAGATGAACACTGTGTTACTTGCAGGGGGATTACTTCCTGGAGTGAGGACACAGGTCTCAGGGAAGCCAGCCGAGACCTGGTCAGATCAGTTCAGTGGTCCGCCCTGCCGGCGCCATCCTATTGGAAGTCTTTGGCTTACAGTCCCACATGCTCTGATCCCCAAGTCCTCTGGCCACACTGCTTCCCACCATCCCCACCCATTAAGCAGTGTGGGAATATTCTCCATCCCCCGAGAGGCCCCACGTGCCTCCATTCCCATGGAACACTGCCCCGATTCACAACTTCTTATTGAAGTCCACATGTTTAGATTTGATACCAAGACTGAGGGCGGGGGCTTCTACTGGGGATCAAGTTTGAAAGTAAATATTAAAAAGTGTAAGATGGTGCTGGTAAAAATATATATATATATAAGGTGTTACAAGGTGGTATCGTCTAGGCACTGTTTTAAGCATTCAATATTCATGCTCTCATTTTATTTCTTAAGTTTTCACAGTTACTGACTGAACAAGCTTTGTTCCAGGCTGACTTTGGTGGACAGGTAACTTCCCCAGTTCCAAAAAAAGAGGACCCCAAACCCGTGTGTGCATATTGCTCTGGGGTTTCCTGATTGACTTTTACTGCTCACAAGAGAGCATGTTAATCCTGTCTGAGCTGCTCCCTGGAGCAGAGACCATGAAGTGACGGGTTCCACAGAGAGACCTAGGTATGCACGTGTGTGCGAAGTCGCTGTCAACCGTGTCTGGCTCTTTGTGACCCCGTGGACTGTAACCCGCCAGGCTCCTCTGTCCATGGGATTCTCCAGGGAAGAGGACTGGAGTGGGCTGCTGTGCCCTCCTCCAGGGGATCCTTCCGACCCAGGTTTTAAGCCGTGTCTCCTGAGGCTGCTGCCCTGCAGCCCTGCAGGCCGATTCTTTACCGCTGAGCCACCAGTGAAGCCCAGGAGAGCTAGGGGCTCAGCCCCACACTGGCCCCAACTGCAGCCTTCCAAGCTCTGCTCAGCTCATACCCCCTGCACCAGGGGTTCTGATCCTCTTTAAGTGGGATGGATCCTTCTCTTTCCTAATCCCACAGCATTTCTACTGCTTGCTATAGCTTCCTTAGCTTCTATTATATAGGGGCTTCCCTGGTGGCTCAGATGGTAAAGAATCTGCCTACAATGCTGGAGACCCAGGTTTGATTCCTGAGTGAGGAAGATCCCTTCGAAAAGGAAATAGTAACCCAGTCCAATATTCTTGCTTGGAGAATTCCATAGACAGAGGAGCCTGGAGAGCTACAGTCCACTCTGTTGCAAAGAGTGGGACACAACTGAGTGACTAACACTGCTTTCTATATGGGCTCATCTGATTTACTTGATTGAGAGCTCTATGTGGGTAGGAATCATGCTTATTCAGGTTTGCATGCCCCGAACTGTGCTGGATACAGAGGAGGCCTTAGCACATTAGCTACATTTGACTGACTTGCACACACAGCTGAGAAGATCTACCGTCATTGTGGTAGACATTTGAACTTGGTCCTAGGAGTGTGTGTGTGTGTGTGTGTGTGTGTATTTAGGAGGCCCCAACTGGAAGCAGGGCTTGGAGTGAAGATTATGGAGATAAAACCAAGTACAACTGGGCCAGCTTTCAGGGAGCTTGGGATTTTGCTTATAGAGAGTGTAATTCCAGATTGACATGAAAGCCCTTTCTTGACTCAGGCATGGCCCTCCTCATAGGGGCCTCAGAGCTCGAGCACTCTTAGTTCAGAGACTTCTGAGGCTCTGCCACATCAGGGTTCGGACTGGAGATGTAGTGGGTGCTCCTCCCAGCAGCCCCCGACCCGCCTCTGCCCTCTTGAAAGCTTCACTCTCTATCCGTGTGCCTGCCAACTCCAGCAACTCTTCGCTTCTCTGAGTTTTCTCCAAGGCTCTTGGAGCAGTGAGACTGTGGGGTCCCTGGGATTTTAGATCCTGAAGTGAGCTGTAGCTGTTCGGGGGGCCCCTGACTGGCCAGTTCTGGAGAGGACTGTGTACCTGGGCCCGGGATGGAGTTTGGACCTGGACCAGAAAGGATGCTCCCTCTTCTCCTGGGCATGACTGTCACTCATTGGACCTCTCAAAGACTGCCTATCTTGATCAAAAACTTTTGTATCAAATATTGTGCTAAAATCTTGGTCAATAGAGCTGAGTAAGACATGGTCCCTATTCTGGAGGAGTCCTTTAGCGGAGAGTGACACACAAGGAAGTAACTTCAAAGCAAGAAGTGCAATAGTCAAGGTGTGGATTGAGAGCACAGAGGAGGCTGGGAGCTGGAGCTGAGAGCATCTGTTGGTGCCTGAACCTGAAATAGATGCCTTGCACATCCTCCAGTGGGATAGTATGGACATGCAGTTGGGGTGAGGAAAAGAGCATTTCTGCAGCATATAAAGAGAAGTATTTATCCACAGAAGTATTGACTGGGACCAGTCAATCCTAAAGGAAATCAGTCCTGAATATTCATTGGAAGGACTGATGCTGAAGCGGAAACTCAAATCCTGTGGCCACCTGATGCGAAGAACTGACTCCTTGGAAAAGACCCTGATGCTGGGAAAGATTGAAGGCGGGAGGAGAAGGGGACGGCAGAGGATGAGATGGTTGGATGGCATCGCCGACTCAATGGACATGAGTTTGAGTAAACTCTGGGAGTTGGTGATGGACAGGGAGGCCTGGCGTGCTGCAGTCCATGGGGTCACAAAGAGTCGGGCACGACTGAGCGACTGAACTGAACTGCTTGACTGGGAGCTGAAGAGTGCTGGGGGGCTGAGTCAGAGAGCACAGGTGAGAAGGCTGAATCCCGGCTGTGGGATCTGGGGCCTGGGTTCAAACCTAACCTCTCTGTGTCCCAGCTGTGAACCTTGCACAGTCCCTTGTATTTTAGTTAGCACCGCTTGTATGTAATATGTGGACAGTAACGCCTGCTCTCCAGGATGGATGTGGGGGTAAAATTAGGCGATGCATGTGTTGGTACTCAGAATCTATGAGGGGATATGCACATGGTAGGTGCTTTTTTCTATATTGTGGAGAGGGAGGGCAGAGAATGAAGCTGTGGGGTTTAAGACAGGTAGGTCCTGCAGCGTGAGGAATGGTGGGTTCTAGTGGGAGGAGTTTGTGATTAATGCGGATGCTGAAGTTTCACAGATGTAATGAGCCTGCAGAGCAGAGCGCACGTCCACGGCAGCCTCGCCTCGGTCTGGAGCGTTCAGAGTTTCCATCCCATCAAGTTGGCAGGGTGGCCGATGACAGTGTAAAAAATGGCTGCCCCCAGCTTTGAGATTGAGCAGCTGTTGAAAAGTAAAGTATCATTTGATTTTTGCTGTCAGAAAGAGTTAGACTAGGAGAAATTTTCTGTAAAACACATGTGCAATTCGGGGATAGTTTGTCATTGTGGCTTCAGGTTTTTACGTTTTTGCTGTTGTCAAATTGATGTACAAATTCAAGGTTAGTCCTGACATCCAGAACAAAAGGAGGCATGATTGTGCGTCATCCTCTTCACTAAACTTGTTTCCTGATGGAACGGAGAGCTTGTTACTATTGATTCGAATGTGTTCAGGTACCACTGACAATAGTAAGTGAAGATCCATTCAAGAACATGACTTTGTTGCAGGGTCCCAGTTTCCCCGGAAGAGCCTCTCGGGGCCAAGTGGGGTGTGTGGGGCGGCTCTTGTCCGGCAGAGAAACTCGGTGTCCAAGCAGGACCGGGTGGCAGGCAGCCCTGGGAGGCCAGAACCAGCGAGAGGGAAGAAGAGCCCGAATTGCAGGCAAGTGAAGCGGCAACCCGAGAGGCTGTGGGCAGGCACTGTAAATCCATAATGAGAAATGAATCAGGAAGTAAAAAGGTGGGAGGATGAACTTTGCCTTTGGTTGCAGAGTGTGAAATGAAAAGGAATGTGAAAGGAAAATAGATCGAAGGGGACTAAGGATTTAAGGCTGTGAGGAACAGAGGAAATATGCGAGTATGCCCTTCTTTGGAGAGTTGGGGTGAACCTGACTGCCTGGAATACAGGTCGAGGGTGAATATCTGGTTCTAGAGAGTATTTGAAATCCCTTCATCAGACGTGTATTCCCTTCAGTCAGCACTCATTTGGCCAACATTTCTTGAGCATCTATTATGTGGCAGGGATTACCCTAGATATTTTGGGATACATCTGTGATGGAAAAAAAACTTAAAACCCCCTGCTCTAATAGAGTTTGCATTCTAGTAGAATATGCAGATAAAGGGAAATAAGCAGCATAAACGATAAACCAGTAAAGTCTGCAGTATGTTATGAAATGACAAGTGCAGCGGAAGAGGAGAGTGCAAGACACGGCCAAGTGGGCTTGTGGGGAGAGCGGGCCGGAGCGGGGGGCCGGGCCGCTGGGGTGCTCTGGGGCGTGGGGAAGAGAGGAGATTCCTCTGAAAGGTGGTATTTGAACAAACACTTGATGTGATAAGGGAGTGATTGGAGGAGATTTCTGGGGAGATATGATTCTAGTCAAAAAGCATAGCCAGGGCAAGGACCATTAAATCGGAGATTCAGCAAGGAGACCCTTTGCAGGAGGGCCGTGAGAGGGCAGTTGTTAGGAAATGAGGGCAGACAGGCTGGGGCGGGGGCACGTGGTAAAGTGCCTGTGGGACGCTTGTAACAGGAAGTTTGGCTTTTCCTTTGAGGTTCAACACTGACCAGCTTGATCATCTGTTCTTAAGGGCAGGACAAAATCACCAATAGCTGATTACCAAAGCATTTGTCAGATAGCATACAGCTTTGTGGATAGGATGGAGCTGGAATATTTGTGGCTTCCTGCCAGTGCCAGAAAGAAAGAGCGCACAGAAAGTCAGCTGTGGAATCCCCAAGCCCGTATTCATCCAGCTCACCTGCCTTTACGTCTCTGGATGAGAATGTGTTAAAACCCTGTTTCAATTTCTTTTCATCCTCGATTTGCACACGGCAGGCTGGTTGGATGGCATCACCGACTCGATGGGCATGAGTTTTGAGCAAGCTCCGGGAGTTGGTGATAGACAAGGAGGCCTGGTGTGCTGCAGTCCATGGGGCTGCAAAGAGTCGGACACGACTGAGCGACTGAACTGAATTGAATTGTGGCTCCTGAAGGATGGAATGTCCTCCGGAGGCTGTGGCCTTCCTTCTTCTCCCTTTCTGGCAGGGCAGCCTCCAGAGGACTCAGGAAGGGGGGGAGGGAGAGAGAAGGAGCATCCGAGGAGGAAGCCGGCATCCTAGCCTCTCCCCGCCCCGGGGTTGGGGGGGGGGCAGCTCCCCTTGCACCCTCCTTGATGGGAGACGAGCTTGTCTCCACAGCAGGAGAGGAGAGGCATGGACAATGAGGGCTCTTGGGTCTGCTGCTTGCTTTCAAGGGTTGTGTCTGGTAGCCGACCAGGAAATCACTTCCACCATCGGTTGATCCTGTAGAGCTCCAGTTCAGCTGAGTGACCCATTGAACTGATAGGCTGACCCAGAAGGACAAGAGCGCTAACTTGGGTTGAGAGACCTGGAAGCCTGGAGGAAGGCGACAGTTGAATTTCCAAATGTTTTGCCTGGACATCACTGCTTAAGCCAAGTCTGGGGAAATATTTTTCTTTTCAAAGAATGTGTTGGAAGTCTCTAGTTTTGCTTATCTGATGTTGTTTTTAAGGACAGAAAACGTCAACTGTGTGTCTTTAGGAGGTCCTGGGAAATCAAATGAAATATTCTGAGTCAAAGTTAAATGTTCCAACTTGAGAACAAGTTTTCCTGGGAAATCACCTTAGATTCATCTCTGTGACCAGGTAGGACCCAACTCCAGGCTGGGGCATGAGAGCTGAGTGTGTGTGTGTGTGTGTGTGAGTGTGTGTTCATGGGTATGTTGCAGTCATCTATCATAACTTCCACCATCTCCCTCTCCGGGAAGTCTTTCCTATATCCACGTAAAATTTCTCTTGGTCATAACCCTAATGAACACAATTTCTATTGAGATAAATACAACACAGTTTCAGTCTCCCTTCAGATGGGTCTGGCTTCATTATATAGAGTTGCGAGAGACACACACCATTATTTGAGACACCCTTGACCCCACGAATTTTCTCTGTGACCTATTACAGTGCCCCAAATAGCATTACAAGCAACTCATTTCTTTGCTCATTGAAGCCTCATTAAAAGACAGGCTATTAAAATGTAAATATCTCCAAGAAAGGGAGCTTCAGGTAATGCTTTTTGACTCTACCATGGCAGGTGGCTAAAGTTGACAAGCTCCATCAGGAGTAAGGATTTGGTATCTAACCTGCCTGGTTTGAATCCCGACCCCACCATTTACGAGCTGTATGATCTTGGCAACTCTTTAATATCTCCATTTTGTGTACTGATAAAAGGGAAGAAATTGGGAAGAAAATTGGGAGGAAATGCCAGTTTTCAGCTTTGCCTAAGAATTAAATGAGAAAAGGAGTACAAACATTTTATTCAATGCTTAGAACATAATAAATATCAACCCATGAGTATTATTATGATTATTAAATGTCCTGGGGACAGAATTTAGGATGACTGGGGCACAAATACTGGAAAAGTTTAAAAAAAAATAAACCTCTCAAGGGAGAAAGGCCTTCAGAATCCTTTATTCTGCTTCTTCCGCTGGCTTTACCTGAGACCCCCTCTGGAAGCTGTCTGCAGGAAAATGAATGAGCAGACAAAGAAGCATTCAAGGTTTTGTTTCCTCTAAGCCCCCTCAACCCCTTTGCCCCTGTTCCTTTTCGTTTTTGTCTCTCTCCACTTGTCATGAATTTCTTTATCTACTACCCAAGACGCATTAAAGAGAGAAACTTGGTTCTAAGCACCAGGCTCCCCTCACGTGGGCAGTAGGGCAGCCAGATGCCATCCCGGGTGCTGCATCAGAGCGGGTGAGATGCGGGCATCATGGCCCTGGCACAGCCCAGACTCCACTGTGCCAAGGCTCATACTGCGTGATCACGCCGCTTCCTCTTCTGAAGTCTGCTGCATCCACAGATTTAGGAACCAGCTTGATGGAAGGGAGTGGGCACTGGTGAGTTTTGGAGCATCAATCCGTGCATGCCATCTGTAGCTAGCTTTATATAGTGCAGGGGAAAGGGACAGATCAGGATGGAATGGTTGGCGTTGTTGACTTCGATGGGAGGGAGGGGAATAGGAGGAGTGGGGATGCTAAAATTGCCGGGGAGAAGGTGATGGCAGTTCTTTTCTCCCACTACTTTGCAACAAATTAACCTGTAGTTTCTCTGGAGGGCAAAGTAGAGAGAGGCACATCTGGTGATCTGATTGACCATCAGATCAGGAGATAAAGACGCCAGCTTGAACGGGGATTCTGCGACAATAGAAAAGGTTGCTTTTATTGCTGGGTAAGAGAGAGAAAGACAAAGGGGCAGATGCTACTATCAGAGGTGATCAGTTCGGCCTCTGTCTCCACAGGTACAACATGAATCTAGGTAGGTGGAGAACCCTTGAGTGGAGAGCCAGCTTCTTCCTCCAGTGTAGGAAAAGGCTGCAATCTACACGGACGCCTTTCAAGGGGATATATTTTCTCTTTAATCTTAGGACCATTGAATCTCAACTTTATGAATGAAAGTGTTAATTCTCTGCCACACAGGAGATAATTACTCTGCCTTTGTGGTGAAGAGGTAGCTCAGGGCATGGTTCTAGACACAAACTTGGAATCCAATGGATGGAACTTATATCCATCCTTAAAGCTCACATCTTAATTCTCCTTTTCCTTATGCTATTTTTACACCACAGAGAGCAGTAACCACATTTTTCTCATCTTCAGGCCTGGCTGCATGCTTTTATCATTGAACATGGCACTCTGATTTGTGCCTATTTTTTAAAATTAATTAATTTATTTGACTGCACTGGGTCTAAGTTGTGGCATGTGGGATCTAGTTCCCTGACCAGGGATCAATCCCTGGTCCCCTGCATTGGGAGCGCGGAGTCTTAGCCACCGGACCGCCAGGGAAGTTGCCTGTGCCTATTTCTATACGTGTGTTCCCTACTAGGCTGCAAGATCTTTGAGGGCAAGGCCTATCTTATTCATCATTGCATCCTCTGTGTCTAGTTCCGTGCCTGAAGGAAGGCAAGTGACTTCATCACCTGATGATGAAGGAAGGCATCATGCCAAGACTTTCCTGGGATTGGCTGGTACTCAGGAAAGAAACAGCCTCCATGCAAGCTTGGAGCACTTATGATTAATGACATCCCAGTCTTTCAGAAACAGTCTCTCTTCAAATAGACTCGGATTTCAGACTTGTTGTTGGTAAGTGATCCAGTGATGGCTCTTCTGGAGGACTATTCTGAAATTGGAGGGTTCTCCTGGTCTCTACAATAAAACCCTCACCAGAACCCAGCATGGAGGAAAGCTGACCTGGAGTGGAAAAATTTAAAGTTTAATTTATTCTCAAAGGATGATCAGTTTATTCTGGCAACCTCCCAAACCTACTTTGAGAAAAAGAAGGGCATCATATTAAAACTTGATGGAAGTGGTTCCCACGCTCTGTCATTGTTTCTAGGGAGGATGTTCTGGAAGACTATCTTCCTGACATTTCTCTCCTTTCCAGGGAGATTAGTGAATCTCTGAGCTCTGGCATGTGCCTCCTGTTTTAGCAGGCTTCCAGAGGAGATAATTAGTCTCAAAGTACAGCCCCATATCTAGATGAGTACAGGTAAAACTGTTCTCTTCCTTCCCAAACTTGCTCCTTCTGGGACCATCAATTTCCATGCCTGGCTGTGAGGAGACGTGCTTCTCTCCAGAAAGAATAAATTACGTCAGCTTGCAAGGACTCTCGTTAGGCCTTTCGGTATGGGCTGGTGACTCAGCTTGTATGGAATGAGAAGCACTCACTGGTGTTAGTGAGAGGAGAATATGTCCAAATCCCAGTACCTTCACCTCCTCCCCAGGTGATGCTGGGTGAACCCCTTCATTTCTCCAGACCTCAATTTCTCGTTTCTACAAAACAGCAGGAGTAACCGACCTACCCCCTTGCAGTGATATTAGGGGCTTACATTTGGTACTTCCCACGAAACTGGTATGTGCGCTGATGAGCAGAGGAGGTAGTTGGTGTTATCTTGGCAGCAGTGTACTCTAGCGTCCTGTACATGGGCTTTGGATCCAGTCATCCATTCAAACCCAGCTCTCCCCTGCTTATTAGCTTGCGATGCCAAGGGCCTTCCCTATGCTTCACTTTCTTTGGCTTTGAAATGGGAATGAAGAACACATACCTCTATGAGTTAGCATGAAGCTTAATTATGACAGCACGCGCCTTCAACATTGTTTATTTTGCATACCATCCCATTTGCACCTGTCAGTTGGACTTGAATTTCACTAACTCCTTAGATTATAACTCACTCTGTTTAGTGCAGAATATACACAGTTTCAGTTTTTAGAGATAATTTTCAACAACCTTCAAGGCATTTGATGGAATATTCCTGTATTCTTTTAGAAAGCACGTTTTCTTGGACTCACTCTTCCTAGTCTAAATTCACCAGCTTTATGAATCACAGGGATCTCAAACATAAATGCTCATAGAGGCTGGGTGATAATAAAATGTGTGAATTAGCCCATGTATAATACATTAGGGAATAGTGAGGACTGTAGTAGATAAAACTGTCTGTTCATCCAAAGCCTTTCAAAATCAAATTAAACTAAATAAATAAATAACTGGTGGCTCATTGATAAAGAATCCGCCTGCCAATGTAGGAAACACAGGTTCGATCCCTGGATTGGAAAGACTTCCTGGAGATGGAAATGGCAACCCACTTGGTATTCTTGCCTGGGAAATCCCATGGACAGTGGAGCCTGGTGAGATACAGTCTGTGGGTCGCAAAAGAATCCGACATGACTTAGCAACTAAACAACAACAAAGCAAATAACAAGTAAAATACGTTGCAAGACAGGTAGCCTCATTTGGCTCAAAGGATACTGGCTTGAGACTCATGTTTTATCACTCTCAGTTATTTGGGTCAGCCTCATTGTTGGAGAGGATCCGGATTGATGGGGGCACCCATGCCTGAACATGGTGGTGTTCAGGCAATTTGGTCCAATCCCTTCATAAAACAACCAACATTATTATGGTAAGTTTAACATTTTCTTTCTCTATTTCCCTGGAATTGCACTGCTGATAAATACCCAAGAGATACCTCTGCACATGTGTACAAGGGTACATGCATAAGAATATCCATGACAGCACCGTTCAGTAGCAAAACAACTTGTAAACAAATCAAGTACCCACTGAGGGACAAGTTGTATAATGTATATACAGAAGCTGTATGATGTATAGTTAGTTGTATAATGGAATGTTATCTGGCACACAAAAAGACACAGCCCCGCTCCATGCACAGTAAGGCTGAAATCTAGGAATACAGCATTAAGTTAAGAAAATCAGACACAAAGATATTATGTCACGTGATGCCCACTTCAAGCTAGCTTTCGTTTTAAAAAACTAAAATAAAAAGATGCTTTTTTAGAAATACATATAAAGGAAAGAGATGGCTTCGTTTAGCGTGGTGCTCCAGGGTGTGGGGTAGGGGAGAAGTGGGGTGGGAATAGATTACAACACTGTCAAATACCGAAAGTACAGGTCTGGAGAAAGGTTCTAATTTTTGCTTTGTTGGGGGGTACATGGCTTCTTGCTACATTATTTAGAGATAAAACAAGACAAGATAAAATATGCTTCATACCTTTCAGAATGCTGTCAGAAACAAATGAGTCATGTGAAAGTGCTTTGTAAACTCTCGCATGCAACAGAAACTTAAGGGGTTATTATGACAAAGCGATCATGAACACTGATAGCTTTTTGCTTAATTCCTGGGGTATTGTGAGTTATCCCTCTGGTGAATTGTATGCCTTTGGGTAATTTGTAGTACCAGGCTCATTTCTTCCAAATTATTGCTATTTTCCCCCCTTCATTCTCTAACATGTATGCAATCAGCAAAATAAAGGTCAAATTATAAAAGCCAACCTCACAGGTAATTGCACATGCCACCTTGCTCTTCACAAATGTATGTGTGTGCACACACGCACATCTATCGGCACACACACTAGCCAGAAATGACTTTTAGGGCATCTGTTGATTTGAGCTATTGATACCATTCTTTTTGGCTGATAAAGCTGGTGATAATCATTTTCAGAGTAATTAACTATCGATTCTGTTCCCTCGGTTTTTCTCTTGGTTGAGATAAAATGGGCTTGCAAATAAATATATGTAAAAATATTAAAACGAAAGGGGCAGACTCTAGGTGAGAGAGAGGCAATTGTTAACTATGCATTAGGCGTCTGCCATGTGCCAGACACCGTTGTAGGGACTGGGGAGACGGACATGGATATTCCCAGCCTCTGCCCTAGGGCAGCTCCTATGAAAGGGGTCACTGACTCGGAAGGAAAGGTGACACACCCTAGCTAAGGGAACTCCTCCGTCTCTTGCAAGAGCACTGTCAGGGGAACCTCATTCAGCCTGATGGTCAGGGAAGGCATCCTGGAGGAGGTGGTGCCTGACTACGGAGGAACTGAAGTTGGAACGTTGGAAAGGCTGGACAGGCAGTGTGAGATACACACGGTACCTTGGAGAAAAGAGAAAGCATAGCTATTGGGGAGCATCTGATGGATGGAATGTAGTGTGTGTGTGTGTGTGTGTTGGGTTAGAGGAAGGGACGACGTTGGTGAGAGAAGCAGGAGCCAGTTCATGAATTGGTCTCATTACAAGGCTTTTGGATTTTATCCTAAGTCAATGGGGAGTCATTTAAGGATTTAACCCGGAGAGTAACATAAGCAGATTTAAGTTTTAGAAAAATCACTCTGGGAAAAAGTGCTGCATTTCAGGGGACGGGACCAGAGGCACTGAGGCACTGGGGGCTGATTTCCCTCTTCTTTCCCAACATTACTGCTTTTTTGGGTCTTGCAAGGTGAGTAAGCAGGAGGTTCTGTGGGAAGGCATCTTTTCCTCCCTTGCTTAAGCTAGCAGGCATGAGGCTGCCTGAGCAGCTGGGTGTCAAACAACAGAGCTCAACTTCAACCCCCTCACTGCTCTGCAGACTTGGGCAAGTTCTTCTTCGGTGGACCTCAGTTTTCTCTTTGTTAAATAAGGAAGGGCATTTGCAGTTCTGCTGCTCGCTTCTGGAGTGGAAAAGATGACAGCTGCTTCTGACGGCCTCTGAGTTTGTTAGAGAATGGACTCACCCACATGCCATTTATTATTCATATTTTAGAGCAGCATTCAGCATTGTGCTAAGGAAAGGAAGACTTCTGGGGGCGCTTTGCTCCCCAAGCCGGGTCACAGAGCCACTCTTCTCGGCCTGCCTTTCCCGACTGTCTCTGCTCCTGGCTCTGAGAACTGTGGGTCCCCGGCGTTTTGTGAAGTTGTGTCTCTTCTTTTTAATGAGACTGATGGTTAATTAATGAATCTTTGGGCTTACTAAGTAAAACGAGTTTGGGATGAGAGTATTCTGTTTCATAAGCCCCTGGAACATTGACCAGGGGATGAGAGCTTGAGCTGGCTCTTTAAGTGGCTTTATGCTATCGGACAACTACCCTTCATCATGATCTTTTGCCCAAATGCCTGATTTTGTGAGGCTGGCCTAATTTATGGTGGCTGTGGTACCCACCAGATTTCCTAGTCAGGGGGGAGACTTCTTGGTCATATCCAGGCTCACCAACTGGTAGCTATGAAAACCAGACCCCTCAGGGCGCTTCCCCAAATTCTGTTTTGTGGCACAAGCTCCCGTCTCTCTGGGACAATTTAGACAAAGTTTCCATGGAAGCAGGAAAACAGACAGGATGAGGCCAGATCATCCTGGTAGCCTAAGGATCTTGTATTTGAATTCTTTGGAGCCAAAATAATTGAGTGATTGGTATACAGGAGACTGGTTTTCAGAGAAAACACATCTAATATTTATGGAGCAATAAGCAGACTCTGTTCTAAGCAGTTTACTTATGTTAACTCATTCAGTCTTTACAGCAATGGTCTGTGCTTTGCAAGTTAAGGAATTTAGGGACAGAGAAGTCATGATTTCATGTCCAAGGCTACTTGGCCAGGATACGACACAGCTGGGTGTAAGCGATTTCTCCTCTGCATTCCTTGCCGCTGCACGCTTCTGTCTCTTGTATACTGTTGTAGTCCTTACACCTTGCAAAGACCTGGAGAGGTCATCTGGCTCAGTCCCCTGTCTCCAGATAATGAAGGTATTATGTGTGTTTTCCCTTTCCCTTGAAAGTCGCTCAGTCGTGTCCAACTCTTTGCGACCCCATGGAATTCTCCAGGTCAGAATACCGGAGTGAGAATCCCTTCTCCAGGGGACCTTCCCAACCCAGGGATTGAATCCAGGTCTCCCGCATTGCAGGCAGATTCTTTACCAGCTGAGCCACAAGGGAAGCCCAAGAATACTGGAGTGGGTAGCCTATTCCTTCTCCAGCGGATCTTCTTGACCTAGGAATTGAACCAAGGCCTCCTGCAATCCAGGCAGATTCTTTACCAGCTGAGCCACAAGAGAAGCTGCAAAGTAACAAAGGCCTACAAGATTGAGTAATTTGTCAAAGCTCATAATATGAAATGTGTGGATGGAAGGGAGAACCCCTTTCTAAAGGCTCAGCAGACCCCCACTCCATCCGTCTGGTTCTCCCCCTTTTATCACAGGCCAAGCCAAACATACCCTTGGATTCTCCCTTCAATGAGTCTGCTTTTCCTCCCACCTGAGATTCCCCTCAGTTTTCTCTGATTTTTGAAGGTGGATCACTCGGGCCCAGCTCTGGGTTTTTATTTTGCTTTCAAGGAAAGTTTTCAAAGACCTTCTCCTCCCCCTTTATGGCTAATTGGCTTTGACTAGGTCACGGAGGGGCAGCGTGTCCCTGCTTCCCTCCGGCTCACGACCTGGCCTCTGTGAGGCGGGTGCCGGCCGTCCTGCCGGAGGGCCCTGCCTGGAGAGGGGACGGGGTCCTGGGGAGGGAGGGAGGCTACGGATGGGCAGATTTTACCTCCTGTCCTCCTGCTGCAAGTCACAGACAGATTCCAAGAGTTCAGAGGCATCCGGGAGCGAGACGGGGTTATTTTTCTTTCTGTTAATTCAAGGCAGCTGAGGAGGACCCTTTCTGTAGGTAACTGCAAGCCTGTCTCTACTCTCCATGGTTTTCTCAACTTTAACCTTGACTTTCACACACACACACACACACACACACACACACACACGCTCATCCTGATCTCCTCATTTCTCACTGATGGCATAAGGCAGAGACGAAACCATCGGCAGAGCCGTCTTCCAGTGTTCTGTGCCCAGCGAGGCATCACTGGCCTCCCCCAGGTGATTCCAGCCCGGGAGTCGGGAGGCCAATGGTGCGGGGAGGCTGCAGATCCAGGGGGCAGGTCATCCACGTCCTTGGCTGTCTCTCCTCTCCACGGTGGTCTGCCCTGGGTCACGGTCAGCAGCACAAAGGAGAAGAGCACGGGATGCCCGCACTGGTTCACTGCGCGTCGCACGCAGGGGCATCTCTGTTTTATGAAAGTGAAGACGCTCAGTCGTGTCTGACTCTTTGTGACCCCATGGAGTGTAGCCTACCAAGCTCCTCTGTCCATGGAATTTCCCAGGCAAGAATATTGGAGTGGGTTGCCATTTCCTTCTCTAGGGGATCTTCCTGACCCAGGGATCGAACCCGGGTCTCCCACATTGCAGGCAGACACTTTTACCATCTGAGCCACCAGGGAAGCCCTGTTTTATGAAGCTGAATGGAATTCACCAAGAACAGTTTCGACTACGGAAAGACTGTGATACTAGGGCACAAATATGCCCTCTTCCTCATCTCCACACCTAATCCATTAGCAAGGACTATCGGTTTCAGCTCCAGAATAGCTCTTAGATCCATCCACTTTTCCCCACCTCCTCTGCCCCTCCATCATCTCCTACGTGGGTGACTGAGATAGCCTTCTCACTTGTCTCCCTGCCAGCATTCTGGAACTCCCTCGAGTTCGTTCTCCACACCACAGCAACGTGACCTTTGGCATAAAGAAAAACAAGTCGCTCGTCTGCTTAACAAGCTACCTTTGCTCTTAGAACAGAACCGACTGCTGGGTGAGGCACCCCTGGCCCCGTGTCCCTGCCCCGTGCTGGCTTCTGCTCTCGAGGATCTCACCCGGCGTGCTCCGCCCGTCACTCTGTGGCCACGTGGCCTCCTGTGACAGGCCCCGCTTGCTGCTGCTCAGAGGCCTTGACCATGCCCTTCCTGCTTGTGGGCACTCTCTTCCCCTTGCCTGTTACACGAGTTTCCTTTCACCCTTCAGACCTCAGATCCAGTGTCACTCACAGTAGGTCCTTCCTGACCACCGTGTCTAAGATCATCCCATCTCCATCCTCTCCTTTCAATCAGATCATCTCTGTGCCCTTCATAACATTTATCACAAACTACTATGGGTTTATCCATAGTTATCAGGCTCTCTGAGTGTTTTCAGTAACTAGAAATAAGCTTGAGAAAGCCAGGGTCCATTTCTGTTTGTCAAATCTCTTAGGCTGGGAGCTCAGCAGACATTCACTGAATACTTGTTGAATGAAAGAATGAATGAATGACTTTGACTCTGGACAAGTTAAAGTTTTAAGGTCTGGGGACATCCATTAAATTTTGTTATGTCTTATAAAAGCCAAAAGGTGGCACGTGGTCTGTGAAGACCTTTTCTTTTGCATGAAGTTCTGTAGAGTCTGGAGATGCACTCACTCTGGTGTCTGCCTGACTGCCTCTGCCATTTCCCTTGGGCACCTCACCACCTTCCCTCACCTGGGGACTTGATTTCTTGCTTGATAACACTCCTCACAGGGAAAATGGATTTGTTTCTGACTCTAGCAATGAGCGTGACTCATGCGCTCTCCTCTCTCTCAGAGCATGACCTCAATTTAAATCCTTTCCTGAACAACTCGATCCGGAAAGGTTGCGTTCTGGATCTCTTCTGAGACAAATCCCCGCACACACAGTCAGTTATTCCTTGCACAGTGAGGCCTCCCAGCTGAGTGGAGCATCTCTGTACAGAACCGGGTCTGGGTCTGCGTGATGAAACCAGCAGCCACAGAGAGGAGAGCTGACTTGGCTCTTCACTGCTCCTGCCCACAGACCACAAATGGATTCCTCCCCTGTCACGACGTGTCCTTAGGTTGTGGCCTTTCCTTTAGCCTACCCCTTGAACTCTGTTAGTGCACAGAGCCAGTTCGAATACAGAAATATCTGAATCATAAAATACATGAGATTCAGGGAACTTATAGGAAGGCAGTGGAACACTCCGGTGAAATGTGACCTCAGAGATTTGTTCCAGTCTCCTAATTTGCCATGGTGCTGCATTTTAGTCTAGACTTAGGCTGCCTGAGTTTAAATCCCAGGGGAGGCCCCTTGGGAAATTTATTTAGCTTCTCTGAACCTTAGTTTCCTCATCTGTGAAATGGGAATGATAATAGTAATTACCTCATAAGGTTATTGCAAGGATTGAATAAGATAATATGTCTGAACAGTTCTTCACACCTTTATCTACGATTGCCATGGCTAAGGAAGGGGAAACAGAATGAGAATTCACCAGAAATCATTCTGTTAATGAGACATGACTATTAGCAATAAGCTCCCTTAGAGCAGAAATAATCTGTCCTGCTATTTCTCCACCTCAGTTTCAACATCTGAAAACTGAACATAAAAGCATCACTTACCTCAATAGATTGTTCTCATATCTAAAAAGTGAGTTGCTGAGTCATGTCTGACTCTTTGTGAACACATGGACTGCAGCCCACCAGGCTCCTCTGTCCATCGGATTCTTCGGGCAAGGATATTGCATGGATACTGGGGGTGAGGAGGGGGTAGCCATTCCCTTCTCTAGGGGATTTTCCTGACCCGGGGATCAAACCTGGGTCTCCTGCATTGCAGGCAGGTTCTTAACGTCTGAGCCATTAGAAAAGCCTCTACTAGTTAAAGTACTCAAGAAATATGAGTTACTTAGGATAGTACTTAACACAAATCAATCACTTCAAATTACTAACACTATTGTGTTACTTTTGTTCTTTTTTTTAATTATTTCAATTGCTATTTTAAGTTTTCCAGAACCTAGCATAGGGCTTGGAGTCTGGCAGGCTCACAGTGAATTTGTAATGAGTGAAAAGATGAACCCAATAGAGAAGCCACGTCTCCTGATCCCCAGTTCCAAGTCTTCCCTCCACATCGCATGGCCCTGTGCCTTCCAATATTGTGCAGCCCCATGGCTAAGTTAGCTTCACTCAGGGTTAAAATATTACTTGGTCACCCTGGGCCTCCCAGGCATTTCCTCTGCTTCCATTCTCTAGCTCAAAACCAAACTTCTGCCTTTAAAATATATACCCATTAGCTTCTGCTAGAAAGCTGAACTGGTGGCCCTCTTCTTCAGCCCTTGCCTCCTGCCCTCTGCATCCTTCTCAGAAATCCCATTTGCTTTCCATTCTCTTTTGTGCACTTGGTTGGAGACTGTTGGTTATTTCTGATCCATAATTGTTGAAAATCCTATCTCCTTTCTCCCTCTCTCTCTCTCTTTTTTGACTCCCTCTAGCTGATCCCAACAACAGACTGGTTCCAAATAGGAAAAGGAGTACATCAAGGTTATATATTGTCACCCTGCTTATTTAACTTATATGCAGAGTACATCATGAGAAACGCTGGGCTGGAGGAAGCGCAAGTTGGAATCAAGATTGCTGGGAGAAATATCAATAACCTCAGATATGCAGATGACACCACCCTTATGGGAGAAAGTGAAGAGGAACTAAAAAGTCTCTTGATGAAAGTGAAAGAGGAGAGTGAAAAAGTTGGCTTAAAGTTCAACATTCAGAAAACTAAGATCATGGCATCTGGTCCCATCATTTCATGGCAAATAGAGGGGGAAACAGTGGTAACAGTGACTGACTTTATTTTTCTGGGCTCCAAAATCACTACAGATGGTGACTGCACCCATAAAATTCAAAGACGCTTACTCCTTGGAAGGAAAGTTATGAACAACCTAGACAGCAAATTAAAAAGCAGTGACATTACTTTGCCAACAATGGTCCATCTAGTCAAGGCCATGGTTTTTCCAGTGGTCATGTATGGATGTGAGAGTTGAACTGTAAAGAAAGCTGAGTGCCGAAGAATTGATGCTTTTGAACTGTGGTGTTGGAGGAGACTCTTGAGAGCCCCTTGGACTGCAAGGAGATCCAACCAGTCCATCTTAAAGGAGACAAGTCCTGGGTGTTCATTGGAAGGACTGATGCTGAAGCTGAAACTCCAATACTTTGGCCACCTGATGCAAAGAGCTGACTCATTGGAAAAGACCCTGATGCTGGGAAAGATTGAGGGCAGGAGGAAAAGGGGATGACAGAGGATGAGATGGTTTGATGGCATCACCGACTCGATGGACATGGGTTTAGGTGAACTCCAGGAGTTAGTGATGGACAGGGAGGCCTGGCGTGCTGTGGTTTATGGGGTCGCAAAGAGTTGAACAGGAGTGAGTGACTGAACTGAACTGAACTGAGCTGATCCCATCCAGGATGCTTGATGCTCCATCTCTGCTTCAGGTCCATCTAGGCTGTTCTAGAAGATCTGACCAAGCTCCAGTTTTCTCAGACACTCATCTGAATCCTCACTGACTTCAGGATTTCTCCCCATGGCATCACTCACTGTCCCACTCCAAGCTCTCTTTCTCCACACTTCCCCAAGCCTAAATATCACTTTCTCCCCAAATTCACAGTATGCCATATGCATGGAAAAAAAGGCAGTTCCCATCTGGCTCTTGGAATGTTTCAGGGATTTTCACTCAAAATATTTAAATGACTTAAAATCCTATTATTCACAGTCAGTTTGGGTAGGGGGAAAATTCTACTATTTGGTTCTTTCAGCCTTTCTTACCTTCTCCTCTTGGTTTTCAAAGTATGTTCTGAGGACCAGCAACAGTGACATCATCTGGGAGCTTGCAGAATCTTGACCCGACTCCAGACCTACTGTGTCAGAATCTGCATTCCAGCAAGACCTCAGAACTCCCGTGGGCATAACTGAATCACGTGGCTGTACACTTTAACTAACACATCACCGTGAATCAACCAAAAAGAAAAAAAAGAAAAGAAAAAAAGAGTAGGTGAAAACAAGAAGATGACCTTAGTTGAGTCATTTGCATGTTTCTGAAGTGCTGCTCCACCCAGGTTCCTCACTCTTCAATCTAGATGAGAGTCCCTGTGGTTCTTGAACTAAAAGTGGGGAACTGAAGGGGCCGTCTTAGCACCCTGGCTGCTAGTTGAGTAAATTAATCCCGTATGTCTCAATTAATGAGGGAAACCACTGCAGCTTCCCTGAGATCTTCATTAAACATCTATTTTTGCATGGGTTCAGTATTCTGCTGAGTTCTCCTGTTTTCTGCGAGGTGGATACAGGTACACCTCATTTTACTGTGCTTTGCCCATACTGCACCTTTTACAGAGTGAAGTTTTGTGGCAACTCCGCATTGTCAGAGGACGGTCGACAATTTTTAGTAATACATATTTTTAATCAAGGTACACACATTTTTTAAAGACATAATGCTATTGTATACTTAATCAACCACAATTTATTGTAAACATAACTTTCATATGCACTGGAAAATTTTAAAAAATGCATGACTCTCTTTATGTGATATTTGCTTTATTGTGGTGACCTGGAACCGAACTGGTAATGTCTCACAAGTATGCCTGTAATATCAAATAATCTGACAAACTCCTTACCTTTTTTTTTTCTCTTGAAAGCCAGCCACAGAGCTTGGAGATATGAAGGAGTTTCTATTTCCAGATTTTTGAATTTGGCTGCCAGACTCCAGCTTCCCAGGATCCCTTTCTCTTGGTATCTACACCTTCATGTAATTCCCTTACCTTGAGTGTGGGTGAGACATGCAAATTCCTTCTAATAGAATACAGCAAAAGTGATGAGATGTCCCCTTTTATAGTCACAAAGCACATAGGGTGATTGTATTACGCTGTATAAGATTCTGTCTTGATATCAGACACAAATACTCTCCTTGCTGACATGATACATAAGCGTGCATGCAGAGGAGGCCTAGGCAGCAAGGAAGGCTGGTAGATTTTAGGAACAGCAGTCAACAGCCCACAATAAGCAGCGGCAAGGAAGGAACGCTGCCCAGACTGTGGGAGCAGATCCTTCCTCAGCTGAGCCTCCGGGTGAGAACGCAGCCCTGGCTGGTGTCCTGTAAGACCCTACGCATGGAACCCAGCTGAGTCGTGCTCAGACTCATGGTCTGCAGAAACAGTGAGACAAAAAATGTGTGTTGCTTAAGTTCATGTTCATGATAATTGCTTTAATTATTATCCAACTGTAGATAACTAATGCTCTTGTAATGGCTACAAAGTTGGCTTGTAAGGAGGCAGTTCCATCAGCTGGCTGAGCAGAAAATGGCAGCCATTGAGAGTGAGGGTACCAGAACTGATATCAACGATACATGGTTTGTCATCTCCAGAGTGGTTCTCATGAGACCAGTGAAACCGGCGTGGCCAGTGTAGAGGTGACGGTTCCCTTACCTTCCTCACTGACTTGGTTCTCATGAGATGGTGTGGCCAGCATAGAGTTTCCCATTCCTTCCTCGGGACGGTTTCACCTGTCCTTCCACACTGCCTCAGTTTCTCTGTCTCTCAAAGCAGTCAGACCCGAGCTTTCCACTTAGGTTGATAGAGCCAAGGTGACAAGTCATGTGTGACAACATTTAATTAATACCCATAACCTGTTTAGAGACTGGGATAAAAACTGCTATATAAGTGAAAAACATTTTATTCAATTAATTTTTTTCACGTGGCACACATCATTTCTCCAAGCCTGTCAGATGTGTTAGCTTTCTTCTGAAATCCGCTGATTCAGGCTCTCTCGGAAAACCAAACAAAAGGAGATACACAGAGAGGTAAACACATTTCCCAACCAGCAAATAGATGGAGTTCAGAGTGAAGAGGTTATCTTTCTTAACCCTGCGAAGACCGCACAAGATGCAATCTCGCTCTGGCTGGGAATGCCGGACACTTTCACATGTATGTGTGTGTGTGTGTGTGTGTATGTGCGCGTGTCTGTATATGAAAGAAAACTTGATCAATAATTCATCCTGAAATGCTTCCTCTTTCTTGGCACTCCCTTTGCCCATCCTTTCAAGAACACTTTAGCCCTGTGGTATGTATATTTAATAGGTTCCAGGACAAAACTTGGTCACCTTGAAGGCAACTGGCTTTCAGGAGCGAAGGTCAGAGGATGAGGGACAGAGTGGCATCTGTCTTTAGCTTTGCCCCGATTCACCAGGATGGAAGGATTAATGCTGCACGTGGCTCCTCTCTGCTAGGGCTGTGGAGCCATGGCCTGGCTCGACAGTAAATACACCTGGAATCTGCTTTTCAGGTGGACAAGGTTAAGTGACGGTGTAATGCCAGGTGAAAGGCTTTGTGATGGATGTTTTAGGTGGGTGCATACGTGCTCCTCTCCCGTCTTTTGTTAGCGTCTCCATAGTTGATGAGAAAGCCTGCACAGGTCCCCGCCTCCTTCTCACAATCCCCTAGAATATTCTGCAATGAGGAGAGGAGACAACTTAAAATTCAAGATTTCCATAGGTTAAAAAAAAAAAAAAAAGATTTCCATAGATAGTTTTATGGCTGCCAAAGTTACCTTAAGACTTCAGGCTGGCATTTTACATCAGGAGTAAAATTTTAATGATGCACAGACACATGGGCTGGTAGGAGTGGGGAAGGAGGTGTGGGGGAGAGGGAGCCACTGATATGCTCCGGCACACTCTCGAGTGCTTGGGGCAGGTTCTCCAGTTGCAACCATCACCCACTCCTGGCCCCGTCTCTGAAGGCAAAGCCAGCCCCATCTTCTGACAGTGTTGGCAACCGCACGTTGCAGAATCCCGTTCCTCGCCATCAGACTCAGAGTTTCGACTGAGACGAAGCAAATATAAAGGCATCACAGAGCAACCACTCCTTACGGACCTTGGGCGGATTCCTGCCTGTGTCTCTGCTGGAGTCCTTGAGGCTGTGGTCACATCCTGGACGCTGTGTGGCAAGGCTCTTGGAAGATTCTGTGTGGAATGAACCAGAAGGGGATGGCAGGGAAAAGGGGACAGAGCCTCTTGGTCTGAGGATGTCCTGTTCAAACTGTACAGTCGGTCAGCGCAGTTGCTGCGTTTTGTTCCTAAAAATAACACAGCTCAGATAAGAAGGAATGGCCCTGTGTCACGGAGTCTTTCTCTTTATATTTTTTGGATTAGAAAACTAAGCCTCATTTCCCCCGCCTTTACATGTTTCCCTCTATAATGTAAGAATGTGTGCACCTTGAGAAGTTTTGCAAGTTTTCCCGAAGAGTAATCAACAAGCAGGTATTTATCGAGCACGAATCGCTTATTCCAAATTGGGCGAGGCATTTTGTAAAAGAGAAGCACGTAGTACGGTCCATACCACGGAATCCAGTTCCCACCCTGCAGGAGCTGGGAGTGCTGGGGAAGCAGGACTCACACGAGGTGAGTTAGGATGGGGAACGGGACAGGATGGAGACAGTGAGATGCAGTATTTCTTACTCTAGTTGCTTTAGGGGCTCCAGGAAGGAAAGAGGAAGCGAGCCAGCAGAGTCAGGGAAGCCGGTGGACCAGGGAGAACAGGAAGGTCCACACGGGTTCCTCCCACCGCCCTCCCTGGAGTCAGGTCCCCCTGGGGCCTTTGTTTCTCTTTATTTTCCCTCCACATTTTGTGTCTGCTGCCCTCATCCTCCGCTTCCATGCATGCCTGGACTCGTAGCTGCTAGTAATTTTAGGCCAGTCACCACCACTGTCTGGGCAGTTTGGTCCATCCATAAAAACAAGTGGACTGACTGATCCTCCAGTTCTAACAGTCTACAAGTCTCCAGAAAGCAGGACCAGGTCAAGAAAAATATGAGCAATCTGAAAACTCTGGGACGTCTGCTTCCCCTAAGCACTGGCTGAGTCCCCTCCCCACCTTCCTCCTCCTCCTCCTCCTCCCTCTCTGAGTGGTGAGCACCGGTGACTTAAAGCTTGACTGGACTTTGAGATGTGAGGAGAAGTGTGGTGAGTCCGGGGTCGTTAAAAAAAAAGACAAAACTCAAGACTAAGAAGCACGCCGTCTCTTCTTGAGTTTGTCGCTGACTAGCTCTGTGACCCTGGGCAAGTCGCTTCGTGACACCTCCGGACTGTTTCTCCTGGAATCCAGATGGCCCTGAGTCTCCAGCCTCCAGAGGTTACCCAGCCTCCCCTCATTCACAGTCAGCACCAGCCTCCTTTCCACCCAGCTACAGAGCAGCGAGCCTTCGGCCAGGTTCCCCTGCCCGCAGCTCTGAAGGGGGATTATCCGAGGACCGGCTGCGTGGTCCGCAGCACACCCTGCGTGGCCCTAAGCATTTCCATGCTGGCTTTGCGCTGCATCTCTGCTACGCGGATACTCCTCACCGTCTTGCACTGGTTGTGCTTTTCCAGACTGCTCTCTCTCAGGCTGACCCACTGAACAAAAGTGAGGTTTCAGGGTAACAGAAGGAAATTATAACTGAGAATAGAAATGCTTAAAACAGAGCTACTAAGCAGCCTGGCTTCTACTGTTTACAGCACAGGACTCTCATTCTCCCTGCCTCTTCTGTCTGTCTGTCCCTCCCTCTCTCTCTGTCTCTCTGTCTCTCTCTCTCTCTCTCTGTGTCTCTGTCTTCCATCACGTCACCAGAGCCAGGTGCCAGCCCACCACACAAGTGCCTTTGTCCATATTCTACACTGAGATCCCATCCCCTCAGGCTCTTCAGAGGCTTCAAGGGAAAATAAACAAGAAATTTGATTTCCCCATCCTCTCCACAACGCCCCAGGAAACATAATGGTAATTTCCAGAAATATGAATCTGCCCACAGTGAAGGCAGAACTTGACATGATTTGCAGAACAGATGAAGTTTTCCTCATTCCAAGCGTCTCCACTGGCTTCCTCTCTACGTAAGCAAGAGTTTAGTGTCCACTTCCTACCATCAAGGTGATCTCAGCCCCCAGATGTAATATGTAAATATCTAATGTTTGTCTAACACGAACAGTTTCCTATAGCTTTGGAATATGAATTCCCTCTGCTTCCAGCCATCCGTGATTCATAAATATTGGGGTCCTTTCACAGAGCACACTCTCAGTTGGCTGTACAACACCCTCCAGCGAGCTTTCCAGCTATGACAACCTACAACCTCCTGGTCTCTGTGAGGTTCTCTCTCTGGAAGATCTCCCCTTCAGTCTGTGTTTGGGTGAGCTCCCTTCCCTAAGGCGTGGAGAGGATCGACAGAGGATGCTTACTTGTGAGGCACTGCTAGTTACTGCCCAGGATCAGCCTAATGAGGTGTAAATGTCCAGGGGGCCCCTGGTGACCACCCATTCCTGGTTACGGTGGTCGTACAGAGGCCTTGGAACCTCTCTTCCCGTCACTTGCCTGCGCTCATTTTCTTCACATCTTCACCTATTCTGGGAGCAGTCAATCTTAGCCTGTATTTGCAGCCCCAGCAGGGAGCCCATTTCCATTGAAGAGAGGACTCCTTTAATAAATCTAGCTCATTTGTGCAAGAGCAGGGCAGCCATTGATTAGAGGACTGATTGCAGCTGTGACTTTCCTTAGGAAGAAAATTAAGAAAACAGATTAAAGGCAAATGATGGGCAGCTTTGTCTTCTTGGGAAGCGTGGGGCGGGGGTGCTGGTGGTGGTGGTGATTCTCCTTATATTCTGTCTCACCCGTGCTGACTCAGGTTTCAGATATTTTGAGATGAATTAACTCCTTCAGGTTAACTGTACCTGGCAAGGAATCACGGAATCTCAGAGCTGAAGTGGATGTTGACTGTTATTTTAGTCCCTTTATTTTGTAGATTATGTCACCAGAGACCAGACGGAGGGCAGGAAGTGAGTGGCCTTTGGTAAGGGCGGTCCTCCGAGCTGCGGGTGGCACTCCCAACGTGTTTCCATTCTCACTTCCTTCCTGAAACTTCCGCTGGTGTTCTTTACTCCGCCATCTTTGTGGTCCTCACTCACCTGCTGGTTCATCCTCTCTCTTGGCTCACATGGTGAGAGTGCCTTTTATTTTTCAGAGCATTTTGTAGACACTCAGGAGCCTCAAGAAGCCTCTAGGGTTGCTCTGCAGTTGTAGTTTGTCCATGGCAGATTTAACTCTAAGGTAAGGAGGTAAATGAAAAGCAAATGTTAGGTGTCTAGTCACATCGCTTTGTGAGCTTTCAGACAGAAAGGGGCTGTGTGCATTTGACTCGGTGTCCCCTGAGTCTGCCAGATCTCGGCACTTCTAGGTGCTCCAAGGACACTTGTCAACTTGCAGACTAAATGAATGAACTGTATAGATATGAGTTTGGCCATTTAAGGTTGTCTTATCAGGAGCTTTACAATGATGGTAATTATTCTTGCTCCCAGTATAATGACTTTTAAGTCCCATTATAAGAACTGCCTTCAGATTTAATTTACTAATCACTCCACATCTTTTATATCTAAAAAAAAACTACTTTAAAATTTACATTTGGATTTTATGGCCTAAGGAACACTTTTACATATACCATTATTTTTTGGTTCTCATAAAAATCCTATGAAGGAATTGTTATCCTTCCTGTTTTATAGATGAAGACACTGAGGCTGAGGAACGTTATGGATTTGCCTAAAGCTACAGGCCTGGTAGGTGTCTAAGCAGAGCACAATCCAGGTCTTCTGACGTGGAATCCTGAGCCCTTTTTTCTATACCACCCTGCCTCCCCACACCCAGACCTAATGTCCCAGGCTTGCGTCCCAGCTGTATTCTGCAGCGCTGAGAAAGACATCTGGTTATAACCAAAGATCAAATTAATTCACACTTAGAGAATGACGAGTTGCTACTGTCAAAACTATCCTGAATTTGCTAGAGCCCCTGATATCATTCTGAGGAATGAGTTAGTTCTGAAAAAGTCTTTTGCATAATGGCAGCTCTACAGTTATCAAGGTGTAACTCCCCAACCACGTGTATTCTTTTTCATAGGTGTATGTTTATAAGAGAGAGAGTGTGTGTGTTCTCTTTGGTTATTTTGGGGAATCTGAGGAGCAGAGAATAGGGACTTTGCTAATTACCAGATTTCAGACCTTTATTTTCTATTAGCCTATTTAACCCTTACATCACTGCAAATAAGTAAACTGAGATTCAAGGGTCTATGAGAGAACCCAGATCTCCCAACTCCCAGTCCATAGCTCTTTCTTCTGTGACTTACCTCATGTAGAACTATCCGGTCTTTATTCCCACCAGAGAGTCAGTGGGGAAACAGAAGGAAGGCGGAAATTCTAAATGCATCTCCCTGGTAGGACTGGAGGTAAACAATGCTCCCCAGTTTGGCTGGGGTGCCTGAGTCCTATTTACCTTCTGCTAATGATACCGAGGGTGGCACAGAGCCTGTGTGTGTGAAAGAGCCAGGAGTAAGAGGGAACAAGTTACCCTGATCTGTTTATATTGGATAAAAGCTTCGAAGCTTGAGAGTAGTCTGCATCTCAGCTCTATTTACTTTGCAAATAGAATAAAAGCCTCCTTGCATGTGCATCAGTGAGATGGGAACCAGTGAGGGAGGAAAAGGCTTGGGGAAGCAGTGGGTGGAGAGTATTTTTATACAGGCAAAAAGGTCTGTGAGTCTTGGATTCTAGCCTGGCTTCTGTCACTATTTATGTGTGACCTTGTGCAGACCACTGTCCCTCTCTGGCCTTTCACTGTCTGCAAAATTTTAGACCAGAGCCATGACTCTCATATTGGCAGCCAGTTGGCAGAACTGAGCCTAAGGGCATTTTATTTATTTATTTACTTTTTAAGCAGTGTTTTTGAAAAAATCAGGACTTTCCTGGTGGTCCAGTGCTTAAAACTGCATTATTCAGTGCAGGGGGCATGAGTTCGATCCCTGGTTGGGGAACTAAGATCCCAGAAGTTGTGCAGCATGGACAATAAATAAATAAAGGCGTGTTTTTTAAAAATAAATTTAGGCCTCCTTCATATTCCCCAGTTTGCAGGCCATACTATCCTTGCTAGATGTTACTTGCCCATTTATACAGGCATTTGAGATAGACAATTGGACTAGTTTCTTATAGAAGGCTCTAACATTATTTGGGAGAGATTGAAGGGAAAGATTGAAAGAGGGAGGAGAAGGGGATGACAGAGGATGAGTTGGTTGGATGGCATTGCCGACTTGATGGGCATGAGTTTGAGTGGGCTCTGGGAGTTGGTGATGGACAGGGAAGCCTGGCGTGCTGCAGTCTATGGGGTTGCAAAGAGTTGGACATGACTGAGCAACTGAACTGAACTGAATGTTATTTGACACTATCCATATACTCAGCTTGTTCATAACAGAATCTCTTTTTCCTCTTTGAATTTTTTTAAAATTTAGTTTCTGTTTTATGGGTTATAGTTGCTTTTGGAGAAGGGATAGGCTACCCACTCCAGTATTCTTGGGCTTTCTGGTGGCTCAGATGGTAAGAATTTACTTACAATGTGGGGGACCTGGGTTCAATCCCTGGGTTGGGAAGATCCCTTAGAGGAGAACATGGTAACCCACTCCAGTATTCTTGCCTGGAGAATCCCATGGACAGAGACCCCTACAGTCCACGGGGTCGCAAAGAGTCAGACACGACTGAGCATAGCACAGCACATAACTGATTTCCAGTGCTATGTTAGTTTCAGGTGTTCAGCTAAGTGATTGAATTATGCACATATTTATTCTTTTGTGGACTCCTTTTCCTTATAGGTTATTAGAAAGTATTGAATAGAGTTTCCTGTGCTATAAGTAAGTCCTTGTTGATTGTGTTATTGCTGTTTAGTTGCTAAGTCGTGTCTGGCTCTCTGGTACCGCATGGACTGTAGACCACCATGCTCCTCTATCCATGGGATTTCCCAGCAAGAATACTGGAGTGGGTTGTCATTTTCTTCTCCAGGGAATCTTCCCAACTCAGGGATCACAGTCATCTTCTCTATTGGCAGGCAGATTCTTTACCACTGAGCCACCAGGGAAGCCCTTGTTGATGATCTATTTTACATATAGTCGTGTGTATATGGTAACTTCATAAGAGAGTCTTGATGGACGTAAATGTGAGAAGTAGCGTAGTGTCCTGGCTAAGTGTTTGGGCTCCACAGTCAGTCTGCCTGCCTTTGAATCCCTGCTGTGCCGCTTGCCAGCACATCTCTGATCTGCAGTGTTGCCTCCATTCCCTCATCTGCGTAATGGACACAATCCCGAGAAGAATAAATAAATCAGTCTCTCCAAAGTGCTCAGAATACTGGCAGACACATCCTAAGTGGTCAGTGGTAGTTAGCCATCACTCTGATCACTATTAGGCCTTTTTATGAAATATGTGTATAATCGTAGCAAATCATCTTAAAATGTTTGGCTAAAATTTCCTTGATAAGATGGAGTGCCTGATATTATGAAATGTGTGTTACTAAGAACACAAGGGTCAGACACAGAGGACCATTTCTGAAAGGCTCTCCAAGCGAGTCATGTAAATAAATATGAAACCAATTGGTTTCCGGGATTCTTTTTATCTACAAATTTTCATTTGCTCATAACTCACTCAACCCCTGAGATGCTGGGAAAGGCTGAGTCTATGGCACTTTCCTGGGCCTGCTGGCTGACTTCCTGAGTGCCTGGTTCTTATTTCCACGGAGATCTGGGGCCCCTGTTCTTCTGGTCCTCAGATGTGGGTTTCGCTCTGTGGCTGGCCTGGCCTGGGCTAAGTGGTTCTGAGAATTCTGGTGTCGTGTTCACTGGAACAGCAGGTGGGGGAGAAGACTCACAGCGAAAACTCATCAAACGTAGCAAGTAGCTTCCCATCTATTTTTCATGTGGCGTGAAATAAAAGTAGATCAGATTAGGAAATGAAGGCGAAAATAATGTGTGTGAACCCTCTCTGCGAATCACTGTGGCCCTCTCGGGCTTCAATAATAAGCATGCCTGCTCGAGCACTTTGTTGATCATCAATTCTAAACTTCAGGCATGTTTATAACCCTGTTAATATGGCCAGACCCAGTAATGTGTGCAGAATTAGATGACTGAGCCACAGTTCTGGGAATACTTGCTTAAAGGCCAAAGCCGAGGCAACACTGGCCTTTTTTGAAAGCAGGAAAGGAGCAAGGGGGTGCGTGTGTGAACTGGCATTTGTAAAAAATTCTCCCTTGAAAACCT
The DNA here is from genome assembly GCF_963930625.1 of Muntiacus reevesi. NCBI lineage: Eukaryota > Metazoa > Chordata > Mammalia > Artiodactyla > Cervidae > Muntiacus > Muntiacus reevesi. Next base: position 119,810,515 of record NC_089253.1, on the reverse strand, counting down.
TTGGTCCTTAAGCAGGCGGGGGCTGACAGAGACAGTCCTGGGAACCTGGACAAACAAGTAACTAGCCTCGCAGAGAAGGATCACAGTCCTTAAGAAAAGGGAAAGAGAAAAGGGAAGGAAGAAAGGGAGGTGAGAACTCCCGGATAGCTGACTGCAGCTTTCTGCAGAAATGACCAGCGGCAGACTGCGTTGCCGCCTCTGCACGTGTTTTCTCCCGGGAAAGGCCACGGGCCCGACTTCCGCCCTCCTGGAGTGGGGCGCTCAATGAAGCGCTTGGAACAATGCCTTAATCTCCAGGGGTCTGTCTCCTGGGTTTTCCAAGCTTGGGAAACTGGTGTTGCCCCTCCTTGATTCACTTTGCTGAGTGTCTTGCGCTTTGCAATCTATAAGTGATCAATAGTGCGTGTACTTGAGGGTGGAAGAGGCCTTCCAGCTCCTTGCCTCCTGTTTCCTCCTAGAAGAACTTCTGTTTCCCGTGGGGGTGCTGGTGGTATTTTGGGCGGGACCATTCTCAGTGAAAGGCACTGTCCGGTGCATTAAGTATTGTTTAGCTCTCACTCCTGCCTGCTGAGTGCCTGCAAATCCTTCTGCATTTCCCAAAGCCTCCCACCTTGTTGGGGGCATTTAGTAATGATTGAAAAGAAAGCCCCGATAGAGGGATAGAGGTAACACTTCTCTGCCCCGCTCTCTCTCCTCTCCAGGGCGGGGAACAAGGACGTCTTTCATTAGAGAATCTAAGTGGCAGAAGCTGAGCCCCGCCTCTTGTTTGCCCTCCGGCCTGGCCTGCCTGATGCATTCCGGTCTCCCCTCTCCTGAGCAGGAAACCTCATGGGAGGCCAGAGGTTGTCCCGTGTGGCCTCTTACAGGGTCAGTAAGTCATGAAGTTCAAGGATGAAGCATTAGCAGACCTTTTGGGAGGGTCTTGCTTTCTTGCCACTTAGCAAAGAGGAAGGTGATGTTCTGTTCTTCGTCGTTTACCTTTTCTTCTATACAGAGGGAGAGTAAGGAGTGTTACTTCCCAACCGCCTCGAAACTCAATAAATGTACATTGGGGGTTGGTCAGCATCTTCTTTCCCAGTTCTCTGCCCGAGTCTGTAGCTGATCACCTTGCTCGTAGGAGGACGGCCAGAGGAACACCTGTTCATGGAGAAGGAGCACCTCTCTCTCCTTGTCCCTGCTGCCCTTGAGGAGGGACTTGTTAAGAGAGGGGTCAGGACAGTTTAGTGTTGGCTACCAGCGATTCAGGGAGCTTGGCCTGAATCCCACACGGACTTGAGACCTCTGCTTCTCCCTGCGGACTCTTCCTGACTCCAGGAACAGGAGAAGCTGGGGCTGAGTCAGGTCAAAGCCTCCTTTCCTAAATCTGAAGGTGGATGCAAGAGTGGGCTCTTCACAGAGCTGGGGAAATGAGGACAGTCGGCCTCCTCCTGAGTCCTCGGTGGGTGTTGCCAGCCAGGATGGAGCACGGGTCACATCATTCTACTCATGGCGCGTGTAACTGGGTGGGACAGGGAGGCCTGTGTGGGGCTGGAGAGAAATTGAGTGTGGCCTAAGCAGCAACTCCAGAAGAGCTTGGTCCACCCAGAGGCAGGAAACCCATGCCACTGGGGGTGTTCCCTAGTGCGTGAGTGCTGAGTCACTTCAGTCCTGTCTGACTTTTTGTGACCCTATGGACCACAGCCTGCCAGGCTCCTCGGTCCTTGGGATTCTCCAGGCAAGAATACTGGAGTGGGTTGCCATGCCCTTCTCCACAAGACCTTTCCAACTGAGGGATTGAACCTGCATCTCTTACATCTCTTGCTTTGGCAGGAGGGTTCTTTTTACCATTAGTGCTACCTGGGAAGCCCTAGATTGCAACAAAGCTGGGAAAAAATTATCTGGCAGAGCCTAAAATGGGGATCCTTGTTCAAACAATTTTTTCCCAGCTTCGTTGAGATATAATTGACATATAACATGTGTAAGTTCAAGGTGTACAAAGTGTTGATTAGATACGCTTATATATTGCAATATAATTACCACGGTGAAGTTAGCTAACACCTTCATCACATCAGGTAATTATCATCTCTTTCTTGCAGTGAGAACATGTAAGATCTCCTCTCCTAGCAACTTTCAAGGGTACAGTACAGTATTGTTATCTATAATCGCCGTTCTCTGCACCAGATCCCTAGAATTTATTCATCTTTTAACTGGAAGTTTGTACTCTGTGACCAATGTTTCCCTTTTTCCCTACTCCTCTGGGTCTTGGTAACCACCATTCTATTTCATGCTTCCGTAAGTTCAACTTTCCAGGATTCTGAGTGTGAGAACATACAGTATTTGTCTTTCTCTGTCTGCCTTATTTCACTTAGCATAATGTCTCCAAGGCTCACCCACGTTGTTGCAAAGGGCAGGGCATCCTCCTTCCTCACGGCCGGATGATATTGCATTGTATATGTTTGATTGTGTGTACTCAGTCACTCAGGTGTGTCGGACTCTTTGCAACCCCATGGATTGTATCCGGCCAGGGTCCTCTGTCCATGGGATTTCCCAGGCAAGAATACTGAAGAGGATTGCCATTTCCTTCTCCAGTGGATCTTCCAGACCCAGGGATCAAACCCGGGTCTCCCACATTGCAGGCAGATTCTTTTACTGTCTGAGTCACTAGGAAAGCCATTGTATATATACATTTCAACTTTGGAGGAAGGAGAGTGAGAATAGGATGGGACAGAGGGAAAGGTTAAGGAGAACATATTTTCTGTACACTTGCTTTGGTTCTCATCATCAGGGAAGCTTTGAAGCACAAATTGCATATGAAACATGATCCTCCTGAGCAAGGCTCTGGAGGTGGTGGGATATGGTAGTTATGGCTTAACCAAAGGCATTTCTACAGAGGAGGGAGCTGTGAGCTGATAGCTAGCCAATGCACAGCAACTAGGACACTTATACCTGCAGGTGAAACATCTGAGCGAGTGAAAGTTGTATCTACTTTATGGGGGTCGCATGACTATTAACAGTTGTGACTTAGCCCAGAGCAAGTCCTTATATCAGGCAGTCCCAGGAAGAGGGACTGTAAACTGGATATAGTTATGTCTCTTATGAAGAGTGGCCAGGCATTCATTCCTAGGCAACACATACACATGTAAGCCATCATTGCTTTCTATATCTGTAAAACTGTATCTTTAAAACCTCTCTCTCACACTTGTCATTCAGACATTGCATTTACCATGAAACTCAAATCATGGCACTTACAAGTAAAACTGATGGTCTTGTTTGTAAATTAAAGCTCACAGATTTTCACCCAAGAGAGATGGCTGATGACTCCCAAGAGAAGAATCTTAAATCTAGCCTGGAGAATGCAGATTCCACAAGGTAGATCTTCCCTAGGCCCTCACTGATATGAGCAGACCCATCTTTTGCTGAACCTAACCAACACAGATGCCACACTTAAATTGTGTGAGAAACCCAGTTAATTGTGTCTGCTGTGCTAAATCCATGATATTTCATAGGTATCCTCTGTGTATGCAACCCAACCAGATTTACTGATTGAGCCAGGTCTTCTGTGACCAATACTATCTTCTATAAGGATCACATTGCAATGATCTTTCTCTATGTCTCTTTTACTTTTAGAGATAAGTCAAGGGTAATGCTTGGAGGAGGCAATGGCTACCCACTGCAATATTCTTGCCTGGAAAATCCCATGGACACAGGATCCTGGCAGACTACAGTCCATGGGGTCGTAGAGTCAGACATGGCTGAGCAACTAACACACACACACACACACACACACACACGCACACAATGGTAATGGTATATTTTGGGTCAGACTGAATGGAAACTTGTTCACTCCTCATTTTGTCAAACAGTGTACTCACCGCCTCACTTGGCTCCCTTTTCTTCTTAACTGCATTAGGGTGCCCCGAGCCTTTTCCCTGTTTCCAGTCCGCCTCTACCTCCAGTAGCCAAGTTGTCCTCTCATCCATTAGCTGCCTGTTACAAGATTTCCACTTATCCTATCAAAACTGCTCTGTCTTCTGCCCCATTCCCTTAGGGTCCTACTTTCTGTTAACCTGATAACATGTGGCATCGTTATATGCATTTGTTCAGCAGAAAAGAATCTGCCTGCAGTGCAGGAGATGCAGGAGACCTGGGCTCGATCCCTGGGTCAGGAAGATCCCCTGGAGAAGGAAATGGCAACCCACTTCAGCATTCTTGCCTGGAAAATCCCAAGGACAGAGGAACCTGGTGGGTATTGGTTTATGGGGTCGCAAAGAGTTGGACACCACTGAAGCGACTGAGTTCCAGAAAAACATCTATTTCTGCTTTATTGACTACGCCAAAGCCTTTGACTGTGTGGATCACAATCAACTGTGAAAAATTCTGAAAGAGATGGGGATACCAGACCACCTGACCTGCCTCTTGAGGAACCTGTATACAGGTCAGGAAGCAACAGTTAGAACTGGACATGGAACAACAGACTGGTTCCAAATAGGAAAAGGAGTATGTCAAGGCTGTATATTGTCACCCTGCTTATTTAACTTATATGCAGAGTACATCATGAGAAATGCTGGGCTTGAAGAATCACAAGCGGGAAGCCAGATTGCTGGGAGAAATATCAATAACCTCAGATATGCAGATGACACCACCCTTATGGCAGAAAGTGAAGAAGAACTAAAGAGCCTCTTGATGAAAGTAAAAGAGGAGAGTGAAAAAGTTGGCTTAAAGGTCAACATTCAGAAAACTAAGATCATGGCATCTGGTCCCAACACTTCATGGGAAATAGACAGGGAGACAGTGGAAACAGTGTCAGACTTTATTTTTTTGGACTCCAAAATCACTGCAGATGGTGACTGCAGCCATGGAATTAAAAGATGCTTACTCCTTGGAAGGAAAGTTATGACCAACCTAGATAGCATATTAAAAAAGCAGAGACATCACTTTGCCAACAAAGGTCCGTCTGGTCAAGGCTATGATTTTTCCAGTGGTCATGTATGGATGTGAGAGTTGGACTGTGAGGAAAGCTGAGCGCCGAAAAATTGATGCTTTTGAACCGTGGTGTTGGAGAAGACTCTTGAGAGCCCCTTGGACTGCAAGGAGATCCAACCAGCCCCTCCTAAAGGAGACCAGTCCTGAGTGTTCATTGCAAGGACTGATGCTGAAGCTGAAACTCCAGTATTTTGGCCACCTCGTGCGAGGAGTTGACTCACTAGAAAAGACCCTGATGCTGGGAGGGACTGGGGGCAGGAGGAGAAGGGGACGACAGAGGATGAGATGGCTGGATGGCGTCACTGACTCGATGGACATGAGTTTGAGGAAACTCTGGGAGTTGGAGGCCTGGCGTGCTGCGATTCATGGGGTCGCAAAGAGTCGGACACGACTGAGCGACTGAACTGAACTGAACTGAAGCGAATGGGCACACACGCACGCTCATTTGCACAAGACCAGCTCCCAGATGAAATGCAAGGGATTTGCTTTGCAAATGTAAATCAAACAAGCATACATTAAACATAAATTTATATTGCTCAAGAAAGGAAAGAGGAGAACAAGACGACTTTTTCGGGGATGGTGGGAAAGGAAACTATAGCACCCAGGGTGCAGATGGAGGTGTCTGAGGGGGAAACCCACCCAAGAGCAATGAAGAACAGGAGACTCAGAAACAAAATGAGAGAAGGTTTACCAGACAAACCAGAAAGGTTTGGGGTTGCGGATATCATGCAGATAAAGGAAAAAGCATGACCTAGGAATTTAAAAAAAAACAGGTATGACATATTCAGTTTACTACATAGTAGCTAATGTGATCTTGGACAAATTATTTAACTTCTCTGGGTCTCTGTGTGTTGTTTTGTATGTTTAAGGGATGCTGATAATCACGTCATGGGTTGTTAGACAGTTGGATCAGATAACGCATGTGAAACACTTAGAAGAATGACTGACACCCAGAAGGGACTACCTAAATGCTGCTTTTCTCCTCTCCCTTAGTGAAGGCATGCTGGATGTCAGAACCTGAGAGAGGACCCATCCATCTATAGTACTAGAGTGTTGAGGAAAAACTAACTTCTGCCTGAGATTGGAGCTATCTCGGGAAACTGACATTAAAGTGTTCCTCCTGCGTGGAGTCTTAGCCACTGGCCCACCAGGGAAGACACTTCCTTCCTCTTAGATACTGGTTTCAAGCTCGCTTTTCACAGCTTCTAACAAGTAGTGGAAGATTTTTAGTTCCATGACCTCTCTCCCTGCAGTCGGGATGGATCATCCAATAAAGCAAAATCTTTAGGGCAATAAAGTCAAAAGGAGAAGAAATTTTCAGAGGTAATCATTAGGTTGAAAATCTAGTTCCTGAAAAATAAAAGAATATATTTCTGAGTATTAGTGCTGACTATCCAGAAAAAGGGCTTCCCAGGTGGCTCAGTGGTAAAAAATTCACCTGTAATGCAAGAGATGCACGCAGGTTAAATTCCTGGGTCAGGAAGATCCCTTGGAAGAGGGCATGGCAGCCCACTTCAATATTCTTGCCTGGAAATCCTATGGGCAGAGGATCCTGGCAGACTACAGTCCATGGGGTCACAGAGAGCTGGACACTACTTGGTGACTAAACAAACAATCTAAGAAAAGAGTTTAGGTGGATTAAAACGGAAGCAGAGTGGAGCTAAGGTCACATGAGTGTTAGCGGACAAAGCTGGTACCTGTAGCTGAGAAAGATGGTGAGCTCCGGAGATTAAGTGTGTGAATGTTGGAGCTAAGCCAAGTTTGTTTCAGATCTCCATTTGGCAATTAGCTGATGTTATGGCTTCATTCCTAATCCCTGTCTCAGTTTGCTCATCTGCAAAATGGGGACAATTGATGTTCCTATCCTGTAAGACTGTTGTAAGGATAAATGAGATAATACACATGTACTCATATATTGTGTCAGTCAGTCAGTTCAGTCGCTAGTCGTGTCTGACTCCTTTTGACCCCATGGACTGTAGCACATGAGGCCTCCCTGTCCATCACCAACTCCTGGAGTCCACCCAAACTCATGTTCATTGAGTCAGTGATGCCATCAAACCATCTCATCCTCTGTCATCCCCTTCTCCTCCCGCCTTCAATCTTTCCAAACATCAGGGTCTTTTCCAATGAGTCAGCTGTTTGCATCAGGTGGCCAAAGTATTGGAGTTTCAGCTTCAACATCAGTCCTTCCAATGAACACTCAGGACTGATCTCCTTTAGGATGGACTGGTTGAATGTCCTTGCAGTCCAAGGGACTCTCAAGAGTCTTTTCGAACACCATGGTTGAAAAGCATCAATTCTTCCGTACTCATCTTTCCTTATAGTCCAACTCTGATATACATGACTACTGGAAAAACCATAGCCTTGACTAGATGGACCTTTGTTGGCAAAGTAATGTCTCTGCTTTTTAATATGCTGTCTAGGTTGGTCATAGCTTTTCTTCCAAGGAGCAAGCATCTTTTAATTTCAAGGCTGCAGACACCATCTTCAGTGATTTTGGAGCCCCCCCCAAATAAAGTCTGACACTGTTTCCACTGTTTCCCCATCTGTTTGCCATGAAGTGATGGGACCAGATGACATGATCTTAGTTTTCTGAATGTTGACCTTTAAGCCAACTTTTTCACTCGCCTCTTTCACTTTCATCAAGAGGCTCTTTAGTTCCTCTTCACTTTCTGCCATAAGGGTGGTGTCATCTGCATATCTGAGGTTATTGATATTTCTCCCTGCAATCTTGATTCCAGCTTGTGCTTCTTCCAGCCCAGCATTTCTCATGATGTACTCTGCATATAAGTTAAATAAGCAGGGTGACAATATACAGCCTTGACATACTCCTTTTCCTATTTGGAACCAGTCTGTTGTTCCATGTCCAGTTCTAACTGTTGCTTCCTGACCTGCATACAGGTTCCTCAAGAGGCAGGTCAGGTGGTCTGGTATGCCCATCTCTTGAAAAATTTTCCAGTTTATTGTGATCCACACAGTCAAAGGCTTTGGCATAGTCAATAAAGCAGAAATAGATGTTTTTATGGAACTCTTTTGCTTTTTCGATGATCCAGTGGATGTTGGCAATTTGATCTCTGGTTCTTCCTTTTCTAAAACCAGCTTGAAAACATAGAAATTCACGGTTCATGTATTGCTGAAGCCTGGCTTGGAGGATTTTGAATATTACTTTGCTAGCGTGTGAGATGAGTGCAATCGTGCAGTAGTTTGAGCCTTCTTTGGCATTGCCTTTCTTTGGTATTGGAATGAAAACTGACATAGCACACTCCAAATGATAAAATATTATTTTCAATATACTTGTGCATTGATGACCCTGTGTAACTCTTTCCTTGGCTACAGCATCTGGCCATAGAATGATTTATTCATCACAACTTCTGGCTAAGTGTAAGGCCTGCTGAAGAATCATTAAAAAGAAAGAGCTCTAGGCTTGAGGGTCTGAAGTGGCAATGGAGATTAGAAAACATGGGTATTAGAAAGGTAGATGAGTCATGAATTCCGCTTTGGACAGTCAATGTCTAGTTATTCATCAATTTATGCTCTGATTCAACAAATGTGATTGCATCCATATATGTGTGAGATGCTGGGGATGCAGCACTTAAGAAAGTTGTGATACTAACAGAGAAAGAAAAGGCAAAATTTTGATCAGGACCACAAGGGCATGAAGGAAAAATCAGGATAATGTTAGAATTAAAGATGAGGGAAATCTTTCTTCAGTGGAGACATAAACAGACCTGAAGGATAAACAGGAGTTAAACAGGCAAAGTCTGAGGGAAGAGCAAACATTATATCAGGGACTCAGAGGCAGGAAAGACCCTCGTGGGTTTGGAGGGAATTAGGACCAGCTTACATGGAGCAGAGAGAAGGAGGGAGAGAGAGATGTGTGAAAATACAGCTGGTGAGGCAGGTATGGCCTGATCCTACTGGTCCAGCAGATAATGTCAGTGATTTTAGATTTATTTCTAAGAGTCACAAGAAGTTAATGAAAGGTCTATGGGAAAAAATAATGCTTTCTATAATTTTCCTCAGCCAGTATTTTGAGTGTAGTTGCAGGAGGTCCAGCCAGCTAAGATGTTGTAGAAGGGACAGAGGACAAGGTCTTCACCATTAATTCCCACTGACGCCAGGCCCCAGACATCATGGGCAGTGTGGTCAGTGAGACAGTGGGGGGAGATTCTTATCCTCAGAAATAGATGTGGATGGTCCCCTATGACAGGCGTATGGCTCAGACAAGGATCAGGGAGGAGGTGGAACTTGATCTGAGTTGCGTTGTCCTCAAGTCTCTATGCACAGCGGTCTAAAATGATCCAGAGAGTATTTTGAATCCATGCAGAAAATGCATCAACAGGATAGCCAGCAACTGTTAAAAATCGCCCTCTATATCCATAATTTGATTTTGAGTGACCATCCATGGCAAGAGGCATATTATTCAATAACAGATTTAAAAATCACTTTTTTTCAATCATTTCTTTTGACTGATAGCAGTAACAACCCTAATTTTTTTCAATGATTACTATATCCCAGGAATTGTAGAAACTGCTTTACACACATCATTTTATTTAAACTTCACAGCAATTTTACAAATTAGTTGTTACTAAGCCCTTTCATAGATGAGAACACTAAGGACTAAATTAAGAAGAAATAGCTCATAAATGGTAGAGCTGGACTTAAACTCAGGTTTACCTGAGTTTCATTTTCATTTCATGAGTAACTAAAAAAAATGTATAAATAAATAAAACTCGATGGAGCAAAATATCCCAACATTGATTACCTCATTTTGTCCTAATATTGATTGCCTTATCCTGCCGTAATGCTTCCCAGATAAAGACGAGGAGACCAAGAGGTTAGGGAACTTAGAAGATATGGAGACTTCAACTTAGGCCACATTGAAAAGAACCAAGAGAGACAGGTGAAATTAATTTTATTTTTATATTTTATTTGACCCAACATTTCTAATGTGTCATTTCAATGTAGAAACAACATAATAATTATCAGCACAGTATTTTGCATTCCTTTTTCATGCTTACTCATTGCCCATTTGTATCCTTACCTCACATAAAACAGTCGTATTTCAAGAGCTTGGCACGTGGTAGCCTCTTTGTGAGTTCTCTCTTGTTCCTAACTCTCAATCACAAAATCTGGAGGATATCTACTTCAAAATCTCTGCATTAAATTCAGGAGACTATTTCCAGTTTGCTTAGTTATGCATTACATAGTCAAGGGGCGCTTATTTTCTTATCTAATTACATTCCATAGATCAGAGTTCAGAGAATTTTCCTTTTCTGAGTCATGGACAGAGGAGACCATAAAGCATCCTGAATGGCAGGGTGACTCAAGCCTTGCTCCCTCATGGGCATCAAGAGTGGATGGCACATTTACCGATGAGCGCAGATAAGCACTGAGGTCTGTGTGTATGAGAGGAAAGTTCGCTGGTTTTATGGATCCTATTGTCAGAATGATTGGAAAGAGACAGCAAATTTATCTGGGAGGGAGATCTGGTTCCCAGTGGAAGATAGAATGAATAGTTAATGTCACCTTTATTACATGATTAGCTTGTTTTTAGCTTTTAAAATTATAGCCGAACATCAGGACAGGAGTTGGCTTAGATTAGAAGCTGAGCTTGAAAATGCTACTTTGGTCTTTCTGCCCAAATTTCTCTGGGAAGGACTGCTCAGCACCCTTCATTCCCTCATTCTTCTTCAATTTCCCTCCTTTTGGAACCACCTCCACTTCATTTGCGAGCTGATTTCACGATGGGGCAGAAATGTCAATCAATCGTTTGGCCATCAGTAGGCGAGCATCCCCAATCTACGTTAGTCGGCTGGGCTGGTCTCCAGAACATCATCTCCTACACATGAATTATTACTGAAACATTACTGCTGTCAGCACATTCTGTGCTATACAACTTCCTATTATTATTTTTTTGGCGGACAACATTGAAATTTTAAGCAGTTCAATCTTGCTTAAGTAATGTGAATTTGGTGGCTCTAGAAACAACTTTTGCCTCATTGGTGAGAATCCACCCACAACAGTGGGTAGGCTTACATGCAGGCAGGGAGTGAGGTCTGGTACAAATGGAAACACAGAGATGGCTTTGATTTGTTTTCCCTTTTCTGATTTCACCCACTTCCCACCCCTACTTCTCCTTCCCTGTATTGTCAATGGCAAAATGAGGCTTCTTGTCTCCTGACGTTTGGGTAACGGGGTAGAAGTGGAAGGAGCGAGGATAAATCAGCTTGACATCAGGGTCATGTAGTGTAGCTCAGGTCTTCTCTCTCCGAAGAACTCGTGTGCCCAGGACCCCTGAGTGCAGCCAGCTGTCTCTGTGATTCATCTGGACTCTACATTATCATGGGGGTAATAGATCTAGCTTGGAAACTCACAAACAGAATGGGATGGCTTTTGTCTCTTTTAAAACTCTGGCAAAACGGGTCATTTATCATTCTGCAGTGTGTGTGTGCGTGTGCATGCGCGTATGTGTGTGTTTAATAGAGACTTTGGGGAGCATAGGGCCACAGTTGGAATTCAGTTGCTAACATTGGGTAGGGGACGTCTGTTAAATCAGGTGGATCAGCCAAAAGTCCAGTTATACTTGACCAGGAAGACCAGAGTAGGCTGGTGGCCAAGAGCAATTATATGGAAAAGAACTAATATGCCAGAGGTACCAAAAAAGAGAGAGAAAGAGAGAAAATTTCAAATTCTAGGCCAAATGTCAGAAACCAGTGGAGGTACAGAAGCTCAGAAATGGAACCCCAGGAAGCGAAAGCGGGGATGTGATGAGCGTGGTGCTGGAAATGAGGACTTGGGCTGCTGAGGCAATCCTTGGCCTTGATACCGGGCTCTTCATATCCTTACTTATGGGCGGGAACTAGGGTTAGCTAGCTTAGGACACAGAGGAAAACACAGTGAGTGTAACCGCCTCGGGCAAATTGAGGAGGTAGAAAGAGAGATGACTCCTGTGGCTGGTATTTGCTTCTCTTTGCACTCTGCTGAGGAGTGTAACGTTAGACAAGCTCTGGGCGCCATGGCCCGTCTCCCTGATTTCTCTCTCTGGAATCTCACATGTGTAGTTTTTTTTTTCTTTTTTTACCATGAGTGTGCTTAGACAAATGTTTGGGTTATAGAAGCACTTTCTCATAGGGTCGTGTGATCTCACCCCATACATCTTGTCTAAATGTCTCTGTGGGAGAAGGAGAGGGTGGGATGTTCAGAGAGAACAGCATTGAAACAAGTATACCATCAAGGGTGAAACAGATCACCAGCCCAGGTTGGATGCATGAGACAAGTGCTCAGGGCTGGTGCACTGGGAAGATCCAGAGGGGTGGGGTGGGGAGGGAGGCGGGAGGGGGGATTGGGATGGGGAACACATGTAAATCCATGGCTGATTCATGTCAGTGTATGGCAAAAACCATTACAATATTGTAAAGTAATTAGCCTCCAACTAATAAAAATAAATGAAAAAAAAAAAAAAAAAAGTCTCAATCCCTGTTTCTCCCCAGTGAAGAGTCTCACTTTTGACTGTAGGTCACTCCATTCCTGAGCCAAATTCAGGAATGTAGGTAGGACCCATGCAAAAATCCTTCACCCTGCACTGAGTTGGGAGAAGAATCAATCCGCTTTGTGAGACCTTGGATCAAGCAATTTAGCTACATAGGCTCCTGGTTTTCCAGGAGTTCTAGCTTTCTCCTAGGTGGACCTTGGATCCCATGACCTATTCCTGGGGACTTAAGTAAGCCTTCACATTATGGAGCTTCTCACTCTTTTCCAGTGTAGGGTTGGTCCACAGCGCACTCTGCTAAGGTCTTGGACTTTTTCTAAAACCAGTCACCTCTGGGGCTGTCCTCAGGGGAAAGGCCTCCTTGATCTTGAACTGAGCTTTGTCTCTGGTCGTTTTCACTGGGGGTGTAGGGGAAGGAGTGTGGGGGTGGGCCCTGCCCTCTAGATTGGCCCCTACTTTAATCCTCAAGTCCTAGGCAAACTGTTGCTGGCTAGGTCACCTCTGATGATTGTTCAGATTCCAATTATGGATATTTATGTTTTCTTTTCAAAAGCATAATAACACTCCATGCCAGTTTATCTTGGTAAACCTTAAATCTTTGTTTAGTTCCCTGGAAAACAGAGCCTGAGGTATAACTTATGGCAAATGCTTTATGGTGTGTTCATGGAAGAGGTGATCCCAGAGAAGCAGGATGAAGGTGGAAAGGAAGAAAATGAAATACAAGGTGGCACATGGTCAAACAGGCCGCGGCTTCACCAGAGAACGTGGCCACGTGTGCCGACCCAGATCCTAAAATCAGAGTTACTCAGTCCTGTCTGATTGTTTTGCAACCCTGTGGATTATAGTCCACCAGGCTCCTCTGTCCATGGATTTCCCAGGCAAGAATACTAGAGTAGGTAGCCATTCCATTCTCCAGGGGATCTTCCTAACCTGGGCTACCTGTATTGCCGGCATATTCTTTACTGTCTGAGCCACCAGGGCTAGGTATATTTGCCTAAAAGAGTTGACATTGATGAATGCATACCTTAAAGGAAAAACCGATTTCTTATATATATTAACTCGTTTGCTCTTAGCAGTAATGCTATCAGTAGCTCTGTTTCACGTCAGAGGAGATGATGTACAGAGATGATTGAAGGTAGGTGAAACAACATTTGAACTCAGAGTTTGGCTATAGAGCCTATGTACCCAACCATACCATCGTATTTCATGTTGACTTTCAGTACAATGAGCTGTTTTTGTAAGTTAAATATTCCTCAGTATACATGTAGCAGCAGCCCTGGTAAAGGGACGCCGGACTCCTATCAAACCTACTGGGGGTTTGAAGCATAGATGTGCAAAATTAACGTGCTTATGAATGAACTCCCACAAGGAGAGTAGGTCTAAATCTTGACTTAGGCATGCGTAGGTTAGAAAGTTCCTATAGGTGATTCTTATCAGCCATGAGGGCTTAGAACCATGTTTACATCTTTCCACCTAGACCGAAGCTAGGAAGTAAAGCTGGGACAGATATCCCAACATTCTTGGTAATGGAGTAGAGGAGGTTTTCCCTAGCTCATTGAACCAAATGCTACATCCTCTTTCTTAATCTCTTTGCCAGCAGCCTCTTGGTGGTGCTGGTACTGTGTATGTGTCTGCGTGTGCATGTGTGTGCATGTGTGTGTGTGCATAAGTCTTTCTGGCCTCCCTGTATTTTGCTCACTGCAGTTCTGTTTGGATAAATATATATGCCCTGAAATGTTTCAAGGAACATAAATAGGATATGTTGAATTTGACAGAATATCACAAAATATTTCTGTTCACACTGGGTTTTGTTATTCTCCTTAGAAATACACGTGTGTTGACACACACAAACCCTCCAACCTTACTTGTGTGTGTGAAGTTATTTGACAATGTTCCTAACATTTAATAAATGTTATCTAGATCCAGGGCTGTTCCTTAGGAACATAGTACAAAGAATGTCTTAAAAGGCATTAGTAATACACTCTTGACAGATGATGCTGTAACAAGCTGTTCCTAGAACAGATTCATTGTAACACAGAGATAATGTTAGAACAATGGATTTTATTCTCACCAAATGCACATACCGGAAAGAAAAACAGTTAATGATTGTAGAGTCTGACGTGTGTGAGCATGTGTGTATGTGTATATGTTTGTGCACGCAGAAGGCAAATGAAAAGGGCTTTGCTATTTAAACCCTCCAGATAAAAGCTGGGGAGTCAGGTCTTGGTGTGTAAATCTCGCCACCTGTGTGGTCACCCTTAGTCACTAACCTGGTGAGTCACTAAAACCTAAAAGTAGAGTATATGATCGTTTACAGGTGAGGGAACTGGGACAAGTAGAGACCAATTACTAACTGGAGATAAAGCTAGGATTTTACCTTTAGGTTAGACCTTCCAGCAGCTTCTCAGGCCTACGTGGTAAATTTTTAAGGTGCTCAGGAGAACTCTTTAAGGCAAGGCCTTTGTGGCTGTGTCTCTCACTGGCTAAGAAATGTGTTTTTATAATGCAGATTCCCCAATTCTTTGGACTCTGAATTGAATATCTGATTATACAGTCCTGTGCGGTCTTGATCTTATCTTCTGCAATCATGAGGAATTGGACAAATAAGCAAATGTTGTCCTCAGTTTCACAAAAGGGGAAATGTGAATGATAAAAATTAAAGGCCAGTGACCTTGATATTCACTCTTAGAAAAATCTTAGAGTGTATTATTAAGCAGATGGTCTGTGAACACACAAAATATAAAGAGATGACTATTAGAAGCATCCATGATTTCCTACAAGAAAGCCATGCTAAATGGCCTTAGCTCCTATTTTGATATCTTCACTAGTCTGGCAGACAGGAATGGTGGTGGTGGGGTGGGTGGTAGAGAAACAGAATAACAGTATAGTTAAACTCTGACAGAGTTTCTCCTGGTATCGTCTGGAATGACCTGGAAAATACAGGCTGTAGATTTAAGGCTGATAGTGCAACACCATTCAAAAGAGGGTTGATCTCTGGAATGATAGCTAAGGGGAGGGAGGTCTCCAGCAGCATCTTAAAGGTTTTTGCCTGTCTCTGTCATGTTTCAAGAATTTATCAATGACTCAGATGAAACACTGACTCTGCGCTCATCGAATTTGTGATGACGTGAAGCAGAAGTCAGCTAATATGACAAACAATACAAACAAGTTTCAAAAGATCTTGATATCTTGAAAGATAGGTTGAAATTAGCAAGATATATTTTACAAGGATAAAAGTAGAGCCTTAGTTTTCAGGTTTGAGAGGCAGCTTGATTTCGCAAATAGAGGATAAGGAAGAATTGGTTTGAATATAGTTCATAAAAGAAATATTGGGGTGAGTTTCAGATGACCACAGACTTTACCAGGATATACACGGATATTTCTCTGCCCTGTTATTTATACGTATATGAATAACATGAGGGCCTGCCCTCTCTTCTCCTAGTCGGAGTTGCTCAGAGCCCTCTAGTCAGCTCTGGGCAACATACTTGGGAAGGACAGAAGAATGGGGACCAGAATGCTGAGAAATGTCTGGGTATCTTGTCAACAAAAGATTGATTGCGCTGGCAATGAATTTAGAAAGAGAACACTCCAGGAAGCAATAACAGCTGGCTTTAGGTATTTGAAAGTGTCCCATGGAGAGGATGAATTGGATTATTCAGTTGTGTTCCAGAGGACAGACCTGGGGTCCGTGAATCGTAGGAAAGGGAAATGGATATGGACTCAACATACAGAAGATTAGAAAAATAGCTGGCAGCATCTAGATGTGGACAAGGCAGACTTCCAAGTTAGCTGGCTCCTGATCACTGACAGGCTTAAGAGCAGAGGTTAGGTGACCAGCTGAGGACCAGACGCTGCTGCTAAGATTCTTGCACAGAATGGGTGGGCGGGCTAGGGGATCGCCCTGATGGCTCCCAGCTCTAGGATTACAGTTTGTTCTCTGAGTCAGGCCACCTCTGCTGACCCCTAAAGGATGCTTGATCCTGATTATGGAAGCCCCTGTCACACTGTCCACCCCCCAACTCCGTAACTCTATAGGAGAAGAAGAAAAAGGGGAAATAAATAGCTTTGGGGAGAATTGGGGTTGTCAGAAAGTTCGGTTTGTTCCAGGGTCTCGGCTTTGAGCTCTACAGAGAGCAGCTGCCCCTCCAGACAGCCCAGATGCCAGAGGAGACTCCTGTACTTCAGATGAAAAGGAGAACGGCCGCTTCTTTGAAGTGCATGTATCAAAGCTTTAATAAGAGCTAATAAAACCGTTATGTTGGGTTCACATCTCCTGAGAATAACAAGTCAAAGCCTCCCTGAGGAAAGAAACTGTTATGTAACTGTTCTTATGATTTCCACTTTCCCCACATCAATCCTTAATTAAAAGACCACAATAATTATTTTGTATTCATTGTAGAATATTAATTAAATCTTAATTGATCTGTCTAGTTTTTTTTTTTCTTTTTGCAGCAATGAAGTGGCTAAGAACTGAACACAAGGTCGAGCCACCTGCATGAACACCTGGGCAGGGGGCCCCTGGGAATCTTTCCTGTCCCACGGCTTCTGACAGCGTGGCAGTGAATTCTTTCATCCGTAAAGTGTTCAAATTTCCAGAACCATTTTGCCCAGACAAGGACAGGTCACTTCTCAGAGTTCCAGGGGCATGGACTGCTACTCTTTGGAAGAAGGGACCATCTGCGGGCATCCAGAGTAAAGAGGAAGGCTTGCAGCTCGAATACCCAGAACCGGAGACCGCCCAGGTAACCAGCATCAGTGGACCAGGAGAGGTTTTGTGGAAAGGAAGAAAAACCTAGGAAAACTGATGGCTTCTGTGCCAGTTACATGCTAGGAAGTGGGTGTTACGATCCTGATTACCCAGCTGAAGAATCCAAAGAAAACATTTCCATCCCATGGTTGTTCAAGGTCACATACATTTTCAACGGCAGGGCTGGGATTTGAATTTCAGCCTAATTGGTTCTCACTACCCCACATAGACTCTAAGTGTGTATATTTCTCAGTCCATGAGGAGCGACCAGTGGGATGCTTTCCAGAGTGGGGCATATGAACTCACCTGTGAAAAGGTCTCAAACACCAAGCTGCCACCTGCCATTCAGGTTCCCCTGGGATCAAAGGAGCCGTGTGCAGCCAGGCAAAAGAGGGGCTCAAGCCAGAGAGTCCTGGGGACAGTGAGCACTCATAGTGACAGAAGGATGTGCTCCCCCCAGCCCGGAGCTCTGGGGGATCCTCAGGCCGAAGGGCAGTGCAAGGGAGCACAAGGCCAGAAGGGACTGGAGTCTAAGAGTCAGCTGCAGAGATGGAGACTGGGAGGACCCCTTCCTGGTCACAGCCAGTTGACCAAACCCTCAGGGAAGGAAGAGACCCATTCCTGTGATGAGCCAGCAACTGTCCTGAGTCAAGGAATTGGAGAGGAAGAAGGGGGACGTGGGGGGCGGACAGAGCTGAAGGGGGTGGTTGTGAGAAGCAGGGACGCAACTTGGATCCTGCTCTTTCTGGAGGGAAAGGAGCCACTCCTGACGTCATTTTTGATTCGTGGGACAAATTGCAGTTTATCTCACTTGTCTGCTTTTGGTGCCTAAGAATTTAAATATTGCTGTGTTTGGGGGATAAAACGGAAATGCAGATTTTACTCTTGCCCAGTAACTGGGCACCATAATCAGGGCAGAGGAGAAGTGGGTTTTGATGAGAAAATTCCAGGTTACTTGAATCCTCATTCCCCCGAGCAGGATGGAAGATACTGGCCCAGCTGGAGGTGCGTCAGGGCCTGGGAGGAGGTCCCGCATTGTCAGCCCTCTCCCAGGCCCTTCTGGACCATGTTCTGAGGAAGCAGGTTGCCCATCAGTGCAGCAGGGAGGCGGCTTGGGACCCAAAATCTTGGTGCATTCACACTCACATCTGTTTATCTGACCGAAGTACCCTGCGGGCAGCCTGCATTTCACGTTTCTTTCTGCTCACAGCACAGGGGCAAAATAGCTGAACTCTTTCTTCATATTAATCCTTTGGATCTTTCAAATTCCCCAAGTTCTCAGAGTCAGTTGGGAAGCAGGGGGTGATATAATCCTGGAGAATCTGGAAGCCTTGACTCTGGAGCTTCCCCACAAGCCTGGCCTGATTCTGCTCTCAGTGACTGATCGGAAGGACCGAGGTAACCATCACAGCTTTTCAAGACCATCAGGGACGGGAAAAATGATGAGAGGAAAGAGTTTGGGAAAAGCGTCCGCTCAGGGCAGGTGTTTGGCAGCTTACGCTCCTTCTGTGTGTTCCATGTTGTCTGCCTAGGGCCAATGCCTGGGTTCCCATGGCGCCTGGGGACAACTGCGCGCACCTGTTTCCTAGGCTGTCCTTTGTGCTCAGCCTCCTGCAAGTCAGCACAGCCGCTTCTCAGGCAGACCCCGCCGTGCTAGTGCGTAGTGTGCCCTTTCTGGATGAAGAACTCCTGGGGGCTCCAGGGCCGTCAGGTGGGATGGGAATTCATGGCCCACCTGCCCGGGGGAACCCTTTCTGAGCTAATTCGGAGCAGAGACTGAACCTGCAGCGCCGTCTTCACTCCCCAAGCCTCTTGGGAGCCGTGCATCACGGTTCTCCTGATGCCCTTGGGTCTGCCCCTCACCCCGTTAACTCCGGGTCATGGGGATTTTCCTCTTCAACCCGCTAAAACTAGGTTTTCTCCTCTCAAATCTCTGCTGGCCCCCTTCAGCAATTGGCGGATGTAAATGCGAGGGATTCTGCCAAGAAGAAAGGCCTGGCAGGCCAAGATCCCTTGGATGATACCCCTCCAGTCTGGGGAGACCACGAAAACCCAGGCAGCCTGCAGGGGTGTGAACGCCTTGGGTAGTTACCAAGCAGTGGCCCCTTCTCCTCTTGGGGTGCCCCTCCAAGAGCCTTGACATTTGTTGTGGGGTGGGGAGCTACCCACAGTTTATCTTTGATGTCTTTGAACCTCTAAACCTTAACCCGAAGAGGTGACTGGAAGGAGGACTTGTGACTCGGGAAAGAGAGTCACAGAGGCAAGGATTCTAGACCGGACTGTGATGTCTCAGGGAAAGCATGCTATTTTATTCTTTATGAGTCAGTTTTACTTCCTCTAAATTTGAGAGCATTTGACTCACTCATTTATTCATTCTCCTTAATATATGCTAATTTAGATCCAGTGCTGTGTGGGGCTCTGCGGCAAATACAAAGGGAAGGAAAAACAACATTTTAACTCATTCACTCAAAATATGCCTTTCTATGCAAAATATGCTGAGCACCAGCAGTGCTGGCATCACTCGGAAGCCTGTTAGAAGTGCTTGAGTTCCACTCCAGACTATGAATCAGAAACTGCATTTTGACAGGATCCTCTCACTGATTTGTGCGTCCATTAAAGTTTGAGAAATACTGACGATGTGGATAACACTGTGTCCTCTGCTTTAGTACACTTCATCTCAGGATACATGGTCCTCTCCATAAGGAGCCCGTAATCAAGGATGAGAGAAATGGATTCTGACAGATCCCCACTCGACAGTGTAGTGAACATCTTTACAGAGAAGGGAATAGGATACGATGGGAATTCAGAGGAGTAATGATAGCTTGTGCCATTCTTTCAGCCGTTCATTCTAAAAAGACTTGAACACTTGCTGTAAGCCAGGTACCTGCTGCGAAATGCAAATAATGCTAGAACTACTCTATTTTTATGGAGCTTAACTTCTAGTGGGTAAAGACAGGTAATAAACAAGTATTATATATATATATATATATATATAAATAAATATAAAATTCCATGTAATGATGAGTGCTGTGAAGGCAATAAACAAGGTAATATGATAGTGACTAGGGTGAGGGAGTGGAAGCTACCTTCTGGCTTGGTCCAGATATGCCTCTTTGAGGAGTTGAAATCTACATATGATGAGGAAACCATCATGGGAAGATCTGAGCTGTGGGGGTTGGGAGAAGAAGGTGATAGGGAGGGAGGGCAGAAAAAGGAAGGCTTTCTGGAGCGGAAGAGTCTGACCTTATCCTGGTGCAGCAGGAATGGTAGGGAGCTTGGTATGTGGTGAAAGTTTAGGAGCTGTCAGGAGCCAGCTTTTGTAGGGCTATGTGGGCCGTGGTGAGGGTTAGAGTGAAATTTCCTCTGAGTGCAATGGTAATAATACACGTTGATATATAATTAGAACACAGAATTTGGCTGTTGGGTGAAGACTAGACCATGGGTAAGACTGTCAGCAGGGAGATCAGGTAGGAGGCTCTGGCAGAAGTGCAGGCAAGTGATAATGGCGACCTGGACTAAAATGGTAGGTGTGGACACAGAGAAGGGTGGATGGGTTGGGGATACATTTTGGGAGGAGCATCAAAAGCACCTGGGAAATATCTTTCAGGAGAGGTTATGAGCTAATGAGATGGGCTTTGAAGAATAAATAGGGATTCATGAGGCAGACTTTCAAATTCTAAGCTTAGAAGACAAAAAGTCTGGGGTCACGTATTTTGGAAGAGCAAGTGTCATTCACGGTATTCTTCTTAAAAAAATAAAAAACAAGGAAAAATACTCTAAAGTACATATGTCTCATGACTGCAGTTATTGCCATTCGCAATGACAGCCCTCAAAGGTGGGGTAACTTTCCTCCTTTCTGAGCAAGGTTCTCCAAATCCCTCTACCAAACTCCATATTTCAAAGACCTCATTAAGCACTTGGGAGAGAAGAAAGGTCTCTCTTTTTTCCTTCCAGTAGATCAGTGGTTGGGCCGAGATCTGCTTATGTATACCTTCTCTTAGAAGAGACTATTTTGGTCTTGTGAGCAGTATGTTTTCAGTTCTAAACTCCATAGTTGCCCCAGAAACCACTCAATCCAACCAAGAAAATAAATGTGAATATCACTAACTCAGCAGCCTGGCAGCTGTAGACGATCCCATTATGTCAATCACCATCGGCAGTTCACTGTAACTGGCGGGCTGTCATTCTCCTGGAGATTAATTGCTAGGAACCTGTGGTATATATTAATAGGTCATTTATTCAGATTGATCTTTCACCCATTGATCTTCAATCTCTGCACATGGCCAGGTAGCCATCATTCTGCGATCTGACTTCTGGGGCCAATCTTTACTCTAAAAGACCCTCCTGGGATTTCTTAGCCAGCAGAGTAGCCCCATGAAGGCTCCGGGTCCACAGACCACAGCTGCAGTCAATCTCCTTCCTCTCCAGAGAGCCAAGGTGCGCTGCTGCTTCCTGCCTTTCTGCAGTTTGATGTTTCATATCTTAAGCTCCAAATCTGCAATCAAAGCACTGCTGTCAGGGTGTGATCTGAATCACCCCTTGAATAGCTCTACACCTTCCTTCTTATAAACGTGAGCTCTTTCCTCATCCCCCTGCTTTCTCTGTGCCACTCTCATCATTGGACCAGACAGAGAACACGAGGTCCACCCCAATCCTTCAGCTGGCTAACTCTTATCCATCTGTCATGTTATTCTGGTTCAGTTGTTCAGTGGTGTCCGATTCTTTGCGACCCCATGGACTGCAGCACAGCAGGCTTTCCTGTCCTTCACTATCTCCTGGAGCTTGCTCAAACTCATGTCTCCATCGAGATGGTGATGCCATCCAACCATCTCATCCTCTGTCGTCCCCTTCTCCTCCTGCCTTCAGTCTTTCCCAGCACCAGCGTCTTTTCTGATAAGTCGGCTCATCGCGTCAGGTGGCCAAAGGATTGGAACTCCAGCTTCAGCCGTCTGTTATGGGCTGTGTGCATATGTTGAAGTTTTAACTCCGGTATCTCATCATGTGCTGTCTTTGGAGATAGGGCCTTTAAGGAGCTAATTCTGGTGAAACGAGGTGGGCCCTAATCCAATTGGACTGGTGTAAGGATAAGAGCAGATTAGCATATGGATGTGAGTACACGTGGCGGAAAGGCCGTGTGAGGACACAGCGCGTAGGCAGCCGTCTGCAAGGCACGGAGAGAAACTCAGAAGGAAACCAGTTCCACTGATGCCCTGCTCTCGGACTTCCGGTTATAAACCTGAGAATAAGTACACTTCTGTTGTTTGAGTCACCTAGCCCACGGTACCCTGCTATGGCAGCCAGAGCTGATTAGCACACCATCTTTCAAGTCTCACGATAATTGCACCTTTTCTGAAGAATCTCTTGAACTCTCTGATTAGCTTAGGTCATCCTACTGTCTGCTTCCTCATCTCTGTCTTTTTACTGCTCTAACATCCTTCATGTTACATTATAATTACTAACTTAATTGTTCATTTTTAACAGTCTGTCAGCTCCACAAGGCCAGGGTCAAGTCAATCTTGTTTATTCCTTTTCTAGGTATGAAAAATAACCCTAATTGTTGTAGCAGATAAACCTACCACATCTCAGCAACTCAGCACAAAAGTCCACTTCATATCACAGTCTAACCTGGTCCCAAGATTCAAGGACTCAAGTCTCCATCTGTGACTGCATGTTCCTCTGGATCCCTGAAGGACTTCTAATTCACCTGGTAGATGTGGAATGAAAAAGTGATCATTGGTGGGAGGTTTCTACAAGTCAGGGTTGAAAGTGGAGTGCCTCACTTCTGCTCACATTCTCCTGGCCAGAACCCAAGCCACATGGCTTCATGTAACTGCAAGGGAAGCTGGGAAACGTAGTCCAGTTGGTTGCTCAGGAAGCAAAGGAGAGCAGAGATATGGGCGAACACTAGGAATTTATGCCATCTGTCTCTGGCACCAATCACAGTGTCCAAGTCATAGTAGGTACTTTAGCAATGTTTTAATTAATTAACACATTAACCTCCATAGGTCATGCACTGGGCCTTAGTGCAGCTTGGATAGGATGGTTTAGAATCACAGGCCCAACTTCTCTACCTGGGGCATGCCTGCATGCTTAGTCACTCAGTCATATCCGATTCTTTTGCAACCTCATGGACTGGAGCCTACCAGGCTCCTCTCAAAAATCCCTGTAAAAGAAACAGCTGAAATAAAGGACATTATATCATTTCTAATCTCTTAAAAAGAACAGGCAGCTTAGTATGTATTTTTGCCATTTTGCTACAGTTATTTGACTCTGAGTTATTATCCTCTAAACTCCTGGAGAGTAACACATTAGCCATCTGGGTAGACAGCTTCAATCCCAGTGTTTGGTACATCTTCAAGTTCCTTTCAGCCAACATTAATTGAGCATTTACTATATGCTGTGCTGAGTGCTTTACATCCACTAACTCATTAAATTGTCCCATGAAGTAGCCACGATGACTGTCTGCTTTTCAATGTCACGAAACTCAGTGCTCAAAGAGCTGAAGATAACTTGCCAAGCATCCCAGAACTAAGTAAGTAGTCAAAGCAGGCTGCAGAGTCAAGTACCCAAGATTTCAAGGCTCTGGTCTTAAAGCTGCCTTTCCTGCTCATTGAGAGGAAACTGGTCATGGACATCAGAAAATAAGCTTGCCAATCTTGTGAGTGGGCAAACACTGTACTGTTTGGCCATTGTTTTAATTTTAAGAGTATGCATCTCCTTGCTTCCTTGAGAATGGGTTGCCTTTAATACCTCTTAGAACACCTAGCCCTCTGCCAAGAAGATTCCCAATGTCTGTCTTTATTCTCTACAGTTTTTGAACCAGGACCTAAGGAAGGGAAGGAGCAGCCAGCCTGCCTCTACTGCCCTGTGAGTGTCTCCTTCCCCAAGCACCTGCTCACGGTCTCCTTCACCCCCTGCTCAGCCACTCCAGCCAGACCTCTTCTCGGAGGACTTTCTCTTTCTATAAACAACAGGGACAGATGGTGGCTCTTAGAATACTTTGCGAGCAAAGGACACTTCTTCCCATTTCTGAGGTTGACGTTGATGGTATAGGGAGGGAGCCAGAGGTTTCTGTTGAAATTTTTACCTTGAGATTCAGACAGAAAAGAAGAAAAACTCACAGTCAATCAAGTCCTCTCAGGAAATACGACACATGTGTCTGTCTTCCTAGTCATCCTCCTTCATTCTTCTGAGCCCAGTTCTGTCATAGAGTCCACGGCCCTTTTCTTGCAGCTGGTGAAGCCCAGAAGTAGCAGTGTTCAGTAACTACTGCCCCGGTTACAGCTCCTGGGAAGTAGAGATGGAGGACTATCTGAATCCTTTCTCAAATTCATCCTGTAATGAAAAAAAAAAGAGAGAGAAATTAAAAAAAAATTTGGATGCATTTTGCCCAGGGTATTTTGTTAGTGAGCTTTCCTGGCAGATAATTTACCAAAAAAAGTAAATAATTTAGTGTTCTTTTTGCATCATTTGGCACAAGCGAAGCCCCCTCCTGTGTGAGCACTTGGTTGAATTATTTCTCCCTGGCTTTCCTGTCCCTACAATGAGGAGGGCTGCAGGGCTCCAGCTGCTAACTGTAGGGAGGTCAGGCTCTGTTGTCTCACGGAGGCACAGCGCTCTCTCTTCTCCTTCAGGTAGAGGGGCTAGAACGGGCATAATAAATAAGGGAGGGGTGGGTCAGGCGATGACGTGGTAGGTACTTGTGCAGATTTCTTTTTTGGTGAGGTGAGAAGAAGGAGGATTTTCAGCCGCTCCAAGGAGATCCTGAATTGGTCCATGGCTCCTCCGTGTATAAGGAGAGCTCAGAGAAGTTTTCAGTGCTACTTGAATTCAAGTTTTAGCTTGGCAGGAGCCCCTTGGGGATAGCAGGTACAGAGGGGGCTGAAGAAAGACGTTCTCTAGTCACCCCAAGTTCATTTCCACTTCAGGCTGAGGGCCGAGGGGAAGCTCTGTCTCATCTGATTTGGTTTAAATCGAGGTCATCCATCCCAGGTGAGAGGCATTGCAGGCCTTTTCCTTGCTGATGTCAAAAGGCTGAATGTGGACTTCAGGAAGGCTGGAGGGCTGTCTTGCCTGCTAACGCTGATTTTATGATATGCTAAACATAACATTCAATAGCTATTACTTCCACTGTCAGAGAAACAACTTGAGCCATCTATCTTCCTCCTCAGACTATATTACATTTCTCCCCACAAATGACAATGCATTATAATATCTTTTATTATAATATTACTTATTTATCGCCAAAGGTTTTCCAGCATTAATGTTGAGGGCTCTCATCCTTTATCTGCTTTTTGGTTTGTTTGTTATGAATGTCACATTTTATTTATCAAGATGGGCTCTGCTCAGAATTTGTGGAGACAGACTCACTCTGATTTACTTCTTATGCAAACCTGAACTTTTATCCCATTAGATTTCTCAGCATGCTAGGAGAACAGGATATACAAGGTATTCTGCTCTCTTGCTTTTATCAAGTGATCCAGAAAGAAAGGACCAGGCTTTAGGGTTATGGCTCTTGAGCCTGGAGGAAGAGAGCTCTTCAGGTCGTTTGTGTCAGGGCCCCTCTCTTTAGGCAGAACTGCAATCTTGATCATTCCATTTAAGCAGACTTCTGCAGAAGGAGCTCCCAAAATTATTCTTGGTAACTTCTTCCAAATTATAGCAGCCTTCCTAAGTAGCTCTCCTCCTCCCACACCCCAAATTAAACCTACTTTCTTAATTCAGTAAAAAAAAAAAAAAAACACTGACATTTTTCTGAGATCTTATTTCTCTAAGAAGGGTACTAGAAAGCCCAATGTAGAAAACAGTTTAAATGGCATATACACTTGGAGGCGGTTACTATTTGTTTCATAAGGAAGAAAAAAGCTCCAACATGCTTCCTTGAAGAATGAGTCCTCTAGTTCTCTTAAGTGACTGTGTATACATCATTAATGACTAGACAAAAAAGCTTTTTTTTTCCCAGTTGGGGGTCGGTAGATATGCAGGCAGAGAAGATAAAATTTAAGTGCCAACAAACTAACATTTTCTGAAAGCCTGACAGAATTGCTGATACAGTCCTTGTGAAAAAAAAAAAAAGAGAGAGAAGTGTTTCTATTGATATGTTGATATAAAAACATCAATCCACAGGCCACTTTGTTAGAGGGAAATGTGGTTTAGTTGTGCTTGAGACTGAACCTTTGCCCTGCATGTCTCTTGAAATTTCTTCAACATTAAATCCAGTGGCGACCAAGCCTGGGGTCAAGACGGGCCTTGAACAAATGGCCAGGTGAGGGGTATAGTTGTTGCTGTTTACCTTTGTTTCCCCACCTCTTCTACTAATGCTCCTTTTCTATTGCAACGTAAGAATCATCCTGTGTCTTATCATCTTTCCTCACCTGGGCACCCAGTACCTAAATAACCCTAGCTTTTGGTCCTGCTCCACATGTCTCAGATTTGTTAGGTGGAAACCTGAGAGATTAGTGACTGATTAAAGCCCAAAACCAAAATCCTTCTTGTACTAGTTTATGTCTTTATATCAGACCATTGAAGAACAATACTATTACTCAAAGAGTGATGCTATTACAGTGGACATTCAGACATTGCAGAGAACTGATCAGGATGTCCTTTTGATTTGGTTTAGCAGCAAAGAGAAGTCAAGAAGTTCTTCAAGTCACTCCAGGTAAGGGCTCACATCCTCCTGTCTGTGAGACCAGATCAAAGTGCCCAGTTGGGCGGCCTTTCCCTGCCCCACACCCTGGAACCCTTCTTTCCCTGGTCACACGCCGAGCACAGGACAAAGGTGATGCTGTGACATCTTGACCGTGCAGAGTGGTGTGTTTAACATCCACACAAAACACGACTGTGTGTACTTCCAGCCGTTTCCCCTGAAACAGGTGATGAGAGGAAAGGTCTGTGTCTGAGTGGGACGACGCCTGGGAAGGCTTACAGCTGCCGTTCTTCACCTGTGCTTGCCTGCCGTCTTCAAAAGAACAGAAGATGGTGTGGCTAAGAAGTCCTGCTGGTCAGATAGGATTTCAAGGCAACGCTGTCACAGACAGGCTTCGAGGAGGGGCTGGAATGTGTAGCAGGGTGCCTGGGCTCACTGGGGAGGCCTCGGGTGTTGCTGGAAACTCATCTGGGTCCTGTCTCAGGGTTCCACACTCGCCACTGAGGTCTTGAGCTAGTAGCCAGTCCCTGGGGACTTGGGAAGGCTCTGTGAATTACTTACAAGACAGAGAGACTCTTCCTAAAGCCATGTAGACCTGATTCTGAATGCAAGTGTAGGTTGGGAAAGTAGAGAAAGGGATGCTGAGACTCTACAGTTTATTAGACCTGTCTGCCTGTCCTTCAGTGATTTTTTCCCCCCAAACAAACACACCCCAAAGATGCTGAGTTGAAATGAATGGAGTTTCCTTGGATTTTCTCCCATTTTTCAATAGTCCGGCTGCTATCCTTTCCCCTCCTAGTTGCTATAATAAGTTCAGTTGATTTCGGGTAGACTTGTTGCCTCAACGCGGCTGACTCTCCTTGCGGGGCCAGGAGGAAGGAGAACAGATACCCTTGTCTTGTTCCCAGTGGGACTTGGCCATCTCTTGAAGTGACTGTGGCCCCAAGGCGTGGGCTCCTGTTTGCTGCTGCTGTGGTCTCATTAACTGACTGAGTGCAGGATGTTTTGGAAAAAGTGCAGTGCTGAGCCCTGGTTGTACATTGTTTAAGATAAAAATATCATCATTTATAGGCTATGTTGGAGAAGGAAATGGCAACCCATTCCAGTATTCTTGCCTACAGAATCCTATGGATGGAGGAGCCTGGTGGGCTGCCGTCTATGGGTTCGCACAGGCTATACAGCCTAGGCTATATGACTGTCCATAGGGTTGCACAACAGAAGTGACTTAGCATGCATGCATGCATTGGAGAAGGAAATGGCAGCCTACTCCAGTATTCTTTCCTGGAGAATCCCAGGGACTGAGGAGCCTGGTGGGCTGCTGTCTATGGGGTCACACAGAGTCGGCCACAACTGGAGTGACTTAGCAGCAGCAGCAGCATAGGCTATGTTTGGGAACTGGTGCAATAACTCTGCTGCATGTTGTTTTCTGGCGACACATAGACCCAAGCTCTGTGAAGTGACTGGTAAGCTCTGTGGGGATGGAGAGAAAGATCTCCCTAAATGCCTCACCCTTTCAGTGTCAGAGTCTTCTCTGGGTACACACCATCTGATTCTTTACAACTGTTTTGACCACACACGTTGTTCACTGCTGTTATTTATTTGAGGTGCCTCTGGGTGATGCTGAATTGGTCTCTTCAACACCATACACTTGATAACTTCTAAGGGAATGAGGTTGATAGGGTACCGGGGCAGGACCACCCATCAGCTTTACACCCTGAGCGTCATCGTTCTCAGCAAACCTTATTTAATAGGAGGGACCCAGGAAGCAACTAAACAGGACGGTGTCCTACTCTGGTTCAGAGGACTCTAGAGCCCGTCTCTCTTCCTCCCAAGTAACTGCTTTCTCTTCACAGCTGATTAGGGCTATGTTGATGCCCACCTCTTCCTCAGCTCCCTAGATTCAGTATTTTCCCTTGGATTGTTATAAGAAACCCCTGACTGCTCCCCACCTCCACCTCCAGTCCCGGACTTCTTCAGTCCATCTTCATAATTTAACTGCAACGGTTGTTTTAAAAGGTGGATCTAGCTCCATGTGCCATACTGCATGCCCTTGCTATTTATTTCGCACACGGCAGTGGTGTGTGTCTGTCAGTCCCCCGTTCCCAATTTGTCCCTCCATCCGCCTTTCCCCCTTTGGTAAACCGTGAGTCTGTTTTCTATGTTCTGTTTTATAAACAAGTTACATTTGTATCATTTTTTTAGATTCCACGTATAAATGATATTGTATGATATTTGTCTTTGTCTGACTTACTTCAATGTGTATGTATAATTGAATCACTTTTGTGTACATTTGAAACATTGTAAATCAACTATACTTCAATAAAAAATTAAATTAAAAAAAAACTGAATCTGACCATTTTGGCTGCTGGCTTAAAATAACCTTCATTAATCTCAGGATAAAATACAAATTCTTTTGCAAACCCATCCCAAGGCCCTTTATAAACTGTGTTTTTCAGTGTCTTCTTTTATCACCATCCCCATCCTAATTTCATACTGCTTTACTTACAGCACCTCTTTGTTTCCTGGGAATTCTTCAAATGCGCTCCATCCTCCCTGGAATATTCTCCCTCAAACTGCTTTCCCTTTTTTGGTTAGCTTCTATTTACCCTGTAGGACATATTCAGAGGTTCCCTTCTCATTGATGTGCAGAGTTGATTGCCACATATCAAGTCTGAGATAGATATTTGTTCTTGGTGTGCCTGTAATGTTTGGACTTGCTTCTGACACAGCAGTATCTCCCTGATTTTATGTTTTCTCTCTACTTGCCTGTTTGCCTACAAGAAATTAAGTTCTTGAGGCAAAGACTGTGTCTAAGTCATCTTTGTAATTTTAGTACTTGATCAATAGAGTAGTTTCTTAGCAAATGGTAGATGAATAAATGTCTGACCTATGCCAGTATAAGCTAATCACTCATAAGAAAGCTGTCTCCTTTCTTCCTTCTTTCCTTCCTTCCACTCTCTATCTATTCTTTCTTTACTTCTTTGTTTCTCTCCTAGTTTGGGAGGGTTTTTTGGCTTTTTTCTTGGTGCTACATGTGGAACTTCACTGGGCTTAGCAGGGCGTCATTTGCTGGATGGATATCATTTCCACAGTCTCCCCCAGGTAAATCTGTTAAGAGATTTCGAGCCCTTGCCCAGTTCCCTCCCAGAATTTCTACTCTTATTGCCAACCAGATATGTATGATTATCTTTATGATATCTATATCTACTGGAGAAGGAAATGGTAACCCACTCCAGTGCTCTTGCCTAGAAAATCCCATGGACGGAGGAGCCTACATAGGCTTAACATAGGAGTGACCTCATACATTGGAGAAGGAAATGGCAACCCACTCCAGTATTCTTGCCTAGAGAATCCCAGGGACAGAGGAGCCTGGTGGGCTGCCGTCTATGGGGTTGCACAGGGTCGAACACGACTGAAGTGACGGAGCATGCATGCATGCATTGGAGAAGGAAATGGCAACCCGCCCCAGTGTTCTTGCCTGGAGAATCCCAGGGACGGGGGAGCCTGGTGGGCTGCCATCTATGGGGTGGCACAGCGTCAGACACAACTGAAGTGACTTAGCAGCAGCAGCAACATCTATATCTACCTAGAGAATATGGCATGGCTAAGATAGCCCTGTTCTTGCTCACATTCTCTAAGTATTCCAGTAGAAAGTTGGAAGATTCTGCTTCTCCTCTCCTGAAAACAACATCAGAATCCTTTGTAAGTTCCAGTGGAGTGGAGCAATGGTGCGAATGGGGCCTGGAGGCTTGGGAGTGAACCCAGGGTGCTGCTTTCACTGCGTCGAATCTGGTAGGGAACCATCCTATCCTCTCTCCATCCCCCTTCCCCTGGTGGCTGGGGAATCCACATACTCTTTGGTAGTCACTAGGGTTGTCCACTAAGTTCTTCCCAGACTTACGGCAGAATTTCACGTACTTGCCTGAGCAGAAACGGAGGGTGACTTCCAGACAGAGGTTCCTAGAGCTGAGACGTGACCCATCCCTCTCAGGCCCTGGCTGCTCCACCAGCCCGGTCTGAGTGGGGACAGTGACAGTCACACACAGCCTGCCCTGGGTGTGCCCGAGTACCGAGGGGTAAAGCTTCATGTTAAGTGCTGAGATCTGCAGGCTAGTGGTTCCCACAGGGAAACCTGGTCTCCACTGGCTGATTCAGTCACTGAAATAAAATGGTCTCTTCACTAAAAGTCTTCTGCTGGGGATTCCGTGGGAAGAGGGAGCTCAGTGTCATGGACTCTGACACCTCTGCAGCTCTCCCTGACCTGACTCCCATCATCCTTACCTGATTTTCCCATGGCACTCCCATTAGATGGGCCTTGAGCTGTTGTTTTGCCTCAGTTGACATCTCTCTGCACCATCTGTCCCACCCTCCTGCTAAGATCAATTCCCACTTCCTTTCTGGAGCTGCTCCTGATCCACCTTAAGATTACAATGGGCTCCCGATCATGGCATTGAGTACCCCTGACTACAGTAATGGGCACAAGAACTTTTCATCCTGACCATTCATCCTTCCACAACTGATTGGTTCAAGAGGTGGAAATATGAACCGTATTGATCTAACCGGAAAAATCCTCTGCTCCATTAAAGTGCACACGTAAGAGGCCTCTCTCTCCTTTAGAGTCTAAGAGAGGCTGGCTTGAGTGCAGAGCATGCTTGCTGCTGCAGAGCATCCATCTGCGACACCTGCAGATGAGAGCGTTGTCAGCACAGAGCCGCAGAGATGAGCGCTCTAGACAGAGAAACCCACCAGTTTCGTGAGCCAACAACTCCCCTCCTTGTTGTATCACTAAGCCAAGTTGCTTATCTGACAGTCTTCACAAAAAAAAAATTCCTTCAGATTCACCCAGCAATAGTCCGTCTCCTCTTTATGAGTGATCCATGTGTTTCCCATGTCCCTTCCCTCCACGCTCTGGTGGTAAATATACAAGTGACCCCAGGTCCTTGGTCCTGATCTCTCTGGACCCTCAGCTCTGAGAGCCTCGGGGCTCTGCAACCATTAACCTTGCTTAGCTGGAGGTCAGATGGATGTCCACTCCAGCTTCCTGAACCCTGCTGGAAACAGACCTCTGAGCTGATGGACATAACTCACCCTCAGTCTCGTGAATATTATTCCTGGGACCGTCTATTCAGAAACTCTCAGAGGTGGTTTCCTCTCATTGTACGTGGAATTATGGCCTTCTCAATTTTCTTCTACCTTAGAAAACTAGTAGTACATCACCAGAAAGGGTGAGGGAGGTGGTGCTGCGTGTCCTATTGACAGGAAGTGACATGGATAGTCAATTCAAAGAGAAGCTTGAAACACAACGAACAGCAAGAAAAGTACCTCGAGCTCGGGGCCGTCAAAGGTCAGGACAAAGAGTGTTTCCTGGGAGCGGAGCCCAGAGCACATCACTATGCCTGGCTGCTCTATCTTCACTGCCCCTAGAGCTTCCTGCAAAAACAGATGCTCCTGGTGGAGACCCTGAGATAGGGCAATGATAAACTATGTTTGAGTTCCTTGGTTTACTCCGGCAGGGACCTGTAAAATTCATTAAAATAGTACTAGGATTAATTGTCTCAAATACTTGGCATTCAAAGAGTTAAGTTCCAGTTTTGTTTTGTTTTTTTTTTTTTCCTAGAAAATGTATTTATGTAGAACAGTCCTTTTTCTGATCTGGATCGATAAGGTGTACTGTATTGTTTATCAATATAAATAATTTGCAGTATGGATATCTTTGTTTTGTTTATATGCACACTCTTTAGTATGTGATAATGTTGGTGAAAGCATTTTGTAAACAGTAAAATGCAATGAAATTGTTCTTTACCACCGCGCTTCATGGGCAGTCCTGAAGGGCGCTATTTCTGGCTTCTCTCTGGAAATTCCTACATTAGAGCCGTTCTCGAAGTTTACTGCACATCAAGCTCTTTGGGGAACCTGTTAAAAGTGCAGATTCCTAGGGCCCGTTCTCAGATCATCGGGTTTAATGGCTCTAGTGTGGAACCCAGAAACCTGCATTTTAATAAAAGGGGCTCCCACCATCCCCCAGTGACTCTCACACAACAGTTCAAAACAAACCTTTTAAAAATAACGCTCTCTGCCTCTCTGGAGCCTCCAGTGCCCTGGAATGCTTTCATTCCATTTCAGTAGGTCTGAGAAGACATTTCTTCTGTGCTGTATCCAAAGTCAGAATGCAGACCTGAATCATTGAACAGAGGCTGGAATCATAAAATAAAAGAGGATCTGGCTGAGGTGACTGAAATAAGTTCCAGAAAAAAATAAAGACTTCCTAAGTCAAGTTTTAGATGGTGGTATAATTAGAATTATTATCCATTATTTATGTGGCAGATGATGTTCATGAGAGGCTTGATGACTCTATGTTAATAGGCAGTGTCTTTGCTGAAGGAGAACGTGACATTGGTCTATCTTTTCTCTCTCCTGCCTCCCTCCCCCTGTATCTCTGCTTCCACTGAGCCCCAGCCAGTTCTAACGGCATTTCGGGTTTGCCACCTTGGAGGAATTTGTGATAGAGAAGCAAAGCCACTGCTAAGAGTCTGATGCAGACCCTGGACCTCTTCCTCCAGGGCGTCAGTTGTTTGATAACGGTCATCATGCCGCTGCCTCTCCTTTCCCACCCTCCACGTGCAGGACGTTTGTCACGACTGATCTCATCAAATTCTCCTAACAGCCTTGCAAGTAGGTATTGTCTCTTTAAAGATGAAGAAGCTAAGGTTCAAAGAGATTAATGACCAACTTGTGACAACACAGCCAGCGAAGAGTGGGACTAGGTGGCCCTGAGTGCGGCTCCCAGGGCTTTTTCACTATTTATCAGGGCATCGGGGTTCCCAAGGGCCCTCAGAGGGAAGAGAGCCACACAGCGCTTTGGTTTGGCAGTTCCTCTGCATCTGTTTGGTGTTCTGCCCTCACTGTGGTCAACAGCCATCTTTGCCAGGGCTTGTTGACTTTAATTAATCTTCCTTGGGTTGTTCCAGTATCAAAGCCTGGACTACTTACTATTTCCTAAAAGAGTACTTATGGTAGAACGGTAGTACTGTTTATAATAGCCAGGACATGGAAGCAACCTAGATGCCCATCAGCAGATGAATGGATAAGGAAGCTGTGGTACATATACACCATGGAATATTACTCAGCCGTTAAAAAGAATTCATTTGAATCAGTTCTAATGAGATGGATGAAACTGGAGCCCATTATACAGAGTGAAGTAAGTCAGAAAGATAAAGAACATTACAGTATACTAACACATATATACGGAATTTAGATAGATGGTGGCGATAACCCTATATGCAAAACAGAAAAAGAGACACAGAAATACAGAACAGACTTTTGAACTCTGGGGGAGAACGTGAGGGTGGGATGTTTTGAAAGAACAGCATGTATATTATCTATGGTGAAACGGACCACCAGCCCAGGTGGGATGCATGAGTCAAGTGCTCGGGCCTGGTGCACTGGGAGGACCCTGAGGAGTCGGGTGGGGAGGGAGGTGGGAGGGGGGATCGGGATGGGGAATACATGTAACTATATGGCTGATTCATGTCAATGTATGACAAAACCCACTGAAATGTTGTAAAGTGATTGGCCTCCAACTAATAAAATAATATTAAAAAAAAAAAAAAAAAAAAAAAAAGAGTACTTATGGTAGAACGGGATCGATCTCAACCTGAAGGTTTCTGAGAATACAAAGTACCTGGTTCATGTGATCCTAGCTCTGCAGACAAACTGCGTTAGCTCCACGATTGCCTTTGCTGTGCCAAATGACTGTTTCTCCTTCCTTCACTTGGATATCGCATTTCAAGAAGTCAAGACCTAGCACATGAAGCTGTATGTCCTAGGAGGAAGGGGAAAGGCAAAGTTAAGCACGGTCTGTCAAGACAAGGGGCAATTGGGCTTGAAAAATCCCTGCTCTTCAGGGGCAGTGATACCCTGCGTTATTGTAATGGAAGTTCCCGAGCCCAGTGTCCTCTGACAATCTGACTTTAATGGGGTTACTATAGCTGGGGTAAAGCATTTTATACGGAACCAGGTTTACATTATCCTACTCTTTAGAGATCTTGCTTGCAATGCTGTTCAAATCCTTTAATCCATAAATAGGATTCCAGACAGAACTGGGCTTCCTTCCAAAACTGTAATCTTCCAGTATATGAATTATTACCAAAAGATTAGGGTGTTTCTAGTAATAACATTTCAAATAAATCAGCTTTCATGGAGGAACAACAAACTAATATTGGAAATAACAATATAAAGACATTTATATAGCCACTTGCTAGAATAACTTCCCTAACCAGGGGCTTCTTTTCTCATTTACATTCATTCTGTTTGAAAAGTCTTTTTTCATTTATCATCAACTACTGGCTTTGGCCTTAAAGCATGCCACATGTTTCCAGGTCCTGGGCTTCCTCAGTCCCTTCTTTGAAGCTTTTGAAAGGACCAGATCCGTTTACCCAGGAATGGTCAGAGGTGTTGCCTACTGTCCCTAGAAGCCCCAGATCCCTTTGGCTTTTTTCTTTGGCTCTGAGTGAGGGGGTAGGAGGGAGGTATAAGTAAATTCAAACCTGGCAAACACTTCTGGGGGACTTGTATCAAAGTTCATGAAAGAGACCGTGGACTCGAAGAGAGGGTTCCTTGAAAGGTCTTAGAAATTGAGTCTTTTTTGGTGACACAAAGATCTCTGCTGACCCCACATGCATGCACCATGGTGGTGACTCCAGGCCCGTGTGAGATGAGGTAAGAGCACCTGGTTTATACCCGGATGAATTCTAGCTTCATCATCGACAAGTTTGGAATCTTAGACAGATTCTTTTACCCTTCCGTTCCTCCATTTTCTTATCTCCTAAATGGGGATACTTACTACCCCATGGGATTATTGAGAGGATTAAATGAGCTATCACTGGTACCATTAGCTCATATATGAGTTGTTTCTCTCCTTTCTAGTGTTCTTTTTACCCATTTGAATTCATGGCAAGTTGGCTGTTGAGAAGCGTTCCCCTCTCTTAGCCACAAATGGCTGTTTTGAGAAATGCCTCTGGCCTAGAAGCTGGGATACCTGGTTCAATTTCCATTTCTGTGACTAAGCCACTGTGACCTTGAGTGAGCTGTCATACTTCCAGGTCCCCATTTCATCTTCTATTAGAAGAAAAGTGTCTGGCTTCTCCCTACCTTGTAGGGTGGGAAAATAGTAAAGCCAATATACTTATATGAGATCACTTTTAAAGGAGACATTTAATAGTCTTAGAACTTTAATGTTAGAAGGGGTTATCTATCTAGGAAGGGAGGGAATTAACATTCATTAAAAGTACTTACCATGTTCAAAGTGCTTTATATGCAGTGGCATATTTAATCCTAGCAATCCCATTAGAGAGGTGGGTTATGCCCAATTTACAGAAGCTGAGACTCAAGGAGTCACATTTAGGTGACTTAAACCCCCTGGTGACACAGATAAAATGTGGCAGAGGCAGAACTCAAACCCAGATCTGTAGGACTCCAAAGCCCCCTGTGTCCTCACTGAACCGTGTTTCCCCATCTGTAGTTCTCATTTTACAGGTGACAGAACTGGGAGTCAGTCGATGTTAAATCATTCATCTATGGACTTAGCTGGTTAGTGAAAAACTCAAGAGCAGAACCCAATTTTCCTAATTGCTATTCTTGAGACCTCTCCTGCCCCCCACAAAGTGATATGAATCATCAAACCTAAGCCTCTATCTTTCATTATTATTTCAAAGATGTTTTGTTTTCATTTCTGATAGATTTTCAACAGACAGAGACTCCTAACATTTTAGCTCTCAGAACTCCCTTCTTATATGAAAAGGTTGGAATAGTTGATTTCTTTGGTTCCTTCTAGTTCAAAACTTCTATTATTCTTATGACCCTCCATTCCCCATAGCAGTTAATGATCTGTAAAGAAACACTTAAATGCACAGGTTTACTACCCTCTCACTCTGTGAGCTAGAGGGAAGTCAGCTATTATTTTTCTTCTTCAAAAGGGAGATCTGAGACCCACATTGCTTGAGCAACTAACTCAAGGACATAGCTGATCACCGGACTGAGCCAGGCCTGCAATGCTTGAGGGAGATTCATATTTTCTTCACCTTTTAAACTTGATCTTTAGCAGAGGGTCTTGACATAGCTTGTGTTGGTTTAGAGAACAAATAAACTCATGCCTTAATGGGTAAGTTGAACCCAGGCTTCCCTACTCCCAGTGTAGATTTTTAGCAGCTCCCATTTACCCACAAAAGCTTTTGCAATGGGGAAAATGTGCCTATTTTCTGAGTGCTTCATATAGTGGGCTTTCCGGAAGCAGGGTAGACCTGACGGGGTGTGAGGAGGA
Organism: Muntiacus reevesi; assembly: GCF_963930625.1. Lineage (NCBI taxonomy): Eukaryota > Metazoa > Chordata > Mammalia > Artiodactyla > Cervidae > Muntiacus > Muntiacus reevesi. The sequence continues at coordinate 119,773,350 of NC_089253.1, read as the reverse complement.
TTTCAACAGGGGGATGTCTTACTTGTGGTCCCGAGTGATGGGTCTGAACACTGACCTGGGAGGGTGCCTGGGCAAATTTGCACACAGTTCCCCATTCTACTCCGACTCAATTTAAGGCTGCATTAGCGTCCTCTTAATGGAACCCGAAAGAGGAATGCCTGGGGAAGAGATGTTTGTGAATTGTCTCCTCAGATTAAAGGGCCTTTGGAATAGAAAGCATTAGCCCTTTGATTAACTGAACCCTGCGCTTTATATTTTTGGACTTTTAAATGAACAGGGAAAAGAAAAGAGGAAAATCACCAATGTGCTTTTTTTTTCTCTTTCTCGCCCTCCGCTTAGCTGCCCCCAAAGGCAATGATGAATGGCGTGGACCACAAAAGGTAGCCGCCGGGCCCGTCCCGCTTCCATCGGCCGCTCAAAGCGAAGTCTGCACCGCACGCCGCGTCCCTCTCTCCTCCCTAAACAAATGTTGTTTTACTGAAGCGGTGACGGTCTGATTTAATTACAGGGAGAAAGAGAAAGTTCATTCTTCTCTGTGGACGGCGTGGGTAGGTTGGGAACCAGAATTCGCCAGTCTCCAGGGCCCCCCTGCTCAGGGGCACATTCTGCCTCGGTTTCCCCATCTATTTAAAAGGGAACAAAGCTTTCTTAGCTGTCTCAAGGGGAGGGAAAGGACTGCTGTTTGCAAGTTGATCTGATGGCCAAAAGTATGAGAAAGGGGAGAAAAGGGCAGGGGAGGGGCTATGAACACCTAACTTCATACACTTGTTTCCTGTTAGCAGGGGAGGTGGGGATGGGGTTGAATAAGGGAGATGGTTGGGACATATTTCTCCTTGGGGAGTTTTTGGAATATACCAGCTGCCTCCTGCCACTTCCTCCAACATTTGCATAGATATTTTTGTTGAGATGATATTCAAAATCCTGAAAGCAGAGGGGTGGACTCCTTGACCTAGAGAAGACCATTTCAAACCATGATTCTGGGACACTGATCTTTGTTTTGGGAATTGAAGACAATGCGTCTTCACTGAAAGGCTCTCGTCCTCCTTCCAGCCCACCGCACTGGGATGGTTCCACTTGTTAGAGGGCAGGCCTGTTTCTCAGGGACCGGCCAGCTCTTCTTAAGCAACTATTGTCTCCCTTCCTATTCAGCTGTCAGCTCTTTCCCATGGCGCTGCTGACTTTCAGTCTGAAAAGAGCCTTTTCCCTGCTGGGCAGTGAGGCCAGTTTCATCCAAGAGCTCTGTGAAGCCCCTTCCCCCACCTGCACTGTAGACCATGGCGAAAGAGCAAGCCTCCTCCTAATATCACGCAGGGATCTTAGCTGGCCCCAGTCTTGTGAAAATAAGGAGACGGGAGGACGAGTAAATGAATAACTCTTATCTCTATTTCTAGACATTCTTAGTACTGGGCAAAGAGATTATGTGGAGTCAAAATATGTGCAACCTAGGAACTGAAAAAAAGAAAAAGAAAAAAAAAAGATGAGAAATTGACCTAGGGTAAATTGGACCATACATTTATTTTAAGAAATTAGGCAAAACCCCAAAGATATCATGTAACGTCACCTGGGGGAAGTGCTAGGACCAGAAGTCCAGATATTCAGGTTCTGGTTTCAACTCTGGAGCTAACAAATTAGCTTATCTGAATCCAACATGTTGCAAGGCTAGTGAATGACAGTGAATCGTTTGACCAGAGGGTGAGCTTAGCTGACTCTCTGTATCTGTCTGAAAACAGATCTGCTCACAGGCATGGAGCATTTGATGGTACATAAAATAGCAGTAGCTTTACACATGGAAGACTAGACATTTCCCACATTCTCTAGACACGTCCATCACAAGTGTAAAATGTATTTACCCAAAGGTTTGCCTTTTGGACTCTAAATTTATTTCGAAATAGGTTTAAAACAGAGACAAAGGAGAAAGAAAATTCTTTAATTCTATACACATTAGAATTTTAATTATTATTACTGAAGAAATACTCCTTAAACATGAACTATGATACACCAGAACCCCTACCCAACACCAGTCACTCTTTCCCTTTCTCCCGGGGTGTCTTAGGGTGAATCTCATTTGGAAAGTTCCAGAAGGGACGAGCTAGCACAGAATTGCTGTGGCGCCCATCCCGCGGTTGCTGGTGGTGGAGGCAAGTAGAAATTCAGCTTTGGAAAAAAATGGAAAGGTGAAAAGTTCATGAGATGTTTGAAGCTAAAAAATGAAAATCGTATATCCATTAGGGGAAAGAAAAGAGGGAGTTTCTAAAATTGCTAGTGGGACTAATTTGCCCGCTCTCCCTTGAGAGGCTGGTTCATCCCACACTTCAGGATGTTATGGATCTGTTGCATTTTCCTGCTGTCTTATGAATTTCTTGGTCATGTGACTTCCCCTTTCTGCTTTGCTTTATTCTCTGGCATCCTTTCCCTTCACCTCGGGCTTCCAGATAATCAGCCCCATGATGCCAGGTGTCTTGCTCCCGTTCAGCATAATTGAGTTTTCACATTCACTTGATATTTGGGCCCCTTCGGAGCCGGCCAAGCCTGGTAATTAAAACGTCCCCTTCATCTCTAATTGCTTCATTTAGCATCCAGTGCAATGGTTTAGGAGCACGTGTGCCCTCCACAGTGATCGGCTGTGCCCCGGCTATGGAAGGTTGGTCTACTCTGGGGCTGGGCAGTTTTGAATCCCAGACCTTTCCTTTGACCCAGCGTGCTCTTCTCACTTGTTGGAAAACATATTTTTAATATCTCTTCCTTCCTGGGTGTCAAGAGGGGCCAGTCTCTGCCCTCCTCAGAGACAGGCTATTACATCTCCCAGCAAACCGTATGGCAGAGGCCACACATTCTCAGCTGAGCCAGGTAAGGAGGTGGGGAGAAACTCTGGGCTGGGAGGGGCAAAGTCAGTGATTGAGTCCCAGCTCTACAGGGACTGGTCTGTAAGTGTCTCATTGCGACCTTGGGGAAGTCTCTAGATTGAGCTGCAAGATGACTGTGGCAACTGAATGAGGGAAGTTTTGGAATGTCTTAAACGATAAAGAATCTACGCTATGATTGTGACACAGAGGCTGTCTGGGACCTGAAGTGTGACACATAGACACACCTCTCACTTGTAGTCTTTGAGCATGGCTGTGGGGTAGGTGACCGCATCCCCCTAGACATGAGTCGTATCGGGCAGTAGGCGGCAACGATGGCTATGTGGGTTTGGGAGTGGGCAACGCTGCCGCCAGAAGCACCAAGGCTATGTTTCTTTACCTCTCTTCTCTATCTTGCTCTTCCCAAAGAAAGTGTGGTTGGGAGGCAGGGGTAGGTACTTCCCACTAGAGGGATGCTGTGATGTTACCGCTGTCCCGCTCAGGAAGGATGGGTAGCAGATAATTGCAAGAATTTTTTGCTCATAATTGGAAGAATTGGTCAAAGCAGCAGATTCCAGTCAGAATTGCTGCAAACACTTTCAGGTGTTGGGTGAAGTCTAGCAAAGTGGTCTTTTCCTGTCAGTGCTGGTGATATTAAGACTTCTCTTCACTGAAAATGGAGGAAAGAAGGTCAAAACACTGCCATTTCCACCTACATTTTTTCAGTGAGCTTAACAATGCTTTGAATCTAGTAACTTCTCTCTCGTGAGCATCACAATGTAATAGGGCTTCCTTTTGTAGGACGTATGTGTGTGTGGATGTGTGTTGTATCCTTATATATGTGTGCCTCTGTACTTGTGGGTAGATGCCGTGTGGAGTGGAGGAAAGTCATCATCTTCTCATGGGGTGAGATACTGTGAGAAGACAAATCTCAGAACTGGACATCTGAAACTGGTTATTTGGGGGAAAGCGTATCCTTGTTGACTGCCAGATTCAGCAAATAAAAATACATGGTGCTCCGTTAAATTTGAATTCCAGATAAACAATGAATTCTCTTTTTTAGTATATATATGTACAATGTGCTATTTGGGACACACATTATAAACAATTATCTGTTGTTTATCTACAATTCAGATTTAGCTGGGCATTGCGCATTTAATCTGGCAGCTCTACTTGCGGTGGTGTGGTAGACGGTATCAGTCTCTCTGGGTTATGAAGAAACACGCAGCTGCTAGTGTTTTTCCAAGCTACAGTGGCTGTGAGAATCAGCAGCTTGGAGGAGGAAGTTAAAGACTTTGGACCGAGTCAAGTGTTGGGAAACTTCGGCTGTGTAGCTTAAAACAATAGAGGAGCTGGGAAAATCACCCAGTTAGTTATTCAACATAGGGTCTCAGGACTCTGTGTTTACTCAGGATTAATCGTTTTTATCTTTTCATTTGAAAACCACTTTTTGAGCACCTACTGGGTTCCAGATACTGTGTCCTTGAGTATCCACAATGCAAAACTAATTATAATACTGTGTTGTTGGACTACCTGGATTTCAAGGGAAAAGAACAGACATATTCAAGAAAGCTCAAGAAAATTGAAGAGTAAGTTTTTCCATCAAACACTGCATGTTTATCTCAGATTTTCTCTAAGTTTCTGTTTTGTTCTCCATTTTACCAACCAGTTCTTTCTACTTACTAATTCTCCATATTCTACCAAGTGGCTACCCTGCCACCTAAAATTATACCCTGCCACCTTTCAGGTCCAAAACTGCTTCCCTGGTGGCTCAGATGGTGAAGCATCTGCCTGCAATGTGGGGGACCCGGGTTCAATCCCTGGGTCAGGAAGAGCCCCTGGAGAAGGAAATGCCAACCCACTCCAGCACTCTTGCCTGGAAAATCCCATGGACGAAGAAACCTGGTAGACTACAGTCCATGGGGTTGCAAAGAGTCGGACACGACTGAGCGACATCATTCACTTCAGTTCTAAAACTGCCCCTCAGTATTGTATCTCTGTGTATCTTAGCTTAAATGCTTGGGAAGAATTTGACTGACTAGCTTGTCTTTCAGACACTCATCAGTCTGTGCCATGGCTCTTGCGTCAAGAGTTCACCTAAGGTTCAGTCAACTATGGTGGGGTTGGGGAAAAGGCAAGAAGGACTTGCAAAATACCTAGCATATTCTGTCCCTGGTTTTCTCTTTTCTTTCGCATGCTTAGTTCTTGAAGTATCTCTGACTAAATAAATTATTATTTGTAAAGCTTAGTAGTGAAGGGGCTTCTCTGGTAACTCAGGTTGCAAAGAATTCACCTGTAATGCAGGAGGCTTGGGTTCGATCCCTGGATTGGGAAGATCCCCTGGAGAAGGGAATGGCTACCCACTCCAGTAGTCTTGCCTGGAGAATTCCATACACAGAGGAGCCTGGTGGGTTACAGTCCATGGGGTCTCAAGAAGTCGGACATGACTGAGTGCTTTTCACTTTCACAGTGGTGAAGAGTCTATAGCCTGGAATCAGACAGGTTGAGTTTGAATCTTGGCCCTACCATTTCAGTTTTATTATGTCCTCAAGATAGTCACTTAAAAATTTCTATTTCTTAGTGTTTCACCTCATAGAGTTGCTATGGATGAGAAGCCAAGCACTTAATGACTGCATGCTCAGTCGCTTCAGTCAAGTCTGACTCTGAGACCCCCTGAATTGTAGTTTGCCAGGCTCTTCTGTCCATGTGATTCTCCAGGCAAGAATGCTGGAGTGGGTTGCTATGCCCTCCTCCAGGGGATCTTCCTGACCCAGGGATTGACCCCGAGTCTCTTATATCTCCTGCATTGGCAGGCGGGTTCTTTACCACTAGCGCCACCTGGAAAGCCCGAGTGTTTAATAAATGGTAGCTATGATTGCTAGTATCATCACACATGCAGACACACATACTCAGCCTCCTCCCTTTAGAAGGCAATACGATGTCATGACCCACTATTGCATCCAGAGTTGACATCAAAAGAGCCACCTTAAATACTAGTTACAGTTTCCTGGTCACACCTGTTTCTCCTCTGGTTATATTCCAGAAGACTTAAATAGAAAACGTAATACAAAGGTAGACATAAAAAACCAGGATATTATGATAAAAATAAATGAAATATAATGCAAATTATAATGACAATTCCTACTCAAAATAGGAAGAAGAGGAACTTTATAGAACATGCAACCTATCTTATAGGAAATCCCTTTAGTTATTTACCCCTTTAGCTATTTAACGTGGGGTGGCCTTCCTGATTTTTTCTAAGTATAGCCATTTGTATTTGTAGGTGATAAAATATTGGTGGAGGCCTGAGTAGTCTTTGCCTCTTTCTAAGACCCATTCAGTTTGTGTATGAAAATTATAGCATCTCTTAAAGTGGGCCTGAGCCTGTTAAAAATAGTCTGGTGCCTTTAACAAAAACCAGCCACTTGCCCATGAACACAGGCACAAAAAACTGCTCCGTCCTACAAAGGTTAAATCTCCCGTGACCCACACTTACCAAAGGACAGGCTTGTGACGCCTCTGCCCCTCTGCGTAGAAGCATCTCCAGCCTCTTCACGCATTGCTTTGATTTCTAAATGTCTCTGTGCCTATCTCAAGGTGGGGAAAAGAGGGCTTATTGACTTCTGTTGTAATGGAACAAATACTTGTCCAGGTGGGACTGCTTGAGTCTATGATTCCAAGACTTCTGGAGCATCCTTGCCCTTGGTTTGGTACCGATGTCCTGTCTGAGACAGAGGAGATGGTTACATTTCTGCGGCACTGGGAAAGGAAATGGCAGTCAAGACTGGATATCAGGAAAAGGGAAGATAGTTCCCAAGGTACTTCTTGGCCTTTCTGAGTCCCCTCTATCCCTGGGGCAAGGGGACATAAGAATACAGTATCTTCCAGAGCCCTAGGGTTCAATAGTAAACATAGCGGGAAATAACCATAGTCACATGGGTGTGATCTAATATTCACCTTTGGGTCAACTAACTCGTTTTAAGATCTACCACACATTTGGTTTCCCTGGTGGCTCACTGGTAAAGAATCTGCCTGCCAATGCAGGAGACATGGGTTCAATCCCTGGGTCAGAAAGATCTTTTGGAGAAGGGAATGGCTACTTCCAGTATTCTTACCTGGAAAATCCCCCAGTATTCTTACCTGGAAAATCCCACGGACAGAGGTGCCTGTGGGCTACAGTCCATGGGGTCGCAAAGAGCTGGACATGCCTGAGCAGCTAAACAACAACGTAGCCACGTGTAGAAGGAGTTCTCCTGCCTAAACCTCAAGAAACTTTCTTCCCATCAGAGCAGCAGACTTGTGTGTACCCCCGCACTGGCACACATACCCCTCCCCGTGCCCTCTCCCACAACAGGCGTGTGCTAAGGACACGGAGCAGATTTCTAACGCAGGAGCACTTCAGAGAAGAGTTCATGCTGGTTCTGCCAAAGCCATCGCAGAAGGTTTAATGAAAGTGACATCACTGCAGCTCCACATTAAATGCTTGATGGCTTTTAAATAATTTGGGAGAAGAGAATGAGCATTGCAGGCTGGGGGTGGGAACAATTTGGAGAGAGAGAGAGAGAGCAAAACCATAACTCGTTAAGTTACTGAGGAGAGAATGAACAAAATGTGTGAGTGTGTGTGTGTGTGTGACGGGGCAGTAACGGAGGAGGTGTGTAAAGATACCAGGATAGAAGCATGCGCATTTTTCCCATCGTTATAAAAGAAAGGCTTTTCATGCCTCTCCTGTCTGACCTGTCCTGGTTATCTGTGATGCTTATAATCAAGTTTCCATACTTAGGGAGAACATGCATTCCACAAATGCCTTTTCTTCGTACACGCAGACTCTTCTCACAAATTCCCAACCACAGAAAATGCTGCATTAATTTGATTCGGGAGCACCTTTCATGATAACATCTTTCCAAAACACACAGGCTCCAGCTCCTCTTTCTCCCTTTGATGTATCAGCCTCGTGGGACTTCCGGGAAAGCAGACCCTTCCACAGGCTCAAGGGCCCCTTTCCACTCCTCTGCCTCCTTGCCACTTAACGCCTTCCTTACCTTCTCCAACTGGCCGTTTCAACTCCCTCCCCGCTGTGAGAACTGCATCAGTTTGTCCTCGTCTGCAGAAGGGAGGGCCCTACAGCAGACGTTCAAGGAGGCCGCATACCCTCCGCCTTCCCCACCTGCTCCTGACACACAGCCGACGGTACGAGGCAGGCCTCTGTGTCAGTCTTACGGAATCTCTGTGAGTCTGGGCCCTGCTCTCGAGAAGAACCCTGACTAGTGGAGTGCTGGACTCTGTGATAGCGGTGGTAAGTGAAAATAGATTTCAGAGAAAGGAGAGACCAGGGAGGGATAGAGTGGCCAAGGAAAGTGACATGGGGGAAGTGGGGTCTGAATTGCCTCTTGCAGGCTGAGGGGAATTTGGGTTAGTTGGAGAGAAGAATGAGGGAGTTCCCTGGTGGTCCAGTGGTTAAGGCTCAGTGCTTCCAATACAGGGGATGCAGGTTCCATCCCTGGTCAGGGAAGTAAGATCCCACCCGTGAAGATAAACAAAGAAACACACCAAGCTAAGCATTAAAAATTATAAAAAATATGTAGGAATGCAGTGCTACATTTTTTAAAATAGAGAATGGGAGGCATGATGGAAATTTTGATAGTGCCCCGGCCATTGGTGATACAACACTGATGAGATCAGTGTAGGTTAGGAGTGCCTTTGCCTGCAAAGCCTTGGCTCGGATGCATTGAGTCTGAAGGACTTCCTAGGCATGTTTCCGCCTCTCATTACCCATTCCCTACTGGACTAGCCATATCACCAACATCAAGCTATAAAGAGATTTCTTTCAGCAAGGAGAACTCTTTCCTAATTCCAGCCTTTTCTGAAGGTCTGATCAGCTTCCCCTCTTCTCTCCTCCCCAGGGCTTTTCTTTTTTTTTTTTTCTCTCCAGGTTGATGGATTTCCCTGATATAAGAGGGAGAGGGAACTGCTAAAGAGTTGTTTGCTGTATATCTTCATCAATGTCTGGGCAGACGAAAAGTGAGAGGCTGACTCAATTAAGTGGAACAGTGATGGGAAAGGGGGCGTGGTGGGTAGGGTTTTAGGAGAGGATGGTGCTAAATCAAGCACATAATTTCCAAAGTGCCACCAATAAAAATCAGCTCTCAACAAATCTGTGGCCGATTTTTAAAAGGACATTTTAATGATGAAATGACCATCTTTGAGACTATTTTGCGAGTAATTGAGTAAAATTCCCTAGTGAAAAATGTTTGGCATCAAGTTCTTGAAAATGCTTTCTCTTCTTTGCTCCCTAATGGACAGAAGCACAGCCAATCTCTAATCACATGAAATACAGCTCTCCTTTCCAGCCTGTGATTACAGAGGGGTCCCAGAGAGATGCTAGTTAAGGACTCTGTCAACTTGTCTGTTAGAAGAGCTGGAGTTATGTGGGTGTTGTGTGTGTTTTCTTTCTTCATTTTCCTTTATTATTATTATTATTTTCTTTCCCCTGAAAGACTTCAGATCACAACTGTTTCCAGTGAGGCTGAAGCTTTGACACAGATTGTCAGCAGGGGAGGAAATTATCCTCCACCAACTTTGCACTTAAAAAACAAAACGAATGCCTCTTTGATTGGAGGGGACCAATTGGTTCTCTGACCTCACTGTGTTCCAAGATTCCTGCTGATTTGGAGCCTGGGTTCAGGCTTGCTTTAGAGTTGCCAGGAAAAACAGAGGCACTTGGCATCTTGCTTTGAGGTGACAGGGAAACAGACTCCACTGTTTCACGCCTGACTATAGAGTTAATTTATCCTCACCCCCTTTCTTCACTGCACTCCTAGCTCTCTTATTGGTTACTGACAGTCCTCGACTTGGGGACAATGCCAAGTTTACAACTGAAACGTTCCTCAGTGGAGGAAAACCGAATGCCAAGGATTATTATTCAGAAGCATTTCTCATTCTGTTCTTTTCCATTGGAACTGCTTCTGTTCTAGACCCAAATGGGAAACGTAGGTACTTTAAGGAGAGAAGGATGGATGTAACGGCTAGAAAGGGCTTTGCAAACAGGCTAATCCATAGTCACTCTGGGTCAAGTGTTACCAGATCAGCAAGGCAAAACCCAAGGGTGAAGGTAAAACCCTGAAGTTCTTTTCACATGGAAAAGAATTCGTCACTTACGATGAAATGGACGCAGAGCCAGCTTGGGTCTTGTGGATTATGTTTTGCCTGATTTGCTCCCCGCCCTCAAACGGGAAGTCACCCCCATGCACCAAGAGGGAGAAGCTTCTCATCCCGGTGGGTCGGGGACGGTGGGGGCAGGGTGCCGCCTGCCTTTCCAGTGTCTTTGCTACCACTGCCCTCGTCACACCCACCCCAGCGATGCTCGTCCCCTCAGGCTTCCTGGCCTGTCTGGCCACCTCCACGGCCACGTCCCTGTCCCTCTGCTGACTCAGAACGCTTTTGTCTCTCGACCCTACTTCATCGCCTTGGGGATCAGGCTTTTCAATGAATGGATTTTGGGGATACACCAACATTCAGTTCATAGCAGATGGGATAACAGACTTTGATGACTGAATGGAAGGGAGAGATGGAAGGGAGTAGAATCTCAAGGTTTCAAGCTTGGAGAACAACTTAGAAGCTAGTTCAGAAATCTGTTTTCCTAAGGGATACCATCTCATTCCCCGAGACTCACAGATTCTCAGTAGGTCTCCACGAGGAAATAAAACCCGCCCAAATACCATCCTAGTGTTCATCAAGTACCCTCTCCTTCATGTACCCTCTTCCTGATCTGACCAACTCTAACTCCCTCCCTCCTCTGAAGGCCTCCAGTTCTTTCTTCATGGACAATGTGTATACTTGTGTATTGGCCATACTTCCTTCCCGTACTGTGGGATTCGACTTACATTTGTGATGACAAGACTTCGCCTGATATTTTAGTGTGGGAGGTCAGTTCTTTTTTGGTCCAGTTTGAGGAGTGTTCTGATTTCTTTTCACTTTCAGTGGGGTTTCCATTGCAGTGGAGGATCAGTTCTAATGGAACACCCCTGAGAAGTAGGGAGAACAAACTGCCTCCTTCTTTGTCCATTTTCAGGATTCAGATGAATCTCCAGAGGAAATCTTTCCATTTTTCTCCTGGTATTTTGAAATTTCTGGACCAGAGAATCAGGCTTCTGGTTCCCCAGTGAGAGGCACAGCTTACATACAAATACAACTAGGAGGGAGATTAGAGATGATTTTGATTCTTACTCAGGGTAAATTACTATTACAAAGTACATGTTGAAAACATGTTTTGATGGCGACTGTGGCTCTGGAGAGGTCTACAAATGAGAGGAAAGTGCCAGTATGAGAGCAGGTGCAGAATTTGGGGGTGATTGATGAATAAATTAGGTTGCTCACAGTTTAGCATTGAACTGGGTTGAAATTAGAGATTCTTTAAGTCACTAGGAACTTCAAATCTATACTGCCCATTTCCCACATCCATTCAAATCTGAATTCTCTGGCAGGGTGGACTGAATGCTACACAAGCCTATGAGCTACTTTGCACTCTGATAATCTACCTCCTACATCACTCATTTACTGAGAGGCTTTGATCTATATTCAAATGAAAATGCCTCAATTGTTTCAACCTTCGTGAAAATAAAAAAGCAGTACTTTTTCCTGGAAAGAGGTTATAAAGGGGGGAAACTCTAAGGTTGTTAGGCTCCCAGAGGAAGAGAGGAAAGAAAACCTCATTTTGCCTTGGGCTGGGTGAACCCCTCCCCTCCCCACCCCACAATAATCCCATATCCCCATAACCGTGGCTTCACTGTTTGTCTGTCTTGTAGCCCTCATTGGCTATGCTCCCTTCCTTCTGTCAAGTTCCCACTCCCAATTCAATTTCAAATTAAACTCCCTCCCACTTTCTCTTATTCTAACCCAGAGGAGATGGAGAACAGCTGGTCACCATCTTCCTTATGATAACCCTTCATATGGTGTAATTTTATTTCCTTAAATTAATGACAGTGTGTTGGGTGTCTTCCATCCCAGACACATTTTAATAGATGCTTTTAACATACGGAGAACCGAGGGACAGAAAACAATGCTTCTGTCGTGTTTGGGCACATCCTAGATTTGAACATGGCTGACTCTCAACAAAGCTGGCGCCTTCTGATTTGGAGACAGAATTTAGAGATGTTTACACATCCAAGGATCGCTGTGAACAGTCAGGATGGCATAACCCTGTTCGATGTGTCCTTGGGTGAGGTGTGATGGGTTGTATAACTCCAAAACCTCCTTATTCGTCTGAGATCAATTATTTACTGACTTTATAATATTGTTGCTGTGATAAATGAGACCTACAGTGAAAGCGATCATTCCCTACTTCCCCTTTGCCAGCATTCTTTTCTCACAGTCAGGGAAAAATGGCAATGGATGCATTTTGGTCCCTTAATCTGGGAAATGGGATGGTAGGCTTAGGAAAACGCAGATTTTTAAACTATTTTCTGTTTTCTCTAAGCTTGAAATCTCAGGATTCTACTCCCCTCCATCTCGTTTCATTCAATAATCAAAGCCTGTTAAATTATCTGCTATGGACTAAATGTTTCTGTTCCCCCCGGACTCATCTGTTGAAACCTATTTCTCAAATTGATGGTAATGGGAGGTGAGGCCTTCGGGAGGTGATTAGGTTGTGACAGCAGAGGTCTCATGGATAGGGCTGTGTGCGTGCACACTCAGTTGTGTCTGACTTTTTGCAACTCCATGAACTGTAGCCCTCCAGGCTCCTCTGTCCATGGGATTTTCCCAGGCAAGAATTCCGGAATGGGTTGCCATTTCCTTCTCCAAGGGGGTCTTCCTGACCCAGGGATTGAACACGTGTCTCTTTGCATCTCCTGCACCAGCAGGGAGGTTCTTTACCAGCTGAGCCACCAGGGAAGCCTGTGGATAGCATTAGTGTTCTCCTAACAGAGAGCTGCAAAGACACAGAGAGAGGACAGTCGTCTGTGAGGCAGGGCGTGGGTTCTCTCCAGAACCCAACTGTGCTGGTCCCCTCATCTCAGATGTGTTACTGTGTTACAGCAGCTCAGTTGGACTAGCACATCACCTTTCCAGATGTTCCCATTTCTTCCTACCCCTGTAGTTACCACTTTGGACCAGGTTTTAATTATTTTGCTTCTAGACTTTTGTAGTGGCTTCCTAAATGGTTTCCCATTCTCTGGGAATTTCAGTTTTTGTTTTTCAAAATTCATTCTCTCGCTCTCTTTTTCTTCCCAGCCTATCATTTTTTTCTCATTTTTCTTGCCCTCCATCTCTTTTGCTTCACACCGATTCTAGTATGCCATTTCCTTGCCAAAGCATGGGTTGCAGAATTTGTACCCCAGCCTGCCAGTTACTAAGTGATCTTGAACAAATTACTGAATCTCTCTTTGCCTCGATTTTCTAATTAGTACAATGAAGCTGAGGATTGACCCTCTAAGGAAAGTCATAATTCTGATTTTTCTGAGAATATAATTTTTTTTTTTTGCACAATCCTTGCCTTCTGAAATATTTCATTTCTTCATGATCAAACTCAAATGTCACCCACTTCCTTCAGGCTTTTCTAATGGATCAGTTAATGAAAGCTTGCCCTTCTCTGAATTGTGACATCATTCTTTAGTGGATATTTTCCAACTCTTTTCACTTTCTGTTTATTTTATACTCTATTTTCTTAAGAGGGAAGACTCTATACCTTGCCCATTTTATATTTGATCATTTCTCTCTATGCTTGGTCCCATGCCCTCTTTGTTGTGGACACTCAAAATAGGATTGCTGATTTTCATGAATGGCAGACAACAACTCTGGGGTTTTGGTGTAGACATTAGCAAGGGGAGACAAAGCCCATCAGTAGCACCTTCACTGGTTTGGGCCACAACCAGAGGCTCAGTACAGGGCTGGAGGGAATGAGACAGTGAGTTTAGTGGGAGAAACTTCAAAAGGCGCTTCTACCTGTACCAGCAAAATGCTTAATACAGAAAATGTGCTCAAAAATGTTGTATGAGTGAATGCAGAAAGCAGAGATGCACAGTGCCTAACATTCATAATTTATTTATTGTTTAACATTTGCAAACACTCTTCAGTTTTGCTCTCATATTTGATCCCCAAATACCAAACTGGAACATATAATAGGACAGATATTATTACGCCTACTTTGTGGACTTGGATGTTGGGTATCTCAGAAACTTGAGCGAGGTGCTGTGTAGCAAGATGCTGGATGCTGAGGGGAGAAAGAACAGACATAGTCCTGGCCATCTGTGAGCTCACAGTCTTGAGAGGAAGGAAGATAGACAGATAGATGAGAGGTAGTCATGACCTTGTAACATTATCTCACAGTTCTTGCTGTAATGGGAGTAGGCCAGGAGGACAGTCTGCAAGGATGAAGGATGATTCCAAGAGTGGGGATGCTCAAGGGAAGTCTTAAAGAAGGAGCAGAAGCCAAGAATAAGAACTGAGGCATCCTCAACTCCCAGCTTTGTCATCTTCCTTTTTGGGTAGAGAAAGGTCCATGTTCAAAACTGTTTTCTAACTTGCATCTGAGAGCCACCCTCCCAGCTGCCAAAGTCAGCAGGTCTCTTCTTTGTGTTATGGGAAAAGACAGGGCCATACAGAGAAAGGGACACACACACAGGTAGATTTTCATGTAAAATTCATGGCCAAACTGCAGAGACAGAAAGGGCTCCCCAAGGCCCATCCTCCTTTGTAACCCGGGCCGCCGTTGGCACTGCGGGCTGCGGAAACAGCCGGGATAGGCTGGGCTCCAGCTGGTACGTGTCTGTTTGCTGGGCCTGGCCTGCTGCAGGCTGAGCTGTTCAGACAAAGGGATGAATGGCCGAAGGCCTGCAAAGGTGGGAGAAGGGAGGCGGGCGGAGGAGGGCCGGGTGGCGGGGTGACTGACTAATTGCTTTGTTTGGTGGCGGAAGCCTTTCAGCAACCACAGCGGCTACTTGAGGCCCATTGCTTAAGTGCTTTTCATCATCATCCCTCCTGTCATTAGTCCCATAAGCTGCTGCCATCAGCTCATTGCTAGTCAGGGGCCATGCATGTCACCAACTCGCTCTTGCTTGCAGATCTCTTTCTGCCTTCATCCAGAGAGAGGCCCTGTTGCTCTACGGTCTCTCTCTGGCCACTGGGGCCCAACCTGCTCCCCTGTCTCGTGGGTCCATCTGTTGGGAGGCCCGCTGATGGCTGTCCCTGCTGTCTGTGCTTCGCCTGTCAGACTGAGGGCAGAGCTAGGTCTGCGTCTGCCCGGCACCGGCCCCGTGGCCCTCTCCTCAGCAGTGCCTCTCACCCTGCTGGGTGGCACGAATCCCTACCATCACAGGTCCCGGCTGTGTCCTGGCCTCACGAGGACCCAGGAGGGCGCTGCTTTCTCTAGGGACCCCAGAGCGAGTTTTTCTCTCTTCAGTCTAAGCTTGTATACCTAGTCTGTATTAGGATTGCTGCTGATTATATGGGTCCTTAACTGAGGGCTGATACATACCAGAGAGCATGCTGGGAACTATCTGTCTATTTGAGTCCTCTGAGGACGCAGGGGATAATGCTATCTCCATTCTACAGATGAGAAAACCAAGCCTCAGGGAGGCTGAGTAACTTAATTGAGATCACATTAGCATCACCCTACTTTTTATGGCTTCAGAGTTGTGGTTTATTCCTTGATTAGCCCTATGGAAAAATGCTATGAAGACAAGATTTGGAACCAACCAGAGTTAACTTAGGTTCCTGCTTCTGGCACGTAATGGGTGAATAACTCTTGGCAGATCACTTAACCTTTTGGGCTCTCAGTTTTCTTATCTAGAAAATGGAGATTTAACTTCACCTTATTACCATTGTTTGGAGAAGGCAATGGCACCCCACTCCAGTACTCTTGCCTGGAAAATCCCATGGACAGAGGAGCCTGGTAGGCTGCAGTCCATGGGGTCTCGAAAAGTCAGACATGGCTGAGCGACTTCACTTTCACTTTTCACTTTTATGCATTGGAGAAGGAAATGGCAACCCACTCCAGTGTTCTTACCTGGAGAATCCCAGGGATGGGGTCGCACAGAGTCAGACACGACTGAAGTGACTTAGCAGTAGCAGTAGCAGTATTACCATCGTTAAACAGCTTAAATGAGATAATATATGAAAAATGTCTAGTACAGAATCTTCGAAAAATGGCAGTATTATGTAGGTTGTAATTGATAACAAGGATCACGATTAGGAAATACCACTGGGCAGAGCAAATTGTTTTACTTGAATTGTGACTGTTCAACTCACGTTTCTTTATATCTTGTACTTGGGTATTAGTCAGAATAAACTGTGCTACATTATGGTAGCAAATGGCCCTTGGAGTTTAGTGGCTTGCAACAGCAAAGGTTTATTTCTCCCTCTCTGCTATGCACCCCTATCTTGAGTTGTTTGGGACTCTGTTCCATGTTATCTTTACTCCATGTTCTTTACTTTAGACCTCTGGCTGAAGGAGTATTCTCTGGTTAAGGTGGCTTAATTGGTAAAGAATCCTCCTGCAATGCAGGAGACCCCAGTTCAATTCCTGGGTCAGGAAGATCCGCTGGAGAAGGGATAGGCTACCTACGCCAGCATTCTTGGGCTTCCCTTGTGGCTCATCTGGTAAAGAATCCACCTGCAATGCAGGAAACCTGGGTTTGATCCCTGGGTTGGGAAGATCCCCTGGAGAAGGGAAAGGCAACCTACTCCAGTATTCTGGCCTGGAGAATTCCATGGACGGTATAGTCCGTGGGGTCACAAAGAGTCGGACAGGACTGAGCGACTTTGACTTTCTTTTTCCGGTCCTCTTGGCAGTGGTGGCAGAGGGAGAGGACTTGGCAGAGCTCTGAGAGCCCCAGCTTAGAAGCAACGTCTGTCTCGTCTGCCTACCTTTCATTGGCCGAAGCCAGGCACATGGTTGCTCAGGAGTTGACCAGAGCCGGTTAAGTATCATCATCTCACAGGGAGGGGCACTGCTGGAGTTGAAACCAGAATATTTAGCGATGAGTAAGGCAATCAGCCACAAATGGGGCCGTAATTGATTTTGATAGTCTCAGAACTTACATATTTTGGTCTTATTTTATGTATTGCTCAGATGTGCCCGAGAGCATTTAGGTTTCTTTTTTGTCAGTTTTGATAAACCAAGATATTGCCTAAAATAACAAAATACACTTAGACCTAGTAAAAACATTTTCAATTGCTGAAATTTTCTGGAGGAAAAATAGCTATCATTACACATCTGAAAGTGTCTGGCCTCAACTATCTTTTTCCTCTATTAGAATAATTTTTGTTATGCCATTTTTGATAATGTGATATTTCTTAAGAATGCAATCATCATTTGATAGTAGGAAACAATACTTCCCCCCCCCCATTATTCCTTAATTTTAGCTGTAATAACTTTTGGTTGTCCATGTTCCAGAAAAGGGAAGTTTAGAAGATGCATCTGATGATGCTCCCCCCGCCCTCCGCCAAATACATAATTTTTCTTATTCACACATCTTTGCCTTCATCTCTCATGTAGCATTTATCCCGATTCTGCTTTATTCAGAGTTATTTATTTATATATGAATTAATCATAGTCTGCTACTAGATTGTCAGTTTCTGGAGGGTAGTGACTATTTCTTTCCATCTCTGTGTCCCTTCTGGTACCTGATCTTGCTTTCCATAAGGTTTCTTTAGTTGAACTAGGTGGGAGGCAAGAATTATTCTCAAACATAATCTGAAAGAATAGGCTATTATTCTCTTCAGGTAAAAAGCTGTAAGATTGTTTTTTTCTCCAGAGAAAATGAAGTAGGGTCTTGCTAACTATTCCTAAGGGTTACCTCTAATTGGCCTTAAATTGCTCTTTCTAAGCCCAGTGCCAACTATGCAAGTGAGATGATAATAGTTTTTCTTCCTTTTGCATCCCATCTAATATTTGCTTATGCAGCCCACCTTTAGAGACATTCTAACTATCTGTGCTCTGTGAGTGGGAGGGAGGAGGGGGAGAGGGAGAGGGATAGGGAGAAGGTAGGAGATTTGGAGAAAAGGCACAGGCAGTTGTGAAACAGAGAAAGAACTGTATACCTTGCTGTTTGGGAAAAAAAAGATAAGAAGCATGAAGTCCTGATAGAGTCTATTGTATTAAATTGAGAGGAAAAAATTCTTGCCTCTGACTTTTTTAGCTGAGTCTTAGGGTCAGTAGAGCAGAATGTGATGTTTCTGGTAGCTGATTTAATATTCAGCTTTTGCCTATAAATACAAAAGCAAGAGAGCAAAAGTAAAAGAGTGCTATACAGAATGATGCTGTTACCCATCTCTAAATAGCAGGACTTGAATAAGGAGAATTTCACTTACTTAATTGATAATGAGTTTATGAAAGCTCCTTTAAAAGACACGTCAACTGCCTTGTTAACCAAAGCGATGCTTGGAGTTCAGCACAGAATTCTAAGGACTAAGTCTTTTTGGGTGCATGACCTGGGAGCTTGCTTACCTCTGCTCTTTGGGATTCCTGGGTTCTCTACCCACGTGTCCAGACTGCTACGCCCTGCTCATTGGATATCCTGGTTCTAGCCTTCTTGATCCTTCCCACCATCATGAACACATATTTACTCCTCTTTATATTCTTGGGTTCCTGGGCTATATAAAGTAGACAAGAACTTCTTATAATCTTTTACAAAATCTACTTTTGGCAGCAAGAAGTGGGTGGGAAATAAGAAAGAAGATCAGACGGGGGAAATGAGTTGGTCTTCTATAGCTTCCACTCACAAAGTATTTTGTAATTCCACAAAGACTTTGGACATTCATTTCATTGTGATGGTATGGCAGCATGTAATTTTGCAACATGATCCATAGACCAGAATCCCAGCCCTACTTCTGACTCTTCTAACTCATTTATTAAATATATTTTGAGTGCCTTCTACACTCTGTAAAGCTCTGGGGGATACAAAGATGAAAAAGCCATCATCTCTGCCTTTGAGAGATGCACCATTTAGTAGAGAAGCTTGTAAACATGCAAAAAGTGTGGTAAAAATACATCGTGGTAATGCGTGTAAGAAGGGACAGTATATGGCTTTAGATATACACCCAGAAAATGTGAGCAGTTATCAGGGCTATTGCTGTTATCATTATTAAGTGATAACGGTGGCATGTTCAACGTCTTACAGAATCATTAAGGAAAAATTATACCTGGGGTGCTAAGTGGGGACACAGGGGAAGGCCTCACAGGAGAAATCACTTTTGACTCGAATCTTAAAGAAAGAATGGAGGATTATAACTGAGTGAGCATGGGATGGGAGGCAGAGTGGGGGAGGGTAAGAGCTGGGAAAGGCAATCCACGTGGAGAGACCCCTCTGCCCGATGCAGGAATGTGGGGGAGAGCGGCTATGTGCACGTGTGTGTGCAGGTTGGCTTGGCCAGAGTGCAGCAGGGAGGCTGCATGGGGAGAACGGAAGGTCTCCTCTTCTGGTTGAGGAATTAGATCTTATCTTCTGGGTTGCAGGAATGAGAAGCGTTTCATAAGCTTCAATCAGATTCTCACTTCAGAAAACTCACTCTGCCCCTGGTTAATCACCTATACACACAACTGGGATTCACAAACAACATCTCTAGATCCCAGTTTTCTCATGTATCATGAGCATGGTGACTCATGACCTGCTCACCAGATAAACATGCTACCTGCATCAAAATGAGGAATAAGGAGGTGAAGGTCTCTTTGTTCATGACATTATCTTTGATACATCCGACCATGTGCCGGATTACTTCTGGATCTTTGCTTATCTTTCCTACCTCTTCCTTTGCCCATAGCTTAACTGCTTCCCACCCTCTTTAAACTTCTTCAAGTTGTCAGCATATTCTTCTGGGCTCTGCTCAAGTTATTTCTGGTCGAAAAAGCCTTCTGCTTTCATTTTCTATTGCTGCATTAAAAATTCCCACGAACTTGTTGACTTAAAACAGCATTCATTCACTATCTCACATTCTTTGTAGGTCAGGAGTCCAGGCACAGCTTAGATAGGTTCTCAGTTGAGGGCCTTACCAGACGGAAATCAAGGTTTCTTTCCAGAGCTCAGGTCCTCAGGCTCACAAGGCAGTTGGCATAATTCAGCTCCTTGTGGCTGTAGGATGGCGGTCCCTACTTTCTTCCTGGAGCCTCTCCCAGCTACTAAAGCCTATCAGCCATTCTTGCCACGTGATCCTGTCTACAACATAGCAGTTTGCTTCCCTGAGGCAAATAGGAAACCATCTGCTGCAGCTTGAAATCTCTGACTTCTTCTGTCTCTGACCTCTAGACTTTTAGAGAAAAGGATTCACTTGATTTGGTCAGGCCCACCCACACTCAAGGACAAGGGATTAAACAGAGCATGCACACCAGGAGATGAGGATCTTGGGGCCTTGTTAGGAGTGTGCCTACATACCTTCCCTTACTACCCTACAGAACAGATCACCTCCTTGAAATTCTTAAACTTCCCAGGTGGTCTGTCACCATTCCCTCCATGTAAACAAACACTAGATTGTATTCTGCTTCTTATTACACTTGAGCTGTTGCAGGACCAGTCCTTTCAACCGACAGAGCCAGAAAGATGCCTTTTTTTTTTTTGTAACTATTTGCACCCTGGCTCATTGCTGGGGAGACTAGAAACTTAAAAGATGCTGATATTTTTTGTTGATTTTTTCCTCTTGTCCTAGACATCGCCATGCATGTGTTCTTCAATGGCATGCTAATAATACACAGAGCAATGACCTTCCTCAAGGCCTCAGGAGAACCCCCTGAAATTCCACGCCACTCAATATCTTGGGGCAGGCTGTCAGGGCAGTCCTGCACATTGGAGATCCTGAGTTTGGGAGTCTCAAGGTAAATGGAGAAACAGCCTTGTGTGTGAGCAGAAGTACGTTCTCTGCTTAAAAATAATTGTATTCACTTTTGGTTAATGTCTAGCAGAAGATTAACTGAAGCCTAGGTTTGCTCTGATAGGAAATCTACCTTTGAACTCTGTCTCTGTTTTTACTTTGGAGACTGGGCTTTAAAGGAGAACAACTTGGTAAGCCCCAAATCAACCTCCAAACATTTTATCTCCTGGGATTAACCTTCCAAAGAACAGGTGTAGTGTGTTTGGAAAACAAATGCCTAGCAAATGCCATTTGAGGCAATCCATGTCCACCCAACTAACTGAGCTTGACAGGTCCTAAGAGATGATGAAGCGTATGAACTACTTTCCACAGAGTAAGTTAGAGCTTAGAGCTTTTTCCGTGGTTACCACCACCTCTGGCTACTGCACAGTGAAATCACTCAATAACTTTTGATGTAGAGTTTGGGGGAGGAAAAAAAAAAGTTCTGTCCCTGTTTTTTTTTTTTTCACATTTGCTGTACTGGCAGACTGTCAAGACAGGACTATTAAATATGCATGGGTGCATGGCCTGGTCCTGGTCAGGTCCAAACTCAACCCACCCACATCGTGCAGACAGCCTGGTGTTTAAAGTTGGACGATGGCTGTGTATATCCAGGGCAGACAGATGTATTGTGTATGTAGAGAAAATGTATACAACAGACTGCATTTCAATGTATACACTGGGAAATGGGGGCTGCTTGGAAGAGCAGAGCTGAGAGTGGGAGGACGAAGGACTCCAGCCTTTTTGAGCCCTAGTTACTATTCTGAGAGGCAGAAGACACTCGCGGGTCCTGTCAACGGTTCCTCCTAAACGTAATCGCTTCATTATCTCCCTGGAGTCACTCAGAAGCATCTGGATAATCTAGGACAGTTGTGACCTGTCCCTGGCTGGTCCTAGTAGTGATACTGACTCAGTTCAGAGCCACACGCAGTGCCAGCCAGGCATGAGGGTGCACACCCTGAGTGAACACGTGGATGGATTGGTTGGCTAGGGAGAGAGAGGTTAGACCACTGCTCTTTTCCTGTGAAGATTTTATTAGAATTCAGAGGAAATTAAAACTGAAAGCAATTCTAGAGATCGCCTCATGAGACCTCTCGTTTGGAAAATGAAAAAGCATCTGAGATTCAGAGAAACTGAAAATAGCTTGTGCAAAGGTCCAACCGCCAAGCAGTCGCTAAGAATAGCCTGGGACCAAGATCTTCCGGTTCCTCTTCATAGTAATATTCTTCCATGATCATTCACACAGAAGAGACCTTAGAATCTTCACCCTCACGTCACCCTTACAGCACTCACTAGGTGTTCATGGAGCGGCTGCTGGAGTGGGCTTCCGTGTTCAGTATGTAGAAAGTAACAAACAGAAGATGTTTCTTGTTCCACGTAGTGAAGCAACTTTCTTGGACTTAAGGAAGTTTCTCCTACTCCCTCTTGTTGCTAGAAATTCTGCCACAGTGCTCCACTCCTTAGCTTAAGACTTAGGCTTCTACCGAAATACAGTTTTCTCTGGAAAAGCCATCACCTTCACCCCACTCATTTACTCTCAGGAAAGAATGATTTTATGAGACTCTCTTTTGATGTAGAATGGAAGGTGGGGAGTGTCTAAGAGCTGAAGAGACAGGGGCATTGAAAAGAAGGCTGTTGATGAGGAGGGGGCTGAAAAACAAATTTCATCAGATCATACTTTTCCCAGGGTCTCAACCTAATAGTGAAAACTGTATCATATGGGTTTCCCTGGGTGTGGGAGTGGGAGGGTAGATTGCAAAAGTGGCCCCTAGTTTTTATATCCTTCAGATCTGGGCTGGTTTTGTGACTTGATTTGGCCAGTAGAAGGTGGCAGAAATGATGTTCTGGTTTTGAACTCAAACCTGGAGAGGCTCTGCATTCTTTATCCTTCTCTCCTGCCATGCCTGTGAGCACTGTCTTGTGGGCAAACTCAGGCTGGCATTTCAGAGGATGAAACATTGTATGGAACAGAGACGATGAGGCCAGCTGGCACTTCTCAGGCTAGCTGCCTGGTTGCCGACTGTCACGGGCTAAACTGTGTTCCACCCCAAATTTATATGTTGAAGTCTTGACCCCCAGAATCTTAGAACGTAACTGTATTTGGAGATAGGTCGTTAAAGACGTAATTACAATTCAGTCTTTAGATTGGGCCCAATCCTATATGACCAATGTCCTTATAAGAAGAGGAAATTTATACACAGAGGTGTGTGCACAGAATAAAGACCATGTGAAGATACAGGGAGAAGTTGGCCATCTACAAAGCAAGGGGAAAGCCCTCAAGAGAAATCAAACCTGCTGATACTTTGATATTGGACTTCTAGCTTCCAAAATTGTGAGAAAACACGTTTCTGTTCCTTATCCCAATCTGTGGTACTTTGTTGTAGCAGCTCTAGCGAGCTAGTACATCCCAGCCTAGCAGCTAGCCATAGATGCAAGCACATGTTTTAACAGTATCAGCCACGTCTGGCTCAGGTTAGCAGAGGCCCCAGGCTGATCCCGGCCAAAATTGCTCTTTATTGATTGAACTCTACCTACCCTCTCATCTCAAGCACCGGCACCATCAGTGAGAACTGAGTTGATTTTTGCTGCTCTCCTATTCTCTACCCTTTCTCAATTGTGCCCACTGTCCCTTGGTGTAAAGAGCTTCTCAACCAAGAATCAGACAACTTATTTGAGTTGCGCCACAGGCCGTCAGAGGCCAGGTTATTATCCTCCAGTGAGACGGGAAGAGTGGCCTGAGGTGGTGTGAGGAAGGAAGGTCTTGCGTATTGACACTAAACACCTCTGGGTTGGATTTCTACGTTGGCCAAATTATGCATCTTTTGGGAAGCTCTGCAAGCGGGTATTTCCTCATGGATACAGTGTGGATAATAGCATGTACTTACAGGGTGGTTGTATAGCATTAATTCACATACTTTCAGATAGCCCAGAATTCTGTATATAGTAGACAGTCAATACATGTGAATTTTATTTCTTCCCCATTGTACCACAGTTAGGAGGCTCAGGTTCACTTATTCACTAATGCTTTTGTTTAGTGCTGAATGCCACATACTGTTCTAGCAGTAAGCCAGACAGACGATGTCCCTGCTCTTGTGAAGACTATGTTCTATTGGGAATATGAAGATGTTAAAATCTGTTTATCTGTTTATTTATCTATCCATCCTCTCTCTGTCTGCCTATCAATCTACCTATCTACTAACTACTGATCAGTCTTGGAGAGATCACAGAGTATTCACTACTTTTCTTCTATTCCTTTATCTTTCATCAGAGCAGCTTCTATTTATTTTAGAAATTGAGCTTCTGAGCAAGGTTTGGCTTGAAGAAAGGGTTATCTAGTTGGGAAAAGAAGTTTGGAAAAAAAGCTCCATTGGTTCATTTGCCTTTAGGGAATTCCATGTTTTTCTGCCCATATATGATTTTAAAAGTTAACTCAAGCTTACTACTTGGAAATCTTACAAGAGTATATAGATTATAAAAAGAAACTTGTAAATATGGTACACCTCTCCTTGACAGAGAATGCTGAGGACAGAATGTGGAATGTAGCCCACAGTTTTCTCAGTAGTTTCAAATACTCAGCCTCTTTGAAACATTGAACAACACTGACACCCCACTCTTCAGAAGGTTCCTAGGTATCCATACACTGAATTTTTCAGTTCTCTGCTCACTTTTTGGGGCCATTTTCTTCTCAGTTTCCTTAACTTACTCTTATTATTCCTTCTACCCCTTAAATGTCACTGAAACTTTTCTCCTATTTTCATTCTTTCTCAAAATAATTCTTTCCCCATGTTCCCAACAATCTTCTCCTTGCAGATGGCAAATGACCCCAATTTCATATTTCTAAGACCGTTTCTCTTCAGAGAGTAAAACATATCAGCTTCTTATTGGGCACCATGGCCAGCTAAGGTTCTAGGGGTTTTAAAAACACAGGTCCAAATCCTGAATCATAAGTTTCTTAAAAGCAGCTCCTACCTTTTTTATCTTTCTGAGCTGTGGCATGACATTATCAAGTCTGTCAGTCACTGGCTCAGAAACTCGGAGTCTTCATCATCTAAAATTGCCCCTTCACCCCTAACCTCCAGTAATTTTGAAGATCTGTTGATTGAGTCCCATAATTATGACTTCTTTTTATTACCTCGGTTCAGCACCCAATTTTCTCTTACTTGTAGTGTTGAAATTGTCTCCTAACTGGATTCTCTAACTTTATTATCTGGCTTTCAAAGTTATCTTTATCTATTGCTTTTAAAGTACTCTTTCCACAGCAGAGTTTTGATTATATCAGTTGCCTATTGGAAATTTTTTATGACTTCCCACTGCATACAAAATAAATTCCAAATTTTTGAGTATATCACCCTCCTTGACCTGGATCTGAATTGCTTTCTTTATTATTGAAGTATAGTTGATTTACAATATTGTATAGGTCATTTCCACATGTAAAACATAGTGATTCAGTATTTTTATGAATTGTATCCCACCTAAAGTTCCTATAAAATAATGACTCTATTTCCTTGTGCTGTAGACTACCTGCTTGTTGCTCACTTATTTTATACATAGTAGTTTGTATCTCTTAATCCCACACCCCGATCTTGCCCTTCCCCTTTTCCCTCTCCCAACTGCCAACTATATCCCCTCTATTCTCTATATCTGTGAGAGTATTTGCTTTGTGATATACATTTATTTTATTTTTAGATTCCACATATAAGTGACACATAGAGCTTTAGTCTTTCTCTGACTTATTTCAACAAGCATAATACTCTCTAGGTCTATCCGCATAGTTGCAAAAGGCAGAATTTCATTTTTTAAAAATCTGTGAGTAATATTCCATTGTGTGTGTGTGTGTGTGTGTGTGTGTGTGTGTGTATGGCGTGAGTGCTAAGTTGCTTCAGTCGTGTCCGACTATTTGTGACCCTGTGAACTGTAGCCCGTCAGGCTCCTCTGTCCATGGGATTTTCCAGGCAAGAGTACTGGAGTGGGCTGCCATGCCCTTCTCCAGGGAATCTTCCTGACCCAGGGTTTGAACCTGCATCTCTTATGTCTCCTTCATTGGCAGGCAGGTTCTTCACCACTTGCATCACCTGGGAAGCTCATATATATTAGCACATCTTCTTTATTCAACGCAGGAGATGGGGGTCCAATCCCTGGGTCGGGAAGATCTCTTGCCTTCTCCTGGAGAAGGAAATGGCAATCCAGTCCTGTACCCTTGCCTGGGAAATTCCATGGACAGAGGATCCTGGCAGGCTACTATCTGTGGGGCTCCAAAAAAGTTGGGTGTGGCTTAGCGACTAGACAACAACAACAACCACAAAGATCATCACAACTCATGTATATTGAGAGAAACAGATGTGTGGTTGCCTGGGGTGGCTGGCACGAACTTCAAAGGGACATGAGGGAGCATGATGGGGTGATGGAATGAGTCTATCTTTTTTGGTTAGCACTTATAAGAAAGTACACATTTGTCAAAGCTCATTGGGTACATTATATTGTTTCTAAATTACACCTTAATAGAATTGATTGACAAGTTAAAACATTGTTATACTTTATTTCTGCCATTTACCAATAGAGAACCCTTTAGGCCCTCTGGCTTCCCTGGTAGCTCAGCTGGCAAAGAATCCGCCTGCAATACAGGAGACCCCAGTTGGATTCCTGGGTTGGCAAGATCCACTGGAGAAGGGAAAAGCTACCGTATTCTTGGGCTTCCCTGGTGGCTTAGATGGTAAAGAATCTGCTTGCAAAAAACAACCTGGCAAGATAGGTATTATTAATTCTACTTCAAATATAAGGATGGTAGCATCAGAGAGGTTAAATGACTTGCCCAAGGCCACACAGCTGGATCTCAACACTGTCTTAGGGCTTTGTAGTTTTATAGACCTATTTGCTTCTATCCTAAGAAGACTGATGTAGTTTTATTTTGAGTCTTCTTGGGTTTAATTTTTATGTTTTGCTGTTTTCCTCTATTCTACTTTTTCACACTAGACTTTTCTCATTATTCGTGTACCTAAGAATCTAGAACCTAGCACTGCCCCCTCCCTATATATAGGCACTTCCCTTTTTTGGTAGCTGTTGAGGACCACAAAATTACATAAATGGTTTTGTTGTGAATTTTATCTAAAATAAGGATATATAGATCTGAGGGAAGGCAATAGGAGTTTTCTGATATAAAAAAATGTGTAATTCTAGGGCAGGAACTTTTCTGAAAACTTTATAAAAAAATTGAGATAAAACATAGAGCCAAGTGCAGAAATCATAGGTGCATAGCTCCATGACTTTTTACAAAGTAAATATCCACGCAACCACCACTTAAATCAAGTTGTAGATAATTGCCAACAGCCCAGAATCCTCCTTCATTTTGGGCAGGAATTTTTTTGACAGATATTATGATTCAGTGTTCTTCTTTGCTTATGCCTCTGTTCTGGATGGTTGCACTTCTGAATAATAAGTTCACATTATTTGCTCACTTTAATAGTCTATTTTTCGACTCTACGGTGTACCTCTGAGGTACACAGACCAAACAGCTGTGGCTGGGCCTTGGCTCCGTTTTGGGAAGTGTACTGCGCTGAGGTGGGGTGGGGGAGGTGGAGGGGAGGTGGGCCTGATGAACTCAGCACTCCCAGAACTGGCTCGTTGCTGTGAATCCAACTCACTCAGGTTGTCATGACTCCAGCCTCCACATGGACTGAGCCTTGTTTGCAGATTTTTGCGTCTCCCGAAGCTGGTTTCTGGCCACGCTGTTTCCTAGCCTCCAAAACACCTCCGAAAGCAGCTGGTCTTTCTGTGCGGGTATCATGTCACCTGCATCTGCCCTGTGACTGTTTCTTTCATGCTCACTATGTCCCTCTGATCTGCTAAAAATGTCCTTCTGTAGACTTCTGATGAAGACGAAATTAAACCTGGGGACAAGGGCAGGGGAGGCTGGGGCCAGAGCAAGGATGTGTTGCCTGAGGCCTTGGCTGGGCTGTCTTCCAGCGACTTTGGAGAGGTAGCCCCAGGAAAGGACTGGCTGACGAGCTCTGAGCAAACCCCAGCTCCCGGGGCTGCGGGGGCTGGACATCCGGGCTGCATTTTGAAGATCAGCTACCAAAGCTGCAGGAACTGGGAAGGAGAGGAGCTAAGAAGGCCCCAGGGAGGCTTGAATCACCTGCCCTACCTTCTGTAATGAATGGCCTGGATGCTTTTTCTTGTTTTTGCTTTCATCTGATGATTCAGCGGTGAGACGAGGAGGCCCTGGCAAATTCAAGTGTGTCTTAAGGAAACTGTATCTATGAAAGGGTTAACTTCATGCAGAAGTCAACTGCGGAGATGTAAACAGAAAAGTCTTTGTGAATTCAAACTTCGATCCATGAAGATTAGCACTGAAAAAGGAATCGTTATGTGCGAGGGGCCACAGGTCAAGTACTACACCCCTGGCCATACTTGGGGTTTTCTTGCTTTGAGATCTCCCAGACATTGGTCTACTTGGCTGGCTTGCTCTGCCTTTCTTATTTGGCCCCAAATGTCCAAATGCCTTTGCTGAAACCCCTACTTCCTTACAGGCAAGATGAACTTTCAGCAAGTCTTTGCAAAACACCAAGAGAGAATGAGAGTGAAAGAAGCCTGGGAAATACAGGCACATTTTTAATGTCCTGGCTCCATCCTGTGTGGGTACCTGATGCTGCCTTAACCTGCCTGAGGGCTGCAGCTTCTATCCTCTAGTACCAAAGTCCTTGCAAACCTCAGAGGGCCCTTTGCCTGGAATTCTGATTTCTTAGATCTCAATCTGTATCTTCACAGGTAGGGGGGATTTGCTGACCTTCCCAGCTAAGTGGTAAAGAACCCACCTGCCAATGTGGAAGACTCGGGTTTGATCCCTGGATCGGGAAGATTCCCTGGAGAAGGAAATGACAACCCACTCCAGTGTTCTTGTCTGAAGAATCCCATGGACAGAGGAGCCTGCTGAGCTACAGTCCACGGGGTCGCAAAGAGTCAGACACAACTGAGTGACTGAGAATGCACGCAAGCACAGAGAATGAAACACTCATCTTTTATTGGCCTCTACTATGTGCCAGGCACTTTGTAAAAATGTTTGTGTGCATCATTGCATTTCCTCTTTTCAACTGTTCTATATGATGTGCATTAAGCCCATTTTTCAGGTGAAGAAACTGAGGCTCAAACTGATTGACTAGCTCAAGGCCACACAAGCTAGTAAGTGGTGGAGTCAAGATTCAAATGTTGGTTTTGTAATGCATGATCCAAGACCTCTTTCTTAAACAAGGTAATGCTTTCATGATCAAATCTGAGAGAAGACGGTTCTATTGTCTCATAAGACTCTCTCCTCAGCTCCAATCTCTAGACTGAGGACTCTTCTGGTAATTGCCCCATGAGGGACATGGACCTGTGTCACAGGTATATCATTTTGCATTTAGATGCCAACAGTATAGACCCATTACTATGTATTATCATACCCCAGCATTCATAAAAGAACTGCATCAGTTAATTAATTGGGGGTCACTACACCACTGAATGATTTTATGTTTTACAAAAGGCTTCAGCATTAGATTCTTTTATCGAGCAAACACAGCAGTGCATTTCAAATATGGACTGATTTGCATTCAATCACTCAGGAATACAATTATGCAGCAGGAATAATCATTATAATGTAAGAGTAGCTACAATTTATTGAATACCTACTGCATACCGTCTGTTTTATAGTTGTGAGTGTTTGTATGCCAAGTTGCTTGTCGTGTCTGACTCTTTGTGACCCTGTGGACTGTAGTCTGCCAGGCTCCTCTGTCCATGGGATTCTCCAGGGAAGAATACCAGAGTGGGTTGCCACGCCCTTCTCCAAGGGATCTTCCTGACCCAGGGATTGAACCCGTGTCTCTTACATCTCCTGCATTGGCAAGCGGGTTCTTTACCACTAGCGCCTCCTGGGAAGTCCATGCTTTGTATTCATACTTTATTTATTCATCAACAGTTGGCAAGAAGGTATATCTTCCTCATTTTAGAAATGAAGTTACTGAGACCCTTTCCTACACTTATAGAAGTAGAAAGGAGCAGGAATAGAAACCCACTAAAGAACCTGCTCCTCACCATTCCAGAAGGATGTGTTAATAAAAGTGTAAATATATCCCAGCAGTTCATCTCACCCTTCTATCATTAGTGCAGGTAACTTTTTCTTTTTTTAGTGAGGAATTCAATTTCACTTGCTGGCCTGGGATAAAATCTGTTATTTGAACTTGCTTCTTTCCACTTTTACTTTCTATAAAGTCTTCTCCAGAGTCACCAAGCCCACTTCAAATCTCACTTTCTCTTTAATCTAGACCTGTAGGTACATCTTAGCAATGACTCTCTTCCCCCTCAGTATTTTTGATCAAACAGTAATTTTGGTCAAATAGTGCGTGCACGTGTGCTCGGTCCTGTCTGACTCTGCGGTCCTGTGGACTGTGGCCCCCAGACTCCTCTGTTCATGGGATTTTCAGGCAATATTACTGGAGTGCACTGCCGTTTTCTCCTCCAGGGGATCCTCCCGACCCAGGGATCGAACCTACATCTCCCGAGTCTCCTGTATTGCAGGCGGATTCTTTACTCCTGAGCCAACAGAGATGCCCCAGTCAAATAGCATACTTGTTCAAATAAATTCAATTGACACTTCATATATTCCTTGATGGTTTAGTTTCTGCTGATCCCTCAGAATATAATGAGGAGGGAAAAGACTGTCTCAGGTCCTCAAGGATCTTATATTGAATTGGAATTGTCAGACATTAAATAGTTAATCATATGATTATATATAAAATATAAATTGTGATAAATGCTACCATGGCAAAATACAGTAAAAAAAATAGATATAGCCTCACTCCATCTAGTACTTATGGCTATTGGGAACTGTTCAGTGCACTTTAACTGATTTTATCTTCTCACTAATACTTTGGGCAAAGAGGCAATGTGTTCAGAGCCCTATAGCTAGTGAATGGTGGCCCCAGGTTTTGACTTCAAGAAATGAGGTTGCAGAGCTGGAATTATTCATCAAGGCACTGTAAGAAATACATACTGGGAGTACTGACCCAAGGAAGTGATGTTTCTGTGGACATGGGGATGGATGAAAGGGAGGGACAGAAGAAAAACAGAGGGAGAGGACGTCTGGCCTCCGCTGGCACTCTTGACCTGTCTTCCCTTGCCGTTTTATGAGCTTTGCTGCACTGGGCTTCTTCTCCCACTTGTATACAGTCCTCCTGTGGGATCCATGGGGAAGTGGTCCCAGAACCTCCAAGAATGAAAAAATCTGAGCGTGCTCAAGTCCCTTATGTAAAATGGCACGGTATTTGCTATAACCTGCACACATCCACCTGTATACTTTATTTTTTAATTAATTTGTCTTTTATATTTATTTATTTGGCAGCCCCAGGTCTCAGCTGGGGCACTCAGGATCTGCGATCTTCACTGTGGCGTGCCGGATCTTTGCTTATGGCCTGTGACCTCTTTGTTCAGTCAGGTGGGCTCTAGTTCCCAGACCAGGGATGAAATCTGGGCCCCCTGCATGGGGACCAGGGAGTCTTAGCCACTTGACCACCAGCCACCTTCCCATAGACTGTAAATCATTTCTAGTTTCCTTATAATACCTAATGCAACATAAATGCTATGTAAATAGTTGTAAATGTAGTGTAAATGCTATGTAAATAGTTTCCTGTGCACGGCAAATTGAAGTTGTGCTTTTTGGAACTTTTTGAAACTGTTTTGAAAAATATTTTTTATCTCCGGTGGGTTAAATTTGCAGATGCAGAAATCTTGGATACAAAGAGCCAACTGCACTTTCAAAACTGTCCAGTCTTCTCATCCATTTCCCAGTGACTCTGAAAATTCTTATGTCTCAGTTCTTAAAAGCAAACAAACAGGCAGAGGCAGGCAGCACAGTCCTGCGTCTCCTTCCATGCCCGCCGCTTCATGCTTCCTTCCCAGCCAACTTCTAGAAGAATCCCCCATCTGCTCTCTCCACCTGCTCACCCCCTCCTTCAGCCCTCAGTCTCCTACCCTATTCTCGCTTTTCTCAAATCTCACCAGGGACCTCCCATTTCCAAACAACAGAGTCTTCACATCTCTGCTTCTTAGACCTTGGTGTGGCAGGTGATGTCACCACTCCCTTTTGCTTGAATCCCTGCCCTCCTCTAGCCTTGGAGATGATGTTTTTGTTGGGTTGTCTTCACTGTCTTGACTGTTTCTCCTGAATGGCGATTGTATGTTTGTCCTCTTCTTTCATCTACTTCTTAAACGTGAGTGTCTTAGGTTCTTGCTTGATAGAAAATTACATGTATTTCCAAGTTCCACTTGCTTCCTCTGTCTTGGTTCCTGGCACATCTGTGTCTCCAGGCTGGGTCTTCATTCCAAGCAGTCCTGAGCACTAGACGTAACACCCTGATGCCTCACGCATCCCTCGAATCCATCATATCCCAAACCAACCAAGCGATCTTTCCTCTTAACTGCATTGTTCCTTTTTATTTCCCCTTTGAGTATATCCCTCCACTATCTGCCCTTTCAGTTCAAAATCTAGGAGTCACCCTATCCTCTTTCTTCTCTGTTACTGTGTCATTATCTAAATAGATGCGAATTTCTGGAGACCCCATCCGCAGTCTAACTTACTTCTCTCTCTCTCCTCTCCTGACGTTTTAAGCAGTTCTTGTCCCAGTTCGGGCTGCTATTCTCCCTTATCTGGTCTTCGGCAACAGATCCCTGACTGGTCTCCCTACCTCTTATCAGGTCTTCTGCAATAGACCTCCATTTGGTCTCTCTACCTCTGTCTTTCCCCTCCATCCATCACATGTCCAGCTGCTTCCATGGTGATTTTTCTGAAGGTCAAACCATGTTGTTTCCTGGCTAAAACTCCAGAAATAGCTGCTATAGAATGAGGTGCAAACTCCTCTGTATGCCGCCCATGACCTTTTATACTCTGGTCCTTACTTATCCTCACTATGGCTCACTCACCTTAAGTAAACCTTTTGAAGTTCTCAGAATATGCTGGATTCTTTTATATCCTTGGATTGGCTCATATCATTCTCTCTGCATGATGAGTACCTCTTCAGTCTAGAGTCTGGTCTCCTCCTTTCCCACGTGGGCTTCTGTGTTAGCATCTGTAACACTTGGTGTTTTGCACGTATTTGTTTATCAACCTCCTTCAGCCCCATTCATTAGCGGAAGGTCTCTCCCCCAGTTCACCCCCACTTTCTTCTGCGTGTGCCAATAAAATATATATTTATGAATGAATGAACATATCTTGCATGAGTAGAGAAGGCATAATTTTATCACGTTGTAACAGGTATTCTGATGTGGGAAGCAGGAGCCTATGACTTTGTGTGGGTTAATGAACTTCTCTGAGGTCAGCTTTCTCATCAATAAAATGGATTTGTAGCAATTTCAAGACTCAGAGATGGGTTAGACACTATTCTGAGGTCTTCCTAAGATGTGTTACTTTTAGTGTGCTGTCCACTAAAAGGGTTTACACGCTGAGCAGTGTTCCCTGTTCAGGATATATTAGTTCTGATCTTCCTTCCTGGCTGAAAGTGCTTTTGTGAAATGAATTTTAAACATTATTGGAATTTATTGAGAGCCAGTTCTATTATGTACTGGTTTATTCAGAACCTTAAAAGGGTGAATGTTGTGTCATCCTCACAACAATGTACCCGAGGGCATATTTTCATTACCCCCATTCTGCAGATAAAGGGACTGAGACCCAGGGTCACTAACTAGTAGGTGGTGAAGCCAGGATTCAAACTCAGTCACTCCTACTATGATTAATCTATGATTTAACCCCTACCCTACACTTGCTCAGTTTTTGAAATTGTGGTTGGAGAGTCAAGCTTCATTTTGTTATAATATCAGGTATGAGTTGCAAGCTTCCGCTGTGAGGGGCTGGATGGTAAACATTTTATGCTTTGCTGTTTCCTGTTCTTCACTTTGTTGCAGTGGAGGGGTATCTTGGTTTTATTTTTCTTCAGAGATAATGTAAAAGCTCATACAAAAACAAGTCAAATGACTTTGTCTTCAGTCAGGTTTGCCTTTTTTCTACCTGAGCACACCAAGTCAGGACAATTTTTCTCTTAGACCGTGGAAATAATACATAGAATTAACCAGTGTTTTAGTAATTCCTGTTGGATAAGATCAAGCTATGCAATTCCACAGCAAACAGATTGACAGTCCCAGCCTCCCTTGCAGCAGCCTACAAAGGTTCCATTAAATGCTGACCAGCCAGACCAGAAATGTCAATTGTCTGCTCCGTGAACTCTCTGTTTTATAGAATGTCAGGCGCTCTAGGGAGTAAACAACTTAACTTGGCCATTCAGATCTCAATCGTTAACATCAGGGCTCTCCCCCCAAAAATCTGTGATGAAGCAGAGGAGGGGACTTTAGTTCTTTGATGTCTGGCCGTAAATTTAAATCAGTCAAAAGTGAAGAGTTTATTCAACCTCTCCTCCCTAACCACTAATGTTATATCTGGAGCAGAAGAGCAGAAGCTCTCTTGAGAAATTTTAAATGCTCAGCCTTTTGAGAATGAGACACCCCTCTGGGTACTGACAATCCCCATAGAATCTGTGCTCTCCTGAATGCCCAGGCAAATACACACAACAGTTGGCCTTTGTGTTCAGGGGAGTCTTACTTATCCAGAAGGCGATTTAAAATGTCCTGTTCTAACACTTGAAAAACGAAATGCCTAAGTGTGTGGTATCGATGGAAGAACCAGCCCTCTCCTGAGCCAGCCCGCCCACCTGCTTCTGGGTCCACACCATCGCTCAGGCACCAGTGAAAAAGATTCATTTCCTCCGCGCTTCCGTCTGTGTCATCGGGCTGATGAGAGACGAGCCTGGTGCCCCAGAGGCGCGCTCCCCTCCGTCCCGGCTCCTTGTCGCCACGTGGCATGCTTCCCAGCCAGCGCATCTAACGGGAGGTCAGGGTTCCCTAGCTCGCGGCTCCCTCGGAGTATTTTACCGCAAGTGGAGGACGGCCCTTTGGGAAGAGAGGAAGTGCGAGCTGTCGCCTCAGACTGCTGCTCGGTGGAGCATCTGTTCAAAATAAATCTTATTCTCCCTTCCAAGTGCGACCTTTGGAATGCAACCACCTGACCCCCGGAGAGAGGGGGCGAAGCTGGCAGAACGGAGCCGGGGTGAGAGGATCCTGGGGGCTGTCAGTGGTTATGCCCGGTTCCAGGATGTGGTCGCAGAGACGGCGCTGGCGTGTGGCTCCTTCGTGTTTAGCCTCGTGGCTGCTGTAGTGGGTTGGATGGTGTTCTCTAAATCTCCATGTCTACCTGGGACCTTAGAATCTGACCTGATTGGCAAGTAGGGTCTTTGTGGATGAAATCATCTTGGATTGGGGGTAGCCCCTAAATCCAACAACTGGTATCCTCGTAAGAAGAGGAGCAGACAGAGACAGAAGGAAGATGCTGTGTGAAGACAGAGGCAGAGGCTGGAGAGATGCTGCCGGAGGCCACCGGGAGATGGGAGGGACAAGGATGGATTCTTCTTTAGAGCCTTCAAAGGGGCCCGGCGCTGGTGACACCTGGATCTCCAGCATCTGTCCTCGAGCACTGTGAAAGAAGACTTTAATGTTTTTCTAAGCCACCCAGTTTGCGGTACTTGGTTATAGCAGCCTTAGAAAATGAATGCGGCTGACTTCTAACTGCTGTGAATGACTGATGGACCTCTTCATGGCTGGAAATCTTGATTCCTGGTGATTCCTGGTGTACCCTGAATGATGCTCGTGGAGAAATGACAGGGGCCTGGAGCCTCTGATCCGAGGGACCTACAGTTATTGGATGTGTGATTGATTGTTATTGGATGTGTGGTTGACGTGTTGCAAGTTGGATGACGTTTCTGTGTGCTGCTTTCTGTAATTTAATATGGAACCATATTTTCCTTGCTTCTGCCTTCCCACTTGAATTTCTACCAGAACTTTAGAAATTCTGGCAGCTTTGTGAAGAAATTCACTGTCCACCAAAACATAACCCACTCCTTTTTTTCTTTTTTTTTCACTGTCTTTGCTTAAATTGCTTTTTCATCTGGGGTAATCCTTCTCATATTCATCATATCAAATGTTAAACCAATAAAAATTGAGTATTCATTGGTGTGTCTCATCTCCTTTACGAACCTGTAAGTTACTGGAGGTGGAGCCTTTCGTGCATACTGGACAGCTGAGCCTGCATACAGCATTTGATAAGTCCCCATTTGTAACTCGTGCCACATGTTATCCAACATAAGGGCTTCCCCGGTGGCTCAGACAGTAAAGAATCTGCCTGCAATGCAGGAGACCAGAGTTCGATCTCTGGGTTGGGAAGATCTCCTGGAGGAGAAAACGAACACCCACTCTAGTAGTCTTGCTTGAAAAATTTCATGGACAGAAGAGCTTGGCAGGCTACACTCCAAAGGATTTCAAAGATTCGGACACAGCTGAGCAATTGAGTACACAGGCATGCCAAGGTCTTCTCGGTTAATTTGAGGTCATGTCAGGACTTGAATCCAGGCAGTCTGACTCTAGGGTCTAAGATCTTAATAAGTACATCTACTGCATTGAAGTTATTGAAATAAACAAGCAGAGAAACACATGGACCTCCTGAGTGGCCCAGTTGGAACTCAAATCTGTTTCTTAAAAACTCTCACCAGTGGCAAAATCTTTATAGCTGACCTCACTGAGGCTTCTATTTTGATAATGAGAGCAGTGGTAAAACTAAAGTAATTTAGCAGTGGTCAAAGTTCCATTTCCTTTAGGACCGCTCTAGAAAAGCAGATAACCAAGAAGCATGGTGAACTGCAAGGGTTTTGATAAGAAAACTGAGTTTGAAACCACTTCCAAACCCTAAAATTTGAAGTTGGATAGCGTTCAACTATCGTTAGCGTTCAACTATCGTTAGCGTTAACGTTCCTCAGTCCCAGTTTCCTTTGTGGGAAAAGCTCCTTACAGCAATGATTAACTGAGGCAATGTACATAAACTGCCTGGCAAAAGTAACAGCTGATCTTTATATTTTATACTGTTTTTTAAACTAGTATAAAAGCTATCTATCCAGTGGTTTCTGGTCTGTTGTCATGGTATCCTGGTGTGCTGCAATCACTTGTGAAGTATATAATTCCTTTGAAATAATAATGAAAATGCCAATACTTGTAAATAATAAATCCGTTATTTTCTATAGATTAAATTACTATAATTTAGGTGATCTCTGCATCAGTGCCACACTTGCTTGCATTTTTACATGGTTTCCCAAGGCAAGAGAGAGAAAAGGGTAAAGTGAATTGGTGAGGAGGAAACCGTGTACCACCTAGGAATATATGCAAGGGATTGTCAGATGTCAAGTGTAAGATGGTGGAAAAAAATCTGAAGATCACCGTGCATCTGAATCCCCAACTTGCTGTGCTGTGCTCAGTCCTTCAGGTGTGTCTGACTCTTTGCAACCCTAATGGGCCTTAGCCCGCCAGGCTCCTCTGTCCATGGGAGTCTCCAGGCAAGAATAGTGGGGTGGGCTGCCATACTCTCCTCCAGGGGAGCTTCCCAACTCAGGGATCAAACCCAGGTCTCCTACATGGCAGGCGGATTCGTTACCATCTGAGTCACCAGGCAAGTCCCTCTTGGGGGTAAAGAATCCACCTGTGAGCTATGGCTACATGGTGGAGGCAAAGATTAATCTAGATTCAATATGCTAAGAATTGTTTATTTGTTGCTATGCTATTTAGTTGCTAAGTCACCTTCAACTCTTTTGTGACCGTACAGACTGTAGCCCACCAGGCTCCTCTGTCCATGGGATTTCCCAGACAAGAATACTAGAGTGGGTGGCTGTTCCCTTCTCCAGGGGATCTTCCCAACCTGGGGATCAAACTCAGATCTTGTACATTGCAGACAGATTCTTAGCTGTCTGGGTCACCAGGGAAGTCCAATGCTATTGGGATTAATAAAGTAAAAGTCATTTAAAGGCATAATAGAATTCATAATAACTTCTTGTCACTCTGTATTTTTTTTTTTTGGAGACTCTGTATTTTTGAATCAGCAAAATGCTCAAGCGCTATCATGTGGATGTCAATTTTAGATATTGAAAAAGGTACAGTGCACTCAAAAAGATTGAGAAGCCCCGACTCATTGATGAAAGAGTTTGCACAACGTCTTGCATGTTCAGCTGCTCAACAGCCCACTCCTCGCGGTGGAGGAGCACGCTGTTGGTCTTGTCAGGAAAGGACGTGAGTAGAGGCCACAGGCCAAGAGGTAGAAGAATCAGAACTCTGGGTGGATCTAGGCGGGTTAAACTCCAAACACCGGGACATGGAGTGGTACAACGGCCTTAGGCAATACCTTTTTGTATTTGAGATATTTACATTGTTTTCAAGAAGATCTATCCAATTTCGTGTTGGGGCTGAAAAGTTAACTCTGTCTTTAGGGCAACTGCTAAACTAAGGGGTCAGAATTTTGGGGAAGCTGGGCTAAGAACTGAGCTTCAAGGGGGGTTGGAAATGACATAAAGAAACAGTCACAAGGGCACTTTGGTGGTGTTTGCACCTAGTAGGGGCAGTCAGAAGGCTACAGCCCAGTGCCCAGGGGACCCCCGGTAGCAAAGTCTACACAGACACAGTGCACACCATTTTTGTAAGGAGTGGACGCCTGCAGAATTCCAGAGCGGCTCTCTATTTCAGAGACTAATAGTGCTGGATCTGCAGGAAGCAAGAGGTTATTCTCACAGCTGGGCAGATCAAAGGCAGTCAGGAAAAAATGTATGATTTTCCCTCTCCCAACATCCTACATGGGTGGTCATCAGGCTCTGCATATACTTCTTTAGTGATAGCAGCCTCTTCAGGGGTGAGGTGGGGGTCACATTCCTCCTCAGGAGAAATAGACCTGTGTTCTAATGAAGAGGGAATCCCCCTGGGGTATTTCGAACTGTCCCCAATGGCTATTGGAAAGAGTCGAATTTCGACTTAGTGGCATTCCAACCTTCGGACCAGGTATTTGTGCAGAATATTTCAATTGCACATTTGAATCCGAAGAAAATTGTTATAAAGGAAGCAGGTATGTATTTCTGTGTGT
Organism: Muntiacus reevesi; assembly: GCF_963930625.1. Lineage (NCBI taxonomy): Eukaryota > Metazoa > Chordata > Mammalia > Artiodactyla > Cervidae > Muntiacus > Muntiacus reevesi. The sequence goes on along the minus strand of NC_089253.1, from coordinate 119,734,656 downwards.
GAGAAAGGAAGATAGAGACAGAGAGACAGAGACAGGGAAAGGCAGGTAGACTAGAGAGGAGAGAATTTTCTTCTCAAGTGTTGAAAAATACAACACACTTTCAAGAGGTAGAGACAACAGTATAGAAGTTTCCTTTCAACTCCACACTTCATGAGTTCTCTCAGACTTCGCTCTTTGTTGATTTTACTGATTGTTTTAGCTGCTAATCATTGACACAGCAAGTATGCAGTGTCAGGCGCTGGACTAAGTGATCTTTAGACTTGATAGGACCTAATCGTCGCAGCAAAGGTGGTGTTCCCCCATTTAAGGTGAGGAAAATGGGGCTCAAATTCATTAGGTGACTTTCCCAAGGTCACAGGTTCATAGGAGGCTGAGAAAAAGTCAAAACATGTGTTGACTGAACTGCAAGCCCTCGTTGTGAAGCCTTTATGCACTTCTTCTGAGCTCCTCCTCCCCAAGTCTTAGTTTCACTTACTGGAATTGTAGAAGCTAGAATTAGAATCTTAGAATTATTGTTCAAACCTTTCTCCCAAATTGTTTGTAATGGGACCACAAATTTAAACTTCCATCCTAATGCAAATGTGCAAAGAATAAAGTCAAATTTTACTTTTGTCTGTAATTAACTTGGTCTTTCTCCTGAGCGTCCACTTAGTAGGAAAATAAATTAATGCAGTGTCCAGTCCTAATATAACCTTAGTCAATTTTAAAAGTTAAAAAGTTTAATAATGCCTTGAGGTAATGTTCTATCTCTCTCTAGGAAAAAAAGAAAACTAAAGTGTGATATCTCATAGAACATCTTTCTTTGGCCTTTGGCCATACAGGAAGGGGTGTGTGGCTTAGCATTGGGCATATGTATTAGGCAGGATAAAAAATGCCAGCTTCTGTAACAAACAGACCTCTAAAATCCCAGCGGCATAACATGAAAAAAGGGCTATTTCTCTTTCACGTCCTAGTGCCATGTAGGGAGCGTGGCTTTTTTCTAAGTGGTGACCTAAGAGTCCAGGTTCCTTTCATCTGTTTTTATCTTCAGGGCATCTCTCTCTCTCTCTGTCAATCTCTGTCTCAGTTTCTCAATGACTCTAGCGCTGTTCTGGGGAAGAGAATATATAAAGGAATTCTGCGTGGTAGACGTCGATACTCTGCACTTACCAGAACCTGGTCCCAGTGTTTCAGCCTAACTGCCAGGGAGGCTAGTGAACGCTATTTTTCCCATGGGCTCAAGAAGCAGAAACAAGACTGACGGGATCTGACCGAGGTCCACAGCAGAGAGGAAAGGTTGCCCAGCGCTCCTGCGAGCTCCTCCTGCCAGTGCTGGCTGCCAGCCCCTCTGTCTGCCGAGTTGCCGGGTTAACGTCCCTCATCTGCTTCCGATGCTGACGTGGGTGGCTGATGCCCCTGGGGGGTCGTTTGTCTTGGCCTAGCCGCCACTTCCAACGGAGCTCCCGCTGGCATGGTGCCATTGAGCCTCGTGTCGTGTCTCTAGCTGGCCTGCTGGACAGAAAATTCATTGCCAAGGCCAGTTGTGGGGTCGTGTTGTAATACCCTGGCGGACCAGTGACCCTCAGCCCAGCAGCCATACCACCCAGGAACATGCGGAGGTTCTGTCGACCTAATCATCAAGGCTGCCCTCTGCCTGACCACACTCTAGGAATTATCTCTGCTCAGGCCTGAGTCGGACTTCTGTGGTGGGTCAGTGATAAAGAATGTGTGCGCCAATGCAGGAGATGAGGGTTCGATCCATGGGTTTAGAAGATCCCCTGGAGAAAGAAACAGCAACCCAGTCCAGTATTCTAGCCTGGGAAATGCCAGGGACAGAAGAGCCTGGAGGGCTACAGCCTATAGGATCACAAAGAGTTGAACATGATGAAAGACAACAAAAAGGCCCAGACTGGTGGGAAGCTGCCCGTTAGAGAGATTCTTCCAGGAGTCCCCAAAGGTATCAGGATGAATGGCTCTTCGGAGAGCGGTTGTGAGATGTCGGTGTGGTTCTCTGTGTCCAACCCCCTCCCTTCCCACCGTCCCCAGGAGGCCCCCGGGGAGGGGGCTGGGACTTTTCTTCCTCCTCATCTGCCATAGCTTCTCCTTCCCAGAACAGGCCCCCACACCTAGGGAAAACACCTCTGCTGATTGAGGCCCATTGGCATGCTGGGGAGGATACAGAGATGCCATGGACCCTCCTTCCTCATGCCAATAACCTGGCTTGCCAGCTCTTGTGGAACCCCAGCAATCTACATTTTGCCTTTCAAAGTTGATATTGCCTCAGTGGTTTTCCTTTACATTCATTCCGCAGCAATTTCTAATCTTTCCCAGGCAGGCAGATGCCAAGGGTGGTGGAGAGTGAGTAAGGGATGTATACTCAGGCAAAAGAGAAACCCCATTTAATTGAGAATGCCTCCATTTAACGAGGAACTTCTTAGGGTTATGAGCCAGATGCAGTCGTTTAACAAATATTTATTGATTATGCTCTGAACAGTGTTCTGGGCCATGGGGATACATTCGCTCCCCCAGTAAGCAAAGCTAACTGCCCCTGAGAAGCCTGTGGTCTAGGGGTGTGCTGGACGCAGCAATAGACCCCAATTAAATGCTTGCACATGTAAGGCTTGGAAGTGGTGAGCGCGAAGCAGAGGAGAGCGTATGAGATGCCAGGTAACATGCCAGAGACGACCTTACTGAGAGTGTGGCTGCTGAGCAAAGACTGAAGGAAGTGAGCAAGTGAGCCATGTAAATTTTTGAATAAAGAACATTCTAGGCAGAGGGGACTAAAAATGAGAAAAGCCCAAGCAGAAGTCTTCCTGCTTCCTGGAAGAATTAGAGGAGGCTAGTGGCTGGAACAATAAGTGGGGAGAGCAGAAGGAAATGCCATCAGAGTTGATGGGAGGGTATGGATGGTGTTGACCCTTCTTATCTTTTCCTCTAAGTGAGTTGCGGTTCTGAGCAGGAAAGTGATCTGAGCTGACTTCAGTTGTATCAGAACTGCTCGGGGCCAGCTTTGTCTTCAGGGTTAGAGTGCGAGAGGCTGTCTGTCTCTGCTTGAATTCTCACTGTGTCAGGGAACGTGTTCCTTCATGGGAACGTCCACAGCGGTCATACAGGCTTAACTGTCAGGGGAATCTTCTTTCTCATTCAGTCCCCACAGGACAGAGATAGGCATACTACCACCTACAAGCCAAGTCTGCACCCGCCTATTTTATAAATGAAGATTAACTGAAACCCAGCCACGTTTACTTTGTTGATATACTGTCTATGACTACTTTTGTGCTACGATGGCAGAGCTGAGTAGCTGCCACAGAAATCATATGATCTGCCAAGTCTAAAATATTTACTAACTGGACTGTTTGAGAAAACAAAAACTAGAAAGACAACTAGAAAAGAAAACTGAAGACATATGAGCTACAGAGATAAAACAGATGTCAAAACATGATGCAAGTTTATATATACCAAAAATAGGCCATAAAATGTATAGGAAGTAGTAATTCAGTTAAAATATAGTTTCTTAGAGGTTTGGAGATTTGGGGAGGTCAACAGTGAATGTAGTAAGATTGCTATATTGGTAATAGTATTGTAAGAGAGTTCACCTACTGAACACCTGCTTTCTCCACTAGGGAACCTAGTAGATCCTAAACTAGGCTGAAAAATTCCAGCATGGCTTAGACTGGAGGCCTCTGCTTTTGACCTGATTTGCTAATTGCCTTTACTTTAAGTGTCTTGCTTAAGTATATGCTGATTTAGTCTAAGAGATCATCAACCCTTTCCCATTATCAGCCTCTGTATATTAATGTCAGATAATAGTTAGCAATAGCCTTAATACTCTTAGAAGTGTGCTTAATTTTGTGAAAATGATGGGGGCTTTCTTCTTCTCTCAGCCCCTGTTCCATGCTTCATTCCCTTCTGCTTGGTGTTACTAGCTTGGCTCCAGGCAGCCTCAGGGAGGGGACACTGCCTGCTCATGCAGGTCCTGGCTGGGCAGATCTCAGGTCCTTTCTTGTTCGAGCCCTCTGCAAAGCAGTTGCCTGGCCTCTTAAGCGCCTGGCTTCCCCAGTTTAATTGGTTCCACTCAATGCATGCACAGTCACCAAGACATTTTCCAAATTACTTACAATTAATACTCGAGTCATTGCCAGTGAGCTGTCTCAGGCCAGTTCCCATTTCCTACTCAACAGCCTGAGCAGGCAGCGCAGTCAGAGCTGGGGTCACAAGCACCAGTCACCCTCAAGGAGGAAGCTACTGCCCAAAATCACACCTGTGGCTGCTGATAAAGTCATGTTGGTAAATGGTTTGGTACGAAAGGCACTTACTTAAGGTTATCTTCTGCAATTTTGCAGAGATGAGGACTTAACAAGATACTATTAACTTTAACACTGTTCCAAAACTAGGCACTTGCACTGCCATAGCTCATACACCTATGCCAGCGTCTCCAGGCCTCTGGAAAGTTAACATCATCATCTATTCACCCACGCACTTAAAGAGTGTCTATTGCCAGGGATGGACCAGGTCCATGCCACTACTTTGTAGAACTGTCTTAGCCCTGTGAAATTTGAAGATGCACAGCCCATCGCTGGCCTTGACCTAATCAGTTTTGTGACGCTTACAGTGATATAATTTAAGAATCCCCTGTCTAGAGCTGAAATAGATGAGAAACAGAGTGTATTTGTTCCCATTTTCTGCTTTTAGAGGCTTTGTGTTGGTGTCAAGGGAATAGGTTTCTGCTTCCCGCTCTGCCCCTGGCCTTACCTGCTCTATATCCCCACAGACTGGTTGAAGCTGGCGTTCGGGGAGGCTCTAGTTCCTGGAGTATTTGCATACTTGGAACCTAGGGAAAATAGAAGGACATCTGTATCAGTTCAGTTCAGTCGCTCAGTTGTGTCTGACTCTTTGCGACCCCGTGAACTGCAGCATGCCAGGCCTCCCTGTCCATCACCAACTCCCGGAGTTTACTCAAACTCATGTCCATTGAGTTGGTGATGCCATCCAACCATCTCATCCTCTGTTGTCCCCTTTTCCTCCTGCCCTCAATCTTTCCCAGCATCAGGGTCTTTTCAAATGAGTCAGCTCTTCACATCAGGTGGCCAAAGGACTGGAGTTTCAGCTTCGGCATCAGTCCTTCCAATGAATATTCAGGACTGATTTCCTTTAGGATGGACTGGTTGGATCTCCTTGAAGTCCAAGGGACTCTCAAGAGTCTTCTTCAACATTTGTATGCCTACCACTAATAGACTAATCAGGTAGAGGGGAATACAAAGTCTTCAGGATTGCAACCTAGCTCACACAGCCCAGTGTAAGAGACTAAATCCGATCCAGGGCAACCCCAGTCCTCAATACTGAAGCTGCCACCACAGCCGGATGGCATCCTGTGTACCACTGTGTTAATCAGGGGGCTCAAGAAGCAGAACCAAGAGGACGTTCACAGACAACCATGCAGCAAGAGGTAGTGTGTGGGGCTGGGTCACACGGTCAGGGAGGCTGAGAAGTTCCACTGTCTGCTGTCTGCAAGCTGGAGGCCCAGAAGAGCCAGGGGGGTAGTTCCAGTCGAATCTTGAAGGCCTGAGCAAGAGGGTTCATGGTGGAAGTCTCTCAGTCCGAGTCTAAAGTCCCCGAGAACCAGGAGCTCTGACGTCCAGTGACAGGAAAAGATGGCTGTTCTGGTCCAAGCACAGAATATTCATCGTTTCTCTGGTTTTTTGTTTTATTTTGTACTTGACAAATCAGATGATGCTCACCCACACTGGTGAGACCGATTTTCATTCAGTCTACTGATTCAAATGCTAACCTCATCTGGAAACACCTTCAGGGTCACACCCAGAAATAATGTTTTCCCACTCTCCAGGCATCCCTTTGCTCAGTCAAGCTGACACCCAAAATTAACCATCACCACCACCTGGCTGGTGGCTCACTGGATGAACTTACATAGATGTCATTATAGCTACCCGGTGGGTTTTCCAGGTGGCTCAGCGGTAAAGGATCTGCCTGCAAACTCAGGAAATGAAGGCGACAGGGTTTCAATCCCGGGGTAGGGAAGATCCCCTGGAGTAGGAAATAGCAACCTGTTTCGATATTCTTGCCTGGAAAATGTCATGGACTGAGGAATCTGGTGGCTACAGTCAGGGGGTTGCAGAGTTGGACACAACTTAGCCACTGAACACAAACACACACAAACTTAATCAGCAGGTGGGATTTCGGCTGGTCTCTGAAAGATAAAGAACCAAGGAAGACGTTCCAGGAGGACATTCCAGGCCCAGGGAACAACTAGGGGAAAAGCAAAGATGTAGAAAAGTAAGAGAACTGCCCAAGAAATAGCGATGGGTAAAGTGAAAAAGTTGGCTTAAAGCTTAACATTCAGAAAACTAAGATCATGGCATCTGGTCCCATCACCTCATGGGAAATAGATGGGGAGACAGTGAAAACAGTGTCAGACTTTATTTTTTGGGCTCCAAAATCACTGCAGATGGTCACTGCAGCCATGAAATTAAAAGACGCTTACTCTTTGGAAGGAAAGTTATGACCAACCTAGATAATATTAAAAAGCAGAGACATTACTTTGCCAACAAAAAGTCCATCTGGTCAAGGCTATGGTTCTTCCAGTGGTCATGTACGGATGTGAGAGTTGGACTGTGAAGACAGCTGAGTGCCGAAAAATTGATGCTTTTGAACTGTGATGTTGGAGAAGACTCTTGAGAGTCCCATGGACTGCAAGGACATCCAACCAGTCCATCCTAGGGGAGATCAGTCCTGGGTGTTCATTGGAAGGACTGGTGCTGAAGCTGAAACTCCAGTCCTTTGGCCACCTCATGTGAAGTGTTGACTCATTGGAAAAGACCCTGATGCTGGGAGGGACTGGGGGCAGAAGGAGAAAGGGATGACAGAGGATGAGATGGCTAGATGGCATCACCGACTCAATGGGCATGAGTTTGAGTAAACTCCGGGAGTTTGTGATGGACAGGGAGGCCTGGTGTGCTGCAATTCATGGGGCTGCAGAGTCGGACACGACTGAGCTATTGAACTGAACTGAACTGAACTTGGTTGAGTGCTGGGGGCATGAAATGGAGAAGTGAACGTTAGGTTTAAAAATAGAACCTCTTGTGTGTTAGCCTTGTTCTGGGTGCACTGAAAGACATAATAGAGAAATGGGACAATATAAAGTTGAAAGAGACACAGCCCCTACTTTCAAAGGGCATACTCGTTGAAGAGAGCATCCATATAGCACTGCGGCATCAGCAAGGGTTTGCTGAGGGGTAGGCTTGCACCCTTAGTGATGTTCTAGAGGAGATGCTACAAGCGCTGTGGCTAGGAGAGTTCTGCGCCTCCAGGTCTTGGGCTGCCCACCCATGGTATACCCCATCGTGGGAGTCTAGAAGGAGAGAGCTGTAGACTGCGATGCTAATTTTGCTCATCAAGTTGATTTGACCGTGGGCTGCCCAGACTTTTGGTGTTTATTGTGAGTGTCTGTGAAGATGTTTATGGATGAAATTCACATTTGAGTTGGTAGACTTAGTAAAGCAGTTTGCCTTCCCTAATGTTGGCTGGCCTTCCTCCTATCAGCTGAACACCTGCATAGAACAAGAAGACTGGATAGGAGGGAGTTTCTCCTGATGAGGAGCTGGGACATTGGTCTTTTTAGCTTTCAGACTCAAACTGAAACAGTGGCTTATCCTGGGTCCTGAGCTAGCTGGGTGTTGAATTGGAATTTATACCATGAGCTCTCTTGGTGCTCAGGACTTCAGATCTAGACTGGAACTACACTGGTATCATACACTCGCTATTCTAGGTGTCCAGCTTGCAACTGGAGATACTGGGGTGTCTCAGCCTCCATAGTTGTGGAAGCCAATTCCTTTAAGTTATACATACATGCACACACACACATAATATATATATATATATATATATATATACACACACACACACACACTCTATATATATACATGCACACTCTCTCTATTATACATATACATACATGCTCACACACGCATCCTATTAATCCTCCTCCCCCCCCCCCCCCAAAGACTCTAATGTGTAAGCTCTTTTGGTGCTCATTAAGGACCTTAGTCTCTACTTTTCAAATTCCATGGTGTGGTGCATTCTTAGCTCTGCCGATTCAGTGTGCATCTGTTTTCATCCTCTCTCTGGCCTGGCAGTTAGAAGAGGGGAAGGGGTGGGGTTCAGAGGACAGGAAGCTCCCATCCCTGATTCCTCAACCACTTCAGGCCACCTCATTGGAGGCTCCTTTCTTTAGGCTCCTTCCAGGGGACCTCTTTGGCTTCAATCCCCAGGGCACAGTGGATGTTCCGGAAAGTGAGGCTTTATTCCGTGGTGGTCGCGGTGGTACACATCCGTCTGAGAGCAGCACTGGTAAAGGGGAAGAATGACCATCCTTCATTTTTTCTCTCTTCTTCTCTGTCTTATCAAAAGTGTTTTTTTTTTTTTTTTTTTTTTTTACCATTAACTCAAAGCTTTTCCTTAAAGATGTTCAGTTTGTGCCAACCGCAGCGAATGAAGCTAAAGGGACAGAAAGCTCCGCAGGCAGCAGAGTGCCGTCGGTCACTCACACAGCTCTGGCTCTTTCTGCTGAGTCAGACTGGATTTGTCTGTTCTCGGCACCATCAATGCTTGTACACAGGTGCACACAGGGAGATGTGGAATCACACCGAAGGATATTTTTATACAAGGCCAAAAAGATGTGCTGTCTGTCTGGGGCAGCACGGAGATAAAAATCCTTTGTACTTATAATGCTTTCATCTTAGCCCAAAGTGCTGCCTTATATCCACTTTATCTCCTTTATCTACCTCCCAGCCCACGAAGTCAGAAGCAGTAAGGAAGATCCCCCTCATCTGGACTAGAAGACATTTAGGACTAGGTGGATTAAATGGTTTGTTGTCAGTTACACTGCAGAGTTTGAACTAGAAAGCGGGTTCTTTCCTCTCTCCTGTCTTCTTCTACCATCCCTGCCTCCCTCCTTCCTTTCTTTCCTCCCTTCATTCCATTCTCCCATCTTTCTCCCTTTCTTCTTTCATCAGATGATGGTGAACCAAGAGGTCCTCTTCTGGGCGCTGATGGTGTGGAATACACAGTTCCTGCCTCTGAGGCATTCACAGGGCAACAGGAAACAGACACGTCAACACAGCAGTAGAATGCAACGCTGGGAGGTCACCGGGCTCCCAGTAAGGCACTGGGGGATATCGAGGTGGGGAGGCTAGGTCCTCCTGGAAGATCTATAGTGAAGGATCTCTGGAAGTAACATTTGAGTTAGGCATAAAAGGAAGTATAGGAATTTTATAGATGAAAGAAATGTGGGCAGACGGAACAGCTTGGGCAAAAACAGAGGCTTGTGTAAGGTCATCTTGTGGTCAGAGAATTGCAAAACTGTCAGTATTGTTGAAGTGTAGGCAGCTCTCCTCTGAACAACCCTTGCTGACTTCCAGCAAGAAATACCACCCTTCTAATCATAACTCGGCCCATTCCTGAGACCACAAGAACAGAGTCTTGGCGATGTGTTGTAAACACTGCCTGAACAAGATTAATCCTGCCTGTCCACCGCCAGCTTCTGATGGCTGTTCCTCTTTCTTCAACAATGAAGAGAGCCGTGTCAGTCTAATGACTGTCATATTACCTCCCATTAACTTCATTATTGGACACTAACTGTTTCCAGTAATAATTCTTTCACTGGTAATGACTCGATGTCTGATTCCTGGATAATTACTGTCACAAATGTGATCAGACGGGTGCACGGGGTAGCTTTTCTCCATCTGGGATCGGGGCACAAATCGACTGAAAGCTCAGAGCTTGTAGTGTTTTCCTGGAACTGACAGAGGAAAGTGATCTTATGAGTGGCAGGGAAGGAGATTTCCCCTGGGGAGTCTGGAAACCCGAAACAGAATTTTCCCTTCCCTTAGGCTTTTGGATAGCCATGGTGGGCCTGGGTGTATATATTTGTGTGTGTGTGCTCATATGCTCGTGTGCAAAGCTGTGGTTCAAGAAAACATCAGGCATTCTTCTCACTGTAGGGACAGTAATTGATATCTTGCTAGAAGCTTCTGGCAGATTAGATTTTATAAGCCATGACACACAGGGGCCTTGACTCTGAATTACTCAAACCCCACTGTAATTACCCACATTTATTTGTACGCAGAGATAGGCTGCCTATTTGGAAGTCCAAGAAAGGGGTCTCACATTGCATGTGGTTGAGGGTAATGTTAGAAAAAAGAACAAAGTTGGCAGTAGAATTAAAGAGGTAGGCTGATGTGAAATTCAAAGTGCAGAAAGAAGGAGCCAGAATGAAACTGGAGAGCCAGAGAAGATGGGCAGAGGTCAGTGAGGAAAACTCTCCATGGGCCTGAGACCTCAGATCTGCCTGCTTGGCTTTCCCACCAACACGGTTGGGCAAGACCACTTCTGATAGAAGAAAACCCGTATATCCTAAAGATTGGGGAGGTCAGGCTTGCCCAGACACACTGCTGTGCAGCTTGCCTCTTCCATGCAGAACTGAGGCTCGCCTGAAACAGAGACCATGCTTGACATTTTCTGAACAAAGAGTTAGCAAGTGTTTCTTCCTGCGGAGGGTTTTTTGACCTCAGGTTCACAGAGCTGTGTTGAGCAGCATCCTCGGCGCACGGCCGGTATTAAAATCGGTCCACATAGAACCCTCTATCGTTTGGTTTTTGACTGCTGCTGCTCTGGTCCCTCTCTTTATGTCTCTATCCTTCACTCTACAGGCTACAGCTCTTGTGGGTTTCATATATAGTCTCAATGAATTAGCTTTCTATTGCTGCCTTAACAAGTTACACAATCCTAGGGGTTTAAATAACACAAGCTTCTTGTATTTATTTTTAAATTAAGAAGAGTTTATTTTATGTTGGTGTATAGTTGATTTGTCATGTTGTGTCAGTTTCAGGCATAGGGCAAAGTGTTTCAGTTATACATGTACTTCTCTACCTTCTTTTTCAGATTCTTTTCCCATATAGAGTTCCCTATGCTACACAGTAGGTCCTTGTTGATTTTCTATTTTATATATAGTAGGGCATATATGTTGATCCCAAACTCCTAATTTATTCCCTTCCACTTTCACCTTTCCCTTTTGGTAGCTTTAAGTTAACACAAATTTCTTATCTCAGTTTCTGTAGGTCAAAATCCAGCAGTCTCAGCTGGGTTCTCCGCTCAGGGTTTCATGTGGTTGAAATCAAGGTATTGGTTGGTCTTTGCTCTTACCCAGGGTCTCAAAGGTGAGGGGAGATCTGTTTCTTAGCTCATTTGGGTTGTTGAGTGCATAGGGTTCTTTGCTGGCTGTTGATGGGGTTATTCTCTGCATCTAGAGACCATCTGTACTCCTTGGCTCATGGCTCCTTGGTCTTCAGAGCTATCAGTGGTGTGTTGAATCCTCCTCGCGCTTGGAATTTTTCTATTGGAATCTCTCCAACTTCCTCTTCTGCTTTCCCTCCTGCTCTTAGGGGTCATTGACCTGCCCTAACCATGCAGGATAATCTCCTTATTTTACGGTCAAATGCTTACTAACTACTTACACCCGTAAAGTCCCTTTTGCCATGTAAATTAACATATTCGAAGATCTGGAGATAAAGGGGTAAAATTTTCCTGGAGGTCATAATTTTGTCTGGCATTATGACCCAACTTTCATTTGGTTATTTACAAGCAAGAGCCTTAAAAGTGTGTTGTCTGTGTACACTAAAAAGATTACATAAGCGGTTTTGTGCTATAAATCTTACTTTTGTTTGCTTAAAATCATATTTTGAAATCTATCCTGCTCATTATTTCTGACCAAGATGTACCATTCTGCTATGCACTTATATTAAGTATATTACATGTATCCATTCCCTTAGCCATGAATACCCACAAACAGAGCTGCAATGAATGTCTAATACGTCTGTACCTCACGGTGGACCTGTGTGACGGTTCCTGTGGGGTACACATCTAGGAGTGGAATTGCTAGGTGATAGGATGAAGCATTCCTAACTCCACTATGTGTTTCTAGATTACATTCTAGAATGTCTGCACCAGCTTCATTTCCCAACAGCAGTGTGTAAATGTCCCGTTTCCCCACATCCTTGCCAGTGTTTGGTATTCAGTCCTGGCTCTAACACTTTCTTGTTATGTCACATATGGTTGTTAGTGTTAATTGCTCAGTCGTGTCCGACTCTTTGCAACCCCATGGGCTGTAGCCCTCCAGGCTCCTCTGTCCATGGGATTTCCCAGGGAAGAATACTGGAGTGAGTTGCCATTCCTTTCTCCAGGGAATCTTCCTGACCCAGAGATGATACACGGGTCTTCCACATTGCACGCAGATTCTTTCCCATCTGAGCCACCAGGGAAGCCCTAGCTATGGTTAAGAAATGCAAAATCTGTTTTCCTCAGTTTTCTCAACTGTAAAATGAACTGAAACTAGCATCTGATTCATAAGGTATTGTGAGGATTATGAGTTTTGATCAGAATAGGGCCTAGCACATAGTAGGTGCTTTAATAATTATTCTGTTACTTTCAAATATTTACAATATAATAGACATACAGTAGCTTTTTTTGGGGGGGGATTTCATTTTGCATTGTTTCATTAAGAGGGAGGTCAAGTATGACTTCCTGTATTTACCGGCTGTTCAGATTTTTCTTTACTTTTTTTATGATTTGTCTTTTGTGTCTTTAATGAATAATAGTTTGCAGGGCTTTATGCTCTATGTTCACTTCTACAACATTAAATCCAGGTGCCCTAATATGTCTAACATTTAAGCATGTCTACATCCTGCAGCTGTGAGAATGAGTCTGCTCATGGAAGAGCGTTGCTGAGAAAGAACAGTTCTTGTTACACATTGATGGGTCCCACAAGCATCCTTGTTACACACTGGTGGGTCCCGCAAGCATGCTGACCATGAAGTCATACCCCATCTAGGTCTAGTTTTGTCCATTCCCTGCCAATGGTTAGCTCTACTGCTTAGAGAATATCACTGGTCATCATGGCTGTGGACTTGGTTCTGGTCTGGCATGCTCTAGTCTGCCTCTTCAGGGAAGGCATGAGTCTATGGCTTCTCTATTAGTCTCTAAAAGGAAGTTCCAGAGAGGAGAGGGGCTGTCTCCCTATCATTCCATCTCAGTCACCAGAAAAATGATGGCAGGCATGACTGAGCCACAGAAGTCTTTTTTGTATACAGCAAGGACCATTATAGATGGGCTAGTCCATCTGCAAATTGGCAAACAGAACTTTTTTATATATAGAGAAAGCAATGATTCATAACTTAAAAACAAAAAGGATTTGATTTAGTAAAGCATCTTAGGGGTTTAGAAATCAGTGAATTCAAACACCATTAAAATAATGAAACAGCCTCACATTTTAACTCAGTTGGATTTTTACTCTTCGTTTCTTAGTTTTTAACCTTGTTAATTATAAAAGAGGTTGAAATATCATTTTGAAAATTTGCAAATGGTCTGTTATCTCAGCATGATTTTCAAAATACCCAAAGGGCTGTATACTGTGCTGTTGTTCAACCTTCTTTTTCTGTAAATATTTTGAAGTTAATGCTTATTGTTTTGGAAATCTTTAATTAAAAATGATCACATGGCCTAAAAGGGAACCTCCCTAGACGCTGTGCCCTGCATGTGAGACTGGATGGTATTGGGGCAGGTAGCAGGATGTGGTCTTCTGGGATGGCAAGTCAGGTTTCATGGGCTGAAAGGCCAGAATAAAAACAATCTCTTGTGCCTGAGAGTGAAGACAGCCCTGCCAGACAAGTGAAGTCGCTCAGTTGTGTCCGACTCTTTGTGACCCCATGGACTGTAGCCTACCAGGCTCCTCTGTCCTTGGGATTTTCCTGGCAAAAATACTGAAGTGGGTTGCCATTTCCTTCTCCAGAGGATCTACCCGACCCAGGCATTGAACCTGGGTCTCCTGCATTGTAGGCAGACGCTTTACCATCTGAGCCAGCAAGGATGTAAATTGGTCTTTAAAGTCAGAGTTTTAGTTGGTTCTGGGTAACTGATAAACAGACTTCCTCCTCATTGAGTTTGGACAGCACAACACTCTGCTTGGACTTTGAATGGTCTTCATGAAATGGCCTGGGACTTGAAGTTTAAAAATAAACAAACAGGATTTGGGGGATTATTATTTTCTAAACCCATGATGTATAAAGAGTTTTCTTCCCAGACTATAGTAACTGGGGGGAAATAATGGCATCTATTGCTATATAAATATAGTAATAGGCACTAACCAAGCGCCATGAGTGTTGGATTTTCTCCCATGTCTCCCCAAAATGCCACAGTGAATTGTGAAAAGTTTCCAGTCAGCCCTTAAACAACTCAGGCTTGGACTGTGCAAGTCCACTTATACATGAGAATTTTTCCACAGTATATACTCTAGTTCTACACACGCCGAGGTTGGTTCAGTCCTTGGAGTGGAGAACTGGGCAAGAGCTCACTGGACTTATCCTCGGGTTAACCCTGGAATTGCTCAACTCTAGTCCATTTTAACCCGCACAAAAAGGAGAGCATCTGTCCGGGGTCTGCCCCAGGATCCCCCTGAAGACTTCCACCTGTGAGTAGCTCGCTTGGTGGAGCTCTTTCACACACATCTGGAATCTATAGGCGTGGACCCTATAATCAATGGAATGGATTTTTTAGTTCATTGGGCCAACAGCTAGAAACCAGAAGCCCTGCTCAGGAGTTCTCGATCACTTCTGTTCAGATGAGATATTTGTCTCACTACTTTGTCTTGGGGAATTTCATTATGTCATCATTTTACTAGCATTTCCCAGAGATGTTCCTCTAACCGAATGTGCTAGAACATGGTTAACAGGAAACTTCTGCCTTTATTTTCCATAATCCAATACTAGATACAAGAAATCCTAGAGTGAAATTACTGCCGTGCCAGAGAAGTCTCCAGTTAAAAGGGCTGTGCATGGGAAGGCTCAGTGCAACAAAGGGAGTGTCAATACATTATAAATGATAATAATAGCAGCTAACACTAAGAGTTACAGAGGTTTATGAACATTGTGCTAAATCCTTTAAATGCACTTTCTCACTTGATCCTCTCAATGACCCACTGTTGTTGTTGTTAAGTCACTAAGTTGTCTCCGACTCTTTGCAACTCCAAGGTCTGTAGCCCACCAGGCTCCTCTGTCCATGGGATTTCTCAGGCAAGAATACTGGAGTGGGTTGCCATTTCTTTCTCCAAGTTATCTTCCTGACTCAGAGATCAAACGCATGTCCCCTGCATTAGCAGTAGGATTCTTTACCACTGAGCCTGACCCTATGGAGGTAGATATTATAACCATTATTTCTACTTTACACTGAAGAAATACAAATATGGAGGGGATCACTAAATGTGCCCATATTAGTGACTAAGAGTGTTGGGGTTGAACCCAGTTTTGTGATTCCTGAGCCCAAGCTATTAACCATTCAGAGATTAACTACTGTTTCAGCTGTGAGAATTTTGGTTTTGATCACTTACTACGTATAAAATGCTGTGAAGAATACAAGGAGGATAGCATGTGTTTATAGCAAAGGGTAAGAGAGTTTGGTTCAGACCAAACTCTGTATTTCTAGTTCAGACCAGAAATACTCAGACTTTCTTTGGCAGAGGAAAAATCTTTGCAGGCAGAAGTTGTCAGGGGAGTCTTTATGGAGCAGGTGGATCTGGAAAAATGGGGAAAAGGATTCAGGCCTGCCTTTTAGAGAAAAGGATGTGTTCTGGATAGTGAGGAAAACTAAATAACCCCTCCCTCCCCAGATTGAATTGAAAACATAGAACAAAAATGAGAGATTCACGTATAGAATATCTTCTGACCTGTGGCTACAATAATGTTATGAAGTCCTATGACTACTCTTGCTTTTGCAAAACAAACAAAAAACTATTATTATTATCAACTATTCAAGGAGTCAGGGAAAGATCTATATTTGAAAGGCTTGCCCCAAAGACCTCATTCTAAAGCCTAGCTTATAATGAAGCTAGTCAGATATCAAGGTTATTACTTTTCAACATTTGGGAGGATTCCAAAATGGCAGTCGCTTTGACAGACCCATGAAGTGTTCATGGAGCATTCTCTAGAAGAGATACCAACTTAGGCAGACCAACTTGGAAGCAAGAATAGAGGAGAACTTGGTTCACTGATAGAAGCATAGCGTTCTACTCCTGAATGAATACGTGTCATCATGGAAAGAGAGCTTTCCCTTTGATGGTGTGTCCTCTGTTCCATGGCTGATCTTCCCCACCCTGAATTATTGGGTGATGAAATGTGCACTCCAGCAGAACACATTATTATTCAGGAGCAAGTGACTTGAAACTGAAATGCTCACACAGTTGTGAACTCCAACAGCATTAAAAATAAATCCCTTTATCTGTTCTACATTCCTAGGTACTCTTTTCCATTGGAGCCCCCTTTAAAAGATGTGTGGACTGCACGTTGAACAAGATCGAATGTGACTCTGCAAAAATAGAATGCCTGGTCTCTCCTCTTTCCCTTTCCACTCGACAATGCAAGATAAATTCACTCCACGGGAACCTTTTGTGGGCTGTACTGCTCAGGCAATTTGCAGTTTGCTGGGGGAAAGGCAGCTCACGCTACATTTATCACCCCCTGCCGCCGGCTACAATTCAACCCACTTCGAACCTCTGAGCAGAGGTGCTGATGGGGGCCCTGGCATTAGAATTTCACATCATAATGGAAGTGCAGGGAAGCAAAAGACACGTGGATCAGGGCCATTCCAGGTCTTCACTAAGGAAGAGGTCAAGAGTACAACACGGGGTGATAGGACC
Organism: Muntiacus reevesi; assembly: GCF_963930625.1. Lineage (NCBI taxonomy): Eukaryota > Metazoa > Chordata > Mammalia > Artiodactyla > Cervidae > Muntiacus > Muntiacus reevesi. The sequence continues at coordinate 119,717,921 of NC_089253.1, read as the reverse complement.
AAAGATGAGCATTCGCAGTGTTGAAAAATACAGTTGCTTTTCTTGGTTCTTTTATATATTTCCTTCTGGTAATCTAAGCTTGAATAGTGAGTTTCCTATTGTTATCCGAAGCATCAACTCATGTTGTGAGGGGTACTCTACAATAACTGCACAAAGCAACATGGCCAAAACTAGTAAATAATAAAAGGCATGACTTGCCTTCATTTCCTTCTGTTTTACCCTGGGGCTTGTTCTCAAAAAAAAAAAAAAAAAAAAAAAGCAAACAAGAACACCAACATAAAATGAGTGTAGTGGGTAACTGGGTGGAGTTAATGTATTGGTCAAGACAGGCTAGATAATGCTATGAACAACTCCCAAATCTCCCAAAGCCAAAGTGTTACTTCTCATGAAAATCAGTAGAGGAGTCTGCTTCACAAGTTTACTCAGGGACCCAAGCTGATGGAACATGACATTGTTGCTATACTATCTCTAATTCGGGAAGAAGAGTATGCTGAAGAGTCTTATCTGGCATTGAAATTCTGACTCTGGAGTGAAACGCATCCCTTCCACTCACAGTCCATTGGCCAGAACCAGTCACGTGACCTGCCTAACTGTAATGGGCCCAGGAAATATAACCCTCTTGTGCAGCTGGAAGGAGAGGGTGGTTATTTATGGGTGAGAGCTGGGAGTCTCCAATACTGTTGTATAGTCTCTTCTATTAGTCAACTTCTACTCTGGAGAAGGAAATGGCAAGGAATTGGCTTAGGTAATCTCCAGTATTCTTGCCTGGAGATTCCCACGGACAGAGGAGCCTGGAGGGCTACAGTCCATGGGGTTGTACAGAGTCAGACATGACTGAGCTACTAAGCATGCATTGGGTGGCTTAGTGAAGTAGGTCTGAATAGAATGGTAGTGGTTTTTGGTATTTAAATAAACTAGATACTTGCTGTTTCTTTTTGTTTCATGTACAGTGGCGTTCACAAATGTCATAGCAGTGGTAAGAAGATTTTGGCGGTAGAAAGACTCCAACAGCTCCCTAATTGAAGGGATGAGAAAACTAGAGAGGCTGAAAAAGTTATCCATGACTTCCCCATTGTTGGCAGAGATGGGGTGCTTTCCAGATCAGTCCTCTTTCCTCTATGCAAGCTGCCTTTCCATTAGATCCCTTCCCTGGAGTCAAGGGAGAGTATGAGCTCAGAAGGTAATGTCGTGCAAGTCTGACCAACAATGAAAGTGAGTCTGTATGAGGATTAATATCACAGTGGACAGCATGTGATTTATTTTTAGTGTTAACACTGGAGGTATCCATTACTCTGTTTAGAATGGATGTGTTTTTACATTATTCATTCATTTCTCCACCTGTTATTATTGTTAATATTTTTGACTTGTTAATCATAGTACTAACGACAAATGTTTTCCTTCGAATTCACCCGAAGGTTCATATTTGATCCTAGGGCCATGTGTTGATACATGGCAGTACTTCCTAATGATTTTATGCCATGGCACACATAGAAAATGTTAATTGTATAGTGGGGTAAAACCACTGAGGCTGCTCAACCCCTGAGGCAATTGCAGGTGAATTCCAGCTGCTTCAGGACCCAGCCTGGCCCCCTGATGAGCTGAGGGTTGACCTTGGCACACCAGTACCCCAGTTACAAAGCACAGGTTGGGAAGCCCTGGCATCCAGAGAAGAGCAGTGAGCTAGATGTTACTTTCTCATTCAGACTGGTTGGGTTTGGGGTCAGAACCATGTCCCTATTTATCTGTGCTGACTTTGATACTTGTGTTGGTTAGAAGTGGTTGTTAAGAGGAAAAAAAAGGCACCTTGCCTTGACCCATCTTGATCAGGAAAGGATTCTTGGAAGAATTAGATTTTTCAGCAATGTCTAGGGAGTGAGTATGAATACCCATAGAAGTCACAGATCAGCTGGTAACCCTGGAGTGCTCTTTGGAGCCATTCTGGCGGGGTAATGAAGTCATTTTAAATAAGGGATATTTTCAGCATAAAATGTTTAACAGATCAAATGTGTCTAGGCTTCTGCAGGTTTCAGAGGAAACAGAGTGGAAGGCCACACTGATGGAACACTGCTAACAGGCAAATGTTCCCTTTCTCCATGAGCTAAGCAGCTCACGGGGCTTCGTTTAGGTGAGAACTCTCTGGTGCTTGGTTTAGGTAATGAGCATCTGCAGGGAAGGCCTTGGGAGCGTTATTTGTGTCAGTGTCTGTGCGAAAAATATCTCTTCCCTTTATGGTGTGGATTTGAAAGAAAAATGGCATCCCATTGGAGGAAAAGGATTTGATCACTGTCGGGCCCTATCTTTTTGGTCCTTTATAATTCTTTTCTATGTCACTGCTTGACATCTATCATTAGAATGCTGCCAGACAATTTCCTCCCTCTCTTTTTACTACATGGAGGTCTCTTTGTTAAAAACAAGGAAGCTGATGTTGCTTTAACTGTTGAGTGCGTGTGTGTGTGTGTGTGTGTGTGTGTGTGTGTGTGTTGAGTATAAGCATACTTGTCTATGGGGCATGGATGGAGGCTGGAATTTCATTCTAACATATTCACTGACTCTCTGCCCAGCAACCCAAATGCTGTGGAACAGGCAGAAGTAGGTCAGGATGGGAATTATCCTATCTCAGCATATTACAAGGTGGGTGTGACAAGCGAGTGAGCTGTCAGTTCAGAGACAGAAGTAGGGAAAAGCAGAGATGGGTAGGGTAACCATATAATTCATCATCCACACCGTGACACTTATGAGAATGAAAGGGGGTGCTATTAATAATTACGCTGGGACAACACGTGTAAATTGGGACTGCCCCAGGCAATCTGAGATGAATACTAAGCCTGGGGATGGGCTAAGTGTCAAAGTGCCAGGAGAGGAACAGCCACATAACAGAGTCTAGTCTTTCCACTGGAATGGAGTCAGGAGCATGGGCAATTTCCCACATACTGGAATAACATAATGAAAAACGCAAAACCTGAACGGGCAGGGGAGAGCACCATGGGACTTCATGGTTACCAAGAATAAGAATTATGCCTGGCGAGTGTAAGTCATGTGGACCCGGCATATAGTCCAAGGAAGTAGCTTGTTTGCTCCTTTTGAAGGCCAGCAGCTGCCTGTCTTCCCTTATGAAAATTGTTTTTGTGCATCTAAAAGGTGGAGTTCTTACACCTGACATCTGTCAGGAATGGGCATTTCACTTAGGTAGAAGCCTAAGTTATATCATGTGTAAGGTTGAAGGGCAAGAGTGCAAGGGATTTCTGATAGAGGATTGTCAGTAGTTGATGGGGGCATTCCATTGGGGGGAAACCCCCTATATTTGCTTCTACTTTTTATTCTACACATAAGACTGTCATTGGATGCAAGAAACTAAAGCATAAATAAGACTATCTCTACCTGGTAACTTTTTATTAAAAAAAAATTATACATTAGGTGTGGAGAAGGAAATGGCAACCCACTCCGGTATTCTTGCCTAGGAAATCCCATGGACAGAGGCATCTGGCAGGCTACAGTCCATGGGGTCGCAAAGAGTCAGATACAACTTAGCGACTACACATTATGCATTAGGTGAGGAAGGGTATGTTCAGAATCCTAGGAGCAGTGAGCCTTTAGAGGAAAATACCTGACACTCAGCAGACCTCAGACCCCTTCTTTCCTTCCTTGCTTCCTTCTATCACTTACTTTTTCATTAACTACCTACTAATAGTTAGGCTCCATACTTGGAACAAGAGCTACAGATAAATGAAACATAGTTCCTACCTTGGAGGAACACTCATTCTAGTAAGAATGAGTGTAATTCTAAGAAATTAAACCTAAATAGTAAAGCATTAAAACAGGAAGGGATAATGTGTTAAGAAGGGTTCATGCTTAAGAAGTGTGATGGAGTATGACAGTTATATAAGGTGCAGCAGGAATTTCCAGGCAGAAGCTATGGGATGAAGAAAGGAAGTCAGATATTACAAGGACGTGGAGTGCTTGGGGAAGGGATAAACACTTACCTGCCCTAAAGTGCCCAGAGTAGAGAGGGAAAGAGTGAGTGGCAACAATTTAAACCTGATTGGGTTGGGCTCCTGGGCCCAGATGTTGAAGTACAGTGGCGGCAATGGAAGAGGAATTCTAGCGCTGAGAGGAGGAAGAAAAGACGTGGGACATTGACAATCCAGCAGAAAAATAGAAAATACATAGAAGAAACACAGAGACACAGTCTCTGATAGAGAGGAGCAAAATTCTCAAAAGAAGTCTTACAAGATCTAATAGACACACAGTCTGACTTCCCTTAACTGCCTTTCTGGGTCTGGGAGCTGCGGCTGAGCCTCACGGTTCCGGGACCACCGGGACTCAGCACAGATGTTAGGGTGATGGCACTCAGAGCCGTCCCCTGAAGGGACAAGTCCAGTCTACTTCTCGCCTCCAAGAAGCGTCTATGGGTAGACAAGCAAGAGTGGGTTTTTTGTTTGTTTGGTTGGTTTTGGTTTTGAAGCTCTTCTTTTCAAAGCAAAGAAGGGGATGCAATGCAGCAGGAGGGGAAACTGGCTTCTGGTCGGAGGCTCTGCCAGGGGCCCAAGACCCACCCCTTGGCAGAGTCTGTGGCCAGCTCTTGAGCAGACAGTGAAGGAAAATGCTCGTGCTTTACTGCAGTGCCAAGCTACCTGCTGGCACAGTTTAGCCTGACCTAAGGTTGCCTTTGTGTCAGAAACAACATGAGTCTGGAGATCCGGGGCTGTATGTTTAATAAGGGACATTCGTATATACTATGGTTCTGCTCGCTAATTGTCCCACCAGGCTGGCTCCCAGGCAATCCAGATAAAGAGGGGAACTTGGCTCCAAAGCCTAGCTCACTTGCATCAACATGGCAAAGAAATTCACAAAACCTGATCATCAAGCAAACACACAGATACAGGGTGTATTTATTATTTATTCATTTTGCAGTTGTGTTTCTTCTGGGAAAGTGGAGGTTTCCTGTCCAATAGCTCACAACTGTGCTGAAAGGCACAATCAATCAGCTGCTTCATGCACTGTCCTGGCCAGCAGGGGCTGAGAGTACAAGCAAGAGGGTGGCGGGTGTGGAACCAGAACGTTTAGCATGGAAACCTATCAGTCAAGAATGGGGGTCCTGTTGGTCACAGTGGCATGGCTCTCCCACCCAGAATTCTTGCACCCATCTTTAATTATGCTGCTGTATGAGGTAGGGACAAATGTCCCAGTCATTTAGTCAATAAATATTTATCAAATAATGATCATGTGCCACGGACTGCACCAAGTGCTCTGGATAGAGTAGCAAGGACGATGGTCAGGATCCACCTAAGGATTTACAGTCTAATGTGGGATATGAGCTATGAAATGAATGAACAAACCATAATTACATATAGAGCTATAATACCTGACACTTCTATATGGAGCTTACCATCCCACTTCGAAGTCCATAGGTGTGTACACATACCTACACACACAATCTTCGCTTCTGCTTCTCAACAGCTGGTCTCCTGTCTCTCTTCCTCTCTTTATCTTAGCCCAAGTCTGCCCAGATTCTAAGACCCTGACCTAAAGCAAGGAATACTTATGCCATCTCACTCCATCTTAAAGAATTCAGCATTGAGCCAATTTCCCTGTTATTTTGGCTGAAGATATGGAGACCTGCACTAAATCTGGCCCTTCATTTTCCTCTTCTATGCGCCCCCTAATCCAAGGCACACTTGCTTTGAGAATAGACGTTTGCCTTTATCGTGTGCCCAATTACAATTCTGTGAAGCATATTTGAAAACAATAATCTCTTTGATCTTTATTCAAGCTTTTCTCTAGCCTTTCTTTTAATCTTACTGAGTTTTTTTCTTTTTTAAAAATCATAGATGGGAAGCCTGTTCTTAAATGGCTGTCCTGTGACTAAAAGACTGTTTTCTACTGCAAATGGCCAGATGGGGCTACTAGCTATCACTTACCTGGAGCTCCTTTTCCAACATCCATGTACTTGCTGGGATCTGAGGTTACTTATTCACATCATCTCCTCCCGCACTGTTCATTTGCTTGAATGGACCGCAATGAATAAGAGTGTTTGAATGTGGCTAGAAATGGATCTCAGTGAAGATGGTTTGGGGCTGGCCATGGGCAAGTCCACAAATATAGCATCACAATGTTAGAAAGACAAGTACTGTGATGATGAGCACAGACCCTGGTGCCACACAGATCTAGGTGTGAATCACGCATGCCTCACTTAGGAGCTATGCAAACTTGACTGAGTAACCTCTCTGCCCTTCAAATTATCTTTCCATACAATAAGCCAAATTTTACAGTTTCAAAAATTTCAGATTTAGTACTTATCGAGTAGTTTTGAGTTCTAAAAGATAACACAATTAAAGACTCCTGCTTCTGGACAAGATGGAGTGATACAGATTGAATTTAGGTTCTGTCTGAAGCCACCAAAGGAAAAACAGACAAAATGAAGCAATGGTTTTAAGACCTTGAACACTCATCTAGTCTTGCCTAACCTATCTTAAAAACAGAATACAAACAATCAAATTATTTTTTAAAATTAATTTAGCTGTGTATGATAACAAAGCCCAGGGATATGTCTAGGAATAAGAAAATACACAGCAACCAACAAAGCAAAGTTCAGAATGCTTAGAACCCAATAAAAAGATTGCTAGCATGCAGAGACACAGGGAGGAATGGCCTACGGCGAGGAAATAACTGGACATGACCGAGAACTGGTGTAACTGATTGACTTGGCAGGGGTACTGGTGGCTTGCGTGTGCTCAGTCACTTAGCTGTGTCTGGCTGTGACCCCACGGACTGTAGCCCACCAGGCTCCTCTGTCCCTGGGAGTCTCAAGGCAAGAAGACTGGCATGGTTTGCCATTTCCTTTTCCAGGGGAACTTTCTGACCCAGGGATCAAACTCATGTCTCTTGCTTTACCACTGAACCACCTGGCAAGCCCCTAAAAAGTTAAGTAGAAACATAGAAATTATACAAAGGACCCCTAATAAACTTCTGGATATAAAAAACACCATGTATGATATGAAAAAATATACCAGATGGGGTTAATCGCAGATTAGTCATAAGGAAAGAAAAGATTTTTTAATATGAAGATATAGCAATAGAAACTAACTAAAATAAAACACATATAAAAAAAAGAATTAAAAAAAAAGTGGAATGAGCTATGGGGCAACCTCAAGAAGCCTAATATATATGTGGTTGAAGTCCCTGAAGAAAGAGGGGGAGGTCAGAAAACATATCTGTAGACATAATGAACATTTTTTTTCCCCTAAACTTGCTAAAAACTATAAAGTCACAGATCTGAGACATAAAATCAGCAAGGACAAACAGACTTGAACTGGTCTGATTTACATTTACAGAACAACTCCATCAGATAACAGCAGAATATTTACTTTTGAGTGTACATAGACCAGTATCAAGCTTTGCTTGGAGATGGAAGCCTGACCCAAAGGCTGATCCTAGGGCTGGGCCTACTTTCCCTGATGTAGATGGTTAAGACTGTTCTGGGCCATTAAACAAGTCTCAACAAATTTAAAAGGATTCAGGCCCTACAATAAATGGAATTAATTTAGAAATCAGTAACAGAAAGATACCTAGAAAATCTCTAGAGATTTAGAAGCTATATCATGTATTTCTTTTAAAAAAATTTTATGTTACATTGGAGTATGGTTGATTAACATTGTTGTGTTAGTTTCAGGTGTACAAGAAAGTGATTCAGTTATATATGCGTATGTTTCTATTCTTTTCCAATTTTTTTCCCGTTTAGTTTATTACAGAGTATTGAACAGAGGTCCCTGTGTTACACAGTAGGTCCTTGTTGATGATTTATACTTAAACAGAGCAGTGTATACATGTCAACACCAAACTTCCAATCTACACATAATCCTTGTTGATGATTTATATTTAAACATAACAGTGTGTACATGTCAACACCAAACTTCCAATCTACACATAATCTACTACATAATGTACTTCTAGATAATTTATTAGTCAAAGGAGAAATCAGAAGTACTTTGAACTGAATGAAATGAAAACCCAGTATATTAGAATTTGTGGGATGCTCTATAGCTCTATCTAGGAGAAAATTATTGCACTAAACATCTGTATTAGGAAAAAATAGTCTTAAGTCACATGATCTCACTTTCCATATCAAAAAAAAATTGGGAAGGAAGTACAATTAAAACTAAAGTAAGAAGAAAGAAAATAAAGATCAAAGCAGAAATCCCTAAAATATAAAACAGTATGGCTAGAGGTTTCTCAATTTTCTTCATCTCTTAGAACCAGTCACATGGTCAGGAAACAAGGAAAGGTCACAAATTACCAATGTCAGAAATGAAAGGTGACATCACTGCAATCTATAGACATTAAAATGATAATGAGGGAATATTGTGAACAGTTTTATTCCTATAAATTTGACATCTTAGATGAAATTGACAAATTCCTTGAAAAGAACAAACTACTGATGCTCATTCAAGAAGAAACAGATAACCTGAATAGCTATATATCAAATAAGGATATTAAATTTGTAGTTAAACATCTTCCTGCAAAGAAAACTGCAGGCTTAGATGGCTTCTCTAGTGAATTCTTCAAAACACTTAAGGAAAAATAATACCAATTCTACATAAACTGCCCCAGAAAATTGAAGAGGAGAAAATACTTCTTAACACATTCTTTGAGACTGCCTTGACACCAAAGCTAGACAAAGACATGACAGGTTAAAAGAACCAAAAGCCAAAAAAAGCTGCAGACTAATACATTTCTGGTTACAGGCGCAATAATTCAAAATAAACTTTTATCAAACCCAGTCCAGCAAGGTATTTAAAAAAGAAGAATATATCTTGAGCTAGCTGATTTATCCTGGGAAGTATATCATCATATTATCAAACCAATAAAGAAAAGGTATGTGATCATCTCAATAAATGCAGAAAATAAAGTGACAAAATATAATATTTATTACTGAATAATCACTCAACAAGCTAGGAACTGAAGGGAACTTTTTCAACCTAATAAAGTCCATCTACAAAAAACCTATAGCCAACATCATACATAATAGTGAAAGACTAAATGCTTTACCACCAAACCAAAAACAAGATAAATATGTCTATTTTCTTCACTTTTATCCAACATTGAAGATTTGACTAGTATAACGAGGTTAAGAAAAGTACAAATCATGCAGGTAGTATAAGAGGAAATAAACTGTCTTTACTTGCAGATGATGCAAATAGATGCTTATCTATTTAGGATAGTTTTTTTTTTTTTTTTTTTTTTTCCAATCTCTGCCAGATATTCTGGGCTCAATAGTTCTTTATTGTGGGGGGTTTTCCTATGTGTTGTACAATGTTTAGCAGCAATCCTGACATCTAACCATTAGTTGCCAGTATCATTATCTGTATCCCTTTATCCCAAGGTATGACAACCAAATATGTCTCTGGACATTAGCACATCACCCCCGGGGGCTCAACTACTACTGGCTGAGAATCACTGATAAAGAAAATCTGATGAAATCTATAAAAATCTACTAGAACTAGTAAGTGCGTTTAGCAAGGTTGTAGAATATGAGATCAATACATAAAAATTAGCAATAACTTTATATACTAACAATGAATATAAGGAAATTAAATTAAGTTACAGTACTATTTATAATTGCATCAAAAATATGAAATTGACAGTGACACATCTGACAAAAGGTATGAAAAGCTTCTACAATAAACTACAAAATATTGTTGCAAGAAGTTAAAGGCCTAAATAGATGGAGATGCATAATTTATTATGGTTGAAAGACTTAGTATTGTTAAGATGTCGATTTGCTTAAATTGATTTATAGATTCAGTACTGCGCTGTGTGCTTAGTCATTCAGTCGTGTCCGACTCTTTGCAACCCCATGGACTGTAGCCTGCCAGGCTCTTCTGTCCATGGCGATTCTCCAGGCAAGAATACTTGAGTGGGTTGCCATATCCTCCTCCAGGGGACCTTTTCCGAACCCAGGGATCAAACTCAGGTCTCCCGCATTGCAGGTGGATTCTTTGCTCTCTGAACCTCCAGGGAAGCCAATCCCAATCAAAATCTCAGCAGATATTTTTTTCCCTTTGGTAGAGGTTGATAAACTGATTCTAAAATTCACTGGAAGTACAGAGCCTCTGGAAGAGCCAAACAACCTTAAAAAAGAACAAGGTTGGAGGAATAATAGCACATGCTTTCAAGGTTAAGAAAGCTGCAGAAAGCAAGATGGTAGAATTGGTATAAACTTAGATGGTACAAAAATACAAGCCTGTAAAGACCCACATATATCTATACAACTGATCTGATAATGGTGAGAGGGTAATTCAGTGAAGAAGGCATCGTCCTTTCAACAGATGGTGCTGAACAGTTGAATATATTTTAAAAAGGAGAAGCTTTAATCCATACGTTGCACAATATAAAAAAAGTTGACTCAAATGCATCATAGGTTTAAATATAAAATCTAAACTATATAATTTCTGAAAGAAAATATAGTATGAAATATCTGTGATCTTGGATTAGGCAAAGTTTTCAGAGATAATATCTCAAAAAGAAAATCTATAAAAGAACATATTGACCAATCTGACTTCATGAAAATTAAAGCTGCTTTTAAAAAGATATTGTTAAGAGAATGAAAAGACAAATATGTGTGTGTGTGTGTGTGTGTATATATACACACACACACACATAATGTCTATAACATGCATAGAACCGTTAAATCTCAATAATACATCTGTGTCTTAATGGGAGAAGGTGAGGGTGGGATGCTTTGAGGGAATAGCATTGAAACATTGTACATTACTGTATGTAAAACAGGTGAATAGTGCAAGTTCAATGCGTGAAGCAAGGCACCCAAAGCTAGTGCTCTGGGACAACCCAGAGGGATAGGGTGGGGAGGGAGGTGGGAGGGGGGTTCAGGATGTGGGGGACACGTGTATACTTGCGGCTGATTCATGTTGATGTATAGCAAAAACCATCACAATATCGTAAAGCAATTATCTTCCAATTAAAATTAATTAATCAATAAAAAATCTCAATAATAAGACATCAACAAAATTAAAACCCTTGTTCTCCAAAATATACCATTATAAAAGTGAAGACAACCTATGAAATGGAAGGAAAATTTTGCTATATAAATATGTATATATTTGATAGACTTGAACTTAGAACATATAAAAACACTAACAACTCAATAGTTAAAAAACAAATAATTAAAAATAAGTAAATTATTTTATAGACATCATTCCAAAAAAGGTACATAAATGGGCAATAAGTACATGGAAAGATGCTCAACATCATTAGCCATCAGAGACATGCAAAGCGAAACCACAATGAGTTGTCACTCAATACCTACTGAGACGGCTATAATAAAAGACAGATAATTATGTGTGTCTGCAGATGTGGAAACATCAGAATCCTTACGCTTTGCTGGTTGAAATGTAAAATGGTACACATCTTTGGAAAATGGTCTGTCAGTTTCTAAAAGTGAAACATTAAGCGCAGGATTACTATATGGCCTAGCAACGTCTTCCTAGGTGCATACACCAGAAAATCAAAACACAACTGTACTGGGAAAATTCAGTCCTCCCTTCCATATCTCCTTTTGCACAGAACACTTCACTGCTGACACTTCTGGTCACCAAATGTGTGTGTATTTTTTCCCCAAGTCAAAAAATTCTTCATGACACCAGCTGGATGTTCTATAATCCAACTCAGTTCTGACTTCATTTACTTGGAAATTGGTTGAACTCCAGAGGTTAAGAGCTCAGTAGCACACAGTCACCCCCTTCAGGTGCTAATTGCAAGGAGCAGATCCCCAAGTTCAGTTCAGTTCAGTTCAGTCACTCAGTCGTGTCCGACTCTTTGCGACCCCATGAATCGCAGCACGCCAGGCCTCCCTGTCCATCACCAACTCCCGGAGTTTATGCAAACTCATGCCCATTGAGTCGGTGATGCCATCCAGCCATCTCATCCTCTGTCGTCCCCTTCTCCTCCTGCCCCCAATCCCTCCCAGCATCAGGGTCTTTTCCAATGAGTCAACTCTTTGCACGAGGTGGCCAAAGTATTGGAGTTTCAGCTTCAGCATCAGTCCTTCCAATGAACACCCAGGACTGATCTCCTTCAGGATGGACTGGTTGGATCTCCTTGCAGTTCAAGGGACTCTCAAGAGTCTTCTCCAGCACCACAGTTCAAAAGCATCAGTTTCTCGGCGCTCAGCTTTCTTCACAGTCCAACACTCACATTCATAAATGATCACTGGAGAAAGCATAGCCTTGACCAGACGGACCTTTGTTGGCAAAGTAATGTCTTTGCTCTTTAATATGCTATCCAGGTTGGTCATAACTTTCCTTCCAAGGAGTAAGCGTCTTTTAATTTCATGGCTGCAGTGACCATCTGCAGTGATTTTGGAGCCCCCCAAAATAAAGTCTGACACTGTTTCTACTGTCTTCCCATCTATTTCCCATGAAGTGATGGGACCAGATGCCATCATCTTAGTTTTCTGAATGTTAATCTTTAAGCCAACTTTTTCACTCTCCTCTTTCACATTCATCAAGAGGCTTTTCAGTTTCTCTTCACTCTCTGCTCTAAGGGTGGTGTCATCTGCATATCTGAGGTTATTGATATTTCTCCCAGCAATCTTGATTCCAGCTTGTGCTTCTTCCAGCCCACCGTTCATGATGATGTACTCTGCATATAGGTTAAATAAGCAGGGTGACAATATACAGCCTTGACATACTCCTTTTCCTATTTGGAACCAGTCTGTTGTTCCATGTCCAGTTCTAACTGTTGCTTCCTGACCTGCATTCAGGTTTTTCAAGAGGCAGGTCAGGTGGTCTGGTATTCCTATCTCTTTCAGAATTTTCCACTGTTTATTGTGATCCCCAAGTTACTTGGTTACAATAAGTTCCCAAGACCTCCTCTCTCTCAAAATCTGAGTAGTTTGCTAGAGTGGCTCACAGAACCCAGGGAATACCGGTTTACCAGTTTATTAAAGGATATGTTAAAGAATATAGGTGAGTAGCCAGCTGAAGTGATACATAGAATGAGGCCTGGGAGGGTCCCAAATGTAGGAGCTTCAGTCCTCAGAGAGTTGGAGGGTCACCCGCCTAGTTTGTGGATGTGTCCGCCACCTGGAAGCTCATCATACGCCCTGGTACTGGAGTTTTATCCAGGCATGACCAATTACTAGTTTCACTTCTAGCCCCTCTTCACTTTGGAGAAGCTGGGGGCAAGGAGGCTGAAAATCCCAAGCTAACCATGGCTTGGTCTTCTGGAGACCAGCCCCCATCCAGGACCCCACCCAGAGTTGTCTCATGAGAACAAAAGATGTTCCTAATATTCTTTTCACTTAGGAAACTACAAAGGCTTTGGGAGCTCTGTGACAGGGACCAGGGGCAGAGACCATTATATGTGTACAGATATATTTAATTTATAATTTTTCTATTATCTCAATAATCCATGCAAAAACTTGTACACTGATATTCATAGCAGCATTATATACGTAATAGCTAAAAAAATGAAAGCCTAAATGTCTATCAATTGATAAATGGAGAAATAAAATGTGGTATAGCCATATGGTAATATCCAATAGAATATTCTTTAGCAGTAAAAAGAAATAAAATACTGATGCATGCTACAAAGTGAATTGAACCATTATGCTACATGAAAGAAACCAGTCAGAAAAGGCACTTATTATGGTTTAATTTATAGAAAGTGTTCAGAATAGGAAAAGTTATAGAGACAGAAAGTAGATTCGTGGTTTGGAAGTGGGGGAAAGGAAATGGGAATTAGTGGGGTGACTGCTAATAGGTATGAAGATGCTTTTTAAGGTGATGAAAATGATTATAGTATGATTTTAAAATCTGTGACTATATTAAAAAACACTTGTACACTTTAAGTGGGTGATTTGTTTGGTATGTAAACTATATTTCAACAAAATTGTCATTTAAAAAAGAGTAAAAGTTGAAAAAGTGGGATTGACTATCATAAAAGAGTCAGGACTTTGTAGATTTTATCTTGATTGTGATGGCAGTTACCTGGAATGTATACATTTTTCAAACCTCACTGAGATGTGTGTCAATTAACCCTCAATCAAATTGATCTGCACAACCTCAATAATAAGGACTGGCAAACCAGTTTTAAAAAATGGGCAAAATATTTAAAACAACACTCACAAAAGAAGATATACAAATGGCAAATAAGCATATGAAAATATATTCAACATCATCAGTCATTATGAAAATGCAAGTTGAAATAACAATATTATCCCACTACCTATTAGAATAGCTAAAATTAAAATGATTGACTAAATGTTGGTGAGAATATGTCAGAACTTGAACTCTCAAACACTGCTGGTGCTAAGGTAACATGGTATGAAGATTTTGTAAAATGCTTGACAGTTACTTAAACATTCCACATACAGCTGCCACACCATCTAGCTGTTCCACCACTAGGTATTTACTCAATAGAAATGAAAACACAAGTCTGTACAGAGACTTGAACAGAAATATTCATAGCAGTTTTACTTGTAATTGTGCAAAAGTGGAAACAATCCAAATGCCCATCAACAGGTGAATGGATAAACCAATTGTGGCATATCACGTTTACCAGTATAATAGAATGAACTATTGAATACTTATTGAATGATTGCATTTAAAAAAAATTGGAAAGTGCTAACAATTTTATAGCAACAGAAATCAAGTCAGTTGTTGCCTGGGAGGAGGGTGGGGAGGGGCAGGATGGAGGGAGCAAAGATACCTTGGGGTATGATAGGTATGGTATGCTCGTGGTCTTGATTATGGAGATAATTTTTTTGATATATGCACATATATATGCCATATAAACATATATATATGTATATATATATATATGCCAAACCTTATTAAGTTGTGTATTTTTAAATATGTGCAGTTTATCATGTGTCGTTTATACCTTAGTAAACCTGTAAAAATAAAGAGACTCCATTTAAAGTTCATGGCTTAGAGTGAAGAGTCTGTTTCCTCTAATTGCACTCTGACTCCATGTGCTGAAATGATAGGCAGGAGAAACTTCCGGCGTGGCCTAGACAGGCCCCTGGACTCCAGCTCTCTTCTCAGGGCGGCCCAGACTCCCCCCCAAAGTCAGGTTTTAGAGGATGCAGGGCAGCCGTGTATCTCTACCCTCTCCACGAAGGGCCGGCTCCAGTCCACATTGCTCCTTTGCTCACACTAGGACTTCCCGGTGTGTTGGCTTTAATAATTATTTCTTTATTATTCATTTTGTTGTCAATTTTTTATGACCAGCAACACAAGCAAAATCATTTAACTCAAATTAATTCTCCTGATATTTTTTTTTTCATAAGCGAGTATATATGAGATACCTGGCAAAGGGGTGTATGTGTAAAAGAGCCGATGTCTAAAAAGACCTCATCGATTAGAAAAGTTTGAGGGCTAATGCGGGAGGTCTAGTGACTTACTGAGACGTGGAGTGGGATTAGCATATGTGGGACCTGCAGATAAAGTGACACAGGGTTTACTGAGAACCGATTCTTCCTCTTAGAAGTTTTGTGAGCTCATCCTGAGACCCCAGAGTCCCTCTTTCTTCCACGGTCAGGAAGGGTGGGGATCCAGTCAGCAGAAGAAGGCAAAAGTGTTTTCTTGCTTATTGCCTTGCTAGTCAACTGTGCCTAGAGCAATGGAAACTTGGGAGTTACCAGATGACACATGGAGGTATTTTCTATCTTTACCTTTATTGCTCCCTACCACTTCCAGAGATGTGCTAGCTGAGTTTGTGGATCTGATTTACGGAGGGGCTCTAAAGGCAACTTTCAGCTGCGTGTCCGTATGCAGCTTTGTATGGGCCACTCGACAGGCATTCAGATTGAGGGGGAAGCATATGCATCTCAGAAGGAAGCAGATGCTCCACAACCGGCAGTAATTTAGAAGGAAAAGCAAAGGTGGAAAAGGACAGACCCCCTGTCTGACCTCAGAAAGTTTTGTACCACTGCTGTCTTCTTCCTGAGGCCCCTGAGAGCTTTATGTCTCCTGAGCCATTGCACCAAAGGCTACAGGCAATTCTGAAAGAAGTAGACTCCAGAAGACTGAGTTACGGGAGTACAGACATTACCATCCTCAGCCGTTGCCATAGAAGGGATGTTATTGTTAGCGGATGATGCGGAAGAGACCTTCTGAGAAGCGACCAAGTACCTGAGAATTGAATGCAGCGTGGCAAACGGTGAAGATCAAGGCCTTTGGAGTTTGAGAACAACAAAGACCACTCAGAGTGAGAATCAGCTCTACCACTTTCTGATCTTGGAAATGTTATTTGCTTACTCACAGCATCATTCTATCACCTGGAAAATAAGGATATTAATAATAATAATGCCTGTCTTCTCAGGATCGTTTTAAGGACTAAGTGGAATGATACAGGAAGTGATGAACTGGGCAGTTCACACTTATGCTAAAAGATACATTTTAGGTGGTTTTAAATATAAGAGGCATGGGGTTTGGTTGAAAAAGGAGTCTTTAGCTGCCAAAGATGTTTTTTGGATCCGAGACTGATGGCCAAGTCAGCTGCTAAATGATCAAAGCAGTGGCCATACCTACAATGAATGGGGCCATCTTCTCAGATTTAAACCACGGCCCAATGGCAGCGCATCAGTGAAGGCTATTTCTCCTTCCTACTTCATCTTAGTGAAAATGAAATGATTGCAGGCTTGGAAAAAAGGGCTTGACCTCAGGTTAAAAAAAAAATATATATATATATATATATATTATATATCTCACAACTTCCAGGTACACGAAATGACTTGTGTTCACCAGCGTTGAATGAACACTGAGATCTCTGGGTCCCAAGGCTTGTTTAATCGGAAGTTGGTGAGGGGCATTAAGTAAATGTCACGGGAACACCATGCTGTTCTTGTCGGGCGGTAGAACACTTTTATTTCAGGGCCAGAGAAAATGTCTCTTTAGAGGATTCGGATGCTCCCATTAGTATGTCATGCCCCTCTGCACGCAGGCAGACAAGGGTTATTTTAAAATTATTCTCTTCCCACTAAAAGAATCATGACGGGATTCCATCCCCTAAAATCTCTACCTGGGTGAAAAAGAGGAAATCTGCCCGGTATCTCGTAAGCTGACCTCTTCTCCAGCTTCCCCTGCAGTCTCTGACAAGCCACCCTCGTCCCTTTGCCTGTGGCTGCCGTTCGCTGCCTGTGACCTGCCAGCCTCGCCCACCATCTCTTGTCCTCTCCCTTGTCTGTCGGATGCAGTGGGGTCACTTTCACCACCGCTGACAGTGCTCTTACTGGCCCCTGCCTGCTGGGCTCCCCCTTTCGGACATACTTTTCTCGTTGAAGGGCTTCCCTTGTGGCTCAGCTGGTAAAGAATCCGCCTGCAATGCAGGAGACCTGGGTTCGGTCCCTGGGTTGGGAAGATCCCCTGGAGAAGGGAACGACTACCCACTCCGGTATTCTGGCTGGAGAATTCCACAGGCTGTATAGTCCATGGGGTCGCAAAGAGTCGGACACGACTGAGCGACTTTCACTTTCACTCACTTCTCATTGAAAATCCAGAGGCATAGAACCCATGGAAAAGGTTAGGTAGCAGGGAAGGAGCATTGCAGGCCTCTCTGTGTGATAATGCTCATGTTCATATTCACGTTCAGTTTGTGTTAACTAATGCATAAACCGTAAAGTGTCTAGGTTAGTACCTGGCCTGCACTAGGCATTGCACACATGCTTGCTATCACCATTATAATAACACAAAAACAGAACCATGGCACATGCATCACAATTTATGAAAGTCATTTCACGGGCCATGCTGTTTCATGTTCCAGTGTTTCTCAAGTACACTAGGTTTTTTCTTAAGAGATAGAGAAACACTCCATAGGACTATTGGGGTGGCATAGATGGGGTTGTGAGAGAAATGTCAGTTCTTCCATCCTTTCTAGACGCAGTGCTTCCGAAAGCATCTTCAGAAACACTCCTAGCCTAACGCCCGGCACACAGGAAGTACCTAGTATATATACCTAACATATATTTCTAATTTTTCCTCTGTATAAAAGAACTGTACTTAGAAATCTGGACCCAGGCCCCGTTAAGCAGTCCTGCTCTGGAGCCCAGGGAAGCCCCATTCACAGCCGCACCGGGCTTCTTATCTTTAGGCTCCTGCTCCCGGAGGAAGTGAGCTTGCACACGTGCTCAGTTGCTTGAGTAGTGTCTCTTTGTGACCCTATAGACTGTAGCCCCCAGGCTCCTCTGTTCTTGGGATTTCCCAGGCAAGAATACTGGAGTGGGCTGCCATTTCTTTCTCCAGGGACCAAACCTACATCTCCATTGCAGGCAGATTCTTTACTGCTGAGCTACCTAGGAAGACAAAGTGAGCTTAGTTGCCCCCAAATCAGCAAAGGACTATGCCTTTCTCCTCTAACTCCTTATCCTGTCCCAATCTAGGTGGTAATTGTTTCCCTCAGCTGGCTCTCTCTCTGCTTGACAAGCAGTTCTTGTTAATACTCTCTTGTTTTATAGATAATGATCATGATAACAACAATCTTTCTCTCTTGTACAGTGCTTTCTAGTTTTCAGATCATTTCCTCTGCCTTGTCTTATTTTTCCCTCAATCAACCGGATGAGTAAGCAGGAGAGTGCCACCTGTCCTTCCCATTTTACAGACCAGGGTATGACATTCACACATATTCCTGCTGTTCCATTGCTGGCAGAACCAGAACTAGAGTTCAAGGCCTTACCTTCGGACCCTTGGTGTTTTCGCTGTTGCAGATGATTTCATGTGAATGAGTGACAAGTCTGGAAGCACAGAGCTGGAAATGAGCAAGCCCTAAGGTTGCAAAGAATCCACCTGCTAATGTAGGAGACAAGCGTTTGATTCCTAGGTCAGGAAGATCCCCTGGAGTAGGAAAGGGCAATCCAGTTTTCTTTCTTTTTTTTTTTTTTTTTAGTCCATGTGTCTAGGGCATGAACCAGGCATGGGCACAGAGCAAAAGCCAAGCTGCGATAAACAAGGAGTTGCTTTGTCCCTCACTGACATGAGACAGGCATCATCAACCAGGTGCCATTCTACCCAGGTCAGGGACAACAACCCAATATGCTTGCCTGGAAAATTCTATGGACAGGGGAGCCTGGCAGACTATAGTCCACGGGGTCGCAAAAGCGTTGGACTGAGCCCACACACTATACACCTATGGTGATGAATAGCAGGGGCTACTGTGGCCAAGAGAAAACCAGCACTGTCAGGCTTAAAACAGATCCAAAGAATGACAGTTTCAATAGCCAAGACGTATAGCAAACATTGCTGGTAGCAACTTAGTTTGTTGAATGAATACAGGAATGAATAACATCAACAAAGAAGTGCATTCTCTAAAGATGTGCGCGCATCCTTATGATCAATTCAGTCATCTCAGCTAGGGGAAGCGTAACCTCTTAGACTCTCAAAGAGCACTTTTGACCCTCAAAGGACATTGGGCAGTGCCTGGATGCATTTTTAATCATCATGACTGGGAGGGAGTGAAACTGGCCTCCAGTTAGTAGGGACAGTCAATGCCGTTAAACATCCGAGTGGACACAGGCTACCCCGACCTCATCCCCCCAAAAAATCATCTAGCCCAAATGTCAGTAGTGCCAAGGTTGAGAAACTCTGCCCTGGAGGAACAAACATTTCCACACTTGCCCTGCTTTCAGGATAGAGACGATCTTGGCATTAACCTTTTTTATGCGTCTGTAAGTATGACTACTGGGTAATGGGAGTCCTTAAGGGAAGGAGAAGGGCTTCAAGAATTGTATTTGATTTTAAAACCAAACACTGGCTCAGCCCAATATTTTTTCCTCCCTACAAATTTAATACACTCTCCTCTGTGGATAATAAAGGAGTGGGGAAATAAGAGTCAAGTGGTGTTCTACAGGGATGTGTATCCACGAGTTGGCAAAGTAAGATCTGAAATATTGATAATTAATCTATACAGACCTTGAGAATGGAGAGCTCTGCTGAGAGCTGGAAAGGTCAAGAAAGAATTGACTGAAACAAAACAAAACAATGTGAAAGGATAAGAGCTCCATGAAGGTCAGGGCTGGAGGAAGGCTTAGAGATGATATCACTGCTCCTTTTCTACATGGGGAAACTGGAGTCCCATGCAGTGTGCCCTGACAGCGGCACAGTGAGACCCAAACTCAAGCTTCGGAGTGGTTGCGGTGAAGCAACGTCCCTAAGGATTCTGCAGCGTCATTGCAGTCAGCACAGGGACAGTTCTGATGGAGCATTTCTCTGTTTACTAGGGCATCGTCAACTCTGACAGGGAGAGAGCTGAGAAATGCTATCCTGTGAAATTGGGCCCTTTAATACAAGGTTGACAAAATGATACTAATACTCCTAATGAATATTTGCACATCACTTTTACCCTTTCTGGTTTATTTACATATGCTCTTTCTCACCTTCTCAGTTCTCTGTACATGCAGCCTTCTTGTCTTTCCTTTTTCCAATCATCCTTTGGATAGTGACACATCCCCCCTTCTATAGATCTTTCCTGGCACACCCTCCCTTCATATGCATGTGCACACATGTGTGCCATACACACATGCACACACACACCCCACATAAAATAAATCCCTCCCTACTGCATATTAATTCTATGCTTTATGCATCTTTCTGCAGTACAATAACCTGTGTCATGTTGGATTTTGTGAAAACCAATAAACAACACCCCCTTTATTCCCCAATTGAATTCAGAATCAATTGAGAAATAAGACACAGTTGTCAAACAGATGGATATAAAAATATAAACTTTATTGGTAAATTTTACTAGAGAACATGGCTTAGATCTGCAGCCAAGTGTGCCTCCCTAATAATTTCCTCCAGAGTGAAACGCACACATCCAGTCCCAGGAGAAGCAGAAGTGTGCCGTGGTGGGTGAGCAAGATGATGGAAAAAAAGAGGCCCTACACTTTCTCTTCCTGTAGTTTGGTCATTTTTTCCTTTCTTGGGGACCAAATATTTCAGAATTGACATCAAAATATACAGTCTGTCTCCTCTCTTAGATTGTGGGCAACTTGGGGGCGGGGATACCATATGGTCTATCTTTGTTTATTCAATCCCAAGTTTAGCATCTGGTACTTAGCAGGTCTGCTAAATGAATGATGTTAGACATACTTCATGTCTTTTTCTTCTGCCTCATTTCATTCCTTTCAAACAGAAATTGATGCTGCCGGTCCTCTCCCAGCCAGCCAGGCTCCATCCCACCCCACACGTTACAGCAACCAATTTTACAAAGCCCCTGCGGAGTCGTGTCACTTCCTCTTCTACCGAGGAGGGAAATGAAGTTCAGAGCTCTTTAGTAATCTGAGTATCAATCAAGTCAGCCAGCAAGCAAGTGGTAAAGCCAGCTTCAGTATGTGCCTCCTCAGCCCTCATGTGCCATGGACTTCTCCTTGCTAGCTCTGACCTCACCTCTTTCTGCATCCTCTCACAAATTCTTCACCAATCCTGGCTAAGGCAGAAATTTGAATCGACTTAATTTTTAACATGGACTTCCTTGGTGGCTCAGTGGTAAAGAATCTACCTGCCAATGCAGGAGATGTGGGTTTGAACCCTGGGTCGGTAAGATCCCCTGGAGGAAGAAATGGCAACTCACCCCAGTAATCTGGCCTAGGAAACCCCATGGACAGAGGACCTGGATGGGCTATGGTCCATAGAGTTGCAAAAGAGTCAGACACGATTTAGTGACTAAAGAGAAACAGTTTTTAATATAGTGAGATTGCAGGCTTCAGACTTAGTGGGGTTCAGTGGCCCAGTTACCACTAGAATCCCACCAGCTAAAATAAAAAGGGGTACCACTAGGCAGAGAGATCGCTAAGCTCTGTGCGGTTCCTCAGCCAGAGGCCATCTTTCCATCAGCCAACACCTCTCTTTCAAAGTTTCCACCTACCCAAGGCTCACCTTCAGGACATAGAGTCTATCTAGAACTCATTCCTTCTAGACAAACATCTCGAGGACATACTCCGAAGTGCCGACCACGTGTCTGGCTTCACCCGTAATCTTGGCTCCTGTGTTCTGCCTACCCTTCCAGGATCTCATTGCCCACTCATGGCAAACCCACACACTCACCACGACAATAGACTATCTCCAGCTTTCCCAGGTGTCACCTCAGAGCTAGCCTCTGCTCTGCGGTGTCCTCAAGCTGATACCTGCCCGTCCCTGTGGGCAGGGCTCGGGTGGGATCCCAGCCCACTCTATTCTCTTCCTTCCATCATCTCCTCACACCAAAGGCAAAGCACCAGGTCTTGGAACTAGGACCTATCATTTGTGGAGCAGGTTGGAGATGAGTAGATTGTATTAATTGTCTTCATTTTTAAATGAAGACACCGAGATCTCAGGAGGCTTAGAAGTCCACCCAAGGTCACACAGGCATGATGATCTGAAGGAAATCAAGGCTGCAGAAATGCTGATCTTTGTATTCCTGAATGCGTAATTCTGTCTCTTCACTACACAGCCAGACTCATTTTCTCAGCCTCTATGAGCCCGTTCCTGCCTCTTCAATAAGAAGGATGTAAAATAAGAGGAAACAGAGAATCAAGAGAAGGCAAAAATCATTCACAATTCAACATAGCTCTAATCTGACGTGACAAGGCCAAGTCCATCTCTTCCTGGTGCCAATTACTTAAAGGGCATTGATGCCATGGCACCATTAAAGTAACAGCCAAGACGAATTGTAGGACCTCGTGGATCAATGTGTTCAGTGTTGTTCAACTTGTTCAATGAAATAAAGTGGTAGATGATTAACCTTACCAATGTCAATGTGTTGTTGCCATCAAATTCAGCTAAATGAATGTTCACGGCCCTCATTATAGAGTGCACTCTGAGGTAACTAATGTATTAATACCTTATTGGCAGATTATAAAGGGAGAGAATCTCCAGGGCAGGGCAATGAGTCTGAACAGAAGCTAAGATTATTTGATATTCTTAGAGTGGTGAACAGTGACAGATACAAATGCAGAGATGTGGACTGGGTCAGTAATTGGGAGGGAGATAGAAGGAAAAAAAAAAAAAAAAAAGCAATGCCCAGAGCTAGTGAACGACTGCTTCCTTGATCGGTGGGGTCTGGAGTACACAGACATTGATGGTGGACTTCAGAAGAAAACCGCAACTTGCCCATTTTATTTTCTTTTGGGATAGCTGTCTGATTTGGGAGGGGTTAACTCATCCTTTTAGCCTTAACCCAGCTGAGGATTTTAAAGAAATGCGAGAGTGCCTACAAGGAAAGCAGTGAGTGGGCACAGAGTGCAGTAGAAAGATAACTTAGGAAGCATTTGATTTCCTCCTCTTGCCACCCGGCCCCACTGTCCGGGGATGCTGAGAACCCCTTGAGGAACCTTGGCTCCCTGGCCAAGGCTGGCTTCTAGGCGTGGAGGCAAAGGGCAGTGGGTTGCAATTCAAGAGACCGGAGCGCTGCTTCCAGTTCCACTGCCCTGGGCAAGAATTCTGCAAGCCCATTCTGATCTCTGGATCTCAGTTTCCTTATTTGTGGAACAAGGGGCTTGGAGGACTGCAAACAGACTTTTTCAGGGTCTCAGATCCCTGTAGGGTGAATTAGGGGATCCCGAGGGAAAGCACGAGTGGGCGGGGTAGCAGCAATCTGCTTCTTTACCCGCTTCTGTCTATCCACAGCAGCTCGACATGCATGCACGGTGTATCAGGCTTCTGCATAATATTTCGTGGGAAAAATAGATCCCATTGCCAAACAAGACAAAATGAACAAGCAAACAAGCAAATCTGAAACAAAAACCCTGGACCATGTAATCCCCAATATTTAATAATTTTTAACACTAAAATGTGCTCGCTGAAAAGTGATAAATGCAGTCCATTATCCAGTCTTTGTAGCTACCAAATGCCATTCAGACAGATTTTTTTTTCCTCCACCCTAACAAGAGCTCTGATTATCCTGGCACCACGTGGAAATAACTTCGTTACGTCTTTACCATCAGTACATGCATTAATGCCTCATGGGCTGGTGATAAGCTTCCAGAGGAGAGCACGAGCATTTGAAAGCACGCCAAGCCCAGCAGGTGGAAAGGGGAGGAGCCCTCTAAGGGAAGAGGGTAATGGTAGATAGGAGCCAGAGAGGCTGATGCGGAGAGCAGACACTGGGTCACCCATGTGGTGGCAATGCTTATTTTACAGCCAAAGAGGACTGCGATTGTCCAGTAATTTCTGAGAACTATCTGCTCAGCTACTCCAAGTTCTGCATCACTGGCTGAAGCTGGGGAAAATTCTGGCCTCCCTAATGGGTACTAAGTGTCTCATCTATCATAAGCTTCTGCTGGGGTGACTGACTTTTGCTCTTACTCATTCTCCACACTGTCTGCAAATGTTTCCCAGAACCCAAAGAAACTCTTTTCTGTTTATAAAAGCTTACATTTTCATTTCCTGAGCCTTGATCTGCCAAAGGTCCTCCCATTGGGCCAACATTTTCTGTAGCTACCCTGGAGTCCTTTCCTTGGTTACCTGTCCCCATTTGGAGATTTCCAAGTCAGTCCCTACAAGAGATGTTTGTACTGAAATCATACAAATGAATGTCATGGACTAGTCAGAACTCTAGTTTTTTTCATGTGTGTTCTTAGAAAGTGATGACTGTCTCTTGAGTTAGGAATGCTTATTTTAAAGAATGTTTTTCATCTATATTACCATATGTGAAATAGATAGCCAGTGGGAACTTGCTATATGACGCAGGGAGCTCAAATCTGGTGCTCTGTGACTACCTAGAGGGGTGGGATCGGGTGGGACGTGAGAAGTAGGTTTAAGATGGAGAGGACATATGTATGTCTATGGCTGATTCATGTTGATGTTTGGCAGAAACTAACACAATATTCTAATCTTAATCCTCCAAATTAAAAATAAATGATTTTAGAAAATTTTTAGAAGAATGCTTTTTCTCATCTAACTGTGTACTCATTGGTGGCAGAAGTCATTATCATTTATTTGTTTTATTTTAGTTATTATTACTATTATTGGGTTGGCCAAAAAGTTCATTTGGTTTTTTCTGCAACGGTGATAAAACCCAAATGAACTTTTAGGCCAGCCCATCATCATCTCAATCAGTGTCTCCCAATAATGATGGATGGTATGTATTCCTTGGGTTACTTGGAAAAAAATACCTATTCTGAAGCCTCTCCCCTAGAGTTTAAGTCAGTAGATATAGAAGGGTTGTCCAGGAATCTGTAATTAAAAAAAAAAATGATTGTGATCCTCATGATCACAGAAGACTGAGAAACACTGAGCTATAGAATCGAGTGCCCAGCCCAGTGCCTGGACCCAACAGCTCTCAGCAGATGCTTGCAACGAATAAGGGCACTCCAGGATCCAGGCCTAATGACCCAAGCCTAGCCCAATGAGGAAGAGAGGGGTACGTGAGAAAAGCCCATGCAATGCTCTGTGTTTCCCGAGAGTCCAGCCCGGAGGGGCTGTGTGTATGTCATAGACTCTCAACACTCTAGCCTCCACCTACATTGCCAGACATGTAGCCCATATCTGCAATAATAGTCCGTGTACTCAACAGGCAGACATTCAGACCGCGTACCTCTCCCCAAAATTGTCCCCATCAGAGCAGCAAGTTGCAGATCCCAAGGGGACATCCAGACTGCTGTCCATTCTGGGCTGCTTTCCAGGGTCCCTGCGGCCTCCCGCCCTCTATCTGTTTTGCAATACAAGTGAAGTCCCTTTCTGTCGCCCCTTGGCTCATCGTGGGCTTCTCCCTGACGAACATCTCTGCTCCACGAAGGAGCAAGACTGTCCGAGCCTGTGCTGGGCTTGTCCGCCAGGAACACCTCTTGGCAGAGACTTCCATTCACTTTCTTATGTGTCTACTTGTCCCAGATTGTTGACTAGTCGTCTGGCCTGAGCTCTTCTGCAGATATGTCCCCTTGACCTTGTCATGGCTTCTCAAATCTGGAAGATTCTGCATAATTTGGTGATAACTCTTTGAGCACTCTGCACAAGGCTGGTGGCTGAGGGTGCAACAGGGAATAACATGCAACCTCTTTATCTTAGAATCACAGGAGATGTAAAAGGTCAGAAGTCCAACCCTGGCTACCCTCTGAAAAAATGCTATCTTAAGATTAAACACAGATGACTGTGTGGGCTCGCAGAAAGGGCCTTGACCCTGAATGCTTCAGCAGGGAAGGTCTCCTGGAGGAGGTACTCCTTGATCCGCATCTGAAGGAGTCAGTTGTCCAAGGACGAAAGCCAAGCCTGATGGGCATGCTAGGAGGAAGAAGCAACATGCACAGAAACAAATGTTTTGGTACTTAGATTCCCTGCATTATTTAAATATTCTGGCCTTAGACTCAGTTCCATTTAGGATAAGAGTTCTAGGATCAGGAGTCAGAAAGTTGTATTTTAATTATTTTTCTTTTTTCGTTGTTAGTTGTATGATCTTGAAAGAGTCACTGCTTTTCTTAAAGTCTCTATTGTCTTCTCTGTAAGGGGTTTGGAGAGATTTATAATCCCTTCTAGTTTATTCTACTCTGAATCTTCCTGTAGTATATGTGCTGTTACTTAGCATAATAAATTGTTCTACTTACCAGGTAATATTTGCATGTGTGTGTATTTGTGGGTGCACACAGGCATTCATGTATATTTGGGCTCATAAGACCCATCTAAGTATAGCTGCCTTTATTGTGGAATTAAATTGCATGTTAGGGAGAAGGCACACTTTTTTTTTCCCCTAGACTATCATACATTATACAACACACACACACATACACAATCTCTTTGGAGTAGACCGCCCAAGAGGGGTGGGGGTGGGGTGGAGAATGGGTGAAAGGGAGCAGAACATGGGGCTGTCACAGCCTGTGGCTTAAAAATGGCTTGAGCTGCAATTAAAAAAGGCAGAGGTCAAGGGTTATTCCCTGGCATTTTGCTTGGGGTGGATAATTTTAGAGGGTGATGTGTCTCAGCTTGTTGAGATATTCTGAGAGACTTGCAACAGCTTAAGTCCGGCCAGCCTAAAATAAAAATCAGAAAGGCCAACACATTCAGATACCAGAGAGAAGCAGCACATTGGTTGACGTTAAACAGAGAAAAAACTCAGCTTGATTGACGCTGCTCCTGGATCCTTATTTCTTGATTAATAGTAGAGATTGGATAATTTTAAAATTATTAATTATTTCCAGAGTGCATACACGATATCAGCTAGTCTTAGGCAGTCCTGTCACTGGGAAGGTTAAATACTCTCTGTACTTGATAATTACCTAATCACCATTACTCTTTTACATTCATTCTGCCCCAGAATTCATTATGACTGGGTTGGGTTATTAAAGCTTGCATGGAAAGAAATATAGCACCCTGTTGTTTGCACAAGATTTAGCAGCGAATAAAATGCCCTACTCTACCAGGCTACTCCAGAAGAGTCCGGAATAGATTCTCCTGCCAGTTTGTTAACTTTGCTCTCAGATTCACCTTTGTGTGTCCACTAGCATGAACTGCATAAGGAAATGCAAATAAGCCCTTATCTGGGGAAATCTGAGGCCAGCAGGGAAATAACCTGCAGGAGAGGAAGGTGACGGCAATTAAAGTAGGGATCGCCTCACTCCAGAATGTCCGAGGCACTTCAGAGAAAGGGCTGTTTCCCCCAAACCCTCTACCTGGTCGGTGGCTAGCAGGTCTCCCCAGCGATCACATCCGTTAGCTTTGTCTTTTTGACAAAACCGTTTGTTGAATCAATGTCAGCGCAGCGAGTGAGGCCAGAAACCCCTCTCACAACCTTGGCCGAAGCAGGAATTCATGGGGGCTGCAAAGGGTTACGAATAAAATGCAGTCACAAAGGTAAGCGTGGCTTTTACAAAGGCTGCCCTTGGCTGAGATTACGATGAATGATAACCCCTAGTGTGGGTAAGGCAGTGGGGGTGAGGGGGGCTCATACACAGCTAAGGGCTGTGTAAATTGATATAAGATTTCTGGAGGGCGGTTTGGCGAACTGTACTAACAGCCTTAATAAGGTGCATATCTTTGACTGCATTTTCCTACCTTTGGGAATGCATAAAGATATGTCTCTAAAATATTAAAATATTAATCAGAAGCCTACATGTTGAGGCATAGGGAATTGATTAGGTTAAGCGTACTTTTTAAAAATAATATTAGACTTAAAAAAAATCAAGCTATAAGCTATTTATTGATAGTGGAAATGCCCCTTATCTACCTTTAAATTTTTTTTAAAAAAGGAGGCTACGAAAATGTAAGGTATAATACTTTTTCATAAAGCATCTATAAGTATGCACTACAAAGGGATGGAAAGGTACAAGGCCTGATTGTTAACAGTAACCACAGGTGGTGCATGCTGGGTGTTTTTGTTTCTCTGAGTTTTTTTTTAATTGGCGTATAGTTGCTTTACAAGGTTGTGTTAGCTTCTGCTGAACAACCAGGTGAATCAGTTATACATACACATACACACACTCTCTTCTAGAGGCCCTTCCCGTTTAGGTCACACGTGCATGGACTAGCGTTCTCTGCGCTGCACAGAGGTTCTCATTAGTTAGCTAGTTCACACACACCAGGGTATATATGCCAATCCCAGTCTCCCAAAACATCCCGCCCCCCCCCCCTTGTAACCATAAGTGTGTTTTCTGCATCTGTGACTCTATTTCTACTGCACCATCTTCCTAGATTCCACATATAAGTGGTATTACAGTATATTTGTCTTTCTCATTCTGACTTACTTCACTCAGTGAAATAGGCTCTGGGTTCATCCATCTTATTAGAACTGATTCAAATGTGTTTCTTTTCATGGCTGAGTAATATTCCATTGTGTATATGTAAAGCAATCATCCTCCAATTAAAAATAAAATAAAATAAAGTATTATACTCATCTTGGACCATGGACAGACACACTTTAGAGAAAATGCCAATAATCTGGGAAAATAGAAGATAACTGAACTTGAAAACTTGTCTTTAAGCAACTTTATTAGCTAATTCTGGAAATACCTGCCTATGGATTTCTTAACATGTCGGATAATAAAAACCTATTTTCAGTGGAGATTTTGATTTTACTTAAAGCCCAAAGCAAAGTATCCTGGGCTTCCCTGGTGACTCAGATGTTAAAGCATCTCCCTGCAATGTACGACACCTGGCTTCAATCCCTGGGTCAGGAAGATCCCCTGGAGAAGGGAATGGAAATCCACTCCAGTATTCTTGCCTGGAGAATTCCTTGGACAGAGAACCCTGGCATGTCCATGGGGTCACAGAGTCAGACACAGCTGAGCAACCAACACTTTCACTTGCAAAGCATGTTAGTCATCCTTTGCCTCTCTAATTACTTCTGGGTCACATAAAGAAGGTAGTTAGCTATGACCAACATGTTTTAAAATGTTTCATGATAAAGTGTTAAAAAGCTACCAGGGGTCAAAACACACTCTAGAGCTGTGGTATTTAAAAGGTGTGGTATGGGTGCATAATAGGAAAAATAAAATGCAGATACAGACTCATATATATATATGGGAATTTGGAGTAAAAGGGATCTTATAGTATAACGATTAAAAGTGCACCCTGTGGAATTATACTGCCTGGCTTTAAATTCTGGCCCCAGACAATTATTAGCTATGGAAATACAAGAAAGTTACTTAGCTTTAGTCATTTTCTAAGTTTTAGTCACTTCAGCTATAAAACATGAATAGCAATGTCTATGACATAGTGTTGGCATGAGAGTTAAATGGCATAACATATGTAAGGATCTTAGTATATCATAGAAAAATTCTAAATTTTTATGGTGCTTGGTACATGATAAAAGACATGCTGGCACCACTTACGCACCATTTCAGAATCTTCTTCATCCACATTTTATTCCAGTCCGATGCCATCCTGTAAGTAGCCACAAGCCATATGTGGCTCTGTATATTTAAATTTAAATTGATTGAAGTTAACCAAATATTAACAGTTCAGTCGCTGAGTTGCGTAAGCCACATTTTAACAGCCCAGAGTCCTATAGGGATTAGCGACTCCCACACTGGACTGTACAGATACAGACCATTTCTCTCATTGTGGAAAGCACTATGAGATGGCACTGTTCAAGGGCTTTCTGTAAAAACTGGCTGCGTGCAATGTAAGTTGACCAGCCTCATGCAGGTGAGATCAGACAGCTCTTGTCTTTGGTCCTTACCACTTGTCTGTTCCTTTTTGCTGGGGAGCATCATGCAGAATGTAGATAAGAATGTGTTTTGCACACATACAGGCCCAACCTGGAATTACAGGGGATATTCATGGAGCCTCTCTTGACCAATGGTGAATTGGAGTTAAGGGATACATTCTTCTCCCTTACATTTGCAGTGTATTTAGTAAAAATTCCCAGAATATTCAGTAAAGTTATTTTTATTTTTTTTCCAAATAAAATTTTGTTTATTTTTAATTCATTTTCTTCTTGCTTCATAAATATGTAATTGACCTACAGTGCTCTATGAGTTTGGAGAAGGAAATGGCAAGCTACTCCATTATACTTGCCTGGAGAATCCCATGGATGGAGGAGCCTGGCAGGCTACCGTAATCCATGGGGTTGCAAAAAGTCAGATAGGACTGAGTGACTTCACTTTCACTTTTATAAGTTTATAAGTTTTTTTTTTAATAAGTTAAGTTTAAGGTGTATCATCCACCCACTTTTTAATACTTTGTTACAACCACCCTAGGAAACAAATGTATCCATGATCTATCACTGAGCAGAATATGGAGTCGCAGAGTCATAAGCATAACATACATTTACTTTATCCATAAAACTTTGCTGTATTTATTCTCAAGTGCTTACATGTACCTACAGAGCTTGGGAAAGAATATTCACAAGGCTGTTCAACAAGACCACCCCTGAGAAGGGAGCTTGTTGGGTTAGGCCATTATGGGGATGTCTTGCTTTTTTTGCTATTTTCTATTTTCCTACAAACTGACTATTTCATTTTTAACCCCATTATTTTTGTAAAGATATATCCCCTCCCAAAATTCAACTCCCTTGTGCAACCCAGGGCCTTTCTCTTCTGGAGGTGGAGAAAAGAAATATAAGCTAGAGGAAGAGAAGAAGGAACCTAACAAAGGGCGTGAAAAATCGGGGCTTCGAGGCCTGCCCTCCTGGGCCTCTGAACTAATTCCTAGTTGGTGAAACGTGCCATATCTCTACAAATGCCCCGATTTTGTTCCTTTTTAATATCCCATTGAATACATGTTGCACATCTTCTTTACCCACTTTACCCACTCCTTTACCCACTCCTCTGCTGACGAACATTCAGGTTGCTTCCACGTCCTGGCTATTGTGAATCATACTGGAGGGACCTAGAGAGTGCCATACGGAGTGAAAGTTAAGTCAGAAAGAGAAAAGCAAATGTCATATATTAACACAGACACGTGTAATCTGGAAAAATGGTGTGGGTGATCCTATCTGCAAAGCAGAAGTCGTGACACAGATGGAGAGAACAGCTGTATAGACACTTAAGAGGGAAGCGGGGGCATGACTAGGGAGGTTGAGATGGACACATCTGATCCCACGTGTAAAGTACATAGATTTGGTTCTATGTGTAAAGTACACTGCTGATTCTCTGCATAAAGTAGACCATGGATGAGAACCTCCTGCATAGCCCAGGGAACTCTATTTAATGCTCTGTGGTGATGTGGACGGGAAGAAGTCCAGGAGGGATGGGGGATAGGTGTGTACGGGGCTGATTCACTTTGCTGTAATAGTGGAGACAGACACAACGTCGTAAAACAACTAAACCCCAATAAAACTGATTAAAAAAAATAAAATGTGCCATCGACAGAACTCTTAATGCCTTGGAGCTGCCAAGAGCAGGAATCGCATCTCCGCGTGAGGGGAGGGGCATGGGCCCCTTTTCCACTGGGCCTGGGAGCCCCCTTCCTTACACGCTTCCCCTGGCATCTTCCATCCACCCTGCCACTCTGCACCAAGCTGGGAGGATGCAGCGTGGGTGTCAGTCTGAGACCTGGTTTGAAGTGTGTCCCAGGCTTATTTCTGAAAATCTGGTCATCACAGCAGAGCCAGTGCTGGAGATGGTAGGCATAGATGACCTGAAATCCTGCCTCATCCCACCTCCTCTCCCTCAGCTCTGAAGGGGCCTCTCGGGGGTCAGGACGGTCTGGAACTGGTGGGGGGTGGAGAGGAGAAGGGCAGGGAGAGGTGTGGGGGTTTCTGACGACAGAGGGGAGGGGGCACAGTTAGCGACACCAGAGAAGCGAATCTGCGCCGTTGAGGAAAGCTGCTCTCAGGCCTCTGAGCAACTCCGTCTTGGCCCCTTTCTCCTCTTCCTGCACCGTGCTTCTGCATCTCTTGCTTCACAGCACTTAGCACCTTCTTATTTGCTTTTCTCCTCCTTTCAAGCCAAGACAGGGTTTGATCTCTCCCAGAGAGTGAGATAATCGCCGATCGTCATTAGACAAGTAACCTCTTCCGTTTTGCAGCAGTAAAATCTGGAATTAAACTTCAGATGCTGGAGGGACAAAGCCCTCAAGGGATGAAGGAGGATTTTCAGAGCTTTAAAAGCCTTCCCAGGAGTCTCTGACATAATATATCTAGCCCTCGTTTGATGAGAATGAGGAAAAAAATAGGTGATACATATATAAATATCCATATACTGCAGTCCTTTCCACAACTTGCTGAGGTAAACTATTCCCCATTTTATGGAGGAAAGACTGAGTCAAAAACATTAAGTAATTCGTCAACGTGTGACAGAAGCGGGGTTTTCACCCGGGATGTCTGGCTGTGGGTTTCGGTGCTTATCAACCTATTATACTTTTTCTAAGTGTGTCTGGAGTGCTGATCTCTGGAAATCATCAGTGAACCTTGTGAACAAGGGACTTCAGGAGAGCCAAGCGATAGGATGTGAATCAGAGAGACACTTGGGATGGACAGAATGTAAGCAGTTCCCTAGCAGGAGCACCCCATGGCAGAGGTCTCATTAGACTGTAGAATATGCCATCATAATGCAGTAGAGACACAACGTGCTTGAGGGGAAGTGGAGTCCCGACAACAGGTGGAGTTGAATTAGGCCTCCAGGGGCTAGGAACAACCATTCTCTCTTTTGACCCAGTTCCATGCTGAATGTGACATTTAGGAAACCATCGCTTGACCCTACGGAATCTGCACACAAGCCTTCCTTCTGTGTTCCCTCTCCACTCTCCCAGCTCATTCTCAAGTTGGACAGGACAGCGCCTGTGACCTTCATCCCTGTTTCCAGGACTTTATCGCCCTTGAGGATTCAGCCCACGGTCTCTGGTTATCATAGAATTCCAGGATTTTAAATGGTGGATGGAAAAACCACATCCACTGTGGAGTTTTGCAAGTTAAATATTTTTACAATTTCCAACCCAATGGCAGGGAGATCAAACAGCACAGTTGCGAAAGAAAGCTGAACAAGGCCATTCGATTCTAGAAGCTGCTGGCTGGTATTAAAATATTCCATTTCCTCTGTCCTTTCCCCACCTTGCTCTCTTCTGGAATAAGAGCCTTTGACTCTCCAGGCAGCCTGAAAGAGGTTTATGGATGAGACTGATATTTAAGACTCTGGCAAAGTATGACCTTCGGCTTCCCAATGAGCGTCAAGGACAATCGGCAGTGCTTGGGACTTGAGACTTTAATTCCCACCAATTGCTTCCCTCTAGTCTGTTATGCATGAGAAATGCAACCGGCTCAGCCCTGGTAATCCAGGGGCACCTTTGAATCACAGACCCATAGAGTGTCAGAGCTGGCCTTGGAGATCACTGAGTGAGTCCAGCCTCCTCATTTTCTAGATGAAGAACCTTGCTTCAGGTGCGTGTGCCTCTCAGGTTGGACTCTGCTCTGGCTTGCCGTTCCCAGAGACACAGAGCAGTCAGCGAGGTTATGAGTTTCTCAGGCCGGCTAACGTTGTTAATGAGCAGGCAATGTGGGAGCAGGACAGAGTCATCAGGCAAGGGCAGAAACCATGGACCTGGGTTTCAAAGAGGCTGAATGTGGACCAATTCCTTGCTACTGTGAAACTGAAAGAAAGGATGATGTATGAGCCAGAACCTTGAGAATGTTCTTTACAGAGGCGGAAAGGAGGATCTTTTTCTTTGTCCCATTTACCTCTTTACCTCTTTCTTGTTTGGCAGAGGAATTCTGAAGTTTTCCACATTCCTTCCAACCTAATGATGAGGCTACTGTCTCTACTCTCTGATGTTCCCCGAGCATGATCCCAACAGCAAATCATTTTGTGCTTTGCAGTGTCAGGCAGCATTCTGAGGGCTTTGCATGTGTTCATTCACTGAATGCTCACAAAACTCCCAGGAGGTGGGTGTGGATATAAGCCTCATTTTATAGATGAGGAAACCGAAGCAAAGAGAGATGAAGTAACTCATCTTGGGGCACACAGCGATACCATTAAAGTCTTGAGGCAGGAGAAATGCTTTGGCAAGAGGGGCTTTCAATCTGGGGTAAACTTCTTGAGGCAGTGGTGAGTTAAGCTTGACCAGGGGTCTCACTGAAGCAGAATACCCTTGTTGTAAACATGCATACTCCAGGTGAGAGATGTATTCTAGAAGAAATGCAGACTTTAGAGCCTGGATAGGTTGCTTGGGATTCTAACTCTTGCTAGCTATATGACCTTGGGCAAGATATGTGATGTCTTCAAGCTTCCATGTTTACATCTGTCAAACAGAGGCAACACGGTTTTGATGCTTATAAGGGTGATAAGAATATGTACCTTGCAGAGTTGTTATTAAGGCAAAAGTTATCACGTAGGGTTTGGTGTTGGTGGGCATTAAAAAAAATGGTAACCCCTGTTAAGCAGCCACCTCCTTTCCTCTTGCCTCTTGTTTCCAGGTAGACGTGTTTCCATTTCTATAATCTTCCTGAGTTCTCTTTTAATCATTTACTCAGTAACTGAAGCACAAAAAAGTAAGTAACTTTCCCAAGGTCACCCAACCAGTAAGTGGGGAGCTATGATTTAAACCCAGACAGTCTGGCTTCAGAGCTCACATGCTTTGGTGCTTCACCATACCAACTCCTCAGAAGACTAAGTACACATTGATATCAAGTGTCTTCTCTCTCCCTGGCAGGAAAAAGGTTGAAACCACCAGCATTTTGGAAAAGGCAGCATGGGGAAGCAGACTCAGAGCTGATGACTCAAACCACTCATTCTCCAGTCTTATTTTATATCCCCATTTCTTGTTAACCCGAGGAGTGGGGATCTTGGGAGGCGGTGGCCACTCAACCCACTTCACCCAGGAATCTTTGATAATATCCATTTTTCTTATGTGACTATCAAGGTCCTTCTTTCACCCTCAGAAGTACCTGAGTTTGGAGATACATTCGATGGTTGTTCTATGCAGAAGGCATACGAAATGCTTAGGCAAGTGAGAGGAGCAGATCATAGACAAGACTATTGGCATCTTCTCTAAGGCAGAGGAAAAAAAAAATTGGCCATATTCTTTTTTTGAGGGCTGCATTAGTTGGCACCCCGAGAAACTAAGACCACAAGACTTCTTGGAATGTAGGCTTCTTGAGTTTTGCCTTGGCAGGACTATCTTTGTTCTGGCTCTTGAATGAGTCCCACTCATGCATTCCCAGGGCCATCAGAACCCTAAATGACAGCTTAACAGCAGGCAATGAAATTGCCTCATGCCTCTTTCAGCATGGTCAGGAGCAGCCCTCGGGCCACCTGTTGCCAAGGACAAGGACAGGAAACCTAAAGCAAAGGATGACCTGCACAGCCTAAACCCTGGAGTTAAATTTACCGGCATAATTGCCAGATGTAATTTCCCTGCACCTCTTTCTGCTAAGTGCTCTCAAAGAGCAAAGCACTTAGTAAATTATAAGGAGGAACCAGCACAAAAGTGCTTACAAATAAGAATTATGGAAAATCAGAAGCCAAATGCTCACAACAGCATTTTTTTTTTATTTAATCAGAAACAGAGTCAGAACCATACAGGAGGGGTGAGGCCTCTCAGGCAAGCGATAACATAAGCTGTTCGTATACTTTAAGATCTAATCTATCATTTTAAAAATTATTTTATTACAGGGCAGTTTCATAAAAAAAAATAAAAAATAGAGTCTGTGTTCCATTATTCTACTGGGTATCCCAAGAGAAGCCCAATAAAGGGTAATGATAGAATGACTGGGAATAAAGTTTATGGCATTAACTCATGAGGCGAGAGAACAAGCAAGAAGCAAAGATGGGTGGAAGAGAATTCAGCTACCAACCGGTCCATGCTGATTGGGTTTGGGAGCTGTTTCTACTGGTTTTCATTTCAGGAAAGGGAGTTTGTAACACAGAAGATGGCATCTGACCTCAGCCGCAAGGATGGCAGAAAGGAACAAAGCCCAGGCTTCCTGGAATCTTAGGCAATCCCACAGGAAGACTTTGAGTTTCTTAAAAACAGAGCCTGGAGGAGCCAGCCATCTATCAAAGTGATTGTGCTTTTGCCGACTCCACATCAGTCACCTCCTGGGGGCAGATCATGAAGCACAATTGGGCACACGGTTTTTTTCATGTCTCCCCATCACAGCTGGAAATTGTAGCTCTGGGTTCATGGGAGGCTATGTTTGGGAAAAACAGCAGATCGGGCGTCTTTGAAAACCACAGATCACATATATAAACATGTCTAGTGCAGTGTGCAGAATACAATAGGCACAAAAAAATGGGAGCCCCTGTTTTCCTCACCCTTTCCAGCCATGCTTCTAGAACAGCAAGATAATGGAAGAGGCCTAGAGATAAGACTGTGAGGGGCTCTTGGGGACTCAGTCCATCTCTCTGCCTCTATCCAAGTTCACAATGAACTCACCCCACTTGGGAAGTTCACCTCTTCTCAGAATGAAATGTCTTCAAACTCCTTCTCTGCTTTCAGTGTTACCCACGAGTGTCTCTTAGGCCCCAGCTACTAAGGTCATGGCTACCAGCAAGCTGTAGGCTGATTTAAGATGGAACTGACCTGAGAGCCTTCTCTTTGACTCTTAGATGACAAGAGCTTCCTTCTTTTTTTAAAAAAAAAAAAAACAAAAAAAACCCTTTCTGCCCTGGTTAATTCTTTAGCTGTAAGTCCAACAGGCAGCTCTGAGGAAGAAATGAGTCATGGAGAATAAACTAACGCTCTCAGTGCCTAACAGGAATCCCTCCATCGCCAATGGGAACTTCCTAAATGCAAGGCATTAAAGCCAAAATATCTCTTTTTCTTGCCAGTCAGAGATTCCTTTTCTGCGTTTATTCCCAAAGTCTCAACTGGCACTGAAGTCTTCCAGCATCCTGAGTCACAAGAAGACTCACAACAGTGTGCAGGTTGTGCATCTGTGGAGTGTAGACCCAATAACTCTGAGATGGGCCATCATGCTATTTCCAGAGGGCACTGTGCGACTGACCCCGGCTACCAGTGAGGTGGCTCTTCCCTGCTTCCATCCCCAGGGCGAAGCACATTAAAAAGCACAGTGGCAGAGTTCATTCGGAGAGAACGCTATTTGCCTACCATCTCTTTTCTCTACATCATCAAAACTGGTCAGTTTGCTAACGCTTTATATCCTTTCCACATTGTCAGGTAAGATACATTGCAAATGTGTATGGCTTAACAAATATATGGTAAATAAGCATTTTTTCCTGTCTTTTCTATTGATAAAAGATTCTATGGAAAGTTGGAGGAAAGAAAGCCGCTTTGTAAAAATGATAGATATGGTATAAAACTGCATGGTTTAAACATCTAACTTGCTGAGTTTTAATGGGGTTGTCATCACCGGACTGTTAGCTTAACTTATGAAAATCAAGAAAATGCCTTTTTGTTGCTTCATAAATCCTGATGAACAATAGTCCGACAACAGAAAACAAGCCCTGATTTTGGAATGATTGCTCTCTGTGTATTGCCAGTAATGAAGTATGCAGGAAATCGAAGACTTATTGCTCACAGATATTAGCACAGACCCAGATGGCTCAATTTTTTTTTACCATAATAGATAATTCTTGAATTATGTGCCTAACAAAGACAAATTCTAGAACCATCGGAAGGCATTTATTATATTAACAAGTGTGTTTTCGATTCCTTCAAAACAGAATGTAATTTAATCTCAGCTTCAGAGACAGATTGGAAATGTTAAATGTCTGCTTTTCAGAAGTGATTTCTGTAGGGAGAAAAGTATTCACCATCAGCTTGAGCTGTGGAACTGGGGGAAAGGATGTTTATCTTAACAGCACAGAAAGGGAGAAGTTGTGGATTTTTTTCCCCATTTTCTTTTTCATTTTTTAAATGGAGAGCAGATTGTATATATCCTAGTCCTTCCCCAGGGCACCTTCTGCCTTGCTGCACATAACATATTCCACTGTGAGAAAGAATAATTATCTGATAGTGATAGGGACCCTTCTTAGTGTTCTGTGTGTATAAATGAAAACCGGGGACCTATATGTTACTCTATGGACTCAGGTGGATCTGGCTGCGGTCAGGTTTGTGATTTTTCAGGGAGGTCCCTGTTAATAATCATCCCAGGAAGGATGGCTGGAGCTGTGGAAGCTTTGGAAATCATGCCATATGAAAAACAGCAGAAGGACCAAGGTTGTTGGAGTTGGAGAAAAGAGATACTCGCAGGTGTTGGTGGGAAAGGAGATGATTGTGGGAGCATGGCTTGTCCTTCATGGAGGGCATGTCGCTCCACACTGGGACCAATGTCTACACTTCCCAAGAGAACACGCTCTCACTTTAACATCCCAGCTCACCTTTCAGAGAAGAGAGCATCCAAAGGGCTCTACCAAAACTTTAAGGACTTGAGTCTGGGTATGGAGCAGGGAGGATGGAGTCAATGGAGGTGTGAAAGGTAGTGTCTGGAGGAGAATCAGGGAGTGAAAGTCAGATGTCCTAAGGAAGCCTCTATCCGAATGATGGAGATCCGATGCCAGGCGGTGGAGTGGAGACAGGAGGTGATGGGGCTCAACTGACAACTTCAGAAAGAAATCAAGAAATGCCAAGGGGGACGACTGCCATCAGCGTTGGACACACCTGCAGTGCTTGTCATAGAACATCAGTACCCTCCCCTGCGGGCAGGAAGGGAATGGTCAGTGTGTGGAGGAGCCGGTTTGAATGAGGAGGAACTTGCTAGCAGAACTGCCACAGTGGAGCATCAGTGCGCTTGTGAAGAAGTGGCGTCTGGACACCTGCTCTCGGTCTTACTGGAGCCAGTTTTGTCTGGGTCAGGAACGCTGCAGAGGAATGCCAGGCTTCGGTGGAGGCCCTCTCCGGGTGGCATCTGAGGTCCTGCCAGTTCCGAAGTCAGTGCCAAAATACCTCTTCTTTGCCACCATGATTCATTCATTCAGCATCTCTTTATGCAGTCCCTACACTGTGCAAGGCAAAGTGCTTGGCCCTGAGGACATGCGGGGTCAACACAGAGGGGTGAACCCTGCTCCCAGGGATCTGCTCCTAGTGGAGCAGACAGGGAGTGAGCAGGAGTTACAGGGGTGCCCGTGATGAAGATGAAGGGCAGCAGCTGGGGTGGGTGCCCTCGGCAGATGGTCTGATAATGTGAGGGCAGACAGCATGGAGGGAGTGATTGTAAGACTGACCCATACTGCCCATGGGAGTTATGTAAGGACAGGGAGGAGGAAAGAAAAAGAGAAGATCCCGTGCAAAGAGAACCACACATTTCACAATACGGAGGGAAGAAAGGGAAGTCCCACCATGGGATCACTCTCTACCTGGGATCTTAGAACAGAGCAAATCATCACCCTGGTGGCTCTGCTACGCAGCCCAATTAGTTCTATTAAATTAAAAGTTAAAGTGGGGAGAACAGAGAAGGAACATATGCATTTTGAGGTGAATTGGTGTGACCTGGAAGGGATTAAAGAAGTGGGGATTATTCCTTGAAGGCTGAGTTTGACTGAATAAAGCAGGAAAGGGAGCTTGGGCTGTAGCTGGAGGTGTCCCAAGGTGTTGAGAGGTCTTCAGAAGTGGCAAAGTGCTAGAGGCAGAAGCGTGGGGATGTCTCCATTGCTCCCCTCAGGCAGAAAGAAGACGCAAGACAAAGTCCTCCCCAGAGCATGACTCTCTCCAGAGTGTCTTTCAGGCAAAACAACCCCTGTTTGGCCACCCTGCCCTCTGGCTCTTATGTGGGGAGATCCTACAGTACAAGTAAGTGGGGGATCTGAAGAGAGAAAACTCCATGCAGTTTGCTTTCTTCCAATGCTTCATAGCTTTGCCAAGTGTATCACCCATTTGAAGATTGAGCTTTGCTCTATAGACAGGACTTGAGATCCAGACATGGGAAATGACTTACCCAAGGTCATGCCTCGGTTCTGTTCTGGAACACTCTATTTCTGCTCTGCCGACTGGTTTTTATGCCAAGCATTCCCATTGGAGGGGCATGAGAAACAATGGTGTCTTTCCAAAAAAAGAGTCTTTGATGGGGAGATCAGTCAGGTAAGCGAAGGGACGGTTCTGAGGGGGCTCCTCTCCCATGCAGCCATCTGTCCTTGAAAAGGGTGCCAAAGGCTTTCCTGAGTGAAGGGAAAGAACGGGCCCACTGGCAACCATACCTCAAAACGGTTGATAAGCACTTGCTCGCCTATTCTGGGTCTTTCCCCTCCTTTTCTTCATTGCACTGCTGTGGCGTTGAAACTGGCTGAATCAGCACGGAATCGTTTAGCAGGAAATGATGAAAACTGTCATTTTCCTCTGTCTGCACGGTAACACAGCGGGGAGAGTTGACGAGGACGGAGGGGCCGTCTGACAGTGCCTCCGGCCTCAGATTGGAGTGTGGGTGGGAAGAGCCCACGGTCCAATCAGCGGCCCTTACCCGGGGTGGGCTGGGGGCTGTGAACATGAGGCTGTCCCTGCGGCAAGGACGCCAGGACCCACAGAGCGGCCTGGTGAGGGGAGGACAGAAAGACAACCTGGGGAATATCCCTCCAGGAAACAGACCCCCAGAGGATGGGGTCACCAAGTGCTCATTGCAGCTACTGGAAATGGTGCTGGGCAAGGGGCTTCATGACGGGGAGGGGTTTCCCTTGGTTTCCAAAAAAAACAGGGAGCCTTGCTGAAATACTACCCCCTAACCTCATTCAGGGGTCGATGTGAGTGCTTTTACCATGCTCTCAGGATTTTTCATCACGGCTCTGTAATGTTACCATGCAACTTTGCCCTGGGAGCCTCAGTTTCCTCTTTTGCAAAATAGAGATGTTAGGACCTAGAGCTGTAGCATTATTGGACTGAATAATGACATAATGACTCTGATAGCGCTTTGAGCAGTACACATTATTTTATTATTCAGAATCCAGAGTCTCTGGGGCATATTAGAGCCCTTATTCTATCACTCCTAAGTAGCCAAACAAGCAACACTCTCCCCCCGTCATCCCTAGCTTAATGGGTTTAATGCAACTGTGGACAGAAACACTGACCTATATGTTCCAATCTGAGTGGTGTGTGTGTGGGGGGGGGGGGTGGTTAATGGAAATGAGACAGTCCCCAAAACCCAGAGTTGCTCCTGCACTCTTTGAGGCCAGGAGACTCTATAGCAGTGACCGTGCTTCATTTGATATCCAAAAGAAATGTGAGCAATGCTGTTAACCATTTGTGTATTTCTAAAGTTCAGATTTTTGGCAATGTTCATATGACAA
The DNA here is from genome assembly GCF_963930625.1 of Muntiacus reevesi. Lineage (NCBI taxonomy): Eukaryota > Metazoa > Chordata > Mammalia > Artiodactyla > Cervidae > Muntiacus > Muntiacus reevesi. The sequence continues at coordinate 119,676,391 of NC_089253.1, read as the reverse complement.
TTTAGAAATGATGTTCCAGAAGTGAGGGAGGAGAAGTAATGCAAAGCACGCTTGCTATTTTTGTTTAAAAATTGAGCAGGCAGATGCACAGCCCAACGAGCCCCTAAGAAGGGGTGGTGCAATGCTAGAGCCCAGGGCAGGGCCGGCAGAAACACTGAGCACATGGCAGGCCCTTACGCGATGGAAAGATCTGGCTGGATCAACGTTACACTCAGGATTATCATGCCACTGAAGCTCTGCCCAACAATTTTTTTCCTGTATCAGTCAGCATTTAACAATGATTTATATCATTTATACTATTTTAAAAATCTTTCTGGAAGGTCACTTAGGCCACTGTGTAGGGGATGAACTTCAAGGACATGCTCTCAAAATAGAAGTGAGGGCTGTGGGTAGCTACTCTAGATGAACTTGGATGGTGACTTGAGTCAGGGTAGTGGCCGTGGAAATAGAATGGATACACCTATTCATCACTAGCAAATTAATTAGCATGACTTGTCAATAGATGGAATGTGGCTGATGAGAGAGAAAGAGGAAAAAAAAGGAACCAAAGATGGAACCCATGTTTTTGGCTTGGGCAAATGGGTAGATTGAGGTAACTTTATGTAGATGGGGGAAACCAGGGAGGAACTCACCTGGGTAGAAAAAGCAGAATTAAGAGCTCTATTTTTTGGACATGCCTGGAAGCCATTCAATGGGAGATGCCAAGCATGCAGTTGAGTACACAAGTTTGGAGCTCAGCTGAGAGAGATGTCAAGGCTAGGAATACAGATATGGAAGTAATCTTTTAGATATCTAAATCTTGGAAACTGGAAGGGATCACTTAGGGAATGAGTGCTTATAGAAGAAAGGGACCCATCGCAACATTTAGAAGAGGGAAAGAGAAACAGAGACCAGAAAAGGAGTTGAGAAGACATGTCCAGTGAAGTGGGAAGGAAACCAAGAGAGTCTGTTGTCCTGCAAAGGGAGGCTACTCTATATAACTGCTAAGGTCCCTTTCATATACATGCAGAGTACATCATGTGAAATGCTGGGCTGGATGAAGCACAAGCTGGAATCAAGACTGCTGGGAGAAATATCAACAACCTCAGATATGCAGATGACACCACCCTGATGGCAGAAAGTGAAGAGGAGCTAAAGAGCCCTTTGATGAAAATGAAAGAAGAGAGTGAAACAGTTGACTTAAAAGTCAACTTTCAAAAAAAAAGAAACTCAACTTTCAAAAACTCAGATCATGACATCCAGTCCCATCACTCCATGGCAAACAGATGGGGAAACAATGGAAGGAGTGAGAGACTATTTTCCTGGGCTCCAAAATCACTGCAGATTGTGACTGCAACCATGAAATTTAAAGACTTTCAATGAAAAGACACTTTCTCCTTGTAAGAAAAGCTATGACTAACGTTGACAGCATATTCAAAAGCAGACATCACTTTGCCAACAAAGGTCCATCTAATCAAAGCTATGATTTTTCCAGTGGTCATGTATGGATGTCAGAGTTGCACTATAAAGAAAGCTGAGCACTGAAGAATGGATGCTTTTGAACTGTAGTGTTGGAGAGGACTCTTGAGAGTCTTTTGGACTGCAAGGAGATCAAACAAGTCAATCCCAAAGGAAATCAGTCCTGAATATCCATTGAAAGGACTCATGCTGAAGCTGAAACTCCAATACTTTGGCCACCTGGTGCGAAGAACTGACTCATTTGAAAAGACCCTGATGCTGGGAAAGATTGAAGGCAGGAGAAGAAGGGGACAACAGAGGATGAGATGGTTGGATGGCATCACTGACTTGATGGACATGAGTTTGAGCAAGCTCCAGAAATTGGTGATGGACAGGGAAGCCTGGTGTGCTGCAGTCCACGCAGTTGCAGAGTCGGACACAACTGATCAACTGAACTGTAAGGTCCCTTTCAGTGCAAACACTCTATGATTCTTGCTGCTCTTTGCGTTACATCTTTTCTTGTTGACTGTATAGGCTGATACGTCCAGGAACTTGGATTTCTGCTTGCCTCTGGAAAGGGACCTCAGGCTGTATAGGGTAACAAATTATCTGCTTATCACGACTGACACTACTGCCATTATACTTTTTGTTTCTTGCTATTATTTTATCTAACTTTTGGAAAGTTGACTGCAGCTTTTAATCTAGATGCTCAGGCTCCATCGCTAATCCACTACTTCCTCTGTCTACTTACCCCCACTTTTCTGCCAGGAAGGCTTTTCACCATCATCTCTATCCAATGAGTTTTTATCCACTTCATCTAGTTTATCTGCTGATAGTCCTCAAGGTTCAGTTGTTTTTCCACTGTTATTTGCAATTTATCTGATTCCACACCTGACATTATATCTTGCTGTGATATACAGTTGTCTGGCTATTGTTTATCTAGTCAAAGTGTATTTTTCTGCTTCAACTTTTCTCCCTCTCTTGAAAGTTGAGGATTTTGTCTATAACATTGCACAATCTGATGTTTGCAAATCATCCACAAAAATGCAGAGATAAGACCTAATTCATTACCATTCATGTTACCCTCACTTGGGGGGAATTTGGGTCAAATTGCTTTGCCCTTGCATGGCACTTCCTTTTAATTTTAAGCACTCTTTCTCCTACTCTCTCTCTTTCTTATTCCCACCACATCAATTTCTTTTCTGATTGGAAGACCATTTCTACTATGGTAGGCATAGTGTAAATATTTTATTTTGGTGATTTGTTCAGCGAGATCTATGCAGAGTGAAGACAAAACGCCGACTGAAGTCCCTGTGTGTGAAGAACACTGTGTTCAGCTTTTTACTCCCAAGGCAAATTATTTGCTTAAGTAAGGGTTTCTTCCTTGATTACAGCTCTTATTATTGAGATCATGTCTGAATTTCCCAGGTGTGTTTTGAATTTCACAATCTTGCACTGTACTCTCCAGAACTAGTCTCAGAAAATATATTTGCATGTGCTTTCAGAGACGGAGTCCTTACCTAGAGGAGTTGCCCTGGGAATAAAGAGCTACACAGAAACACAGTATCTGGGCATGTTAATTATTTTTCCTGACTGAGGCTATTTGCTGGCTGTTAACTGTGATAGCGACATCTATTAAGTGTCATACTGTTTGTTTTAGGAGATTGCCACTCTTGATTTGCAAGATCTTAGAGGATAATGAAGTGAATAGGTGAACATGGAATAAGCTATATTTGATTCATTCATCTAAGAAATATACATTGAGTACCTATGGTATGCCAAGAAAAATGCTAAGCATGGGGATCCAGAAATGAACAAGAAAAGTAGTCAGTCTATAAGGGACATTTAGGCAAGCAATTATAACATGTTGATAAGCCCTCTGACAAAATGCTGCAGGAGCCTTGAAGATGGAGTTACAAATTGCCAAGGGTGCTGGGGATAACGTGACAAAGAATGAGTTTTGTGAGTGACTGAGAGCATGTCAGAGAAAGCGGGCCGCTGCACTCTGGAGACAGGCAGCTCTCAGTGTGGAGCAATGACAGGCAGTGCAGTGGGACCAGGCAGGATGTGGGTGAGGGTCAGAGGGAGGAAAGGGGGCATCTCGGGAAAGTACAAGGGCCTGGCAGCTGATGGTGTCAGACCTCCTCCTGTGTGAAGGTCCGGTGTCTGGTTCAGGGTGCCTCCTAGTGAGACAAGGGAAGGGGGAAATCATGGACTTCACAAAGGGGCAGCGACAAAATTTAATGCATCCAAATAATTCAGCCACTCCTTACATAGGATTCTGATTTTCTCTTGGAAAATTCTACAGCTGGTTCTTGAGCTCAGATTTCTCTTCTGGCTTTGCCTTTCCCATTTGGCTGCCACAGATCTGGGGACTTACCAAAGGGTTTGGTTATTAACTTTGCTTCACAGAATTCCTTTTTCTGCTTAGCTGACCCTGGCTTGTATTTATCTCTATCTATTATCTGTCTATCTATCTATCCATCCATTATCTATCTATCCATTCATCTATCTATCTCTGCTGATCTGTTCATATCCTCTCATATAACCCTTTGGATTCAAGGCTATGGTTTCATTTTCCCATCTTAGCAGTGACTGTGTATGGTGGAGCTCAGTACTATCCCGGGAACAGAGAATTAGAATGGGCAAAGGACTCTCTTAATAGGGCTTATTGATATCTACTCATAAAAGGAAATGGGTGGGGCTTATTTAACTTTGTCAAGAGTCATACTATTCTGGCATGAGGATAGATGGGAAGATGTAAAGTGATAATAGTAATGACATCTGAAAAGAAAGTTTTCCTTGCAATACCAAATAAGGGCAAAGCCAAAGAATGTTCAAAATACTGCACAACTGTACTCACTTCATACTAGCAAGGTAATGATCAGAATCCTTCAAGCTAGACTTCAACAGTACATGAACTGAAAACTTCCAAATGTACAATCTGTATTTAGAAAAGACAGAGGAACCAGAGATGAAATTGCCAACATCTGCTAGAAAAAGCAAGAGAATTACAGAAAAGTTCTACTTCTGCTTCACTGACTACAAAGCCTTAGACTGTGTGGATCACAACAAACTGTGAAAAATTCTTGATGAGATGGGAATACCAGACCACCTGATCTGCCTCTTGAGAAACCTGTATGCAGGCCAAGAAACAACAGTTAGAACTGAACATGAAACAACAGACTGGTTCCAAACCAGGAAAGGAGTACGTCAAGGCTGTATATTATCACCCCCCCCTTATTTAAGTTCTATGCAGAGGACATCATGAGAAATGCTGGGCTGGAAGAAGCACAAGCTGGAATCGAGACTGCTGCGAGAAATATCAATAACCTCAGATATGCAGATGACACCACCCTAATGGCAGAAAGCAAAAAGGAGCTAAAGGGAAAAAAAGGAACTTGATGAAGATAAAACACAAGAGAGAAAAAGCTGGCTTAAAACTCCACATTCGAAAACCCAAGATTATGGCATCCAATCCCATCACTTCATAGCAAATAGATGGGGAAACAATGAAAATAGTGACAAACTTTATATTCTTGGACTCCAAAAATCACTGTGGATGGTGACTGCAGCCTTGAAATTGAAAGACACTTGTTCCTTGGAGGAAAAGCTATGACAAACCTAGATAGTGTATTAAAAAGCAAAAACATCACTTTGCCAACAAGGGTTCATGTCGTCAAAGTTACAGTTTTTTCAGTAGTCATGTATGGATGAGACCATAAAGAAGGTTGAGCACCAAAAAACTGGTGCTTTTGAACTCTGGTGCTGGAGAAGACTGTTGAGAGTCCCTTGGACAGCAAGGAGCTCAAACCAGTCAATCCTAAAGGAAATCAGTCTTGAATATCCATTGGAAGAACTGATGCTGAAGTTGAAGCTCCAATACTTTGGCCACCTGATGCAAAGAGCTGACTCATTGGAAAAGACCCTGATTCTGGGAAAGACTGAGGGCAGGAGGAGAAGGGGGCAACAGAGGATGAGATGGCTGAATGGCATCATTGACTCAGTGGAAATCAGTTTCAGCAAATTCAGGAAGATAGTGAAGGACAGGGAAGCCTGGTGTGCTGCAGTCCATGGAGTCACAAAGAATTGGACATGACTGAGTGACTGACCAACAACAACACTATCACTGGTAAATAGTAGAGATAGATTTTAGAGAGTAAGGGAGCTTTTCAGTTACTAGATATGAATGATATTGGGAGATTAAGTGGAATCATTGTAAGTAGCATGAAAGAAGTAGAAGATAAGAAAATAATAGGTTTGGTAAGTTATGATGCTTAGATTCTTTCATTTTTTAAATCACCAGTTCCCTTCCTTCTACCTTCTCAGTTGTATCAAGAGTACCATCAGACCTAGGGTTCAGAATATAAAAAGAGAACTGAGGGGAATGTCAATCTTACATTCACTATCTCTGGAACCCAAAGCATGTTAAAAATTTTAAGCCAGTGGTTAGCTCACAGAGACAGAAGCCAACTGTGGGGTGAAACTGCATCAGTAGGGGGAAGGAGGCTAGACTTGAGGAAATGGGGTTGCAAGGCACTAAAATAATCACAGTGAGGGCATTAGATTTCTCTCCATGGAAATCTGTTAGAAGAGGGAAGAAAACTATCTGTCTGGAAAAGTGTAAATATAGTCATGCATATGCCCAGGGGATGGACTTTTTTTTTTTCCTCTTAAACAATATTAACTAAAAGTTTTATGTAAAAACCCTATTAATACTTACTTCCACATTGTTGCAACAAGAAAGTACTTTGTATTCTGCTTTATCTTCTCATTATTTCAGTTACTTAACATTATAGCAATAGCATCTTTCATAATTTTACCTGGTCTTCAGAGTTTTTTTAATGGTTATCTAATACCCCAAAATATTGTTGGACTGTTAATTTAATAATGTATCTCAGGTTAGCTTTGTAAATCCCTTTCTAGCTTTATATTGTGTATTTTATGGTCTTCTTAATTCCTCTATTCTATCCAAATTAGTCCACTTTTCTTTTCTCGAATATTCTTATACTTCCTTCTATAACCACCAGCAGAATGTACACTAAACTTCATCTCTGCTGATCTGTAGGGAGGAAACATGATATGATAGTACAGCTTTCAGTGTCACACCAGAAATCACAATTTCAGTTTTGGTCACTTACTAGTTGTATGATCTTGGAAAGGTTACCTAATTTTGTGAAGCTTTTTTTTTTTAACCTTGAAAATGCTTCAGGTATAACATATAATCACATATGCCTTGAAACTAAAAGTGAAAGTGTTAGTCGCTGGGTCCTGTCTCACTCTTTGGGACACCATGGACTGCAGCCTGCCAGACTCCTCTGTCCATGGGCTTCTCCAGGAAAAAATACTGGCGTGGGCTGCCATTCCCTTTTCCAGGGGATCTTCCTGACCTAGGGATGAAGCCCAGGTCTCCTGCATTGCAGGCAGATTCTTCATGGTCTGAGCCACCAAAGAAGCCTTATATATACCTTAAAGGATTATAACTATATATACTATATGTATCTTAAAGGGTTGTATACGGGTTGAACACAATTTGTAAAGCACTAGCTACAGAGTAGATGGCTAGAGGCTCTGCTTGCTCAGGTCCCTGTGGCAAAATCTTTCTTTGAACTTACTGTCTATTCCACAGAGCACTTTCCGCAGCCTGCCTTGTATTCTAAGTTATTCTTTTATGTCAGTAAGTTGAGCCTCCTTACATTCAGTTGAAAACACACTGCGAGCAGGGAACCTTGTTCACCCTTGAATCCTCCAGTGGTGCTGTATCCAACTCACGCTGGTTGGCGGGTGACGGCGATCTCTGCTGAATGTCTGAGGTTGTGACCACTGCTGTAGCCTCACTCTGTGATGACTGCGGAGGGGAAGGCGTGAGGGACAGGGCCAGAGAAGCAGGCCAGGCTCTCGGGCAGTGCCTTTCCAAAGTCTTCAACTCTTCCCCCTCATGGCTGCCAGGCTTCAAAATGGCGGCCGGGCGCCGCGCCGCGTGGCGCTGCAGCTCCACCCACAGGAACGGCGATTGGAGGAGGCAGCTCCACCCACAAGAAAGGCGATTGGAGGAGGCAGCCGCGGGCGGCCCAACCGCGCGGCGCCCCGCCCTCCGCCGCAGCCTGGGCGCCCGGCGTGCGTGTCAGCGCGCGTTTCACCCGGTGACGAGTTTAGAGGCCGGGCGCACCCAAGATGCGGGGGCAGGTGAGAGCAAGAGCGGGGCGGAGGGAGCCCACCTCCCAACAGACCCGGGTTCTCCGATCCTCACAAACATTTGCCTTTCACGAGCACTCAGGTAAACCCAGCAGAGCAGGGAGTGCCAAGAGAGGAAGCTGGCATTTGAAAGGCTTGCGGTATCAGCTAATTGGTCTCAAACCTAAATCATAAAAAGACCTGTAATTACGCTGCTCAGAATGAACACAGGAGGCTGGTGGGTGCGCGGTGCTGGAGAGGAGGGGCGGTGATGGGGAAGCGAGTCCGTTTTTTAGGTGAATTTATACTATTATAAGACCTGTCGCGGGTGAGTAATAAAAATGGCGATGCTAAGTTAAGCCTTGTGTTATCCTGTTTGCTCAGACGCTGCTTATGCCAGCTGTAGCCAGCAGAAAGCACTTTTCAATTTATTTTTATGACTCTTCTCTAAAAGCATTCCATTAAAGGAATATTACCCTGTATGAAGTTTGGAGGCACCAATGGCAGTTTATTTGCTTGTTGTGCTAGAAAGGAATAAACAGTTATCTGTGGTACCCATAATTTCAGTTTTGTCTTGCTCTCTCTCCGGTAAAGGGTCAAACGTGGATTCTTCTGCTCTTCTGGGGACCACCCCCTCCTTCACAGAGTTTGCCTGAACCTCGGCCACATTTCAGTCCGGTCTGATTGTCAGAACCGCTGAGTCTCAAGTTTGCAGCTTGCTCCGTTCATTTCCGTCATCCCATCGGTGAGAAGAAGCGTCTGCAGCCGTCCTTCATATCGGGAGGGATGAGCTGAAGGAGGCAGGGAGATGTCTCCTAAGGTAGAGTCTTTCCCCGCTATCATGGCTTCCAAACCTGCTTATCTGGCTCCTTTGGCAACACATTCCACAGAAGCTGTGATGTATAAATATGGGGACTTCCCCTTTCTCTCTCACAAATAAAACAATTTCTAGAAGGAAAATAAAGCCTAGTGGTTGAGAGTAATGGGTTTTGGAGTCAGACTGCCTAAGTTTGAAATCTCACCCTGCCACGTAGGACCTGTTATCTTAGGTGACTTACTTAACCTCTCTGCTCTTATTTTCTTAACCTATAGAATGGGGATGTAATAGTTCTCATCTGATAGGTTTTTGTGAAGGTTGAGTGACATCACTGATGTAAAGTGTTTAAAGAAGTAACTGTCCCGTAGTAAGAGCTATAAATAGTAGCCAATTTTTTAAAACTAATATTGTTAATGAGATCTCAGTAAATCTAAGGGAAGACTAGTTTTCTGGTTCTGATTTCACTACTAACTTGCCGCATCACCTTAAACTTGTCACTTCACTTCTCTGGGATAGTCATTTGAGCCCCTTTCTCATTCATGGAGGGTTATGAAGACTAGCAAATGGCAAAAATCATGATATGTGAATGGTCTTATGACTATTTATGATGGTTTTATGACCCAGATGAAGATGGTGCTAACTCATGGTGTCAGCATGTTCTTTAAGCATATTTTGAGGATCTAGCATTGGGATGTCAATTTCCGAGTGAAGTAGTTTTTTATTTAAGTAATAGAGTCTTTCAGTTGCAAGAGATCTGAGATGCCATGAATTTTTTGTTTTTAGGCAGGAATTCCTTCAACTACTGCAATTTATGGCCGTTCACAGACTATTCTCTAATCTGCCCTAGAATGGTGGGTTCACTCCTTTGCAGGCTCATCTTTCCTACTTCTAAATGATAGAATGCCCTCCTTTACAGTATCTGAAATCTTCCTCTTGCTGTCACTTTCATATAGTTGTGTTGGTTCTGCCTTGTGAACCTTCACAGATGAGTCTAATCCTTTTCCGCATCACAGATCCTCAGATATTTGCAGACAGTAGTTCTTATGTCTTTTCTGTTCTTGGCAAAACTACTCCAAACATTTCTTACATGCCATGATGTCCAGAGGTTTCATCATCCTAACTACCTCCACTGGATGGAGGGATCCTTTATTGTCAACATCCTTTATAAAATGTGCCTGAAACTGACCACGGAATTCTGATTGTTGTTGAGATTCCTTGATTGTGAAGTCACTCTGTGTGATCAAATCTATGTGATCAAAGGTGAAAGAAAGTGAAAGTTTAGTTGCTCAGTTGTGTTCGACTCTTTGCAACCCCATGGACTGTAGCCAGACAGGCTCCTTTGTCCATGGGATTCTCGAGGCAAGAAATACTGGAGTGGGTTGTCGTTTCCTTCTCCATGGGATCTTCCAAACCCAGGGATTGAACCCCATTGCAGGCAGATTCTTTACTGTCTGAGTCACCAGGAAAGCTTGGTTCTCACTTTTTTTTAAGTTGCTACAGAACCTTGGTCAAGATATTTATGCTCTGTGACCATGTCCCCCTGCTAAAGTGTGAATAGTAAAACTTGCCTGCTGCATCCCTCATGGAGTTTGTGTGAACCTCAGAGGTGAGCAGGTACGTGAAAGGGTTTGAAAGACCCCTGGGAGGAATATTGGGATGAAATTTTATGGCTCTTGAGTTTGTGTGATCTGCTACAACTCTTGTGGTCTCTCCCCCATAAGCCCTGCTGTGAACCCATTTGTTACTCCACATTCATAACTGTGTAGATTCATCTTGTTGACTTTTCCTGTCATTTGGGTTTGTAGAATCATTTCAGAATCTTGATTTTGCTAATCTGTTTCCTGGCCATCACACCCTGCTCTGTGTTACCCACAAATTCAAGAAGCCTGTTTTCTGTAGCTTTACCTGAATGATGGATACAGATATTGAAAGTTTCCCTTCATGAGAACTTCTGTTAGGCTCTCCTTGCCCACAACATACACAACTAAAGTAACAACTGCCTCTTTCCTGTTTTCTCTCCTAGCACATATACATTTCATTCACAGAAACAATTTCTCTTTTCTTTTAAAGATATTTGGGTAAGCCCTTCCTCTTCGCCTGTAGACAGTAATACTCATTAAGGACCAAGAATGTGCTGTGTTTACAGTTGTAGTGCCAAAGGCACTGATCTTACCTTGCATATAGAAGTTAACTTCAAGGATATTGGACCATGAGAAGAGATTTTCATATCCCCCAAGGAAGAATCAATCCTCAGTGGCCAGTGATTTGACCTGTTATGCCTATGCAATGAAACCACCATAAAAAGCCAAAATAATGGGCTTTGGAAAGCTTCTTAGTTGGTGAACAAATGGAAATTTGGCCAAAATGGCACACTTGCAGAGAAAGTGATGCCCTTTCATAATAAACTAATAATCTAGTAAGTGAAAAGTGAAAGTCACTCATATCTGACTCTTTGCGACCCCATGGACTATAGTCCATGGAATTCTCCAGGCCAGAATACTGGAGTGGGTAGCCTTTCTGTTCTCCAGGGGAACTTCCCAACCCCGTTATCGAACCCAGGTCTCCCACATTGCAGGAATATTCTTTACCAGCTGAGCCACCAGACAAGCCCAAGAATACTGGAGTGGGTAGCCTATCCCTTCTCCAGTGGATCTTCCCAACCCAGGAATTGAACCAGGGTCTCCTGCATTGGAGGCAGATTCTTTGCCAGCTGAGTTATGAGGGAAGCCCCATAATCTAGTAAGGAAATATAATCTAGTATGGAAAAGGTTATTCTGATTCAGTACGCCACTCTAGCAAATTAACCAAACCTGAGGAGGAGGGAGTGTTGGAACCTTCAGTCTGTAGCTGGTTGGTTACAGACCTAGGTGACAGGTGGGACTTGTGATTGATGTTTAAGGGGGGAGGGGCAGTCTTGTAGGACTGAGCCCTTAACCTGTGGAATCTGATGCTCTGTCCAGATAGATACTATCAGAATTGAGCTGAATTGTAGGACTGTTGGGCAGTCTCACAGAAAATTGGTTGGTGTCCTTGATGGAATTGATTGCAGTTATCAGTGGTCAAATTTTACTGTGTTCCAGTTTGAGGATAGCCTGTTCCATTGTTTTAGTTTGGAATTGATGGGATTGATTGCCCCTTGATGGAATTGATTGCAGTTATCAATGCTCAAAATTTATTGTGTTCCAATTTGAGGATAACCTGCTCCATTGTTTTAGTTTGCTAGAGGTAAAGTGTTTTCTTGGAGGGAATCATTGGAAGTAATTTGTGAAGTCATCAAAAAATAATTTTGAGCCAGTGGGATAAATAAAGCAGTTTAGTAGTATGAAAACATAGGTAAAAAATAAACTAATAACAATGTATTGAAAATTATGATTGAACATTAGCTAACATTTTCTGGGGTTTACAAAGTGTCTGTGAAAGTTATAAAAGAAGGAAAGAGAGAGAGAGGAGAGGGGGAAAAGAGAGAGAAAGAGAAAGAAAGAGAAAGGAAAGAAAAGAAAGAAAAAGGAAATCATCAAGCAACTCTTTGGTGAGTTCTTTGAAGTCTAGTACTTCTTTGGTTGTACAATTTATTGTGACAAAAATTTATTAAAAATATCATAAATGATATCACTTTGTAACATTATCTTGTAACATTTTCAGTCTCGCCCAATGTTGTGCGGAGTTTTTTGTTTTTGCGTTGCTATAGATGAAGCTAAGAAACAGCTATTTGGTTCTCAGGAATACTGCAATATAATAGGAAAGATGAGAAGAAATTGATGTACAAAATGGAAAGATGCAACATACTACAGAATCTATGGGCTAAGAGAAGTTCATTGTAAAGAAACTGTCACGGCTGCTTGTATATGTAATAGGAGAAAGTGCATAATTGAGTGCTGAAAAGTGTCCATGTACTAGAGAATCTCATTCTGAGTTAGGCTTCTTTTCCATTTACCAAGAGAATGGAGGAAGATTTCCCTTTACCATGGGCATTAATTTTTCTAAAATTCCAAGCTAGGTTAGCATTCTTAATTTTCTCTGGATCTTCACTTTCACACCCCAGAGCAAGCTATTGCTGAGACAGGGAGATGTGGGAAATTTGGTATGAGTTAAATGAAAGTTAAAATAAGCAGAAGTTGGGGTGATGAGAGGTTCATGGGAATACAGAGTGAGCCCCAACAGAAGGCAAACATAAAGGAAGATGTGTCAGACAATTGAGGGGATGACTTCCTTAGTGAATATATGGTTTTTCTTTGTTCAAATCCAAGTGAAAGCCTGTTATAGTAATTTTTGTCAAATAAAAGTTGAAAGCATAAAGCAAATTGTTTCTTCTCAGACCTTTGAAATCCTTGATGCCCAGATTAGGTGGGTGTTTTTTTTTTGCTTGCATTTCAGTCACTGTATTTTCAGCTTTATAATTTCATGTGATTTTTGTCTCCCCTAATCCTGACTCCCTTCTTCGATTACCAACTTCAGAAACCAGCACACACAATTGGGAGAGGAGTCTGGAGATTCATCCCCTCTGGACTGTAAAGATGACAAATCTCTCTCAACTCTTTGGTTAGAAAATACAATTAAGTGGACTGGAGTGGGCTCTCTCCAAAGAAAATTGGCTGGATTGAGATGTGAGTATCCTAGAAGCTGAACCAATAAAAATCAATCATTCCCATCCCCTGTGGAAATGGCACTAGGGGAAAAGTTTGCTTTGATATCTCTGTGCTGTGGACGAAACGTGTGTGATTCTCACCCAATCAATAGAAATCTCTAAAATGAAAGATTGAAGCCGTCAGGAGCTGTAACATCTCTGAGATGAGAAATGTTTGTGAGAATTGTCTCCCCTAAATGCTACCCGCTTTCTCTCGCCCCATCTGAGTGCTTGCCCGGTTTGGGAGCTCTGTGTGCTGTCTTTTTGCTCAAGCTAGGAAGGCTTGAGGAATCTCCAGGTCCGTGTGAGCCACTTCCCAGAGAACAACACATGGCTAAATAGCCTGCCTGCAGGATCACGGGGCAGGGAAGGAGCTGCTGAGGGCTGGTGCCCATCCCTGCCTTTACCTTAACCCAGAAGATCTGGCCCTATCCTGCGTCTAAATACTTCCAGGAAACGAGCTGGCATGCTGCCTGAGATGAAAAACTCTCACTCTGAAGACATTCTTATTTTTAGTCTTCTATTTAATTCCGTAATCCCAATTATGATTAATTGAGATTCCCTCTGATGCCACCCTGGGGCCAGCGATGGCTATGGCTGTGCTTAAGGTGACGTTTCTCGGGGGGACTAAATGAACGCATTTGCCAACCAGATTCTTGAAATCGATGTGTTAATCCTAGTGTCTGTGTCTTAATAAGATGGATCATAGCATAAAAATCAGCAACCGCACCCTGAACTTGATTTCCTAATGCCGGCCACTTTAGGATGATTTATTGGACTGTCCTTTGGGTGAACATAGTAAATAGCTGGGTCTCTCCTGCCTCTTCACAACACAGAGAGAGGAGAAACTGTTCATCTTCCAACTTTATGCTTGGCCAACTACTTTTTTGTTAAATTGTGGTAAAATACACACACACACACACACACACACAAAAATATATATAAAGTTTCCACTTTAGCTGTTCAACTTTTTCATTATATTTATTATGTTGAAGCTCAGTAGTTGTTTCCTGTTACCACTTTTAAGTTTACAGTTCAGTGCATGCATGCTGCATGCTAAGTCGCTTCAGTCATGTTCAACTCTGTGACCCCATGGGCTGTAGCTCACCAGTCCATGGAATTCTCCAGGCAAGAATACTGGAGTGGGTTGCCAGGCCATTACAGTTCAGTAACATCAAATATATTCACATCATTGTGCAACTCTCACCGCCACCCAACTCCAGAACTTTTCATTTCCCTAGACTCACACTCTGTACCCATTAAGGAATAACTGCCCATTCCCTCCTCCCCAGTCTCTGGAAGCCACTCTTCTGTTTTGTGTCTCTATGAATTTGTCAATTCTTAGGTGCTTCACCTAAGTAGATTCAAACATTATTTTTTGTCTTTTTTATTTGGCTTATTTCACATACATAGTATATGGCCTTCGAGGTGCATCCATGTTGTAGAATGTGATAAAATTTCATTCTAAGGCTGAGTAATATTCCATTGCATGTATACACCATAGTTAGATTATTCATTCATTTCTTGATTATGTCGTTTCACCTTTTGACTATTGTGAATGATGCTACTCTGAAACAAATATACAAATATCTTTGAGTCCTTGATTTCAACTTTTTTTTGGGGGGAGGACAGGGGTTCAAATCCTTTTTTTAGTTATTAATGTTTGTTGGACTATAGTTGCTTTACAATGTTTTATCAGTTTCTGCTGTATACCAAAGTGAATCGGCTACATGTATACATGTACCTGCACTTTGGTAGATGTCCTTCCTATTTAGGTTGCCTCAGAGCATTGACTTTCCTGTGGCATACAGTAGGTTCTCATTAGTTACCTATTTTAAGCATGGTAGTGTCTATGTCAATCCCAATCTCTCAATTCATCCCACCTTCCCCTTCCCCCCTTGGTGTCCATACATTTGCTCCCTACATCTGTGACTCTTTTTCTGCTTTGCAAATAAGTCACCTGGGCCATTTTCTAGATTGCACATATAAGCAGTACTATATGACATTTCTTTTTCTGTTTGACTTACTCAGTCTCTGTGACAGTCTCTAGGACCATCCATATTCTGGAAACGGCCCAGTTCTGTTCCTTTTTATGGCTGAGTAATACTCCACTGCATATATGTACCACATGCTTTATCCATTTGTCCACTGATGTACATTTAGGTTGCTTCCATGGCCTGGCTGTTGTAAATAGCGCTGCAGTGAATATTGGGGTGCATGTGTCTTTTGGAGTTGAGTTCTCTCCAGGAATATGCCCAGGAGTGGGATTGCTGGGTCATATGGTCATTCTATTTTTAGTTTTTAAAGGAATATCTGTACTATCTCCGTAGTGGCTGTACTAATTTACATTCCCAGCAACAGTGTAGGAGGGTTTCCTTTTCTCCACACCCTCTCCATCATTTATTATTTGTACACTCTTTGATAATGGCCATTATGACTTGTGTGAGGTGATACCTTATTGCAGTTTTAATTTGCATTTCTCTAATAATCAGTGATGCTGAGCAATTTTTTGTGTGTTTGTTGGTCATCTGTATGTCTTCTTTAGAGAAATGTCTATGTAGGTCTTCTGCTCATTTTTTTGATTGGATTTTTTTTTTAATATTCAGCTACTTGAGCTGTCTGTTTATTTTAGAGATTAATCCCTTGTCAGTTGCTTCATTTGTAAATATTTTCTCCCATTCTGAGAATTATCTTTTTTTTTTTTGGTACAGTTCTGTGTACTCCTGCCACCTCTTCTTACTCTCTTCTGCTTCTGCTAGGTTTTTGCCATTTTTGTCCTTTATTGTGCCCATTTTTGCATGAAAGTTTCCCTTGGTATCTCCAATTTTCTTAAAGAGATCTCTAGTCTTTCCCATTCTATTGTTTTCCTCTGTTTCTTTGCGTTGTTCACTTAACAAGGCTTTCTTATCTCTCCTTGCTATTGTCTGGAACTCTGCATTCAGGTGGGTTTATCTTTCCCTTTCTTCTTTGCCTTTCATGTCTCCTCTTTTCTCAGCTATTTGTAAGCCCTCCTCAGACAGCCACTTTGACTTCTTGCTTTCCTTTTTCTTGGGTGGGGACGGTTTAGGTCACCACTTCCTGTCCAGTGTTACAAACCTCCTTCTGTAGTTCTTCGGGCAGTCTATCTACCAGATCTAGTCCCTTGAATCTATTCGTCACCTCCACTGTGAAATAGCAAGGGATTTGATTTAGATCATATCTGAATCACCTAATGGTTTTCCCTGCTCTCTTTGATTTGAGCCTGAATTCTGCAATAAGATGCTGATGATCTGAGCCACAGTCAGCTCTAGGTCTTGCTTTTCCTCAAGTGGGTACCTCTCGCAGTGCTTGTGGAGGCAGGGGCCAGGGGGGTGGGCCAGGGGGTTACAATGGCAGCCTCCCCCGCCGGCCTTGTGTGTGGCACCTTGCTTCCATGATGGCCCAGGCTTCTGCCAGAAGTGATGGGAACTTCTTACTCCCATCCCTTCAGGTTGTCTCTTGATATCCAGCAGCCGTCCCCTCCATTGGTCTGCTCTCCAAACCCCACGTTCCAGCATCCAGCCCCCTCTGCACAGAGGAACAAGATAGTCCCTTCCCACTTCACCTCTTCTTTCTTTCATCCTACCAAGTGGCATGAGGATTTTTCTGGTCCTTTCAGATGTTTGAGGTCTTCCACGGGTGTTCAGCAGCTGCTTTGTGAGAACCTTTTCATTTGCAGGTGTATTCTTGATGTACTTGTGAGGAGAAGATAATTCCACATTTTCCTATTCTGCCATCTTGACTCCTTCCCCTACTTCAAATCTTTGGGGGGGGGTGTATGCAAGAAATGGAATTCCTAGGTCATAATTCCATGCTTTTCTTCTAGAGAAACTGCTGTACTGTTTGCCACGGTGGCTGTATCATTTTACATTCCCACTAATGATGCACAAAGATTCCAACTTCTTCACATTCTTACCAACACTTATGTTTTTTTTTTTTTTTTTTTTTTATAATGGCCATCTTAATGGCCAGCTACTCTTTTATTTATGGGAATACATAAAATTTTGTGGTTTTTTTCCCCATCTTTTTTTGGTTGGTATTTCCTTAGTAGTTTCTTCTAGGGCAGAGCCATGAAAAATTCTTAATTTGTCTTTTTAGCCTCACATCCTCACTTTGGTAAGCTGTTAAGAAGCCAGAGGTACTTAGTGGTACCTTGAGACGATAGAGTCATGGCAATAGTACCTCTAGCTGATTTTCTTTCTATTTTAATTTCCAAATTGTATTTTAACGTTTCTTTTGTGATGTTCTCTCACTCAACATGCTTAAAATTGACTTCGTTATTTTGACACCATTACTTACACCTCTGTGACTTCTGGCAAATTATTTAAGGTGAGCTTCTATTTCCTTGATTGTAAAAGAGAATAATAATACTAAAGCACAGGGTTGTTTATGTAGACTAAATTAGATAGGGTCTGTAGAGCATTTACTACAATGAGTAGCACATAGTGATATTTCAGTAATCAAAAGCCCTTATTTTTTTAACTTTTCTTCTAACTGAATAATATCTGTATCTTTTTTTTTTTTTTGGTCAATTTATGATACCAGTCTTCTTTAAGTATTGAAGCCTTATACCTCAGAATAAACCTTTCAATCTTGCTTTATATCCATTCTGTTGGTTTTTTATCAATCATTATTTTCAACATTTCTTGCATTATAATAAACTTTTAATGGATGAATTAAAATGCTGAATCCCTGAAGCACTGACTGCACCTTCTTCCTCCTTAGTGTGTCCAGTACTTCACTAACAGATTCATTTTCCTACAACAGTGTTTCAAGTGGTAATTCCTATTTTTAAAAAACATTTATTGATCTCTTCTAACCTTTACTGCCTGGAAGTAATACACACATTCTGTCTTTCCAGTCATCAGTTCAGTTCAGTTGCTCAGTCGTGTCTGAATCTTTGCGACCCCATGGACTGCAGCACGCCAGGCCTCCCTGTCCATCACCAACTCATGGAGTTTACTCAAACTCATGTCCATTGAGTCGGTGATGCCATCCAACCATCTCATCCTCTGTTGTCCCCTTCTCCTCCCGCCTTCAATCTTTCCCAGCATCAGGGTCTTTCCCAGTCAGTTCTTCGCATCAGGTGGCCAAAATATTGGAGTTTCAGCCTCAGCATCGGTCCTCCCAATGAATATTCAGGGTTGATTTCCTTTAGGATTGATTGGTTGGATCGCCTTGCAGTCCGAGAGACTCTCAAGAGTCTTCTCCAATACCACAGTTCAAAAGCATCAATTCTTTGGTGCTCAGCTTTCTTCATAGTCCAACTCTTACATCTGTACATGACTACTGGAAAAACCAAAGCTTTGACTAGACAGACCTTTGTTTTTTTGGGGTGTGTGTGTGTGTGTGAGAATTCCCTAATCTTATGAAAGGAGCATGATTCTCCAGTTCTCTCCCGACCCCCACCCCATGTGCAGATTTAGTGACCTCTGAATTTATTTTCTTTCATTTGAGGCCGCCAGTCATTCTCTTGGCTTTGATATATTGTTTTTGCCCTTGTATCACCATAGCAAGGATGCTCAGGCTCTAACTTAATTGACTGCTCAAGTAAACTCTAGTTATCATTCAAAACCTAGTTTTCCTACAGTTGTTTTGTGGATCACAGTTTACCAAATTAGTGGAGAGAGTTCCTTGACCCTGAAGAACAAGAGGAAAACTTCTACCCCATACCTGGGCTGCAGTTTCTTTCCAAACACGTATCAAAGCAGTGGCATCTTATTCTTTTCTTACAAAAACTATGATTTTAAAATGCAACAGGAGAGAGAAGTGATGTAGCATCTTGTTTAGAGCACTGTCTCTGCAGTTAGATTTAGGTTCTAATCCTGATTCTACTGCTTATTGACTAAAATATTTGGAAAATTACTTAATCTTTGTGTTCCTTAGAGTATCAGTGAAATAAGGGCAGGAAATGAGTAGAGTTATTGCCATAATATAAAAATATTAACTCATTCATTGATTATTTGGAATAGAATGTGCTTAAATAAATGGCAGTGTTGTTGTTATAGACATCATAATTTTGTAGGTTTCTCTTCCTAGGTCTTTGGTGTTGGTATGCTGGGGAAGGCAAGAATAGCAATGAGACTACCACGGACCTTGTTATGGCTGAAGTTGTTCTATCCTTTTGACTTCCCCTTTATGTTGCCTGTGGCCAGTTTATGCCTTGAATGACTCGAGAGAGGGAGTCTTCCAATACAAGAAGGCTTTGTTCTCATGGGATGAGATAGGTCTAATGGATCCTGGGTCTCACTTCTACCACCTTTCCAGTCATCCCAGTTTTATTCTTAATCCAAAGCTGGAATACAAATATGTTCTTTTGTGGTAAACCTCATTGAATGTTTGGCTTCTTTTCTTCTTTTTGTATTGGAGTATAGCCAATTAACAACGTTGTGATAGTTTCAGGTGGACGGGAAAGGGACTCAGCCATACATACACATGGATCCATTCTCCCTCAGACTCCTCTCCCCTCCAGGCTGCTACATAACATTGAGCAGAGTTCCCTGTCCTACACAATAGGTCCTTGTTGGTTGTCTATTTTAAATATAGCAGTGTGCGCCTGTCCACCTCACACTCTCTTACTATCCCTTCCCCTATCTTTCCCCTGTCAGCAACCATAAGTTCATTCTCTAGGTCTGTGAGTCTGTTTGTGTTTCATAACAAGCTCATTTGTATCATATCTTTTTAGATTCTACATATAAGGGATGTCATCCTATCTTTCTGTTTCTCTGTCTGACTTACTGAACTCAGTATAACAATCCCTAGGTCCATCCATGTTGCTGCGGATGGCATTATTTCATTCTTTTTGATAACTGAGTAATATTTCATTGTATAAATGTACCACGACTTCTTTACCTATTTATTCCTCTGTCCATGGGCATTTATGTTGTTCTATGTCTTGGCCACTGTAAATAGCACTGCAATGAACCCTGGGGAGAGTGCATGGCTCCTTTTGGACCATGTTTTGTCTCTGGATATAAGCCCAGGAGGGGGATTGCATGGTCATATGGTAGCTCTATTTTTAGTTTTTTCAAGGAACCTCCATATTGTTCACAGTGGCTGTACCACTTTACATTTCCACCAACAGTGCAGGAGGGTTCACTTCTTTCCACACCCTCTCCAGCATTTATTATTTGTAGATTTTTGATGATAGCCATTTTTACTGGTGTGAGATGCTGTCTTGTTGTAGTTTTGATTTGCATTTCCCTAATAATAAGCAGGGTTGAACATCTTGTCATGTGTTTGTTGGCCATCTCTATGTCTTCTTTGGAGAAATGTCTGTTTAGGTCTTCTACCCATTTATTGACTGGGTTGTTTGCTTTGTTGATATTATGCTTCATGAGCTGTTTGTAGATTTTGGAGACCAATCCCTCGTAGTCACATCATTTGCAAATATTTTCTCCCAGTCTGTGGGTTGTCTTTTCATTTTGTTTATTGTTTCCTTTGCTGTTAAAAAGCTTTGGAGTTTAAGTAGGTTCCATTTGTCTATTTTTGTTATTATTTCCATTATTCTAGGAGATGCATCAAAAAAGATAATGCAGCCATTTATGTCAGAGAATATTCTGCCTATGTTTTTCTCTAGGAGTTTTATAGTGTCCAGTCTCATATTTAGGTCTTTAATCCATTTGAGCTTATCTTTGTGTATAGTATTAAAGAATGATCTAATTTCGTTTTTCTTTACATGTAGCTGTTCAGTTTCCGAGCACCATTTGTTGAAGAGGCTATCTTGCCAACATTGTCTTGCCTTCTTTATCTTAGATTAATTGACCATAGCTGCATGCATCTATTTTGGGGCCTTCTATCCTGTTCCATTGATCAATATTTTGAAATACTTTTGTGCCCATGCCATACTCTTTTGATGACTATAGGTTTGTAGTATAATCTGAAGTCAGGGAGCCTGATCCTCTAGCTCCATTTTTCTTTCTCAAGATTCCTTTCACTATTTGATGTCTTTTGTATCTCCAAACAAACTTTTGGATTGTTTTGTTCAAGTCCTGTGAAAAATGCCACTGGTAATTTGATAGAGATTGCACTGAATCTGTTTATTGCCTTGGGTAGTAGTACACTTGCTTGCTGATGGGTGAGGCTGCACTCCCTGCCTGGTAGTTGTTTGATCTGAACTGACCCAGCCTTGGAGTCTACAGGCTCTATGGAAGGGCTCATGGTGATGACTTCCAGGAGGGCTCATGCCAGTGGGTGCTTCCTAGGGTAGCTGCTGCCGGGGTCCTTGTCCCCGCGGTGGGCCACTCCATGCCTGTGCAAGGAGCCCTCCAACGTGAGTAGGCAGGTCTGGTTCAGTCTCCTCAGGGCTGTTGCCCCTTTCCCCAGGCCCCCATGTACACCAGGTTTTATGTGTGCCTCCAAGACTGGAGTTTCTGTTTCCCCCAGTCCTGCGGAGTTCCTGCAGTCAAATCCTGCAAGCCTTCAAAGTCAGATTCCCTGGGGATTCCTAGTTCCTTTGCCACATCCCCAGGCTGGAAAGCCTCAGGTGGGGCTCAGAACCTGCACAACAGTGGGAGAACCTCTGTGGTATAATTGTTCTCCAGATTGTGGGTCACCCACCTGACAGGTGTGGGATTTGATTTTATCATGATTGTGCCCCTCCTGTGTCTCATTGCAGCTTCTCTTTTGCCTTTGGAGATGGGCTGTCTTTTTGGTAGGTTCTAGCATTCTCCTGTCAATGGTTGTTCAGCAATTAGTTGTGATTTTGGAATTCTCATGGTGGGGGGCGGATTGGGGGGGAGGTAAGCACACATCCTTCTACTCTGCATCTGTCACTGAATGTATTTTAACATTACAAATCATTTATACTTTAGATGGGTTGATTGACATTTGCTTATGTTCTCCTTTGGAAAAAATGAAGAGATTAATTGACTAGGAATAAAGCTGCTTGATTGAATGTGGAAGGACATCACAGTTGCTCAAGGCTGCATGCTAAGCACTGGAGAATTAAGTATATATTCTACCTCATCTAGAATGTCATCCTATGTAATACTAGCTGATACTTACTTTTTCCTTTGTTAGGTTAAAGCTAGTACTTCACAGTTTATAGTAGCTCTTTGGGGCTTAATTGTCTAATTTGCACCATTGTCTATGTTTCTTATTAAATTATTTTTGTATGTAGGACTCCACATAATTATAACCTCAGTGTAAGGAAGTCATACTCCATTGTTCCTGAAGGACCCAGTGCAGTGTTAGACATTTAAGTTTCATTAATTTGAAATATACTGAGGGCTTGCTATGCTAAAGGTCGAGGATACAATGGCAAATGGTATAGAGAAACTTATATGTAGCAGACACAAACTAATTCCTAAATTTATCATTGAGGAGGGGACAGTCAACCACCCTTGCAGTTGGTTTGGGTAGCTACGGAGTTTTCAAGTCCAGCTTTTGCAGCCTCAGCCTAAATTTGACTTTCTTTTCTTACAAATGGGCTTAGAGATTCTCTAGTCTTATCATATTTGAAAAGCTTTTCTCTCCCAGCTTCATCGTATTTCATAACTCATAAAATATATGTGAAAATCAATGACATTAGATCACCATGTCTTACGTCTTAAGAGTCTTCTCTGTCTCCCTAATGATGTAGTGAATCAGAAAATAATTAAAAATCATTTAGGTTGCACCCTCCCTTTCTCCCCCTCTGTCTGACTCCCCCCCCTGCTTGTAAGGAACAATGCAATTTATGTCTCTTCCTCCAACCTGATTGCTTTAGATAACTCAGGGACGTTTTCTCAGGTGGGAACACTGCCAGAACCGGCAGCACACCCGGCTTTGCCTGGATTCCTCACGAGACAATGCGTGGATGCATACTAGCTCGTGCTATGAATAAACTGCCACCTTTGAAACCACCACTTATTTTTCCTAACAGCAAGAAACAACCACAAAAAAGCTACAGATGACACTTTTATAGCAGTTTACCGTTTGCAGGATGCGTGCCCATCCATTATCTCATTTGATGCTCATGAAAGCTTTGTGACACAGATATTACTCTTATCCTGCTAAATATAAGCAAAGCAAGGCTTATATAAAGCTGGGGACTTTTCCAAGGTCATTCTTCTTATGAGAGGTTGGAGGCAGAAATGCAGTCCTCAGACATTCACTTTACTTTTCTACCCTGACACAGAGAGTGGGGGGTGATGGGAGAAATGGATGTGAGGAAATAGTAAGGGAGGTAGAATGATTTTAGTCAAATTTGGTAGACTTGTTCCCATTTTTTGGACAATAGTAGGGTTTTGCTGCATAATTTACTGTATTACTTACTGCATTATATAAGGAGAAATATCAATAACCTCAGATATGCAGATGACACCACCCTTATGGCAGAAAGTGAAGAAGAACTAAAGAGCCTCTTGATGAAAGTGAAAGAGGAGAGTGAAAAAGTTGGCTTAAAGCTCAACATTCAGAAAACTAAGATCATGGCATCTGGTCCCATCACTTCATGGCAAATAGATGGGGAAACAGTGGAAACAGTGGCTGACTTTATTTTTTTTGGGCTCCAAAATCACTGCAAATGGTGATTGCAGCCATGAAATTAAAAGACGCTTATTCCTTGGAAGGAAAGTTATGACCAACCTAGACAGCATATTAAAAAGTAGAGACATTACTTTGTCAACAAAGGTCCATCTAGTCAAGGCTATGGTTTTTCCAGTAGTCATGTATGAATGTGAGAGTTGGACTATAAAGAAAGCTGAGTGCCGAAGAATTGATGCTTTTGTACTGTGGTGTTGGAGAAGACTTTTGAGAGTCCCTGGGACTGCAAGGAGATCCAACCAGTCCATCCTAAAAGGAGATCAGTCCTGGGTGTTCACTGGAAGGCCTGATGTTGAAGCTGAAACTCTAATACTTTGGACACCTCATGCGAAGAGTAGACTCATTTGAGAAGACCCTGATGCTGGGAAAGATTGAGGACGGGAGGAGAAGGGGACAACAGAGGATGAGATGGTTGGATGGCATCACCGACTCAATGGACATGAGTTTGAGTAAACCCCGGCAGTTGGTAATAGACAGGGAGCCCTGGCATGCTGCAATTCATGGGGTCGCAAAGAGTTGGACACAACTGAGCGACTGAACTGAAATTCATTATTCAGTCCTTTGTTCTACATAAGGCAAGTGACGATATGAGTTCAGACACCTTCATCCCAGTAAAGTTAGCTTAAGTAATAACAAATTTATTAACTCACATATATCTATAAGACATATATAGGAACATGTCCTTACATCCCATTGATTCATGCTGAGTGACATGTACATTCTTCCACTACACTGACAAGGGTGTGGCGCGTAGGACAACTCAGACCCTTCCCTTGATCTAGAAGCAAGTTCAGCTTCTCTGGATCCCACTGGATCCCATGCATTTCCGGTGAGGGATTTCTATGCTAAATGTCCATCAAAAGTATTCAACATAGAAGACTCGGTAATGACTGAATGTGCCGAAGAGCAGAGCTGTTCATCAGGATAGATCAATGATTCTCGGCCTTGGTGTACAAATAAATCATCTGGGGAAATTTAAAAGATAATGATGCATGGGCCCACTCTTAGTAATTACAGCTTGACCGGTCTGGGGTGAGCATGGCATTGGAATTTTTAAAAGCAACCCAGATGATTCTAATGTGAGGTCAAGGTTAAGTACCATTTTTATCGGGCCTCGCTACCCACAGTGGGATTCATGGGCCAGCTGCACTGATATCACTTGGGCATTTATGAGACGAGAAACTCAGGCTTCACTCTGGACCTACTGAATCAGAATCTGCCTGTTGCAAGCTTTTTGTGTGACTCATAGGTGCACTGAGGTTTGATAAGCCCTGGTATCACTGATAATGTCCAAAGTCTTGTTCCAAAGTCACGCCTTTACTCCAGTTCTAAAGTTCAGCTGTGATTCTGTTTAGTGATTTTTTGGTGGATAGTCCCCAAATATCTGCTCTACTGCCTAATTTGCCTCAAAGGGGACCTTGGATATCAGTGTTTATCATTGATGTGATTGAGAATCACTTGAGAATTTTATCCTAAATTTAGATACCTGGTTTCCATTGTAGAGCAAATTAAATAGAATCTCTGGCAATGAGTTTGAAGCATGTGTGTCCTGGGAGAAAAACCATCTTTGGACTCAGGTGGCTGTTGTAGTCTGGAGTATGAGAAAGTGCTGTGTTTTCCCAAAATGAAAATGAGAGGGAAATAAGCTGATTGGAAGTTTCATGATATTACAAAGAATATTTTAATTGAGCTCATCTCTGGATGCTTGCTGTTTAGTCTGCCTGTAGACTTGACCACCCAAGGAGCCCAGCAGAGAGGAGAAATCAGAGGCCCCGGCCCCCTGAGGCTGACCAGAATTGGGGCTGTGGGATGATGGATGGGCTGCTGGGGCCGTAGATAGTTGCTGCCTCAGCCCATCCTGCGTTTTCCCAGAGTCATAAATCCTGGAGGGGACACCAATACATTCCTGATAGCAGAGAGAAGTCACTCTTTAATGTGGGCCTGATAATGTCACTGAGCTCAGTCTTCCTAAATTTAAATGATTAGCAATGACCAGCCTTGCTCCTGTTTGATGCATCGCTTAACCTGGTAATCGGGAAATCTATTCCACTTGCCTACTTAGATTGATGATGTCACGTTACCCTGAGGCTCACTTTCTCCCCCCTTAATGGAGGAAGAGCATGTTAGGATGCATTGGCCTTCAGCATTCTGGCCTCAGCCTCCCCTCATGAATTTGATTAATATCACAGGCTCCATGGGCACATCTCAGAACTGCTGAATCTGGCATCTCAGGGAGGACTATGTTTAGAGAGCATTGAGATGTTTCTAATGGAGTCTGCCATTGGATGATTCTATTCATGTCCTGACTTCTGGACTTTGTGAGAGCATTCTTTTCTAAGAAAGAAAAAAATGTAGAGATTTTGGTTGAACTCTATTGAGTAGGGGGAAAAAAAACACACAGGACCCATTCTTTAAAGTAGAGCTGGCCACCTATATCTACCTACTGTGCTGAGTGAGGAGACTCCTAACCAGTGGCTGTAGGTCTCTTTATGGATCTTGGGGTATTTTCTGGTGAAGTTCAAAGCTGGTTTGTCACCAAAGGGTCCCTTACTCCCTATCCAGCTCCCTAGCCCATCAGCAATATAAATGCTATTATTTTTCTCCTCTCTATTACTCTCCTGAGAGATTTTTGTTCCATATTCTCTCCTCTCTCTGGTTATTCCAAGGGATGTCAGACAACTGAAGGACAGCCTCTCTTCAAGAAATTCTGGGAGTTCTTTGTCAGGAAACATCCATTGGAGTCATCGGTAGACTCAAAACCAGGCCTGGAGAAGAGGGAAGGGAGCCAAGTGACAAATCGTAAGAGTGGAAGAAGAAATAGAAAAACGTGCTCCAAATACGGAATGGCAGAAGATCAAAAACAGTAGTGTCAAAAATAAACACCCACACTACTAGGGTGGGCAGGGGAAGGAAACTGGAAATCAGAATGAAATACCATTTAACAAGTCAAATTAGTAAATATTTGTTGATTACATGGACTTCCCAGGTGGCGCTAGTGGTAAAGAACCCACGTGCCAATGGCAGGAGACGCTAGAGACACAGGTTCAGTCCCTGAGTTAGGAAGATCCCCTGGAGGAGGGCATGGCAACCCACTCCAATAGTCTAACCTGGAGAATCCCATGGACAGAGGAGCCTGGTGGGCTGCAGTCCATAGCGTTGCAAAGAGTTGGACACGACTGAAGCGACTTAACACACCAGACATACGCACACACTGATTGCATGCTATGTCAGGGACATAGTGATGCTAGGTACTAATGATGCAGAGCTGAAGAAGTCTTCCTCTTGCCTGCAAGGACTCACGTTCTGATAGGAGATACATCCCTTCAGCCAAAAGTTGCAAAGCGGCGTGACATATGCAACTGAGGTAGGTCCAGAACACAGAGCAGAGAGGAAAGCCTTCTTCAAGAATGTGATGTCTGAGTTGAGTTCTGGAGTATCACCACTTTTCTAAGTAGATTGGTGGGCAGGGAATGAGAGACCATTGGACATTTACCTAAAGGAATGATTCTGAGAGTAAACATGACCCCTTTAAATTTGTTTCTCTCTCGCAATCACCAGAGAAACAAGTGAATGGCTCCATGTCTCAATCCCAACTGATATTTCCCTCCAGACTCTGGGCCTTGGGCTAAGAGGCATCTCATGATGTTATTTATATAGTGCTGAAAGCTCATTCCCACCTTGCTGCCTGTTTTTATATTGAGGCATCAGCACTTGGCTTCCATTGAATTCTCTGACATGCAAGTTAACCCATGTCTGGGGGTCATAGCTGGGAGTCTCTTATACATCTCCATTCCCCAAATCTGCATGTGTTTATGGCTAATAATTCTAAAGTCTGAAGCCACACAAAGCCCTCTAAGGGTATGAGCTAAGGTCCTTGTCTCTATGTAGAAACAGGCTATCTCTTGGGACACTCGATCATCCACCCATCTCTCCACATTCTTTCAAAAGTTACTGTGTACAAACTGTGGACCTGACCAACTGCATGTGACCCTGATCCCCAGCGCTCAACTCATAGCCTCCTTTTGGGGTAGGGAAGGCCTTCCTCTAAAGAAGACATTGCTCAGCCCTTCTGGTGAGACAAAGCATCAGTTAGGAGCTTGGAGCAGCAAGGGTCTCTGAAGATGGACAACCCTGCAGAGATGTCAGCATATAGACTGAGTATGTCATGTAATAATGGAAACCACTGAAAAACTCACAGAGGAAAGAAAAGGAGAGAAAGATATATTCTTAGGCTGGAGGAAGGTCGAAGGGTCAAACCCAGGAAAAACATCATTTTGGCGGGGAAGAGTTTCCTTGGCTCCATGAATGAATCATTGACCACACGGGGCCCCCTCCCTTTTCCTTTTTTTAAGGCAGCAATTTGCCCCTGATTTAGAAAGGAAGCGAGAAGCACTCTCACAGTGATGCCTGACTCGTGCTGAAGACAAATGAGGCAGATGTTTTAACATTTCATGAAGGTGTTTATTACGCTCCCGCACTGTTCTGGTCTAGTTTGTGGCAGTTCATTTTTTAATTTGTTCCCATGTAAAGCGTGGAACAAGTCAGATAGAGTCATTCGTATTTTGACCACTCAGGTTTTATTTGCAGACTGACCCAGTCTTAATAGAGGAGACTGGTGTCTTACTGATTTTATTTTTCCTATATTCTGGAAACGATGTTTTAGGACAGCCCCTATGCAGATGAGTGAGTATTAAGGTCCTCATTAGTGACCCAGTGGACCAGAGACGGGTCACGCCCCATCACTTCCACCAAGGCCAGCAACGGCAGGGTCAGCTGAGCGCTCCAATCTTCTTTCTCATGCCCTCCTTTAAGCAATGTCACTGTTTATCATCAGGAATGAAACTCTGTCTTTGGAGATTATGTAAACTGAAATATCATTTTAGTCAACAAATGTTTATGATACATTTTTAATGCTGTGTAACAAATGTGTTTGTATCCTCCTTTGTCTTTATATTTCTGGCTTATTATTAAATATTTATGGGAATTACTGGTTACATATTTTCTAAGCTACTGAAATACAGCTCATCACGTTCACTAACACATTCCCATATTTCTCTTCCTTGAAGATACTGCAGCCATGTATTTATGTTCCTGTTGAGCTTCCAAGGATAATAATCATTTCTTGATTCAAGATGCGAGGAAAAACGTCCTTCTGACAATTTTTGGAACCCCTTTTCTATCGCTTCCCATGAGATCATAGGTGCAGGTGACTTCCTGCTCCAGGCCAGCCAATGTTGTCATTGTCTTTGAAGCCTCTGGGTTATTGGAGATGCAACTCTATACCCCATGAAGGTTTATTGTATTCCAGGACAAAACATATAGCCCAACAATCAATCTTAAGTGGCAGCTCTTACAAACCTACCTACAAACAAAGCCACTAGGACTTACATATATTTTATGTAAAAAAAAAAATTCGATACTTGAGTATACTTAGGCTAAATCACTACTGAAGTACAGTTTATTGGGTCCATGCTGATGCAGCTTTTGAGATCATTTGGCTTTGTGGTCAACAAAGTGAGGGAAAAAATTCATTCTTTCTGGGTAGTGCTTACAATGCCAAAGAGCTGTTTTTATAATCAATTTTGATGGAAGTCCTTTGGAAGGTCAAGAATGAATGTGTTGGTCCATCTGAGTCAATGGACTGGAATTAGAATGGGTTTGCTCTCCGTCCCCCAGGAGCTTACTGAAATGAAGGATCATGGTGTATTACAATGAAGGCTGCTGGGTATGGTTGAGCAGGTCGTGCACTCTGCAAGAGGTACCTTTTATAGTCTTTGTTATAAACAATGTCTCCTGATGTGTAATATGCACATGCATGGCCATTCATGACAATCCTCATTGGATGGTGTTTTCTTCCACAAATAAATGCAAATGGTATAACATTTACTTCCCTGGGGGCTCAGTTAGTAAAGAATCTGCCTGCAGTGTGGGAGACCTGGGTTCGATTCCTGGGTTGGGAAGATCCCCTGGAGGAGGACTTGGCAACCCAGTCCATTATTCATGCCTGGAGAACCCCCATGGACAGAGGAGCCTGGCGGGCTGCAGGCCATGGGGTCGCACAGAGTCGGACATGGCTGAGCAGCTAAGCACATGACTCATTCAGCCTCTTAGCAAGTACTTTGTCCTCTGACTTTCAGTACGAGGCTGGGCTATCCACTGTCATCTGATACTTGTCAGAATGCCCCAATTGACAAACTTAAGGTTCTATCCACTCCATAGGATTGTCTTACTTGGCCCACAAAAAGTTTTTAAAAAATAAAATAGCTATCAAGTCTTTAAAATCAAGAGATTTTACATAAAAACTCTAGTTTCCAGCTGATTAAATAATCACATCTGGTACCATGTCACCCTTCCAGGAGGGGCAGCTATCCAGTAGAGCTGAGGATCTGCTGTTCCCTTAGAAAGAGCCCCTGCTGTCACCTCAGCATGCCCTGTTATCTCACTGCTGGCCTGGTTCACTAACTTACGCCACGTGCCTGTCTCCCGTAGCCATGTTCAGGAGAGCGTGGCTAAGACCATGGTATCCGGTCCCATCACTTCATGGCAAATAGATGGGGAAACAATAGACACAGAGACTTTATTTTGGGGGGCTCCAAAATCACTGCAGATGGTGACTGCAGCCATGAAATTAAAAGATGCTTGCTCCTTGGAAGAAAATCTATGACCAACCGAGACAGCATATTAAAAAGCAGAGACATTACTTTGCCAACAAAGGTCTGTCTTGTCAAGGCTATGGTTTTTCCAGTAGTCATGTATGGATGTGAGAGTTGGGCTATGAAGAAAGCTGAACGCCAAAGAATTGATGCTTCTGAAGTGTGGTGTTGGAGAAGACTCTTTGAGAGTCCCTTGGACTTCAAGGAGACCCAACTAGTCCATCCTAAAGGAAATCAGTCCTGAATATTCATTGGAAGGACTGATGCTGAAGCTGAAACTCCAATACTTTGGCCACCTGATGCAAAGAACTGACTCATTAGAAAAGACCCTGATGCTGGGCAAAATTGAAGGCAGGAGGAGAAGGGGGTGACAGAGGATGAGATGGTTGGATGGCATCACCGATTTGATGGACCTGAGTTTGAGCACACTCTGAGAGTTGGTGATAGACAGGGAAGCCTGGTGTGCTGCAGTCCATGGGGTTGCAAAGTGTCAGACATGACTGAGCGACTGAACTGAACAGAATTTTGTAGCCATGTGGTCTGGGACTCCTGTGTGATTTACCCCAAAAGATGTCCTCAGCATTCTAGCCTCAGAACAATTCATTTCCATGCTTGGAGAGGGTTTGTGCTCTGTTCTTTGAGCAGCTTTCTCTGTCCTCAGGGTTCCCTGAATTCTTATTTGCATTTGCACAGCCGTGATGGAAGCAATGGCCCAGATCCGCTGGTAACCAGATTTCAGCAGGCAGCACCTCTGCCCCCGAGGAGCCCGCTGGCCCCCTGCACGCAGTGGCTGTCACATCTCAGCTCTGCTGCTGGTCCATGGAACAGCCTTCCCTGTGGCTCTCCTCTACCCTCAAAGCCTTTATCATCATCTGCTTCTATTTCGGGTGGGGTGAGATTTTAGTCCCCAAAATGAGAGTGAGCAACACCCCCACAGAGAGCAGTGCTCTGAGGATTAAAAACCAACAATGCAGTACCTTCTGCTTTAATGAGTTTGTCTTTATTTCTCCTTTTCAGAAAATGAAATGCCCTTGCTCCCAATCCCTCCCAGTGTTGGCTTGGCAGGGCTCCTCTCCCCATGTTCCGGGCTCATTAAATTAAGTTTTTGTTGATAACCTTTGGCCAGACCCATCTTCAGGAAGACTCTAATGCATGTTAATAAGCCAGACTTTAAAGGCAGCAAAGATCTCCAGGCCCGTGGTCCCTTTCATGCCTTAGCAGCTTCCATGGCAAAAGGATGACACGACTTTTATCAGGGCTTGGGCTACATTCATATCTTATGACATAGATTTTTTTTTTTAAAGTAGAATTTCAAAGAGCCTTCTTTATCACAATATCTTTAGTCTTCCTTAACAGTTCATAGGGATATTTCCTCAGAAGTTGTATAATCAAAGTCACAAAGTCATTTGTACATTTATATATATATATATATATATATATATATAATCTTCAGGGGCTCACAGAGTTGGGAGAATGACGTCTTTAAAAGCAATTGCTGATATAAAGACCGACTTCAAATCAGCCCTGACCTTTTGTTCCAACAGCTCCTCCAGTTATAGAACACATTGAAATAGCTATTTGGGTATCGGTAGGGAGAAGAAACCATTGATTCCCCTAGTTAGGGGGGCTGGGGGTTCCTGCCGAAAGGATTGGTGCTGAGTGGGGGTGGCGCCTGGCTTTTCTCTTGACTGTAGTCTGAATGAGGTGCCAAACGTCATGCCTGTGGGATGGCATGGCTGCTGCAGAGCCCTTTTGGTTTTTTCAGCTCCATCTGAGAGGCTTGCCTGGAACAAAGTGCCCATGGGTGTATGAACGTGTCTGGGAGCCAGAAGTGGATGGTTTCAAGAGCTCATTAGGTCTGGTGTTGGCTTGGAAACAGGGAGGTGCATGCAAGTTGCCGGGTCCTCACAGGCCCAGAAGTTGGGCTCCCAGGCTGCCTTCCAAACTCCTCCCACTCCTCGGGGGAGCCCTCTGCTACGCAGAATGCATATTTCAGCGACCTGGTGATTGAGTTCTTGCTGAGGACCTGGCTCCGTGATCTTCACTTTTACCTATATCATCTCATTTTGTGCCTTCTGCTTGATGAACTCTTTCTCTGTTCCTTATGATAATGATCAGGGAGTCCGAGTGGTGAAGAAATGTCCCCACAATTGTTCAGCCTGGGAGTGGCAGATGAATAGTTGTAACCAGGTCTCTTTCCGCCAGATCACACTGCATCCTCTTGGAAAATGAACAGGTATTCTCTCCACCACCATGTGGAGAGAATGTGCTCAGGACTAGTGGAATTCCTTCGGAAGAGCTTCTCTGGCCTGCTCCTTGTCTGAAAATCCTGACTGACACATTTACCAACCAACAGTCTAAGAAGTCTTTATGAAGTGCCTACAATAGTGTCTGGTTACCAGTTGACACACCACAAAATACACTTACTACCACAGTGTCCTGGGTTTATTGCAGGCACTTCTACAGTTTCTTTAGCAATTTCAGACTAGCACTAGATACTATTGGCCCATGATCCTCTTTTTTTTTTTCCTGCTAGTTAAGTCTCAATGAGTTAAGTCTCATTGGTTAAACAAACCATTGCTCCACTTATGTTTTTCAGGCTATGTATTCTTTATATAGTTATTTTATTTAATACTAACATAACTTCTCATAAAAAACATTGCCTCCTCCATTTTACAGAGCAGAAAACTCAGAGAGGATAACTACCCAAAGTAAGAAGTGGCACTGGGCTTCTAACCCAAGCTTTATTCATTCTAAAGACCTTGCTTTTTCTAAAGGCCACATCTCTCGATGGTCAGCAGCCTTGCTGGGGACATTCTCCTCCCAGTTTCCAAGATGTAGTACAAATCAGAGCCTTTCATCTGTCGCAGACTTTGGGCTTGGGTCCTAGACCAATGATTCCAGGCTTTGCTACATGTTAGAAACATTGGGGCAGGTGGAACTTTAAAAAACCTCCAGGCTCAGATGATATATCCTATGTTAGTACATTCAGTGGAGAAGGCAATGGCACCCCACTCCAGTACTCTTGCCTGGAAAAGCCCATGGACGGAGGAGTCTGGTAGGCTGCGGTCCATGGGGTCGCGAAGTGTCGGACACTACTGAGCAACTTCACTTTCACTTTTCACTTTCATGCATTAGGGAAGAAAATGGCAACCCACTCCAGTGTTCTTGCCTGGAGAATCCCAGGGACGGTGGAGCCTGGTGGGCTGCCGTCTATGGGGTCGCACAGAGTCAGACATGACTGAAGTGACTTAGCAGCAGCAGTACATTCAGACTGCTA
The DNA here is from genome assembly GCF_963930625.1 of Muntiacus reevesi. Lineage (NCBI taxonomy): Eukaryota > Metazoa > Chordata > Mammalia > Artiodactyla > Cervidae > Muntiacus > Muntiacus reevesi. The sequence continues at coordinate 119,642,861 of NC_089253.1, read as the reverse complement.
CAACAAAAATACCATTAGACTGGCTGGTTTTAGCAATAGGGATGTTCTCTTCTCCAGAATCACAGTCCTAGAGGCTGGGAAGTCCAAGATCAAGGGCTTGGCAGGCTTGGTGTCTGATTTGCAGGTATCTTCTCCTTTACATGGCAGAACATGGAGTGAGAAGGCAAGCTCTCTCATGACTCTTCTTGAAAGGACACTAATCCCACCATGAGGGCACCATTCTCACGGCCCAAAGACCAAAAAGATAAACCCCTCTCCCCATCTATCTTCCCAAAGTCATCTCCAAATGCCAACCCTTTGATAAGTAGGGTTCCACTCTATGAGTTTTGGTGAGGATGCAAACATTTATTCCATAGCATACCCCACTTGGATTAAATGTCTGGGGTTGGGAGTCAGAAACTGAATGTTGAAAAGCCCTCCAACTGATCCCCGTGTGCAGCAATCTTTGGACCCCTTTCCCAGACTGTCAGGGGGCACTGCTCTCTAGAATCCCAAGTTGGCTTGAACAGTTAATGGATCAGTGCACACATCTTCAAAGGAGCTGACCACCTGGTGGAGAAAGGGCTGCACTGAACCTGGGAGGTATCCTTCCAACTGGAGTGCTGGCCAATGAATTCATCATAAGTTCAGAAGTATTTACTGTCCGTCAAAGCTTTGGCACTCGGCGGGAGGTGACTCTGACTGTCGGCCAGAGCCCAGAGGTGTAGGCAACAGCTGTCCACCAAACAAAACCACCCTGCAGTCTGCGAGGCAGAGTGGGTCTTTGCTGCCACAGGGAGCACATATATGACGAGGCATGTGCCTTCACACATTCTTCCCAGCCACCTGCCCTACTCCCATCCAGAAATTCCAAATTCTTCTTTCTTTTCCTGACTGTCACCATATGGCCCCTGCTAATGATTTATACATCATCCTCTTCATTAGCTGATGGGAAAGACACTCATGGTAGTTTCTTTTCATCAACTCTCATTCCTTGTAGGCTCCCAAATAATTTCGCAAAGTGTGGCCTTTTGGTTAAGTTGTTAATGAAGCCAGCTCTAATTAACATTAGGGGTGTCCTCCGTACACACTCCTAGAGAATGGCAAGATCTTAAAAAGCTCCATCGTCATTAAATTAGTAAATTATTATGGCAGCAGCCTATGTGTGCTCTAACTTTTGATTTAAAAATTATCGTAGTGGGTTGATATGTTGTGTTTATCTTCTGCTAATTGAATGCTACCTTGCATTTAATCACAGTAAATTGGCCTTCCCTCTAAATAGATCTAAGGGCTTTTAACACTCGTTAACTCTTAGTAGCTCTGAGAGTAATGGGGAAGAGCATGGGCGGGAGAAAGAAGCTCTGAAGAGGTGGGTGGGACTCAGTCTGACACCATCAGTGCCCCTGCTCTGGGCTCATTTCAGAGCTCTGAGTTACATTTCTTTTCAGATTTCAGAAATGTAGTCAAATGGTCAAGGTTTTGGTTCTGGGTTGGATGCACCCAGGGAATCCAGAAAAAATGTAGCTAGTGAATGAATGAAACAAGTATGAATCCTTCGAAATAAGGAAGTAAGCAAGAGGGTCCAGGGAGCTACTAGGCATCAGAGTTGTTCTTGTCAGTGTCTCGTCTGGGGCTCTGAGCCTGGAGAGCCCATGGTCGCTTAGGCAGTGACGGGGAGCCGCCGGGTAAGAGCTGGACAGTGGCCACTACATTGTGTGCAGGGGGAGATGGTCGATTACCCCTGGAAGTGGAAGTGGGATCACTGCATCTTCCCAGGGGAGTGGAGTCAAGATGAATGTTAGTCTTTGCTATGCCAAAAGAGATTTGACTTCAACCGTAATGCAGTCTCTGGTTGCCTTGGCTGACTCCCATCTTTCCCCATCGGCCGCCTTTGCTGTCACCGTGGCCATCCCTAACAGACCCCGTCCATTCCCTGGCCATTGCTCCTTGAGGTCTCCCCGGATGCAAGCTTTGTTCCCATCAGCTGCTATGAACTCTGCTCTTGTGTAACTCATGCAAGTTTGTCTTCTTATAGGAATGCTCACTTTTCCTTTGGGTTCTAGACACTAGCCAAAGATGGTGATATAACAGCCCTGTTTATTCAGTGCTTCTAGGAGGCCAGGCCTGTGCTGTAAGCCTTGCACCTAACTTCTAGTTTAGTTCTTGCTACACACCTATGAGTTGGTTGTTATTATCGCTGTAATTTGGCCAAGGTCATTCAGAGAATGAGCTGAACAGCTGAACTGAGGCTGGCTGATGTGTGATAACCTGCGTCGAGGACTATTTTATACTGACACTTTCTACTGAAGGATGTAATTCCCCCTGCTCTGAACCTATCCTCTCCCCCAATAGACAATTCTTTCTTCCTTAACATCATTATCACCATCATCAAATGCTTGCTGAGGGCCTTCTAAAAGAGGGGCAGGAGGCTATGCAACAGGGAGGTGCAAAAACCACTCAGCACCATCTTAGAGGTCAGGAGGCTGGTGGTCATCAGGCAGAGTGGGTGGAATATGATTATTTATTAAAAGTGTAAAAGCCACATTCTTTGACCTCACAATTCTACTTGTAGGAGTCTATCCTAAAGATATATTGAGAACTGCAGCCTGGATTTTATGTACAAAGATCACTGTGTGCTTAATCGCTTCAGTCATGTCTGACTCTGTGCAACCCCATTGACTGTAGCCCTCCAGGCTCTTCTGTCCATGGGACTCTTCAGGCAAGAATACTGGAGTGGGTTGCCATGCCCTCCTCCAGGGGATCTTCCTGACCCAAGGATCAAACCCAGGTCTCTTACATCTCCTGCACTGGGGTTCTTTACCACGAGCATCACCTGGGAATCTCACAAAGATCACTAGCTAAGCATTATTTACACTGTTGGAAAACTGGAAACCATCCAAATGTCTTACAAAGGAATAAAGGTTAAACCAGTATTTTCTAAACTTTCATGGAACATGAATCCCATGAAATGCTTGTTTTAAAAAAAAGAGTTCATTATTAATACATTTGGGAATTACTATTTGCTAAAACTCCTTCTTGAAGAATCAAAATCTACATTGAAATTCTTCAAAGACTTATAGAATCCTGAAGGAAAAAAAAATATGTTAACTTGATTTAATCTGTTACTAAGTCATTTTTTGACATTCCATAGAATGATGCCTTCTCAGGTGGTACAGTGGTAAAGAATCTCCCTGCCAATGCAGGAGATGCAAATTTGATCCCTGGGTCAGGAAGATCCCTGAAGAAGGAAATCACAACCAGTTCCAGTATTCTTGCTTGAAAAGTTCCATGGACAGCAGAGCCTAGTGGGCTAGAGTTCATGGAGTCAGACAGAGTTGGACACGACTGAGCACACACATGCACACATAGAATTACATTGAGGAAATACTAGGTATAATAAAATGGACTTGAATGTCCTTATGTTAAAATATTAGGCAGCTGTTCCCAACAATGTTTTCAAGAAATATTTAATGATATGGATTTGTACTCAAACCTGCAAAGTTAAAAATTAAGGTAGAAAGTTGTATGCAGTCTTATTTCAGTTTTTAGGAGAAATACATATATAATATCTATATATCTATAAAATCTATTATAGATATACGTATATATACATGTGTGTGTGTGTGTGTATATATATATATATATATATATATAGAGAGAGAGAGAGAGAGAGAGACAGAGAGAGACAGAGAGAGAGAGAGGAGAGAGATGTATAGAAGAAGAATGTTTTAAGGATCAGCCAAAATGCCAAGTGTGGTGTTTCCACATGGTAGATTTAGGAGTAACTTAATTTTTACCAATTTTCTATATTGTCCAAATTCTCTCCAATGAAAATGTTTAATAATGAGAAAAATCTCTGCCTTCAGAAACATACAGATAGCAATTCAAAGAAATGAACAGGCCTCTGTGCTAAGTGTTCTACTTGAGTTGACTCAGATCATACAAACATAAGGAGTTCAAAGGAGGGGGAGAGCTGAGGACACACTAATCAAGGTTTCAGCTGAGTCACGTTTCTTCACAAACAAGCCGAATTGTGCTACCTCTCATCCTGTTTATCGTCTTCACTATCCTACCTCTGTGCTCACACTCTTTTTTCCCTGCCTTCACTCTCCCACTTCTCTCATCTCGTCTCTAGTTCTATCCATGCTGAAAGACCTCGGAGAAAACACCAGTTTCTGGATAACCGATACCCACTCCCTTCTGTAGCACTGTTGTTGCTTTTTCATTTTACCTCTTACTATGGTTGCCGATGTCTGCCGCCTTATCTTCCTGCTCAACCTTAGAGCAGGATGTTCCCGGAGGACCTTAGAGCTCCCAGAGGGCAGGAACCATGTGTTACACATTGTCATAAACTTGAGGGCACAGAGCCTTCTTCAGAGGGTACTCAATGCAATCAATCTCACAAATTAATACACACTCAAATTTTGACAGAAGTGAGGTTTGAAGGAAGAGGAGGAGGAGGACCTTGAAATAGGAATCGGCAAGTTGGATGTGGGGAGTTGTGAGCACACACCTTGGGGGCGGCCAGTGGTGTTCCTCAGGGAGTAGAGGGCGATAATGTTGGAGATGAGGAATAGAGGACAGGTTTGTTTTTTTTTTTTTCATGAAGGGTCTTGAGGGGGCCACAGATGTGGACCCTTCTATAACAAGACATCTCACACTCCGAATCCTGCAGTCTTTCCTGGAAATGGAGAGGTTCAAGCCCCTCCCATGCAAATCGTGACTCAGTGGGTGGGAGAAGGGCTGAGCAGCTGTGTCAGTGATTGTGATCACAGGAGACCCTTCCATTGGGGTCTGGGGCCACACGCGGGGAAGTGTGGCTCTATTTATTGGCAATGGGAGGAAGAGGGGATTCTACAGAGGACAATGTCCTCAGAGGAAGGGCAGAGGGGATTCCAACAGGGAGAGACGGGCCAGGCAGTCAGCAAAAGACTAGTGCTGTACCACAGCAGGAGTGAGCCCGAAAGTGCAAACACTCCCTGGATTTCTCTGGCTCTTGTTCTTGTTCAGCCGCTCAGTCCTGTCCGACTCTTTGTGACCCCATGGACTGCAGCACACCAGGCCTCCCTGTCCATCACCAACTCCTGGAACTTGCTCAAACTCATGTCCATCGAGTCGGTGAAGCCATCCAACCATCTCATCCTCTGTCACCCCCTTCGCCTTCTGCTTTCGGTCTTTCCCAGCATCAGGGTCTTTTCTAATGAGTTGGTTCTGCTCACTCCGGGTCTGCTTCTCCCTAATCCTCTCTGGTGCTGGAGGACTAGTCTCTAAATCAGGCACTGTGTTTAGATACAAGGTGGGGGGACTCCCAGATGTTTCGGCTTCATTCCTTGAACCGGCAGGTCTATCCTCTTAGGAGAGAAATTTGGTCATGTTGAGTTCTTTTTCTCCCTTAACCTTTGTTTTGAGATGTTTTGTCAACTCAGTGATGCTGGGGGAGATTTTTTCTTTTTAACTGAAAGTAAAATATCAGATGACCCTCTGAGGTAAATGTCCCCATTTTAGTTCCTGCAGAATTCTTACCATTGGTTTTCCCAAGACAGCTGTATAAGACTCCCTGGACTCATCTGTGCACTTGGGACCTGCACAGACAGGACAAGACCTGGGTGGACAGGGCTTCTCAAGCTTTTTCCAGAAAGTAAGTCAGGTGCAAAAAGGAAAGGGAAGCCGTTGGAGAAACATATCAGGCAGCAGGATAATTTGCTCTCGGTGAAGGTACTTGGGAATGTGACTAGAAGAACATCGTTGGTCCTGAAAAGAGCAACTCAGGGAATCTATTTGTAGGGGTTAGAAAGAGAGGCATTCAAATCATTGAAATTCAAAAAGTATCTAAGGCATCCCTGCCCTACAGAAGGGGTTTCTGGTTATTATTATTATTGAATATTTATATTTATCTGCATTAAGGATTGGGTTAACCTTTGCAATCTTCACAATAACTCTTTGGTTTAGGGAATATTATTATTTTCCCCACTGTGCAGACCAGGAAGTGGGGGTCAAGTTAGTTAGACCTGCCCCAGTGCCTACAGCTAGGATTCCTTGAGTGGAGATCAGAGGTGTGGGGTGGTGGGTCGAAAGGGGGAAGAAATTAAGGAACCCTTTAACCAGTATTCAAAGATCTGCGGACACTGATTTCCATTTGGATCTATAATGAGGGCCTTATCCAAAAGGACTGGTCAGAGGTCAGATTTGCTCATCGTATGCACACCTGAATGGGGGTCACAAAGAAAAGGCCATAAGGTACAACCAAATGAGGGAAAGGTCCTTATAAATGAGTTGAGATGCCTCAAGAATTTTATCCAGTACAAGCTACTTGCCTCAAACTTACCTACTTGTGTAAAGGAAGTGTCCTAACTTTTCATCACGTTGGGAAATGCCAGATTGAGCCTGCCCAGAAGCAAGAGAACAGGGCAAGCTCGAAACTGCAGCAGTGTGGCCCCAGAGGGCAGAGTCCTCAGCCTTTAGGACTGAGGTTTTTCAGCCCTGTCTCTCATTTCTGAAGGCCCTTGCCTTCCACTTTCCCTGAGATACACCTTATGGAGGAATGGGTGTAGGGGAATGCATTGGGGGTTCAGGAGAGGAGAAGAAAAGCCCTCTCCTTCCAGGATCCTGGCCAAGTGCCCTCACTTGCCCTCTCAGGCTGATGTTTGGTTTCTTGAACTCCTGATTTCCTATCAACAGTATCCCTCTTTCCCTTATTTATCAAAAACCTGGTTAAATAAACTCCAGGCGCAGTGAAAGACACATTATAGGGATGGATGAAAGATACAGTTCTTGCCTCCCAAACAGCTCCAAGCCAAGGGAGAAATCAAGCAAATACGTAGCGGCAGGCAGCACCAAAACAGTGTGATGCTAGGGTTCTGCAGGGACTCAGGAGGGAGCAGCCAGCCATGTGCAGGGGAGCTCGGACTCACAGGATGCCTTGGCTGGACATGGAATGACAGAGAATAAAAGTGACACAAAGCACGCTTTCTGCAGAAGGAACGGCACCTGCAGAGGTGAGGAGGTTCAGGGGAGCAGATGTGTTTGAGAATAGCGAGACTGAGACTCATCTGACTTTTAAAAATATTTTTCATATGTAGAACCCTGGTTTGTTATCTTGGACATACCAGCTATCTAACACATATCTAACACTTCTAATGCTATTGCTATGGGGCAGACATTCAGCCAGCTGACCAGAGGCCCTGAACGTCATTTGGAGATCGACCGTTTTGACCCTACTCCGTTGTTTAGTGTGTGTGTGTGTATGTGTGTGTGTGTGTGTGTGTGTGTGTGTGTGTGTGTGTAGAGAAAAGTAAGGGTCATTGAATGTTTTTCTATGGGTTTCATGATTGCATTGCGGAGTTTCATGATTATATTTGCCTGCTGGAAAGCTCAGCCTTCAAAGCCAAGAATGACTTCAAGAGCAAGACTGGCACAGGAAGGCAGGTTGAGAGGCTACACCGACTCTTCAGAAAAGGGCGATGAGAGCTGAGAGGCAGAGGGCAGGGAGAGGGGCCGGCGGATCTGAGGGCACTCTACGACCCTGAGTTCACCTGACTGTGTGGCTGACTGGACAGGGAGTGAAGGAGCCAAGTCAAGGACGACTCTCCGGTCCTTCGCAAGTTGGGGCTCCCGTGACCTGAGCTGTGGAGGACAAAGTGTCCTGTTCTTGAGAGAACCTTGCCTTGGGTGACCCGTGCCCTGTGTGCACAGCTCTCCTGCCCGCAATGCTGTGTTTACACCTAAGAGCTCTTTGACACTCTCCACGCCCTGGGTTTCAGCAAGACCACCCATGGGCGCGCTGGGCAAGCAGGCCGGGAGGCTGGGTTCCCAGGACGCAGAAGCCCCAGCAGCCGCATGTTTACGGTCTGGCCTGCCCGGGGCTGCATCTGAGGGGCCGCCTCTGTCTGCCCTGTGCCCCCACGGCACCCAGACGGACATCCTCTCCTGGTTACACCAGCCTTCCCCTCAGAGCGGGCGGGGGTCACCCCTTGCCTTCCCCTCAGAGCGGGCGGGGGTCACCACCAGGCTTTCCCCTCAGAGCAGGTGGGGGTCACCACCACCTCCCTCTCAGAGCGGGCGAGGGTCACCCCCTGCCTCTCCCTCAGAGCAGGTGGGGGTCACCAACAGGCTTCTCCTGAGAGTGGGCGGGGGTCACCATCACCTCCCCCTCAGAGCAGGCGGGGGTCACCCCCTTTCTTCCCCCTCAGAGCAGGTGGGGTCACCCCCAGCCTTCCCTTCAGAGTGCTGGGGGGTCACCCCCTTTCTTCCCCTTCAGAGTGGGTGGGGGTCACTCCCTGCCTCCCCCTCAGAGAGGGCAGGGTCACCCCCCCCCGCCTTCTCCTCAGAGTGGCGGGGTCCCCCCAGCCTTCCCCTCAGAGTGGCGGGGTCCCCCCTTTCTTTCCCCTCAGAGCGGGTGGGGTCACCCCCAGCCTTCCCGTCAGAGCAGGTGGGGGTCACCCCCTTTCTTCCCCCTCAGAGCAGGTGGGGGTCACCCCCTTTCTTCCCCCCCAGAGCAGGTGGGGGTCACCCCCTTTCTTCCCCCTCAGAGTGGGCGGGGTCACCCCCAGCCTTCCCCTCAGAGTGGTGGGGACCCCCCTTTCTTCCCCCTCAGAGCGGGCGGGGTCACCCCCAGCCTTCCCCTTAGAGTGGCAGGGTCCCCCCCTTTCTTCCCCCTCAGAGCGGGCGGGGTCACCCCCAGCCTTCCCCTCAGAGCGGCGGGGTCCCCACCTTTCTTCCCCCTCAGAGCGGGCGGGTCACCCCCAGCCTTCCCCTCAGAGCGGCGGGGTCCCCACCTTTCTTCCCCCTCAGAGTGGGCGGGGTCACCCCCAGCCTTCCCCTCAGAGCAGGTGGGGGTCACCCCCTTTCTTCCCCCTCAGAGCGGCGGGGTCACCCCCAGCCTTCCTCTCAGAGTGGTGAGGTCCCCCTTTTCTTCCCCTTCAGAGTGGGTGGGGTCACCCCCAGCCTTCCCCTCAGAATGGCGGGGACCCCCCTTTCTTCCCCCTCAGAGTGGGCAGGGTCACCCCAGCCTTCCCCTCAGAATGGCGGGGACCCCCCTTTCGTCCCCCTCAGCAGGCAGGGTCACCCCAGCCTTCCCCTCAGAGCGGCGGGATCCCCCTCTTTCTTCCCCCTCAGAGCGGGCGGGGGTACGGGGAGGAGCGAGGGTGAGAGTGAGGGTGATTCTGCGCCTCAAATGATGACCTGCCCTGAGTCATCTGGCCGCTGCCTTCCCGAGTGGACGCTGAGAGCCCACTTGAGGATGGAGGCCAGTTGACTGTGACTGCTCACCGCCCTCCCTCTGAGAGAGCATGACCGATGGTCCGGAGAGCGCGGCTCCACGGGGCCCTGGTGAAGCGGCCTGAGGCCTCGTCTTCACGGGGGAAGCCTGGGGCCCTGGGCTCGGCCGGGCACGCAGGGGCCCCGAGCAGACGGCGTGCCCGCAGCCGGGGATGGGCCGTGGGAAGGAGGGCGGGCGCTTTATTCTTGGAGCCCTGTGGGGAGAGGGGTCAGAGACGCAGGCGAGTGGAAGCCCCGGGAGATGTGTCTGCCTGTGGCTGGTTGTAGAGAGCTTGGAGAAAAGCTAAGTCCGATTCCTTCCTTCCACAGGGGTCACAAGTGACGAATCAAGGAGGCTCGGACACAGACCCAGGCTTCCTGACTCCTGCGCGCTTAGACTCCAAGGACTGTGCCTCCTACCCAGACGCAGGAAGTGGAGAGATGGGCACAAATCTGGGTGATTCTTTTCAGAGTCAGTGTCCAACCCAAGCAACAGCCTTGCGATGCCTGGAAGAAAATTATTTTCCTTTAATATCTGACTTGTAGTCCTCTGCCTTCTGGACCTAGTTTCTCTGCTGGGAATCATTCAGAGGATATTCATAATCAGAGGACCAAGCAAAACAGTGTGACAGGTGAGGCTTTTGCCTCAGCCATTCATATTAATATATATATGAATATATATTATATAATGTGTGCATATTATATACATTTTTATGTTATATAACATATATAGTATTATACATATTTATAACATATATTAATGTATAATTATGTATATTATATATAATATATTAATTATATATTATATAATTGATATATAGTATATAAATATACTTAGTTTCTCCTCACCAGGAGGAATTTCCCTGTCAAATGTCAGGGTCCCAAACAGGTTAGGACCTCTCCACATCGTTCCACCTCTGTGAACCACATTCATATCAGCATTTACCTTTCAGGGGTTCCTTTCCTCAGAGGTAATTGTCACTGTGGAAAGAAAGTGATTACTGATATCTTCCAAGATGTTCATAATGAAAAATGATACCTTAATGCAATAACTGTCAAACATTTTAAAACTAAAAGTTTTTTTTTCAAAGACCAAAATGTGAAAAGCAACAGAAGAATAATAGTGAAATATTAAATGTATACCCCAAACTCCAAGTCCAAATTTTTAAGTTGAAAGTTATGAGCTTTTCCTAAACTACGTTGTGCATATTTATGTGTATAAATATACAGTTTGAACACATTTAGAACTAGTCCAAAACTTGCTGCTGAAAGAACAAAGAAGTACTGTCTTTTGCTATTGACTTTCTCTCTTAATGAAGTATCCAAATGTTTCAACTTCAGGTCATATAAGCCTATATTATCTTTTTAGTGACCTCCTACATTTCATTGTATGGAAGCAGGATAATTTAGGAGGATGGATGTTTAGAATGTTTCCAGTTTTTTCCACTCTTACAAATTATTTTTGACATTTCAAAGGTAACGCATCTTTTCTATAAATGCTCTTGCACGAAGCTCCTAAACTTCTCAGAGGGAAAAAAAAGAAAAAGTGCATCTGGTTAAAGCTGATGAGACTGGTAGCCTAGAGGGGTTGGTGAGCCTTGTCCCCTCTGATGGGTCCTGGGAAATGTTCAAGGGAACCTCGAGGGGTCCTGGGAATTCAGTTTGAAAAGTTTGCTGTAATTATTTACTTTGGCAATGGTACTTATTTACATTTAAAAATAAGTTTTCTAAAGAATGAATTGCTAATGGTAGAATAGGAGGCAATACATCAAGCTATTGCTGCAGATGACTTTGAGTGATGGAGCCTTTCCTTATGTTTTTCTTCAATCAAATTATCCACTAGACAGATTGGCCCAGATAATTCTCCAATTCCCAATTCCAAACTACATTAGGGACACTCAATTCACCAGTGGGGGACCAAATGAAAAGAACCTCAAGCTGGAAATTGGGACTTCAGGGTTCATATATTTGCCTCTTCATGCTTTTATTTCAAGCCTCTGTTTGAAGGTGTGTGAAATGGCCAGAAGATCCTTGCCGCTCTACTGCTTATTGTAGCAAATATAGATGAACTTCTTGGTATTCTAGCCCCTGGTATATAGTTATAAAATAAGGGGATTCTAATTTTCGTTTTTTTATCATTTGAGTAACAAGAATTTAAGAGAGAAAGTTAATTTGGAGACAAAAAGATGCTGAATTATACTTTATATAAAGTATATATATAAAGATATATATATACATATATATATATATCAAGTTCTTAGGAGGATGTTTAGGCATAGTTCTTAGATTCATGAGCAAGCTTGTAGTTGGAGCAACAGAATTTGGAATCATAGTGCAGTCAAAACATAAATTAATAAATGAATGAAGAGAGCAAGAGACAAACATCAAATCAAAATAATCACTATTTTCCTTGAGCATACAAAAACTTTTGCTATTTGATTCATTGTTTTTCCCTAAAACCTCCTCTACCCTCTCCTGGGTGGCTTGATTCCCCTGAAGTCAAAAGCATGGAGGGGAGGGGAACTTGCCTTGTTTCCTGAGGCTCAGACTCCTAGCCCTACTGTTGTGTTGACTGAATCCTTGGACCTGAATCTTCCTTTGATTAACTTTCTGGGTGACTTGGTTCCTCTAGTCCTAGAGGCTGCTTTGCTGTTGTCTGTCTCCCTACATTTGAGTTTCTTCAAGAGTGGTCTTCAAACCATCACGTGTGAATCATCTAAAGAGCCTGTGCAAGTGAACCAGTTTGCTGTTCACCTTAAACTAACATAACATAATAAATTAACCATAGTCCAATGTAAAATAAAAATAAAAAAAAAGAACATGTTATAAATATCCTGTTCTAGATTGCATGACTCAAAAACTGTAGATGATGACAGGGAATCTCCATGTATAGTTAGCACATCATGTAATTCTTACACACATTAAGAATGGCTATCCTCTACAATTAGGGATGGAAACCCTTGTCTATTTCTCAAACCCTAGACTTTTAATCATCCCCTTGTTGACTTTCCGTCTACCTGTCTGCGTATTTAGATCTCCATGTACAGCCCGATGCTTGCTGGCTGTTGCCATAGTTTCTGTGTACACATCGCTGTCCACTGCACTCGACTTCCTGCTGAGATCGTAGCTGAATGTACCCTCTCACCTGAGACCAGTTGCACTGCAGGTACCTGGTTCTTTTAGCTGCTAACCTTGTTCAATTCACCTGTCTCCAAACCTGCTGCTGTGGGACTTAAAAAAAAAAAAAAGACACATAATGCTACAGTCGATATGTGTTAAGTGACTACTGGGTGTCATTATCTCATGTAACCATCCCACCACACTAAATAGATACTATTATTTTGCTGCATTTGAACGTATCCTCAGAAGAATTAGTATGACTGCAGATTTGCTCCAAGATGTAACATGGTCATTTCTTTCTTGCCATATTCCCCTGGTCCCATCTGAATCTCATCTATTTCTTCTTATCCAGAAATTCAGCTTAAAATTGAGTTGTGACTAGTTCAATAAAAATGCTTTTGAAAGGTTTTTTTTGTTTGTTTGTTTGTTTTTTTGTAGATAGATAACCAGTGCTGGTCTGGGGAAGAGGCTGGTGTCTGTGAAATCTGAAATGAGTTATGGACAATGATGTGTCCATGTCAGGAGGTGGAGCAAACCCAAGCAAACAGGTCAGGAGGCAGGCAATAGGCAATGGGAAAGTGTCTTGGGTTGTAGGGCTTTGAGCCCTGCCCCAGAATTCAGGAAGCCATTCCTATGGATAGAAATAGAGGTCACAGACAGTGCAGATTCTCATTTTCAGAGGAATTGAGTTAGCCAAATGTTACTCTGGATAAGAGCTTGCACCCTGGACTATAGCTACCAGAATGGTAGTTCATGGTTATGGAGCTTCAGAAATAAGCTTAAGTGATCAAACTTTAGGTTCAACGATAGAGTCAAACTGGCACCAAGGCTTACTGAATGGGGAACCATGGCGTAAGGGTCTGGAGTTCCTGAAATCTCTACAAAAATCAGCATCTGAAGGGTTGTGGGGTGGGGGTGGAGGGTGGTTGATAGCAGCCTCAGCTATGGGGGCGAGCATGAATATGGCTTCAAAGACCAGGACCCAGGAAGCCTAACTCAGGAGCTTTGCGGTTGCAGCCAAAAAGGATCCTTTGTGTTTTGGAAAAACCCACAGCAATTTCTTGACTTGCTCAGATTTAAAACCAAAATCAATTTGTATTAGATTAGCTGTATGTCAATGTAGGCCAGGCTTTCAGGCTCCACCAGTTTTAGGTAAATTGAATTGGCAATTCAGTATCCTTTTCAGGTCTGAGGGTCATGCAGCTGACTCCAGGAAAAACAAAAAACACAAACAGAAAAACACACAGATTAGACAAGCAGGCAGTGTGGAGCCAGGGGGCTGTGGCTTCAGAGGTTCAGACTGGTGACTCCTCCAGGGGCAGTCTCCAGAGGCCATTCTGTCCAGCCATGTGCTTCCAGAAAAGACAGGCTCAGAGAGGTCCAGGCAACTGAGTTTAAACTGTGTTTACAGTTTTCACAGGAAGAGTGCTGCACCTGGATGCTGATTCGGAAACTTCTTAATATAATAACTACTGTCAACCCTTCCCAAGCACTTTCTCTTGTGCAGTCGAGTTCTGTGCTCCGTTACAGACGCTGCTTCATGCAAACTCTGTGCATGAAGTGACCAGTGTCACAGAAGAGGAAAGCAAGGTCCGCGAGGATGACCTTAGAACTCAAGGTTACCCCGCTGGTAAGAGGTGAAGCAGAATTTGAGAGCAGCGTTTTTAAGGCCAACTGTTTATCCCCCTTACAGTGAAATTTGGAGATGGAAGTCTGATCTCCTGTTGTATCCTTTGTAGAGACTCTTTTTTTCTTCTTTCCCTAAATCTACCTTTTCTTTTCTCATCCCATTATTGCAGAAATCTGGGTGGCTTTCTATTTGGTTGGTTTTCTTTCTTTCTTTCTTTTTCCAGGAAATAGTATATTTTACACAGTGTAAGATAATTTTAACTATGACAAGTAAGTATATCCTAAACAGAATCTCTCTCTTAAATCATTGCTGTATCGCAACCCTAAACACAGAGAAAACCAACTGAGCTAACTGGAGGTCTTTGAGCAGAAATTCCCATATAGTAATAAGAGCATGGGTACATAATCCAGGGTCTCTCTGGTTTCTTTTAGACCATCTCAAATGCATGGGGAGGCAGGAAAACAGCCTCCAGGGAATGCAGGGCCCTGTCTACCTCACGCACAATTGACTGTGGGCCCATCACCCATCTACAGGGACATCTTTGCCTCTCTCATCAATTATTATTTCTCAGGCACCCACTGGGTGCTCAGCATATCAGAGAAAAAGACGAATTGACTCTGCTGTCAACCATCACCCTGCAAAGAGCCAAATTATTTTGATGTTCTTCAAACATATTATAATTAAAAAATTACATGCTGGGAGAAAAATTATAAGCATTTAATCAGAAGAGAGGGTCAAGCTGATGTAATTAGGGAGGGGAGATGTGCTGGCTTTTATCAACAGAGCCAATTTCATCACTTTCCTGGTGAAAGCAATTGGATTTGAGGCTAAGATGTTTCCATCAAGTTATTTTTGAATTGAGGAAATATAATTTCATTGTGTTTGTTCAGGAGTGTCTTTGACCTCAGTGCTACTCTCTAAGGCCAGTCTCCTTTAACTATCCACTGACATGGCCATAGCTTGCTTCTCACGGTGGATCTCAGGCCTATTGTGGCCTAATACATAAATGCATTTAAAAAAACAGCTAGCCCTAGCAAAAAATATCAACTGACGGATAGGAGAAAGCTCCCAGATGGCAACCACTGAAGTATTTGCCAGAAAGGGAATCTGTTGGTAAGCTAAAGTGCTTTTAAGAGAGTTGAATCATTCACCGAATCAGAAAATTGCCTAGGTCTTAAAGAGAAAGACCGTGGAAAACCAAAAACAAGCAAGCAAACCAAAAACCACACACACACACAAAATTGAAAAAAAGAAGCAAATGTGAATTTCCCTGCCACCCTCTTTAACATATCTCAGGCTGGCTATATGGCTACCGCTTTCTTTTCTCTGGCTCAAGCCAAATTCCCCTTCCACAAGTCACTGAGATGGAGAGAAACGTAGTTTTCTATTCTCCTTGGTGGAGGAAGTCCAGCTCTTCTCTCTAAACAAGGAAGGCTGAGTAGGAGTGGGAGGTTACATTCTAACTACCCTGGCAGGAAGAGGTGCCTTTCGGCCCCCTATCAGGACTAGGTAGCTGCTGGGGAGGAAGATACCTTGGAATGGGAGCTTGAGAGACTTGAGTTCTGCTCATCGACAATTGTCCTCATTCCTAAAATTTGGAAATATATGTAATAGTAATTCTTCAGTAATGACACTGATCCCTCTTGGTTTTGTAATGCTTCATGATGTCAAGAACTCTTTCTTCTCTACTGTCTTATTTGAACCTTATCAAAATTGTGTGAAGTGGTTAGGCACACACTATTGTGTGTGTATGTATGTATGTGTGTGTGTGTGTGTGTATAGGTATGTATGTGTATGTATATACACACACACACACACACACATATACATATACATATATATGTATACATATACATATATATGTATGTATGTGTGTATGTGTGTATACACACACATATACATATATATGTATACATATATACATATATATGTGTGTATATGTATATACACATATGTTCTAACTTTTAAAAAATTGGAAAGTGATAGGTATTACTTATTACTATGTAAGAGGTGGGAAAAAAGGAGGCTTGGGGTAGTAAGTGATTTGCTGATAGTCACACCAGCAGATGGGAAGAGCTAAAGCACAAATCACACCCAACTGCTCTTTTCAAAACCCTGAAGTATTTTTAGAGGATAATACCTGCCTTAAATTACCCTTGTGAGACTCAAATAAAATAATGCTTTTGAAAATGCTTTGAAGAATGAAAACTCGCCATGTAGTTTAAAGTTTCTACAGTTTCTGATGGGTATGTGAACGTTCTATTTCCCAAGTACGTGGGTTCAGCGGGAACCAGTGGCATAAATTCATAGCTCCAGCAGGCATCCTGTTCTCTTTCCTGAAAGCAAATACTAAGGACAAGGCCTCATCCAAGATGAATGCAGAGAGAGAAAAATACAATAAAAATGACAAATAGATATTGGGCAAAGACATAAAGTAAACATGGCAAGAAAGCAAATTGCTCCTGCCCTCCTTTTAAAGTAGATGAAATGCCAAATGGCCACCAAGATGGAGAGGCTGGAAGGATGAAGATAGTTACCAGAGATGAGGATGGAGTCTCTGACAGCAATCCAGATCTGCACGGCTAGTAAACGCAACACTTAGAGATGATGAGATGGAAGTGTTGACAGCTGAAGGCAGCCTCTCCAAGGCATACATTTCACAGCACAGAGAGGCTTGACCCCAGAATAAACATCAGAGGAACACAGGTAGCCCAGGTATCTGGCTGTTGGTGTATAGGTGTCTTTAAGGTGTGTATGTATGAGTTACCGCTTGACCCATTAATTCATCCATCCAGCTATTCCTATCTCTTCATTCATTCATCATTGCCTTCTGTCCTGGGCATTGGTCCTGGGGCCACAAAGGTGAAAGACAGAGGTCCCTGTCCTCTGGAAGCTCATAGAGTAGTGATGGTGAAAAAGAAGTAAACAAGTGATCAATCCACTTTCAGGTGCTATCGGACAGAGAAGGGCCAGATGTAATTGAAGCTCAGATGAAGGTCACCAAAGCCAGGCTTGAGGAGAGCAGGGCAGAAGAGAGGAAAGGGATGGAGGAAGAAAAAGCCCCCATGAGGAGCACAGATTATATATCGTTTACTTGTAGCATCTAGGAGTTGCTTTCTGAATCACGCCAACTAGGACCCAAGAATACAAATGGGGAAGTTTCTCCAACTCAGATTATACTGACGGCCTTTCAGTTCAATTTAGTTCAGTCACTCTGTCATGTCCAACTCTTTGCGACCCCATGGACTGCAGCATGCCAGGCCTCCGTGTCCATTACTAACTCCTGGAGTTTATTCAAACTCATGTCCATTGAGTCGGTGTTGCCATCCAACCACCTCATCCTCTGTCATCCCCTTCTCCTCCCACCTTCAATCTTTCCCAGCTTCAGGGTCTTTTCAAATAAGTCAGTTCTTTGCATCAGGTGGTCAAAACATTGGAGTTTCAGCTTCAGCATCAGTTCTTCCAATGAACACTCAGGACTGATCTCCTTTAGGATGGACTGGTTGGATCTCCTTGCAGTCCCAGGGACTCTCAAGAGTCTTCTCCAATACCACAGTTCAAAAGCATCAATTCTTCAGTGCTTAGCTTTCTTTATAGTCCAACTCTCACATCCATACATGACTACTGGAAAAACCATAGCTTGCACTAGACAGGCCTTTGTTGGCAAAGTAATGTCTCTGCTTTTTAATATGCTATCTAGGTTGGTCATAACTTTTCTTCCAAGGAGCAAGCATCTTTTAATTTCATGGCTGCAGTCACCATCAGTAGTGATTTTGGAGTCCCCCAAAATAAATCCTGTCACTCTTTCCACTGTTTCCCCATCTATTTGCCATGAAGTGTTGTGACCAGATGCCATGATCTTAGTTTTCTGAATGTTGAGTTTTAAGCCAACACTTTCACTCTCCTCTTTCAGTTTCACCAAGAGGCTCTTTAGTTCTTCTTCGCTTTCTGCCATAAGGGTGGTGTCATCTGCATATCTGAGGTTATTGGTATATCTCCCAGCAATCTTGATTCTAGCTTGTGCTTCATCCAGACTGGCATTGCGTATAATGTACTCTGCATATAAATTAAATAAGCAGGGTGACAATACACAGCCTTGACGTACTCCTTTCCTGATTTGGAACCAGCCTGTTGTTCCATGTCCAGTTCTAACTGTTGCTTCCTGACCCGCAGGAGGCAGGTCAGATAGTCTGGTATTTCCATCTCTTGAAGAATTTTCCAGTTTTTTGTGATTCGCACAAAGGCTTTGGCATAGTCAATAAAGCAGAAGTAGATGTTTTTCTGGAACTCTCTCCTTTTTGATGATCCAATAGATGTTGGTAATTTGCTCTCTGGTTCTTCTGCCTTTTCTAAATCAAGCTAGGACATCTGGAAGTTCACTGTTCATGTATTGTTGAAGCCTGACTTGGAGAATTTTGAGCATCATTTTGATAGTGTGTGAGATGAGTACAATTGTGTGGTAGTTTGAGCATTCTTTGGCATTGCCTTTCTTTGGGGTTGGAATGAAAGCTGACCTTTTCCAGTCCTGCTGAGTTTTCCAAATTTGCTGGCATATTGAGTGCAGCACTTTCACAGCATCATCTTTTAGGCTTTGAAATAGCTCAATTGGAATTCCACCACCTACACTAGCTTTGTTCGCAGTAATGCTTCCTAAGGCCCACTTGACTTCACATTCCAGGCTGTCTGGCTCTAGGTGAGTGATCACACCATCGTGATTATCTGGGTCATGAAGATCGTTTTTGTACAGTTCTTCTGTGTATTCTTGCCACCTCTTCTTAATATCTTCTGCTTCTGTTAGGTCCATACCATTTCTGTCATTTATTGAGCCCATATTTGCTTGAAATATTCCCTTGGTATCTCTAATTTTCTTGAAGAGATCTCTAGTCTTTTCCATTCTATTGTTTTCCTCTATTTCTTTTCATTGATCACTGAGGAAGGCATTCTTATCTCTCCTTGCTATGCTTTGGAACTCTGCTTTAAATGGATATACTTTCCTTTTTTCCTTTGCCTTTCACTTCTCTCCTTTTTTCAGCTATTTATAAGACCTCCTCAGACAACCATTTTGCTTTTCACATTTCTTTTTCTTGGGGATGGTCTTGATCACTGCCTCCTTTACAGTGTCATGAACCTCCATCCATAGTTCTTCAGGCACTCTATCAGATCTAATCCCTTGAATCTATTTGTCACTTCCACTGTATAATCATAAGGGATTTGATTTAGGTCATACCTGAATGGTCTAGTGGTTTTCCTTACTTTCTTCAGTTTAAGTCTGAATTTGGCAATGAGTTCATGATCTGAGCCACAGTCAGCTCCTGGTCTTGTTTTCTCTGACTATATAGAGCTTCTCCATCTTTGGTTGCAAAGAATATATTCAATCTGGTTTCAGTGTTGGCCATCTGGTGATGTCCATGTGTAGCATCTTCTCTTGTATTGTTGGAAGAGGGTGTTTTCTATGACCAGTGTGTTCTCTTGGCAAAACTCTGTTAGCCTTTGCCCTGTTTCATTCTGTATTCCAAGGCTAAATTTTGCCTTTTACTCCAGGTATTTCTTGACTTCCTACTTTTGCATTCCAGTCCCCTATAAGGAAAAGGATATCTTTTTTGGGTGTTAGTTCTAGAAGGTCTTGCTGGTCTTCCTAGAACCATTCAACTTCAGCTTCTTCAGCATTACTGGTTAGGGCATAGGCTTGGATTACTGTGATATTGAATGGTTTGCCTTGGAAACAAACAGATCCTTCTGTCATTTTTGAGATTTCATCAAAGTACTTCATTTTGGATTCTTTTGTTGACTATGATGGCTACTCCATTTCTTCTAAGGGATTCTTGCCCACAGTAGTAGATATAATGGTCAGCTGAGTAAATTCACAGATTCCAGTCCATTTTAGTTCACTGATTCCTAAAATGTCGACGTTCATCCTTGCCATCTCCTGTTTGACCACCTGCAGTGTGCCTTGATTCATGGACCTAACATTCCAGATTCCTATGCAATATTGCTGTTCATAGCGTCGGACGTTACATCCACAGATGGGTGTAGTTTTTGCTTTGGCTCTGTCTCTTCATTCTTTCTGGAGTTATTTCTCCACTGATCTCCAGGAGCATATTGGGCACCTACCAACCTGGGGAGTTCATTTCTCAGTGTCCTATCTTTTTGCCTATTCATACTGTTCATGGGGTTCTCAAGTCAAGAATACTGAAGTGGTTTGCTTTTATAGAATAGAAATTTCTCCCTCCTCCTTGCTCTACAACACAGAAGTCTGCTTTACCAAAAAGTCAAAACAATAGGAATTATTTTATTATTAAGGATGATCTCAATAATCAAATGATTATCACAGTTTTCCCCAGGTGCTCTCGTTTACCACCTCCATTAGCTCAGAAGTCTTCTTGTAAGGCATTTGGGGCATCAGGCCCACCATCTCAGAGGCAGACTTATTCATTGCATTATCAACATCAAATCTTTGCACTTTAGATGTCTCCTCTGGTCTGAGTGAGAGAAAAGAACTTTTCTGTTTGGGCTATTGGCCTCATTTTTTACTTTTAGTAAAGCCATTCTGGGCTTCCCTGGTGGCTCAGATAGTAAAGAATCTGCCTGCAATGTAGGAGACCTGGGTTCAATCCCTGTGATGGGAAGATCCCCTGGAGAAGAGAATGGCTACCCACCACAGGATTCTTGCCTGGAGAATTCCATGGGCAGAGGGGCCTGGCCGGCTACAGTCCATGGAGCTGCAAAGAGTCTGACAGGACTGAGTGACTAACCCAGCGACACAAAGCCGTTCTAAGTTTGCAAACACATCTCCCACCACGCTAGCTTAAAGGTTTCAGCCCTGGGAACTCTGGGCGGCCTCGGCCTCTGCTCTCTCGCATCTGTTCTTTGCGTCTCTTTCCAGCACTGTTCCCCTTTCTGTCTGTGTCTCCTATCTCTGGCCAGGGCATTCTGATAGGCGCTACGTCTACACTTGGGATTTTCTGACTTAGATCCTTTTAGCTTTCCTGTTATCCAATTATATAGTCATCCTGAATTCTTCCATACATACTTGAACATGACATTTTCCCTCTTTATCCTCACTTCAATCAATGAAAAGTTTTAAATCTTTCCAAGTCTGCCTTTATCCAGCTCATTTGAAGGCCCCTCTTCTCTCTGGCTTAGTGGCTTAATGCCCTAGCTATCTACATACTACTCATATATATCATATATTGGTACCCATTACACATTAAAAAACACACACACACAAACGAAACCCCAATATTTGTAACTTAAGAAGATACTGATACCATCTTGTTGAAATGGAATGATGATCAATTTGCCAGAAAGCAATTTGGCTGAAATCAGTGCTCTTGTTAATCAGCTTGTCTAAAATTCAACTCATCTAGAAAAAAAGAGAAAAAACCTCTTTATAGCTCTTTAAGAACTTCATTTTATAAAAATATATCTGCAAAATATAGTAGTTTTTGAGGCAATTTTAACCAATTTCTCCCCCAAAAGTATTTCCAATTTAATTTCATATTTTTGATGAGTATGCATCATATTTGTGTAATTTTATGAATGGTAGAATTATTTTGAATCCTTGAGTAGCTTTTTATACTGATTTTATTTTTAGATATCAGGAAGATTTTTAGCCAGATTTTCTGAAGATCTTATTTTTCAAAGTTTCTTCTCACAATAAATATTTACCAAATCTATATAAAACTTAATTTACATAATTGTTTGTTACCAATAAGCAGCTGGGAAAGAACCCACTCCTCTCCATTTTACAATCATTTGGAGGAAGAGTATAATTTTCTCCAGGTGTTCATTCTCAGCCCAGTTCATGTTCCCAGGTGTCCAGTTTGCCACATGTTGCTTGGAAAATAGAAAAATAGAAAGAAAGAAAAATAGACAGAGGTTCATTTCTGCCGGCCCATCTATGGGATTTTGGTCAGGTGGACCTAGACTAAAGGTATAAGTCATCGAGGGCTTTGCAAAGCCTTGAGACCTGTTAAATCAAGTTGAGATAAAAAAGGAAAAAAAAAGATTTTTCTAAGAAGAATATTTTCGGATGGATTTCTAAAGCCGCGTACAAATTCTCAAGGCTAAATTGTCCTCCAAGTACATTTCAATGGGGTTATTTGTGTCCAACTTGACATTTGTTTTACTTACAGCTCTCTTTCATTGTGTTGCTCCTTCCAATGAGTCTCAGTTTCCCCTACAGCATTTTCCAGATTTAGCAGGTCCCCCGGGGCTGTGCACAGATGAGTCAGCTTTCCACAGTATCTTGTTTCTGTGTCCAGGAAATAAAATATGGGGACTCATGAGGAACTTTCAGTACGCATACGTATGCTGGCCATGGAAATTAATCTTCTTTCATCAGAACAGTGTTGAATTAATATACTTGAAGATATAGCTAAAGAAGTGGGCACTGTGATTAACAGAGAGATAAAGGGATGAAAAATATGACCAAGAGATAGGAAGAATAACTCAAACAGTTCAAAATCTGTCCAACAAAATGCCCAGAAGAAAAGAATTGTGGAGATGCAATAATCAGGAAGAAATTTCCAGATGTGAATATATCTGGAATATGACTGCCGATTGCAGAAGAATTCAAAAACAAAAGTGACTATGTTAAACATCGTAACTTCCAACACATTGTAGGGGATTTCAGAATGTTAAGAAGAAAACCTCTTAAGGCATGTATGTGTGTGGCTGAGTCGCTTCGCTCTTCACCTGAAGCTGTCATAACATTCTTAATCAGCTTCTGTTTGTCCTGTGCTCGGCGTATGTCTGATTCTTTGAGACCCCATGGACTGTAGCCCGCCAGGCTCCTCCATCCATGTGATTTCCCAGGCAAGAATATTGGAGTAGATTGCCATTTCCTCCTCCAGAGGGTCTTACTGACCCAGGAATCAGACTCTTGTCTCCTGCTTTAGCACTGAACCACCTGGGAGGCCTGGGTATCGATCGCATTAATCTACTGACAACAGAGGGTGTTTCCCAGGGGGCACAGTGGTAAATATCTGCCTGCCAATGCAGGAGACACAAGCACAAGCGACATGGGTTCCATCCCTGGGTGGGGACGGTCCCCTGGAGTAGGTAATGGCAACCCACTCCAGTGTTCTTGCCTGGAGAATCCCGCGGACAGGGGAGCCTGGTGGGCTACAGCCCATGGGGTCACACACAGTCAGACACAGCTGAATGACCGAGTATACATTGACAACAAAAAGTACCTGAAGACAATATAAGAATGCCTTCAAACTGCTGATTACCTATGGGTGGGGAGGGCTGGATTGGGAGTTTGGGATTAACAGATGTAAAGTATTAGATTTATATATAGAATGGGTAAACTAGAAGGCCCTACTATATAGAGCAGAGAACTATATTCAATATCCTGTAAAAGACCATAGTGAAAAAGGATATAAGAAGAATATAAAAGGCAATGGCTACCCACTCCAGTATTCCTGCCTGGAGAATTCTATGACCTGGGGAGCCTGGCAGGCTACAGTCCAAGGGATTGCAAAGAGTCAGACATGACTGAGTAATTGACATATAACTAATATATACATACATATAGAGAGATATATATAAAATTGAATCACTCTGCTGAACACTAGGAACTAAGATAACATTATAAATCAACATAAATATAAATTTAAAATATTTTAAAAATGCTGATTATCTCATCTAATATAGAAAATTATCCTCATGTATAATAAAAGCTCTAGCAAACTAGGGATGAAAGGGAACTTCTTAACTTGACCAAACTATGGTGAGCAAACATTATCATTTAATGGAGAACTTTTAGAGAACACATTTCCTTTGAGATGTGGTATTCTTAGATGACTGCTATTACTAATGGTCCTGGTGATTCCACATGAAAAGAAAAATAGGACTTACAGAATTAGAAAGGAAGGTGTAAATTGTCATTACTCACAGACAAGCTGATTGTCTATGCAGAAAATGCACAAAAGTAACCAAAAAAATTTGCATTTAGGTTGTTTATAATGCAAGATCATTGGATAAAATATCACAGAAAATATTAAAAATAAAATTCCAAAAAAAAATTGCATTCACAAGAGAGACAAAACAATGAAATATCAAAGAATTAAGGAGTTCATAAACTTTTGATGTGGAAAATAAAACTATATTAAAGGACATAAAGAAAGATCCAAAAAGTGCAGAAATCTTTCAGATTCTTGAATGTGGCATGATGAAATATTATAAGTATTCTGATTCTAACTTAATTTACAAATCCAATTAAATGCCAATGAAAATTCCAGCTGCATTTTAAAAGAATTCTATATAATATATTTGGAAATTTATGTGAATGAAGTTTCCAAAATAGCTAAGCCAGCTTTCAAAAACAGCAAAGAACAGCAATTTACCTTACAAGGTATCTTGCAAGTATACATTTTTTTAATCCGCCTGATGGGAAAAGGAACTATTCTCTGTCCAATGTGAATTTTGGTCACTGTTCTTCCAAATTCTTTCTGGATGTAACTTTTCCAAGTCCCAGATAGTTTTCTCCCATGCCTGTGTTTATCAGTATTCAGCTGAATAGTCAAGAGGAACCTGCTAAGATTGGTGGAATTCTCTTTTTCCATGTCCTTTCTCTTCAGTACTCGACCTTGTGAATTCTAGCTGCCTTATCTCTCTGATTTGTGACTCTGTTTCTTTAACTCACAGAGTCTGCCAAATTCTACCTGAGGTTTTTTTGTTTGTTTGTTTGTTTTTTCTCTTGCACTGCACCCTGAAGTCAGTAAGCTAGACTGATTTCTCACTTCATTTTCTTCCCCATTCATCAGGGAGCACTATTCTACATTACCTGCTGTTTACTGACTCGAAAATTATTGCTTCTTTTGTTTGTTTGTTTTTCAGAAAGGGAGGTAAATCTAGTAAATGTTACTTCATCTGGGTTGGAAGTCCTAGTGTATTATTATTAATGAAAAAAAGAATAGACTCTAAGAAAAATAAGTTCACTAAATAAAAATTTAAAAAGCAATTCATGAAGAAATTTTTTAAAATTGATATCAAGTAACTGCTGTCACAGACTTTAACTCCACAATGCAATAAATTTAAAAACTATCAACAAGGAGATAGCCTCACAGAAGCACCTAAAATGGTGGTATATGATCCAAAATGGTGGCAAATGACCCAGACAACTGGGATTAGAGTTAGATGCTTAAGGATGAAAGAATTAATATTACGAAAATGTAAAGAATTTGTGTAAATTGGTATTTAGACTATAGAGAAATAGGCACAGGATTTAACAGGCATTTCATAAAAGAAGAAACGTGAATAACTAATAGATGTGAAAATGTGTTAAGTTTCACATTAATTAGGAAAATGAAAATTTGAGCAACTGTGATTCTATGGTGTATCTGGTGTATTTGACACCTAGAACATATAACAGTTTACAGCCCCTGCTGTATATAACAAAGTTATTTCCAGTGGCAGCCATGAGCCGAAGCTTTGTGTGAAAGGCACTACATGTTTCAAAATAGATGTAGATGCTAATTCACTGTCTCTGATGGATTAAAAAATTTTTTTTTTATTTAAAAAATTTTTTTTAGTTCTCTGTTGAGCTTCTTTTGGAGAAGAAAATGGCAACCCACTCCAGTATTCTTGCCTGGAAAATCCCATGGACAGAGGAGCCTGGTGGGCTGCAGTCCACGGGGTCGCAAAGAGTCGGTCACAGCTGAGTGACTGACACACCTGAGCTTCTTTAGGTCAATATCTCTTTACATTGATTCTCCACTTCAAATTTTTTCCCAAATTCAGAGTAATTATTAATATAGATGAATACTATCGTTACTTTTTTCTGCCATGTTCCTTCTGGATAAAGTGGGTAGGTACAACTATTTATTCTACACTTCTACACTTGCCTAATAGTTTGCCCTTTGATCCTTTGAAAATTGTCTGATATAATAATATTTATTATACATGACTGTCCAATAAGTTAATTTTAATAAAACCTACTTTTCTTAATTCACATTTTTGTTTTAAAACAGTTAAGAATTAAGATGAATAAATTTCAATCTTAGAGATATTGCTTAAATTCAGTAAGACATTTCATGTGTGAACTGAGATTTGCACTTACCAGCAAAAATATTAAACCTCGCAGTTTATGCTGCTTCATTGTTTTAAATATTAAACACAAACAAATAATCCAAATGGTCACATGGAATAACAACACTGCAATTACTCAAGTTCTCTTTCTTTGCTTTCTCAGTCTTTGTGCTCTCCTTGTTCCTTCAAACATAATGTTTAAACATGAGGCGATCTAGTGCCACAGGGGTTGGAGATACGGTTTGTGCCGAAGCCAGAGCAAGCACTCAGGCCATTATAAACTTACTCTTAAAATGAAGGTGAGTAGTTGAATGCATGTGTATTCAGAACTGACTGTATAACCCAGGGTTCTTCAATTTAACTTCCATGTAAAATGTATTTATTAAAAGACAAGGAATAAAAAGGTACAAATTTGAAACTTACAGAATGTATTATTAAGTTTCAACAATAACTGTCACAGGAGAGGTTTCCTCACCTGGAGAAGTAGGGTAGATTTTGGAAATTCACTGGAAATGATCGAAACCCAATGCCTTGAAAGTCTGTGGATACCAGGAGTTGTGTAAAAAGGGAAATTCCATAGCCAAAAGAGGCACGCATAGCTTGGTCGTAGGGCAGAGGTATCAGCAAGCAGCCACAGCCGTGGCTCGGATGAGAGAATGAATGAGACAGCTGGGGCAGAGATGGCTGTAAAGTAATTACTGCATCTGAAAAGCCATTTAGACATCTAGTTTACGTGACATCTCCAGATGGGGAGAGCATCATGTTGACTTTAAAGGACACATATTTAAAGTGGATTTAGAAAGGAAATTATTTTAAAAGTAAGAAGGTATAATTAACCCAAGCACCCTGGCTAAGACAAGATATTGTTGAAGAAAAGGACTTAGAGAAACTCAGAGAACATTAGGCCTATAGCTGAAAAAGCAGGGCAGCCCCATCTCTATGGGAGTAGTGATCTGTGAATAGATTTCAGCTCGTGGGGCAACAAAGCATCATAGAGGCAACACCCAAGGCAGGTGTGTGCTCTTTCAGATGATGACTTAATTAAAAGACCACATACATGGGTACACGTAGGAAATGGCTATTTCTTTGCTTTAAGATATTTGCAAATAGTCCTTTCCTTTCCATTTAGATCCTGGAGATGGATTTTAGAGCAAGCTTTGTGCAGGCATTATCACAGACTTCTGCTGGAGTTATATCACTGGGGTGTGGAAAAGAACAGAAGAAAATGAAACCTTTCTCTGGGGACCTTGGGGATCATCAGGTTCAAAGGGTAGGCTTAGGGTAGGAAATAGAAGACAAACCAGGACAGATGGGAACCAGAAAGACTCATATGTAGGACCAGGTAAGAGAGCTCAAGGGTTAAAACAGAGTGAGAGAGAGTAGAAGCAAGAAGAGTAAAATGGAGCCCAGGAGGAAGGAGGGAAGCGGGGAGCAGTTGGACATATGGAGCCAGGAGTATGGACACAAGCAAGCTTGGCAGCCTCCTCTTAGAGATGGGAATCTCTGCGCTGGGGTGAAGCTGACCGAGGCCAGGAGCTTTCTGGAGAAGGTGGCAACCAATGAGGAGGAGCACAGGCAGGGGGACAGATGCTGGACTGGGTCCCCGTCAGTGAGCAGCTTTTCATCTACTGACTACACCGTGGCCTTGCTTTACCACTTGCATCATCATGGTGCTTATCATCACGTAACCTGTTACCTTTCTCACTTTGTTTATGTAGCCAACAGGGCAGGGTTTAGGGTGGTATTTCGTCAGTTTTGTTTACTTTTACACGCCCAACACCTGATTGATGATTGCTTGGCATTTGTTGAATGAATACACAAACATATATTGTACTGGCCGGAGATTTCCCACAGTTTAGCTGAGGTGGAGGCTGACCTTCTAGTTATGAAACCCTTGCCAATCTAATTCTATCACTAAATTTGTGGCATGGATTCAGTCCATTTCCTTACAAATTCAGGTGAGAATTATATAGAGGGGATTTGGGGGACTAAGCCAGCTTCTCCATTCTGCTCATTTTTCTTCTTGGAGATCTTTCTCCAGAATGAAAACTTGATTTAATGTCAAGAAATGTTTCTTTTTCTTTTAGGGCTTTTGATGTGTAGGTGCCCTTGGAAGATAGATTCTGTGGAAAGACAAATTATTAGTTAGTTATAGGGACAACAATTAGAAAGATACAAACTGAAATCTTATTTCATTTATTGGTCTATAAATTCATTGCATTAACAGAGAGTTTGTTCTAAAAAAAAAAAATATGTTGTTAAAGAGATGGAAATATCCCCATCAAATATAGTTCACTCCTACTTTCTCTCCTTACCCTCAAATAACAGCAATGATATCTAGGGCCTGAAATACTATTTTTGTTCCTGTGGTTACTCCAATCATGTTTTGTGATGAGACCAGGTCACTCTAGATGAAATGTGAAAGGCTCTTCCAAAAATTGCAGTAGGTATGTTTAACAGAAATCTAAAACCTGAGAGTTATTTATATTTTGCATGTCAGTTGTGGGTACTTTGTTTGTGGTTGCAGTTTTTCCCTTCTCTGTATTCCTGATGAAATTGTCTCAAATCAGGATGCAAAGAGGCAAAATAAACCATTACGAGTTTCAGAAGTGGTGGAGAGATAAGTTTTACTCCCTGGACTGGACAGGGCATGAAGCATGGTGCATGAATGGTAACACAATATTTAGAATCAGCAAGGCATAGACCCAAGTCTCAGTTCAGCCCAGGCAACAATGGTGACCTCAGGGAACTCACAAAAGCCCTCAGCGCTTTGGGTTTTTCATTTGTTAATTTAACGTTTTGCTCCAATTGGCTTGTAAGGTCATCTCTGTCCCCAGGGAAGGGAATGTTGTCTTGGAGAAAAGCCCTATTTTCCTGGAAGGAAATTGGATGCTAATTTAAAGGTAGCAAGAATCAGAGGAGAATTAGATGCAAAGAGCCAACTCATTGAAAAAGACCCTGATGCTGGGAAAGATTGAAGGCAGGAGAAGGGGATGGCAGAGGATGAGATGGTTGGATGGCATCACCGACTCAATGGACATGAGTTTGAGCAAACTCCAGGAAATGGTGAAGGACAGGGAAGCCTGGCATGTTGCAGTCCATGGTATCGCAAAGAGTCAGACACGACTGAGTGACTGAACAGCAAAGAATCAGAGGCAAGAGGTAAGCTTTGGAGTCCTAAGACCTGGATTAAAATTCTGATTCTACTTCTTTCTAACTGGATCATCTTCATCCCTAAATTGGGAGTAGCAATATCACCAAAGTCATATACAGTTGCCAGGACCAACCGAAATCAAATGCACTGTCAGGATTAAAAGTCCTTAGCACACGGCTTGACATAATGGAAAGGCTTAACAGATAGATGAGGCCCATTAAGAAGATGGGAAGCGATGTCTGCACTGGCCCGCAAAGAAGTGTGAGCATACTATGACTGTTGCTTCCAGGTCAGTGACTGGCTTGACTGACCAGGTTCAAGGCATCCACCTGTGATGTCAAGGCAGAGAAGGTATCCTTCAGAGAGTCGTCTTTGAGACCCCTGGCCAGGGATTGTCCAGAGCTCATAAGAAGGAATTTTTAAGTGTTGAACTTTCAGTTCAATCTTTAAATAGTTTCTCAGCATATAAGAAAGTGCCCTGGGAAGAAAACGTAGCAGGTGAAGAGTGGTCAAGGTGAAGAGCAGGAAACAGAACACGCATCTTGGAAATCACATTGAATAAACAAGAAGGAGATTCAGAGGAGTAAATTTCTATCAAAAACCATTCGAGAAACATGATGTGAATTGGCCGTGTCGTGTTTTGTTTCTTGTTCAATCGAAAAGATGATCAGATCACTGCTTCTGTCTAATCAAAAACAAGATGTACACGTGAGAAAAATGAAGAGCCTGCTGGTGAGTGAAATGTTTCAAAATAGGGGTTTGATTTCGATTAGTTCGCCTCGCAGTGCTTCAGAGCGAGCGCATGCCTTCTCCCTACGATGGGCTCCCCTTGGCTACCCGGGCGTGATTAATATTTGAGGTCACAGTGTGGCCTGCAGAATCCTAACCCAGCTTCACATTAGCATTTTTAAGGCTTGCAGGCAGTTGAATACTCATGTGCTCGCAGGGGTTAGATATGCACAGGAGTGCTCCAGAAATGAAGGGGATGCCACGTGGAAGGATTGATGTTTGTAACCTCAAAGTCAAGGGAATTCAAAGCTAAGCCCCAACGAGTCCTGGTGAGTCACCAGGCCCCACAGAGGATTAAGATACATGAGATAGCCCCTCACCCAGGAATACAAAGTAGCATTTTCAGCCTAGGGAAAAAGAAAAAAAAAAAAGGCTGAGACAAGATGTTCCCAGCTGGTTCTCTTCAAACATCCCAACAAATAGGAGAGGTGATGTTTTCACCCAAGTAGAGGCTTGCTCTGGCAGGAGCATGTAGCCAGACGTGAGCAGCTGCCAATGGAGACTATTTTGCAGCCTCATAATTCAGGATATCGGCAAAAGTGGACAGCAGTGTTTCCCTTCTCCTTCCTAGGCATGCTCTCTTTTTAAACAAAGCCTCTATTAATCAGAACTTCAGATCACATATGGCGATCAATTGAGGCTGTTTAGGGCATTTACAGTAATTGATCTGCTACAAGTTCTTCACAAGTGGATTGCGCTATACACACACACATGTACTTTGCAAAGAATTCAAAAGCCATTAGGATGTTCTCAACTCCTATTTGATAGTCTGAGGGCCATTGACTGGATGTGATCCTCAGAAACTAGCTGGGCCAGCAGCAGGGGGCATTTTGATTAGAAAGGAGAGAGGGTTGTGAATTGAGGAAACGGTAGATGAAGAAGGCAGAGCTCACTTCACCGTCATAATCATGAAAACTGCCACAGGGTGCCAGGTATTTCACGTACAGTTTTTGTACCACTTAATGGTCATGAAACCAAGTAAGGTTTTTAATATTCCTCACTCTGGGTTTGAGAAACTGAGTCTAAAAAGTTATGTGCTTTACTCAGGGTGGCATAATGAGGGCCAGAACTGTGATCTGAATCCAAATCTAAGTCCCAAACCCATGTGCTCTCACCCTCACCCACTAAGCCATTTCCCCTCATGTCTAAATAGTGGGTTATCCATTTTCCAGGAGGTTTTAGGATAGGCCTGTCTGGAGTCTGGGGACACATGGACAAACACAGATATGTTTGATCATATCGAGCTCTGATTTTGTAAGTCTCCCTTTTTGGATAATGATGTGGGTTTGCTTGTTGGAAGAAAAATGTCCAGACAAAAGCTGGCAGATGCTCTTTGAAGATAAAGGGCAGAAAGATGGAGAGACTGGGAAGATGGGGAGCTGATATGGCAGGGACAGCTCTAAGTGAGGAGGTGTGTTTGAGCAGTAAGATGAGCTCGAGGTACCCAATGGCCCAGATGAACTCAGATCCAAGGAAAGCAGTGAGAGCCCATGAAGAAATATGACCACATGCAATGTGGGACATACCGGGGTCTTGATCTCATACCGTCATTGGTTTTTCTAGTGTTGAATGACAAACCACTCTGGCCACCTTTCCTGAATAGTTTAGAATGGATTTCCCAGCTAAAAGTTCTTATCTTCCTCACTTGGAATTAATCTTTATGATAGAGCTCAAATGTGTTCTAGTTCTAATCTTAGCTTTGTTAATTAATAATTGATTTAAATGAAGGTCAGAAAGTAAAAGTGATCACCCTATGCTATAACTTAGGACATGAAAAACTGATTCAGACTCAAAGCATCTGATGTTAGAGCCTAAGATTTAACTGCTACATTATGACAGGAGCTACCTAGGACCAGTTTTTTACAGGGGTTAGGTCAAATCTCTTCTTTTGCCTTTGGCTTCTCTAGCTTTAAAAGAAAATTAATTTAAAAAGAAAAAAAAACAGAAACCTAAAATGGACCTTAGGCTTAAATATATAATTTTAAACTATAAAACTTCTAGAGAAAACACAAGAGAAAATCTATATGACCTTGGGTTAAACAAAGATTCCTTAGATATGATATCAAAAGCATAATCTATGAAGGAAAACGTTGATAAGTTGGACCTTATAAAAATGAAAACTTCTGTTCTTCAATAAATAGTGTTAAAAGAATGAAAAGATAAGCCACAGGATAGGAAAAATATTCTCAAATCACAAAGGCTTCAAATCCAGAATACATTAAGAACTTTCCAACTCAATAATGAGAAAACAAACTACCCAGTAAAAAATGGGTAAAAGAGTTTAAAAAAAAGACACATTACCAAAAAGCTACACAGATGGCAAACAAGCAAATAAAATACTTAATATTATTAGTCACCAAGGAAAAGGCAAATTAAAACCACAACTGAGATAATTGCTACAGAGCTACAGAATAATTGAAACACAAAAAGGAGTGAAGACTGACAATTCCAAGTGCTAGCGAGGATGCAGAACAACTAGAACTCAAGCACATTGCCGTCAGGAACGCAGACTGATACAGCTATTGTGGAATAGCTTTGCAAATTTTTCTGAAAGTAAATGTACACCTATCATATGATCCAGCAATCCCATTCTTAGGTGTGACCTAAGATAAATGAAAACTTAACACAAAACCTGTATGTGGAAGTTTAGCTTTATTCATAATCACTTCAAACTTGAAACAAGCCAAACTTGAAACTGGGAAATATATAAACTCGGATATGTCTATACTCCAGACTGTCATTCATCATGAAAAGGAGCAAACTATTGAGACATGCAACAGCATGAGTGAGTCTCAAATGCATCGTGTTATGAGGAAGGAGTCACAACGGAAAAGCTACATGGCGTGTAATTCTAACTACTTGACATTCTGGCAAAGAGAAGCCTAGAAGGACAGAAAACAGATCAGAGTGATTGGTGTGTCTAGGGTGGGGAAGGGGTTAACTACAAAGAGGCACCGGAAAAAATTTTGGTTTTATGGAAATATTCACTGTCTTGATTGTGGTAGTGGTTACATGTCATCAAACTAGAATACTATAGCAAAATGTGAATTATACCTCAATCAGAGAAGGGAAAAATGAGAAAGGTCAGTAGCAGCAGCATAAAACCAAATAGGGCTCTGAAGCAAAATGAGACCATCCCTGCAAAGGAGATTTAGAGATGATCCGGGTGGTGGCTAAGCCAGCATTCCCACCACGCATGAGGCAGGCTCCTCATTCTCACCAGGATTTTCTTTTGTCTCACCCCCAGAGTCTTAATATATTTAGGTTGTCGATAAAGGGAATTTGGGAGAAAATGCAGACAGAAGCCAACAACTATTTCAAGGCATTAGCGCATCACTACTTGCATTAATGTCTGGTCGTGGACGGGAGAGCTACAGCTTCCCTGACATTTGCTTTATAGATAGAACTGGGGCTTCTAGAACCTGCATTGGCAACAGGGAGAAATAAATGTCCACAGGCCTAGCCTAATAGATTCCCAATAACTTAAAGTCACGGCCTCTAAATGATCCATCTTCCATGTTAAGCAAATGCCGTTTCTTGTTCTTCCATAGCTTTGGAATTTTCTGTTTAAAGGACATTTGATATTCCTTCCTTCCCAGTTACATGTGAGGAGGGGGCCAAGGAAGGGGATAAATTTCAGTTTTGCTGGTGAGTGAGGTGACCAAGATGAAGAGACAGTTTGCAGCCACTGAAAAGGGTGCAGACTCACAGGGAGCAGATGGTTAAATGGCTGGTAAAGGAAAAACGTGTGTGGGCTTTGGAGCTAGAGAAGAAAGTGGTCCCACATCTGTGATAACATGGACTGAGGACCGAGGGTTTGTTCTAGTGCTCTGGGGTAAAATTCCTGAGTGTTCCTGACCAGTAGGTCATTGGGTATCCTTAGGGGGAAAATCAGACTTTCACAGAGGCACCTAAAGTCAGCTGAAAGCTGAGTTCACGTCCTGGCCTGCCTACTCCCACACTGTGTAACCGCTCTGAGCCCTGGCTGCTTCACTGTTTGGTGGGGACACTCTAGTGTTACATTCTGGTGCTGTTGTGGGGTAGAACTTATGAATATTAAAATCCTAGTGCTGCACCAGACACACGGCCAGGCTCAACAGCCCTTTAAAATATCATTAAGGCCGAATTTTATCTTGACGGTGTCTATCCCACACGTGAAATGTGAGGCTGCAGAATTGCCCACCTAAGTATCCAGATCATGTACCCAGCACCCTGTTTGTTCTTGTGTGCTGAGTCGCTTCAGTTGTGTCTGACTCTTTGCAACCCCATGGACTGCAGCCCGCCAGGCTCCTTTGTCCATGGGATTCTCCAGGCAAGAATCCTGGCGTGGGTTGCCATGCCCTCTCCAGGGGATCTTCCCTACCCAGGGATGGAACCGGCATTTCATGTGTCTCCTGCATTGGCGGACAGGTTCTTTACCATTAGTGCCACCTGGGGATCCCCAGCAACCAGTTTAACTGACCCCCAAACCTCCTTTTCCTGCCTTTTCCCGTGTTACTAGCATGTTTGGGATCTAACTGATCTGTGTGCACATTTGGGATGCGCAGTGTCTGCACGGCCAAAGTACAGGCTCTCCTTTGGTTTGATGTTTTAGGATCTGGGCAGTGAAAGGAGATGTGGAAAGCTCTAGTCCCTCAAACCGGATTGTCCTAAGAAATGTTGTGAAATGCAAAGCTGACTAGTTCCTCCAAGTCCTCTGACAGGTCAGGGTGACTAGGGTACAGAGGGCTGCCCACTGAGATTCTCTCAGAGGCTTCAAGAAGCAGGAAGTTTAGATGAAAGTTTAAGAAGTAAGACTGAAGTGTCCATTTCCCAAGCTCTGTGCCCAGGTACCCTAGGGCGCCTGAATAAACTCACGGAGATGCCATGGTACTATATTTCTAGGCAAATGCAACGATGCTCAACATCTATCAGAGACTCTAACATGGTAGCTTGAGCTACTCTGCAGTACCGACATTTTTCATTCATTTAGTTCGCAGTTAGTAGCTAAGTGCTTAATAAATAGGTTTCTTTGACCTATGGGCACTGTGAAAAAAAGACTTACTAATACTTTAAGGTGCCATGAATGGTAAAAGTTTGTGAACCTCTGCCACAGAGTACCTTAAAGATGCTGCTATATACATTGATTGAGGGTTGTGCCTGGCCCCATGCCTAGGAAGCTAACATGAGTAATCTAGAGCACCATGACATCTTAGCGGTGAAAGAAATCTTTCAAATCATCTCAATTAATACCCTCCTTTTACAAGTAGTCACTCTGAGACCTTGGGGCGACTTGCTCAATCCTGTTTTTCTTGTGTGTAGGTCATGGAGTCAGGAAGAAGAGATAGATATGTGTGTGAAGGGGGCGATGGTGGAGAGCTGTGATCCCTAGGGAAGCAAGAAGAGGCCCTGGTGACCCATGAAAATCAAACCCGAGCTTCCCTCCTCCACCTCTGAGTGGGTGGGCGACAGATCGAGGGGAGCTAGAGGGCACCCTCAGGGGGCATAACACAGACCCTCACCGGCATTGAGAAGGCTGACAGCAGCCTTCTGGCATGATGTGGGGATGATGCACTGTGTTCCAGCGTCTGGCTCCAAGAGCCTCTTGTCTTGTTCGTTCCTCAAGGGTAGACTGGGACATCCATATCACAAGACATCATCTCTATCTAAATTAAATCTCCCCTAGCCTCAAAAAGGCAGGGCCAGGATCTGCCAGGGGAGGGGTTTGGACTCTGTATTCTTCTGTGCTTAGCATTAAGGCAGCTGGCCTGAGTTGCATCCCTGAGCAGAAGTGTGGGGATCTATTTGAAAAGGGGGAGTCTGGCATGGGGAGGGATGTAGTAGCTAGCGAGGAAGGCAAAGGCTTTAGGGCCCCGGGGCAGGTTGTGGAGGCCAGGTGTGCAGGCGCTGTGATTTACCTAAATGCTAGGAGATGGGCTACCTGTCAGATAATGCAAACTCAATTATATCTGAAGGGATTCTAGAGGTCAGCTGAGCTCGGCTGGTTATCTGTTTGCAAGATACAAAGCAACATCCAGATAAATTGCTAATGAAAGGGAGCGATGTAGCACTCTGCCGGGCCACCCAGAGTACACGGAAGAGAAGCAGTTAGGGAAGATCAGGCTTAAAGGAGGCAGCCTGGTGTGGCGGAAATCGCGCCGGATTAGGACTTGGGCCTCTTGGCATTCGTCCTGTCCAGTGGCAATTAGCTGTGTGACCTCTGGTCACTCACTTTGCTTTTCTAGACGTCAGCTCCCCATCCACCCACGCACAGGGCTGCTCAGAGGCCAGGGTGACATAATAAATGCAACCATTTATCAAATGCTTCCTCAGTGCCAAGGGCTGCTTTAAGCACCACACATGCTTTATCTTATTTAACCCTCACGGCCCTGAACTGAGGTAGAGATTAATAGGATCGGTAATCAAAGGTAGGGTTCCCCAGCTGGTGCTAGTGGTAAAGAATATGCCTGTCAATGCAGGAGATGGAAGAGATGCAGGTTCAATCCCTGGGTCAGGAAGATCCCCTGGAGAAGGGCATGGCAACCCACTCCAGTATTCTTGCCTGGAGAATCCCACGGGCAGAGGAGCCTGGTGGGCTACAGTCCATGGGGCCACACAGAGTCGGACACGACTGAAGCGACTTAGTTGCATAGCACGTGATCAAAGGTATAGACAAGAAGACTGAGGTCCAGTCGGTTGGAGCCTGTGTGTTCATCTCTGTGGGTGGATTCAAGGTATGGCCTTCTATCCACCATGCAGGGCTGGGAGCCTTAAGTGTTCATACAATTCTGATTTAGCAGAGCCAGGACAGGTTTAGTAAGTGCTGGGTTGATGTGGGTGGTTCCTGAACTCGAGTTTGCAGAACACTTCTCTGAAGCCCAGTGGCCCCTTCCACGCCAGAGATGACTGGTGGCACGCATGTATGAGGGAAGATGCTGATGGGAGGGCACCGCAGAGATCAGAGAGAGGCAGATGCCAGCTGTGAGAGCAGCATCCAGGAATATGTGGGCTCCCAGGCCCAGGCCACAGCCCCAAACGGACGCTTCTGGCACCTGCAGGGACAGCAACCACCAACGGCAGCTTGTTGGTTGGGTAAATCTGCTCAGGAAGGGAAGGAGGAGGCTATGTTGGGTGAAGACTGGGTACTTACCCCCACGATATGCCAGATTCCCACGAGATCTGGCACCACTCCATCATTATGCCATCGCACATGCGCACAGTATTCTAGAATTTTCTTTTGCTCTATCTTATTGAATTCTTTCACAGAGACTTTATAAAATGCATATACTATTCCCTTTTTTGTGTATAAGAAAACTGAAGCTCATAGACATCACATGCCCAACCACAAAGTTCTCAAAACTAGTAAGTTGTGGGTGTGGACTGGAAGCCTGGTCTCCTTTCATTAAATCAAGTGCTCTTTCTGGTGCCCAAGGCTGTGTACCAGTAACCCAGAAAGTACTCAGTACCTTCCCAGGCACAGTGGGACAACAGAAGGCATGAAGACAGCATCCTTGACCTTGAATACACTACAATTTTATTGGAGGACAGAGGTAACACAACTAGAGGAGTGAACCCTAGAGAGAACAAAGACCAAGCCCAGCCTAATCCTTGTAGAGCAGGCCTGTGTCTGCGATTCAGGAACTACACACAAATGGGGGCTTAGAGTCAGACACAGCGTAGGGACTAAAGAGCAACAACCACATCCAAAGGCAACACTTCCTTAGGCCAGCTGTGATTTGACCCTTCTCTGCCTGGGATCCTACCACTGTCTGCCCGCCTGCTCCTAGGATAAAGTCCAGAACTCGCCTCTCTTTGCAGCCTCCTCTCTGGCCATCCTTCCCTTCCCTCTGCTCTTGAGTCCCTGGAACATTTATCCGCTGCCAAACACCCACCATTGCCATCTTCCTCTCAATGGAAAGCTCTTACCCATTTTCTTAGGTCTCAATTTAACCATCTTTCCTTGGAGAGTCCTTTTTTGCCTCCTTACCCTATTGGACACCCACATAGCAACTTGAGCTTTCCTTTGAAGCTCATTGCAAATCTAACTGATATTTAATGTTTGTCTTCCCTACTTTAACTCCAGGGGTCAGATATTGTGCCTATTACATTTACCACTAAATCTCCAGTACCAGTGATGGCACATAGTAGGGATTTAAATAACTGCTGCACAAATTACTAAACCAATAAGTATATGGACAGGCAGACGGCTTAAAGATTGAGTCAGTGATGCGAACTATGAGATCTGTCTTTCATGGTTGCAGGCCAGTATATTTGGCTCACTTCAGTTCAGTGGCTCTTTGGGCAAAGGCAAGGAAGACTCTTGAGAGTCCCTTGGACTGCGAGGAGATCCAACCAGTCAATCCTACAGGAAATCAGTCCTGAATATTCATTGAAAGGACTGATGCTGAAGCTGAAACTCCAATACTTTGGCCGTGTGAGTCGACTCATTAGAAAAGACCCTGATCTGGGAAAGATTGAAGGCAGGAGGAGAAGGGGACAACAGTGTATGAGGTGGTTGGATGGCATCACCGAGGAGATGGACATGAGTTTGAGTAAACTCTGGGAGTTGGTGGTGGACAGGGAGGCCTGGTGTGCTGCAGTCCATGGGGTCGCAAAGAGGTGGACACGACTGAGGGACTGAACTGAAGTGAAGGAACAAAAAGATGAATAAGATTTAGTTCCTTACAGTCATGCCAGGAAAAGGGAGGGGTTAAACAAAAGACAGCAAGATACATGGCTTCCTTTTGGAAAATTGGCTTATTTCATTTTCCCAAGGGTTACAGCCCAGAACCATGTCCCCACAGTTAAAGGTTCTTCCTAACAGCCTGCACTGTGTCCCTTCAGGATATAAGGGGAAAGGAAGATAAAGTCCTAAGAGAAGGTATTTAGAGAGTGACAAAGCCTTCAAAGCCCTAGGTAATTCCCATGATATCTGGCACCTAAAAATCTTGGACCAGCAGCTTCTACACCACCTGGGAGTTTGCTGGATGTACAAATTCTCAGACCTGCCAAGTCAAGCAGATGGGGTCCAACTAGTGGTGCTAAAGCTGGCCAGTATAAGCTCTGGAGAGCATATTGTGCATCTCTTCCCGATTTCAAGGTAGCTTGAAATTGACTATCGTGGGGGATATTTACACCACAGAAATGGGCAGTTGTAAATCACATCTTTTCCTCCAAAAGCAGCAGGTTGTTAAACATTTACAAGGATGCCATTGACCCAGAAATCTGTGTTTTAAGAAACCCTCTGGAGGATTCTGAGTCCTTCTCAGTTCTCCCCCCCAGTGCTTAACGGCATCCAAAGTCTAGGTTTGTGCACATTTCATGAACCTGAGCATGGATGGCACCAGGGACTGTTTGTCCCTGGTTGTGATAAGAGTATCAGCAAGGGAATGACAGCTCTTCCTCCAGGGATCTCACACCTCCCACCTTCTGTAGAGAGTGGAGACAGAGGGTGACGAGTGACTCTAGAATTGCTATTTTGGTCCCCACACCCAGCATTGTTGAAGAGAGGCCTGATTTGCAAACAAAGATTTCAGAGCTGTGAATCTCAGCAAGCTAAAAACAGCCCTGTTCTGACTACACAGCAAACTGAGTTTTCTTTTTTTTTTGACAGAGTTCAGAATCATTCTGGACAGCAGGGAGTCTCTGATAAAGTCAAATCCAGACTTCCACCCGTGTCAGCACAGTATGTACTATTAATACACACCTGTGTATGGTCCCTCGGGTTACAGTCACACAAGCTGAAGGGGGAAGGAGAACAGAAGTGAACAAAGGTGCTCTGAGCAGTAATACCTCTACTATTACAGGAGGTGGAGGAGGGAGTGGAAAGGGGTATATTTTTTAAAAGAAACAATGATTTACTTGTTTAATCAGATGTCTTATCCACTGAGCCAGGTATTATCAGCTAATGAATGAGGTAGTTCTCCTAATGAGTCCAGCAGATCACCTGCTGAAACATTTCTAAGACATTCATTTCTCAGCTCTCTGCCATCTTCAGAAGGTAGAGGATTTAACTTGGGGTCTGACTCCAGCCCCAAGCAAGGCTTACAGGTTTTGTGGCTAATTTAGAGCAGAAATGAA
This sequence comes from Muntiacus reevesi, assembly GCF_963930625.1. Taxonomy (NCBI): domain Eukaryota; kingdom Metazoa; phylum Chordata; class Mammalia; order Artiodactyla; family Cervidae; genus Muntiacus; species Muntiacus reevesi. The sequence goes on along the minus strand of NC_089253.1, from coordinate 119,602,839 downwards.
AAACTTACACCATGCAGGACAAAGGACAAGGAATTTGGTTGACTGCTTGTAAAGAACTTCTTATTCACTTGCTGCCATAAAGAACAGTTTGTTACAGAAAGTAGAAAAGGAGGTCAGTTTCATTAATTTTGTGATCTCATAATACTTGGTCCTTAGTTGATTCTGGATGAAGATTTGTTCGATAAATGAATAGGAAAGATGGATGAATGAATGAGTGAATTGACAAAAGTTTTAAGAGTATGAACTTACAGATTTCACTGTGACAAAATCTTTGGTTTCCACCATCCTCCCTGATATGCCTAAAATATCCTCATATCTCATAGGAAGTTGGGAGACCAGAAACTACACTGAAAACATATCCTATGCCAGATATTATGGGATTCACATAAAATTGGCTGATTTAATTATCTTAATAATCTTGTGAAATACAGATTATTGACCCATTTTACAAAAGAATAAATGGGTTAAGTAATGTGTGGGAAACTACACAGTTCAGTAATGGAGACCTGGGATCCAGAGTGGTCTAGCTTCACGTACTCTCTGCTTTTCCAAATTGCCTTTTGGTTTTTGACAATTTTAACTGTAGCAAAAAAATAAAAACTAAAAGATATAGGTGTGTATGTGTGTATGTGACAAAACAAAACTTGAATACTTTGTTATGAATCGAAAAAAAGAAAAATGTCACTGCTACCTAAGTGACAAGAGAGGAGGTGTTGCTATGGCTTTGCTCACAAATGCCACCAGTTTCCAAATTCGTGAATTCCTGCTGACAGGCGGAAGGTCTAACCCACAGCTCAGCTTTCCTCTTTGTCTAATACTGACTACAAGCAATTTTTCTAGTTACCTGAAACGACTGCAAATCCCACCATAAGTGCTGTTACTAGTGGCTAACATTTATTGAGTACTTACTTAGGTCAACTCTGCTTCAACTTTCTTTTGATTGCAATTTCATTGTGTATCTTTTTACCATCCTCTCACTTTTAACCCGTCTTTGTTGTTGTATGCAATGTGTGTTTCTTGTATTGCAGCATGCTTCATTTTCAATGTTGTGTTAATGTTTGCTGCACACACACACACACACACACGTTGTCATGGTTCCTAGTCTTCTCTAATCTGTGAAAGTTCCTGAGTATTTTTTTGTCTTTTATAGTCTTGACATTGTGTCTTAGAGTTGTTGATCAAATATCAGGCATTACGGATAAAATATAGTAGTGTTAGTTGCTCAGTTGTGTCTGACTCTTTGTGACCCATGGACTTTATCCCACCAGCCTCCTCTGTCCATGGAATTCTCCAAGCAAGAATACTGGAGTGGATAGATATTTCCTTCTTCAGGGTAACTGCCCCATCCAGGGACTGAACTCAGATCTCCTGCACTGGAGGCAGATTCTTTACCATCTGAGACATGGTGGTTGGCAAAAATACAGTGGAAGCTGGAGTCAATAACATTTACTTCAGGAACAAGATATCCTTTTTCTATCTGGCTTCTGGTTTGTGGGGTTGAGTCAATCTAGGTTGCATTTAGGCTAAATCAGGGCTTGGCTGTTAATTTCATTAGATTCAGGTTATTACAGTCTTCAAATGATTGAAGGGCAGGATTAGAAGCATCCTTACAGTGTGGCTTGATGTCTGAATTCCTGGAGGGTTTGTCTCAGTTATTTTGCTAACTAGGCTTCAGAAGATTCCACTATTGTGCATTTCAATAAGACTTTTGCAGCTCTTTTGCCCTTACCCCTGATATTCTGCATGAGCACTTAATGAAAGCCAGTGGAAATGAGTTAGTGAGTGACTTCAGAATCTTTATTTCTAGGGATCCTATGGATTCTAAACCATCGTTTCTATCCAGCTTTGATCTTTAACAAGTTCATTGAAATTTTAGCTGCTTTCTTCTTGCACGTGTCTGTGGTGGCTTCCTTGTTCCCTACTATTCTGTAGTGATGAAACCATCATGGGTCTCTTCTCTCCTAGGAGGGCTGCATTATTTTGTGAATCTTAGTTCCCTGGGTTTTTTGTGTTCATCTTTGGCTCTTTAATTGGCTTGAAATTTATGATCTGTAGGTCATCCAGCTTGTTGTTCTTCTCAGAGTGATGACAGCATTTTCTTGTGATTTTTTTACTTTTCATATAGAAGTGGAAGTCAACTTTTGTTTTTCAAAGCTTCACTTTTTTTTTAAAGCCATAGAATTACCTAGAGTATTTTTACTGGTTCATTGGATGTTTACAATTTTTGGTTGTGTATGCCTCAACTCCTCTATCCATGAATCTAACTCCTCCTTTACATCACATTAATAAAAATCTATGATTTTTCTGGCTTTTGTAAGAAGTCAACCCGCATTGAAATTTCAGTTGTTGTTGTTGTTCAGTCATTAAGTCCTGTTTGACTCTTTGCAACCCCATGGACTGCAGCACACCAGATTTCTCCGTCCTTCACTCTCTCCCAGAGTTTGATCAAACTCATGTCCATTGAGTCAGTGGTGCTGTCCAAATATCTCATCTTCTGTTGCCCCCTTCTCCTGCCCTTGATCTTTCCCAGCATCAGGGTCTTTTCCAATGAGTGGGCTGTTTGCATCAGTGGCACTTCATTAGTACTTTAAGTGGTCATTGGGAAGAGAGTCCCCTTGCAGAACTTTGCCCCCTACTGTCTCTCCTTCTCTATTCTCCTTTTTGCTTTTCTGTCCTCAACCTCTTCCTTCCTCACCTCACTGTTGTGGTGTCCTTATTTTCTTTCTCTATTATGCTGTGCAATCAATCTTAGCTCAAATTTCTAGCTCAAACACCGGCATCCTAAGACGGTCAATAAAACAATATATATTCCACATACCATGATATGCTTCTTAATGGAAGCAGTCAAGTTTATAATTTCAGAATCTTCTTTTATTATAAAAGAAACAGATTTCTATATGACATAAGAGATTGGATTATATGACTCCTAAGAAATTTCCAACTCTGAGGGCCATAGAGAGACATAAGGATGTAGTGAGAAAATGAGAAAGTTGAGAAGAAAACCAATATCTTCTGCGTGTCTGTTACGTATTCCATGAAAATAATTATAGTAATGTTCCTGAATGTTTATGAAATATTTCTTATTTTCTAGGTACTCTTCTTACTATTTGCATGAATTACATTTTAATCTTACCTATGAGATAGATTCTGTTAAAACCCCATTTTATAGATGAGGAAGCTGAGGATGGGAAGGTTAGATCCATTGCTCAAAGTTATCAGGCTGGTAGCTAGTAGGCTGTGGAGAAAACACTGAACTCTGCATAGTCTGACTCAAGAACTTAAGTGCTGAATCACTGCACGAAATAGCAAGCACGTTTCATATACTCTTCCACAATTATTACTATGCTATAAGGTAGGTGTTTTTGCTGCCTCATCTAACAACTGAAAATGCTCAGAGACTGGAAAACGTATTTGCATCTAGTTAGTGGCAGGGAGCCTGGATGAGACCAGTCCCACGGTGCCCTGGGCACCCTAGCTGGGTGGTACTTACGTAACAAGTGGTGACAATGCCTGGCCAGGAAGAAAAGCAGCTCACCCAGAAATCGTGGCACAGAGTACAAGGAGCAGAGATGCAGGGCTAGAACCCCCACCAGGGGCCTCCGTAGCCCTGCAATTATAATTCCCCTCAAAGCGGCAGCCCATCAGAGCTGTCTGGCTGTTCTTACTCCCCGTGACTCTCTGGGGACAGATCATTGACCCACGGCGGCTTTGGACAGCAAGGAGCAGGAAACACATGAGCATCTGACTCAGTCGATAGCAGACATGTTCAGGCTAAAGTCACCCTGATAGAGACCAGCAACTGTGGAGTCAGTGACTGAGTCTGCAGAGATGGTAGGTGGAGAAACAGATGCACCTTGACTGGAGTCAGCTCAACATCTGGTAAACCTGGCCCATTGCTTGATAATTAATCTTGGTGTTGAATCTAATGACACGATGGGATGGAGAAATTGGGCGATTTGATTGGACACATTTTGATAGTTTAATTTTCAATAACACATGGTCCGAGCTTGTTCACATAATTGCTAAATAGATTAATATGCCAATATCTCTGACCAGCTGGAAGGGAAAGATTTAGGCCTTCAAAGATCTTCGACGGGCCTTTAAATTAAAGTTGATGGTCTGGAGAGAATGGGAGCTCAGGCCTCCTGGGGATATGAAGTCAAATCAGAACCAGTGATGAAGGCCTTGGAAACAGTGATTTTATCGTTACTCTTAAAAATAAACCCCTGGCTGCCTGCAGAATGTCAATTTGTCTGCAGACGTCCTGTACTATGAGTTACAGGACAATTGGGAAACCTGTCTTCCTTTCCTGAGGTGTTTGAATTCACTGCAACTATGCTCATGATAGAGGTCAAGAAAAACCACATAAATGAGTCGGCAAGGGCCATGGAGCCTGATGTGGTGCCAATTGTCCCCTGAGCCTTGCGGCCTCTTCTTTCTCAGGATGACTGTTTCAGGACACAATCCAGCTGCAGCGTCTACAAGACCAGAGAGGAGAAAGCGAAGTGTCTCCACATCTATAATCTTCAGTGTGTGATCAGTTGCACACAGGAATCAGGAAGGTGATTATTATTTTCCTCGTGGAAAGAAGAGGTCGCATGTTCATGTCTGAAGGGGTGAGGACCAGACCAATGCGGGTTCACTGAGACAGGAAAGCACAGAAGAGGACTGGGCAGCGAGGTGGCCTCCGTGTACAATCAAGGAGGATTACTTAATCATGGTAAGCGTCCGTTTTCTTATCTATAAAAAAAGGATATTTACAGTGCCTGCATCATACATAAGAGACATAACCTATTTAGCAACAGCACGGGACACACCATTCCCTTCTCCAGGGCATCGTCCCAACCCAGAGATCGAACCCAGGTCTCCTGCATTGCAGGCGGATTCTTAGCCAGCTGAGCCACCAGGAAAGCCGAAGGGACACACAGTAAACTTTAAAAAGGATTAAGCAGGATAAAGAGACATGATCCAGGAGAACTGTGGGCTGTTTTGGGTTGGGGCAAGGGGAAGGTAGTCAGGGTGATGCAATTTTGTGGGGAGGTAAAGTGGTGGTGGTAGGTGTGTGTTTGTGCATAGGGATTCATTTCAGAGAGAGTTGGGAGAATTTTGCTTATTTTCCCTTGTTTGGGGTTGTGTAATTGACCGTCAAGTCCCTTCAACTTCAGTTGAAGCATCTGTTCATTGAGTTCTGGCCCATGAATCTGACAAAGGTAAGGAAGGATGAAGCCTCTTTGAGAATGGGGCTGGGTCTTATTCCTCTAAACAGTGACGAGGACATAGCCTGATAGCGGTGGCTCTGGTTGCATGAATGAAACTTTCTAGTTGTCCCTCACTCCCTGGTGACTGAGACACTAAAGAATCTGCCAGAAATGTGGGAGACCTGGGTTCGATTCCTGGGCGGGGAAGATCCCCTGGGGGAGGGCATGGCAACCCACTCCAGTGTTCTTGCCTGGAGAGTCCCACGGATAGAGGAGTCTGGCGGGCTACAGTCCATGGGGTCCCAAAGAGTCAGACAGGACTGAATGACTAAGCGCAGGACAGCACTCATCCCCTGGCTTTATTCCCCTTTCCTTTTCATTGAAAGGAGGAACCAGCCCCAGTCATTGACTGATGAATGACCACCACTGTTTAGACAAATAGTCTGGCATCACTATCAGGCATGAGCTACAGGCTTAGGCTCTCCCCACCTCCCTGCAGCCTGAGCATGAATACCCCAGCACCGAGGAAGAAGGGCCTCGCTTTGGCTGGATGGCACCTCCTTGAATCAGAGTTCAGAGCGAGGGGGCCCCAGAGCACGGTGGCCTTCCTGGGGGTCCGTAAGAAGGGCAGGAAACAGTCCTCTCCGTCGATGCCAAGCTGTCAGTAGAAGGTAGGACTGGTTTCCTTTCTGCCCTTTTCCCTCTTGGCCCTCTGGCTAGAACCACTCAGCACTCAGAGAGTTGTGGACACTTGAAAGAGCTTTCAGAGGAAAATGACAAGAAAGTGGAAACAAAATTAGAGGCAGCATGATGCTACCGCAGAGAAAGATACTCGCTACACCATCCACTCCTGCCTGCTGCCTCCCTGCACCCCTCGCACCGGCCTCCCCTCTTCTCCACTTTCTCACATGTGCTTTGGAAATCAGGGACTGTCATCAAGGCCATTAGCGACGTCTATTCTGGGGATGTACAGTACAAAGCTTAGACCTGGTATTTACTGCTGACTGACAGGGGAAACGCTTTAGCTGTTGCTGGGTGCGGACGTGACAGAGAGGCTGGGGAAAGTCGGCTCCTGTCCTTCCATTTGTTAAAAAAAAAAATGTTTTAAGTGAGTTTGATGCTTGGGGAAAGGGGTGTGATTGGCAGCCCCTGGTGGGAGGAGTCCCCTATAGAGATGGTGCTAAAGCGGGGGCTGCCTCTTAAGAACCACTTATTGTCTGCCAGGTCTTTCATTTCTGCATCACCTGTTCAAGCCCTTGGCAGCCGTATAATAATAACAGTAATGACTGGGAGGGTGATAGCCCTTGTGTCTGCCTCTGAGGAGGTCGGGCTGCACCGGTTAGCTAACCCTGGGTGAAGGATTTATTTTGTGAATTTCCATCTGTCTATGAGAACAGGGTAAAGTCATTTTCTTCTCCTGGCAGGAAATTCACTTCAACAAATATTTATTGATTTATTGAGCACCTACTATGTGAGAGGCTGTCCCCCATGCTAAGTCAATGGAGAACTCAGGCCAAGCTGCAGAGATGTGATTCAAAGCCTAGGAAATACATGGGGAGCGGAGGAGGGAGAGAGAGGGGGTGAGCTGCAGTGTAGGGTAGCGCTAAGACTTTGGAGTCAAGAGGGCCCTGGATCTGAATCCCAGCTTTGCCACTTCCCAGCTATGTGACGTGGCGCACGTTACTGTCTCTAAGCCTCAGGTTCCCTAAGTAGGACGTGGGCACAGTGATAGCTTCCTGGTAGAGCTAATATATGGAAAGCGTCTGCAAAGAGTCATTATTCAGTAAAGTGGTGCTGTGAGCACGTATGTCATATGCCAGGTACCAACTCACCCTAGAAAAGTTAGCCAGAAATTCAGCCTTCTGCACAAAGACATGTCCCTCTCCACCAGCTTTTTAGGGCTCTGCGTGCCGCCCCCGCACACGTGGGAGACTGACCCCCATCTCTGAGTCCACCTCCACCGCTCCATGAAATATTCAGAGTCGATGGTATCCGCTGACAGAGTCATTAGCTCTGCTGCACGTTCCTCTTGCCACAGAGAGGCGGCGATTCATTAATATTTATTCATCTTGATTTGCTTTGTTTTTCTTTTTTTTTTAAACTCATTTCAGGATTTATGGGATCATTTTGTACAATGCATAACTCATGCTCCCTCACAGCCTGCGTTGCCCCGAGCTCAATCTTGCCAGGGGTGCAGCGGGTCAGCTTTATTACGCGTCTCTGTTTAATCAAATTCCTGCACAAAGGCATTTAAGAAAGGCGTTGGTCCCTTGGCATCGTGAGCCTCCGTGTTCTTTAGCTGTTCCTATCCTCATGTTCTCCCAAAGCTTCTTTCCCCGGGCACCAGAGGCCCTGACCCAGAGCCTCGGTAGGTCCTTTACTCACAGGGGACACGCGCAGCCTCCTTTGGCCCCTCTAGGAGCTGAAGGCAGTTGCGCCAGAAACAGAGTCTGGGCCTGCAAGGGACCAGTTCCTGTCTCACGCTGTGTGCAAACAGCATCCATGACCCAGATGGGCAAGTGCGTAAGCAGATTGGGATCTAAAGCCCTGAGACCATAGAGCTTTCCTCCCTCCTTTGGGCGGGGCAAAAGCTCCAGAGCTCGGCAGTGGAGCTGAACCTTCCCGGGAGGCCAGGCCAACCAACCCCCAGGGGTGTGAGAGGTCTGCCTTTCCAGGGGTGGTCAGAGGCCCTGCGCGCTCCAGACCTAGCTGAGCCGCTTTCTTCCCCCAGAGCTGCCTCCGGCGCTTGGCGCTGCCGCGCACGCGGCGTCTCAACGGGCTCAGAAGTCCTGTGCTGCGTCTTAAGTCAGATGAAAAGAGTCGGATGTGGGGACGCGAGAGCTCCGCCAGCATCGACTGGACTGGTGATTTTCACCCCGACGCTTGCGCGTCCCTGGGCGCTGGCGTGTGCTGTAGCCAGCACGGAGTCGGGAACAGTACAATCAAGGCTGTCGGCACCTACTAAAGGGATCGCAGGGGATTTGGTGTTTCTATAGCAATTATTGGGGGGTGGGGGAGGGGGTGGATATTGCTGATGAAAATAAAACCCGAAAATGTGCCCCCTGACATGTGACTGCTTTATCCTCTGCTTTCAGATAGGAAAGGGAGACAGTCTGCTGTTTTATGCCGGTTTGTTTGTTTGTCTGTTTGTTTTTTAAAGAGAGGCACACTGACAGACATGCAGAGACAGACACAAGGAGACCCAGAAGGAGACTGGAAGACCAGGAAGAGGAAAGGATGACCAGCCGGCAACGACCCAGAGGCCGAAGGAACTCTTCTCTTTCCTTTTTAAAATTTACTTGTTGCAGGGAGTTTGTAGCCTAGCACTCCCTGCTGGTTCCACTTTACAGATGATCGGGCGGGAGGTGTGTCTGGCTGTTGAAGGACCAGTGTCTCCTAGCTCGGCTGGCCTTCTTTTTTAACCAATAAAGTCAAAGAAGCGGTCAAAAAAACGATCTCAATGGCTGGTGCAGCCGAGGGTGGTGCTCAGAACTGTCGCCCAGGATGAAGCCCGGAAACGGAGTCAGATGGGAGCCAGGTGAAGACGGAAGTAGGGCTCCTTCTCATCCTGGCTGGTACTCTCGGAGTTGGCTGACCCACAGGAGGGGGATCCCAGTTTCTCCTTTAAATAATCCACATTCCATCAACAAATTCTGATGAAGATTTCCCATTCTGTGCTAAGGACCCTGGGAGCAGCACAGAAGTGTGATGTGTATTTCTTACCTTTAGAGGATTTTCAAGTTCCTAGCAGCACGTGAAAGAGTCTCTAGATGGGCTTCCCTGGTAGCTCAGCTGGAACAGAATCCGCCTGCAATGAAGGAGACCCCGGTTCAATTCCTGCGTCGGGAAGATCCCCTGGAGAAGGGATAGGCTACCCACTCCAGTATTCTTGGGCTTCCCTGGTGGCTCAACTGGTAAAGAATCTGCCTGCAATGCGGGGGACCTGGGTTCAATCCCTGAGTTGGGAAGATGTCCTGGAGGAGGGCACAGCATCCCACCCAGTATTTCTTGCCTGGAGAATCCCCATGGACAGAGGAGCCTGGCGGGCTACAGTCCATGGGGTCACAAAGAATCGGACATAGCTGAGCAGCTAATCACACACACACAAATAAGTTTCCAGGTGGGGTAAGAGTTGAGAGGAACAGAAGGGGGAGAAGATTGGAATGTTCAAGCAAGTCTTTGAGGGGAGAGGGAGCCTGATTTGGGCCTCAATGGTTAGATAGAGCTGAGGCAAGAAAACACCACCAAGGGAATGCGTGGCATGCGCTGAAGCACCGAGGCAGAAACGACGGGGAGTCCGTGGGGCAGGAAGCCCACGTCGCCTGGTGGAGGGCAGTGATTGCAGATTATATAGCTGTGGGGGGAAGTGATGACAGGTCGTAGGTGGCATAGAGAGACATTTCCTGAACGCTTTCTGAGATCTCTAGCCAGGCAAGATGCACAGTGAGGAGGAAGATGGATTCCGTGTTAGAGTAACCTCGAATCCTCTTTCTGAGAGTCCCATTGGCGCTTTGAAAAGCCCTGCAACAAGGAAATCCTTTCATTGAAGTTAATCTAGAATTTTTTTAAAGCATACATCTTTACAGGTTTTTTTTTTTTTTTTTTAATATCTATTAGTAAACTTTGGAACTAGTTTTCCAAGACTCACACACTGGGAGACACCAGCACAGAAAAGCCAACATCTCGGGCTTTGGGATCAGATCAGTTCTGTTTCCAACTTGGTACTTGTTAGCTTGGTGACAAGGGTCAAATCGAACCATCAATCTATCCCATTCCATGGAGGGTTGTGAAGATAAAGTATAGGGTGAGAGGGGCAGACACAGTCTTACTGGAGTCGGCGCTGAGTGGGGGCTGGCTGTCCCCCGGTCACTGTGGACTTCAGGCCAGGTGGAGTGGCTTCAGCTTGAAGCAGTGGGAAATGGGGGTGACCCCAAACGTAGCCATCTAATGACAGCAGAGCTGACAGATGCGTCTGGGTGGAGGGGCAGGATGGATTAGAGGGAAACGCAGGAGAGCTTAGGGAGGCTAGCGCCCAGCCTAGGGATTGTCAAAGATCCCCTTTCCTTGCAGTCCATCCACACTTTCTCAGGGTCCCAACTGAGCAGACTAGCTGTGGACTCAATGCTACAGGCAGAGGCTATAGGACCCAGTCACACGCATGCTCTGACCTCGCCAAAGTCAGAGCTTGGCTTCACCTCCCCATCCCCAGAAGGCCAGGCAATCATGCAGCAGCTGCGCCTCCTCTCCCGTGACTCTGACGTGGTGAGAGCCCGGCTCCTCAGGGGCTGGTGCCTTAAGATCCAGCACAGATGATGGGCGCCGTCTTGCTATCACATGCTTCGGCACGTTGGCATGTCATCAACACGGGGAGGGATTGACAGGGACCAAAGGGCAGGCAGGTCTGCCCATCTTGCCGTGCCCGGCCATGACTTGTGGCCCCTGACCCCCTTCTCTCTTGCCCCCAGCAACCCCATTCATGAGGCCGCAGCCCAGCTCACCCAACCCTGCGCTCACAGGTACTTGGGCCACCGACTAAGAGATGGCGTGCGTCCCTTTTATCTGGGACTCCTGCGTGTTCTCCCTCTCTCTCTCTCTCCTTTTATCTTACTGACTTTTAAATGCAAAAACAACAAACATTTACTGAGCACTTGCTTGAGACCTGTCACCTTGCTCTGTGTTTCATTGTATTTATTTAGCAAACACTCATGTAACATTTACAATATGCCAGAAACTATTCTAAATAATTTCCAAATATTAACTCAATCGAACATACAATGAAAGGATGAAAGTGATGAAAGTGAAAGCCGCTCAGTCGTGTCCGACTCTTTGCAACCCCCTGGACTATACGGTCCGTGGAATTCTCCAGGCCAGACAACTGGAGTGGACAGCCTTTCCCTTCTCCAGGGGATCTTCCCAACCCAGGGATCGAACCCAGGTCTCCTGCATTGCAGGTGGATTCTTTACCAGCTGAGCTATCAGGGAAGCCCAAGGGAGCTTAGCAGAGGATACAATGCTTAAGGTATTACTCCTACCACTCTTTTTTTACTTTTTTTCAGATAAGGAAACTGAGGTGCAGAGAGGTTAAGTAACTTGCCCAGTTGTCACTCAGCAATTAAGTAGAGAGTCTATCCCAGGGATCTAGTTTTGCAGCCCATGCCTTTAACTATTCTGTTTTCTTGTATCCTTTGCATCTTAGCACAGGAACTTTTACAATTAGCAAAACTGAGCCTCAGCAAACAAGCCTCAGCGGCCTGCTTGAGGTCACGCAGCAGTGAGTCATGCGTTTGACCTTTGGTCTCTCCACTGCAGGTCCAAGACTCACTCCCTCCGTGAGGCTGGCTGTCTTCTCCACAGCCCCCCTCTCTTGCAGTCCAGTGTCTGAGAGGCACACGGTGTGACGAGGCTGGTGCGTGGGGAGGAGGTGTGTGGGCCCCAGAAAGGACCGTTTCCTGAACAGAAACACATTCTCAAGCAAGGGGTAAGGTGTGAGATGGGGCCGTCAAGACAGAGGCCTGCAGGGGAGAGGCAGGGCTGGGAGCTCCGGGTGGTGTGAGCACTCCCAAGGAGCAGTGACAACTGGCACGGCTCTTATCCAGCCGGCTCTCACCACCCTGCTGAGCAGGCGGAGCGGACGAGCCTGGAGCCCCGAGGAGGGGTGGGGAGGCCTGTTCTGTGCTCAGACTTGAGTATGCTTGTGAATCTCCTGGAGTAGGGCCTGAGGTTTCACATCTCCAACAAGCTCACAGATGCTGTGGGCACTGCTGATCCGAGGACCACACTGACCATCGACCTGTCCCAGGGGTGTACGGTCTGTGGGTTTCAGGCCTGTATTTGTGGAAGGCCAGTGGCTGCAGTTTACAGAGGTCTTGATGGACGCTACCTTTTGCCAGTTCTGGGAGAGGAGGGAGGAAGCAGAGGGATTCAGTCTGAGAAGAAGAAAAGGCTTCACTCTGCCAATTTTCTTGGACACCTTTGCCCTTCTGCTCCATTCAAAGCCTCAATCCCTTGCAAGGCTAGCCTGAGACTCCCTCCTCCTCCAAGCCCTTTCTGACCCAGTCAAGCCCCCAAGCATCTCTCCATAGCAACACTTTGCTTTTTAATCTCTTGCCATCTCCTCTTGCTTCAAATTGCCTTAGATTGTTTCTGTAATGGCCTCATATGCATATTTCCTCTTTCCCAAGTCAGATTTCACCGGAGCCTCCTGTTCCTCTGTCCTCAGGTCAAGTACCTTGCCGGAGCCTAGGATGTGCTCCAAAATGAATTAACCGAATGAAGTGAATCGTCTTTCAAAAACTTTACTTTCTAATGAGGCTCCCTCGGAGGAATGTTTAGCAATCCCTTCAAGTGTTAGGTAAATATTTTTAATCTGTTCACATTTCCGAGGTCTTTCCCATTGGTCTGTGTTTGAGGGTGGGGGAATAAGCAGAGAGGGCTGGCTGGAGAAACTTCACAGGGCACAGAGAGCGGCCAGAGAAGAGGCTGCAAGGTCGGCTCCTGCAGCTGGAAAGCGATCCTCGGCCAGGCCCACAGCTCCCCTTCTCCCTGACGTTTCACAGGTCATATTTCAGCCTCAGTAAATTCCATAATCTCCTGCTCGGATTCCCTTTATATGCCAAGACTGTGATCACAGATTCCCAAGAGGGTTTATCAGATGCAGGAAAATGTGTCCCTCTCTTCCCCGAGGGGGAGATTTCCTAGGGAAGAATTGGGGGCCCTCATAAGCTTTCTTGCTGTCTAATCAGCTGCCCGAGGCAAACCCCAGCTGCCCTGGGCTCCCAGGTAGCATGTGACAGATGTCGGCCCCGAGCCGGGCTCCGCAGAGCCAGTGCTGGGAATGCAAAGGCAACACCGCAACCACCGCAAGCTCCCCGGGTGGCGTCTCTCCCAGACTCTGCGGAGACCGAGGTGGCTCTGTACCCATCAGGGAGGCTCAGACCTCATAAGTATGATTTTCTCTTCAAAGGCACCCATCTGGGGGCTAGGCTGCTTTAGACCTTCCTTCTTTCCCTGTTGTCTCTTCTCTTTCCCTGAGAGCGGAAGTGGGGGCCTCAGTAAGAAGGTGGGACATTCTGGCTGTTTGTCAGACTTTCAGCTTCTGTTGTGGCCACGGGGTCTGTCTGTGCTGCGATGGACATGGAGAGAATCTGGAGTCTCATTAGTGAAGGGGTTTGGGGAGCAACTGCTCCTTCCTGGACTCATATTTCTTTGCAAGACATGCTCAAGACCCTGTTCTAAAGCACAGAGCGAGTGAGTGAGTGAAGTCACTCAGTCATGGCCGACTCATTGCGACCCCATGGACGGTGGCTACCAGGCTCCTCCATCCATGGGATTTTCCAGGCAAGAGTACCGGAGTGGATTGCCATTTCCTTCTCCCATTAAAGCATGGAAGTTGGGACTGAAGAATACACTGCCTGCCCTTGACCTTCCTTCTCACCTCAGGGAACCCGACCACACTCCCCCGAGGCCTGCAGTCAGCCAGCCTCCCCACTGTCAACCCCTGGTAAATCCCTCTTTTGCAGGTACTTCTGAGCTCACGGATGGCTTTTGAACAGCTTCTTGTGTTCCTCTCCTTCCAAATTTCCAGCGTGATGAAGGCTCAGATGAAGAGTTCCAAGAACAGATGGGAGGCTGTCATTACATGTTACTGATACACAGAGCAGCTTCAGCCTCACGCACGCCAGCGTGCTCAGCCACACTCGTAATTCTTCCTCTGTTCCCCAGCCCGAGTCAGGAGCTCAGCCAGTTTTGGCAAGATGCGAAAGTGAGAGCTTTCTAGGAGCATTTATATAAAACATGCGAGGACTGATGATGAACTAGGGAACAAAACCCTTCTTTTTCTACTAGGGGAGAAAATACTGTTAATCCAATTCACTTGCAAGAACTGAAATCAGAGAAGTCAAAAATCTGCATGCCCAACTTGGGTGCCATTGAGATTGGGTAATGTGGGAGCCTTCTGGAGAGGTTTCTTTGTCTGGTCCAAGAGCACCCCGATGACTACAGGATGTCCTTGGTAAAGAATGTTCTAGCAGCCCCACAAGGTTATGTCTCAGTAAGGATGAAAGAGCCACAGGGACCTTCCATTTCAACTTTCTGTAATTGACAGAGGAGCATGCACATTGGACAGAGGTGAGAAGTGGCTCATTAGTGGAGAAACTGAGAGCTGAAGTCAGGTTTAGGTCACTGCTTTTTCAGAAAAGGACAAAAACCTTAGGTTGGAGAGTAAGAATTTTTTTTTTTTTCCCCTAGCAAAAATGGAGTGGCTTCCTTGCAAAATTTATAGAAAGGCCCAGAATTTTGCTTTATGCACAGCACCAGGACCCAGGGGGAAGGAGCAGTGACCCCATAGAGACTAAACCAGACCTGCCTGTGACTGTTTGAGGGTCTCCCACAGAGGCGTGGGTCATCAGTGGCCTGTCATAGGGACAGGGATGCTGGCAGCAGCAGTCCTGGAAGGTGCGTGCTGGCCTAAATCCTCTTGGAGCTTGCCATTTGCCCTACCAAATAGCCCACCAGAGCAAGGCCTAGTTTCCCCATAGCCAGTCCCTCTCAAGGGACTTGTACAAGAAGCTTGTACATGTCTCGTATCCTCATCCATCAGAGCGCAGGCAGAAGAAGCAAGAACTACAATTCTACAGCCTCCAGAACAAAAATAACAATCACAGAGAGCTAAGCAAAATGATCACATGGATCACAGTCTTGGGTAACTCAATGAAGCTATGAGCCATGCCATTCAGGGCCATCCAAGATGGATGGGTCACTGGAGATTTCTGACAAAATGTGGTCCACTGGAGAAGGGAATGGCAAAGCACTCCTATACTGATGCCTTGAGAACCCTGAACAGTATAAAAAGGCAAAATGATATGACAGCAGAAGAGGAGCCCTCCACATCTGTGGGTGTCCAATATGCTACTGGGGAAGAGCAGAGAAATAGCTCCAGAAAGAATGAAGAGGCTGGACCGAAGCAGAAATGATGGTTAGTGGTGGATGTATTTGATGGTGAAAGTAAAGTCTGAAGCTGTAAAGAACAATATTGCATAGAAACCTGGAACCATGAATCAAGGTAAACTGGATGTGGTCAAGCAAGAAAAAACATTGACGTCTTAGGAATCAGTGAACTAAAGTGGGTGGGAATGGGTGAATTCAATTCAGATGACCATTATATCTACTACTGTGGGCAGGAACCCATTAGAAGAAATGGAGTAGCCATCACAGTCAACAAAAGAGTCTGAAATGCAGTACTTGGGTACAATCTCAAAATGACAGAATGATCTCAGTTCATTTCATTTTCAAGGTAAACCATTCAACATCACAGTAATCCAAGTATATGCACCAACCACTAATGCTGAAGAAGGTGAAGTTGACCAGTTCTATGAAGACCTACAAGGCCTTCTAGAACTAACACACAAAAAATGGTCCTTTTCATCATAGGGAATTGGAATGCGAAAGTGGAAAGTCAAGAGAAACTTGGAATAACAGGCAAGGTTGGCTTTTAGTACAAAATGAAGTAAGGCCAAGGTTAACATAGTTTTCCCAAGTGAAGACACTAGTCATAGCAAGCATCCTCTTCCAACAATGCGAGAGATGACTCTACACGTGGACATCATGAGATGGTCAGTACTGAAATCAGATTGATTATATTCTTTGCAGTTGAAGATGGAGAAGCTCTATACATGATCTGATTGTGGCTCAGATCATGAGCTCCTTACTGCAAAATTCAGGCTTAAATTCAAGAAAATAGGGAAAGCCACTAGACCATTCAGGTATGGCCTATATCAAATTCCTTATGATTATACAGTGGGGGTGATGAATCAATTCAAGGGATTAGATCTGGTAGACAGAGTGCCTGAAGAACGATGGACAGAAGTTCATAACATTGTACAAGAAGTGGTAATCAAAACCATCCCCGAGGGAAAAAGAAATGCAAGAAGGCAAAGTCGTTGTCTGAGAAGGCCTTACAAATAATGGAGAAAAGAAGAGAAGAAAAAAGCAAAAAACAAAGGGAAAGATATACCCAACTGAATGCAGAATTCCAGAGGATAGATAGCAAGGGGAGACGAGAAAATCTTCTTAAGTGAACAATGCAAAGAAACAGAGGAAAACAATAGAATGGGAAAGACTAGAGGTCTCTTCAAGGTAATTTGAGATGCAACGGAACATTCATACAAAGATGGGGACAGTAAAGGACAGAAATGGTGTGGACCTAACTGAAGCAGAAGAGATTAAGAAGAGGTGGCAAGAATACACAGAACAAAACAAAAAAAGCTTTTAATGACCTGGATAACCGTGATTGTATGGTCACTCACCTCAAGTCAGACATCCTGGAGAATGAAGTCAAGTGGGTCTTAGGAAGCTTTACTACCAGCAAAGTCAATGGAGGTGATGGAATTCCAGCTGAGCTAGTTCAAATCCTAAAAGATAATGCTATTAAAGTGCTGTACTCAATATGCTGACAAAGTTGGAAAACTCAGCAGTGGCCACAGGACTGGAGAAGATCAAGTTTTCATTCCAATCCCAAAGAAAAACAATGGCAAAGAATGTTCAACTACCACACAATTACACTCATTTCATATGTTAGTGAAGTGAAAGTTACTCAGTTGTGTCAGACTCTTTGCGACCCACGGACTACACAGTCCATGAAATTCTCCAGGCTAGAATCCTGGAGTGGGTAGACTTTACCTTCTCCAGGGGATCTTCACAACCCAGGAATCGAACCCAGGTCTCCCACATGGCAGGAGAATTCTTTTCCAGCTGAGTCACCAGGGAAGTCTATGTTAGCAAGGTCATGCTCAAAATTGTTAAAGTCGAGCTTCAACAGTACTTGAACCAAGAACTTCCAAATGTACAAGCTGGATTTAGAAAAGGCAGAGGAACCAGAGATCAAATTGCCAACATCTATTGGATCATAGACAAAGCAAGGCAATTCCGGAAAAACATCAACTTCTGCTTTATTGACTACGCTAAAACCTTTGACTGTGTGCATCATGACAATCTGTGGAAAATTCTGAAAGAGATGGGAATATCAGACCACCTGACCTGCCTCCTGAGAAATCTGTATGCAGGTCAAGAAGTAACAGTTAGAACTGGACATGGAACAACTGGCTGGTTCCAAATTGGGAAAGGAGTATGCAAAGCTGTCTATTGTCACCCTGCTTATTTAGCTTATATGCAGAGTGCATCATGGGTAATGCTGGGCTGGATGAATCATAAGCTAGAATCAAGATTACTGGGAGAAATACCAACAACCTCAGATATGCAGATGATAACACTATAATTGCAGAAAGTGATGAGGAACTAAAGAGCTTCTTGATGAGGGTGAAAGAGGAGAGTGAAAAAGCTGACTTAAAACTCAATATTCAAAAACTAAGATCATGGCATCCAGTCCCATCACTTCATGGCAAATGGATGAGGAAAAAGTGGAAATAGTGACAGATCTTATTTTCTTACATTCCAAAATCACTGCAGACGATGACTGCCTCCATAAAATTAAAAGATGCTTGCTCTTTGAAAGAAAAGCTTTGACAAAACTAGACAGCGTCTTAAAAAGCAGATACATCACTTTGCTGACTAAGGTCCATATAATCAAAGCTATGTTTTTTCCGCAGTCATGTACAGATGTGAGAGTTGAACTATAAAGAAAACTGAGCACTGAAGAATTGATGTGGTACTGGAGAAGACTCTTGAGAGTCCCTTGGACTGCAAGAAGATCAAACCAGCCAATCCTAAAGGAAATCCACCCTGTATATTCATCAGAAGGATTGATGCTTAAGCTGAAGCTCCAATACTTTGGCCACCTGATGCAAAGAGCCAACTCATTGGAAAATACCCTGATGCTGGGAAAGATTAAAGCAAAAGGAGAAGTGGGTGGCAGAGGATGAGATCATAGGATGGCATCACTGACTCAATGGACATAAGTTTGAGCAAACTCTGGGAGATAGTGAAGGACAGAGAACCCTGGTGTGCTGTAGTCCATGGGCTTGCGAAGATTCAGACATGACTTAGCTACTGAACAACAACAATAGTTTAAGAATCTCCATTAGAAGAGGGCATTATTTATCTCCTGGATAAGCTAATACTTCTAGTTTAAAAAAAAAATCACTTTGTCCCTCTTCAAATGGTTTGAAGAGAGAGAACAAAATAGTTTTCTTTGAGCTTATTTCTTCATGAAACTTGGTCCTAAGCCCTTTGAAGCCTTGATAGAAACAGTGAAGTTTGAAATAGTAAAGCTTGAACTTGAAAGCTGGCCCAGGGTCTGGATTTTCCATTTTCCTGTCCTGTGGGAATTGGAGCCCACATACCTTTTTTGATGCAGTGTTCTTGGAGACCCATCATGGGGTACAGACATTTGAAACCAAGTGCTAACCTGCCAGGGAGGTGATGGAGAAGTGTTTGCTCCGAGGAGCCCCAGTTTGTCCCTGAGTCAGTAAGAGATTTGTCTGTGTGGTTAGCATGGCTACGTCTCCTCAGACCCTTTCCTTTGAGGTAATGTTTCTCTTCTAAGCATGAGTTTAGACTGAACTGTGCCCACAGACCACGGCTCATTCTCCTGTTACGTCTATGTTCTTGTCTGAAGTGGTGCTCCCAGTGGATGACGAACTCAGGCCTAGGAGACAACAGAGAGGAGCGGCCAATCTAACCTCCACCTCACGCTGGAGACGCGACCTCCGCAGGAAGTGATTCAGAGTCAGAAAACTCAGCCTGCCCTCTTCTGTGGTTTGTCCACCATCCCTTCACAGGAAACTGAATACCCTCTACGTTAAGAAAGATGGAGAATAAGAGCAGTGGGCGAAAGAGATAAAGGGCTGTGGCAGATTCCCAGGTCTTTGGTGAGAAAGGACTGAGTATGAAGGATGATAACCGGGGAAGAAAAGAATGGATTTGCAGGCAGACAACATCTGGGGGATTAAGGAAAGGGGATAGTCGATACCGTCTCCAAGAGTTCTGCAGTGACCTTAACTGAATTAAGGAATTTGGGAGAGGGGAGCATTGGAGGTCTCCTGTGCTCTCAGCTGTGACAGAACCACCCCCAACCCCACAACACAATAGCCACCCTAGCCAGTGGCCACACCCTCCCCCAGGCACACAGAGGCCGGTATGAATGGATTTGCTGCCTCCTGATCTTTATATATTTTTCTGTGGGTTGGCCTTTGATTTCCTAGGGAATTGTATGTTTATTGTAGAGTAGCCATGCAGAGTCGTGGTAGATAGACCGGTGTGCAGGGGAAAACAACGAATAAGAAGATGAGAGTTGACAGCCGCTAGGCCAAAAACAAGAGAAAGAAGCTCACTCTCTTCGTGAAGCTGGTATCTTCTTGACACATTTACATAAATTGATTTTTTTAAAGTTTGAAATCCTCCTCCCCATTATTCTTATTTTCTTCTCAAATCAATGAATGCATCTCTGTTTGATTTTCTATAATCAGTGGCTTGCCATGAACATGTCTATCCTACAATTTCGAGACCGGGAGTGTAAACTCTTGAGCGTACCCAAGGGAACGGCTGCTCGAAGGTGTTCTTTGCTGCTGCACGTAATCCATGCTCGCTGCGTCCATCTGCAGGTTTCCATTTTCACGTACCCAAGTCTTCCTAAAGAGAGGCATTCCTTGAGTCAAGGATCCTTCTGCAAAGCCCCCTCAGCCCCAGGCTCAGGTACACAGCTGGGCTACAAAGCGGAGCCTTTGTCTCCAGGGTCCCTTGACAGCAATGGGCTGCCTTCTCACTGGGCGCTGACCCAGCCTCTGGGAACGATGGACGCACCCCGCCAGCCTGCCTCAGGAGTCACTGAGGCACTGACCTTGCCTTTCAGAAGCTGGTCCTTCTGAACCGTCAGGATGGGGTGGGTGGGGGGCAGTTGAGGCAACTCACAGCGGCAAGTTGACCCCTGAGTTGTGTCTGCTCCGAGACGATATAACCCCAGAGCTTCAGGGCTGTGAGGGTACTGATTTAACAAATCATATGTTTAAACAACGTGATGGCACACTGCTGTTTGAGGGGCTTTGAAGCACATTTCAAAATAATGGGGGAAAATAATGAACACCTCTCACAAGTGCATTTAAGTGACACATGCATTAGGCGGTGATGGGGGGCGGGGCTCGTATTCCTGCATAATGAGTGTTTGTTTTTTTTTCCTATTCTTTCATACTGCTTTCACTTCATGTTTCAGAAATGGTCACCGAGTGAGCAGAACTCTGAGCACTTTGTAAACAGAAGGAAAAAGGCAGCCGATGGCCCCTCACCAGGCTCACAATGAGGTTCTGATGCAGGGAGGGACGTGGTGGGTAGCCCAGAACCCTCCTGCTCCCAGATCTCATCCTTCACCTGCCATGGGAAGCATTCTCTTATATGAAGCAGGGCTATCGCTCCAGAGGAAGTGGTGTAGAAAGCTTCTCGTGGGCAGGAGCATTTTGGCACACACAGGCAGGCCTCTGAGAGATCACTGGTTCTATTTCAGGCCACTGCAATAAAGCCAGTGTCACAGGATTGGTCATGTGACTTTTTGGGTTTCCTAGTGCCTATAGAGGGCTTCCCTGGTGGCCTAAATGGTAAAGAATCCACCTGCAATGGGGGAGATCCAGGTCTGATCCCTGTGTCAGGACGATTCCCCTGGAGGAGGGCATGGCAACCCACTCCAGTGTTCTTGCCTGCAGAATCCCGTGGACAGAGGAGCCTGGCGGGCTACAGTCATGGGGTCGCAGGGAGTCAGACACGACTGAGTGGCTAACACTTTCACTTTCATAGAGTCGCTGGGTACAGGTTGTGGCAAATGTTCAATTTTTAAAGAATGTAATCTCTGCAAAACCCTGCAAAATGAAACATGCTTGTCTTTGTTACCCAGATTATGTCCTAAGGAGACTATTGGCCGGGAGGGAATGAGGCACAGGACGGGTGAGTTTTGATTCAGTGCCGTGGGTTAAGTGAGGGTGTGGAAGGGAGCAGGCTCACAGGACATTACGGGCTGTTAGGGCAGTGGCTGAGGCTCGCGCCCGCAACCCGGCCTTCTTCTTTGCCTAATCTCTCCCTGCTGCCTGAATCCAGCTTGTTCCCTAGCAACACTGGGTCACTGGTGTTCTGGGCTTGCTTGTCAGGTTCCCCTACTAGCAAGCCCCCTCCGTCTCCCCACGTCTAGACACCTCCTCCTCTGCCCCGCCGTTTCCTCATCCGGGCAGGGTCACAGCGTGACTCCGGGGGCCCCGTGCTGTGCCCTCCTTAGCCGCTCAGTTGTGTCCGACTCTCTGCGACCCCGTGGACTGTAGCCCACCAGGCTCCTCTCTCCGTGGGATTCTCCAGGCAAGAATACTGGCGTGGGTTGCCATGTCCTCCTCCAGAGGATCTTCCCACCCAAGGATCAAACCCAGGTCTCCTGCATTGCCGGGAGATTCTTTACCGAGTGCGCCACCAGGGAAGCCCATGAATACTGGAGTGGGTAGCCTGTCCCTTCTCCAGGGGATCTTTCTGAGCCAGTCATCAAACCAGGGTATCCTGCATTGCAGGTAGATTCTTAGGCAATATCATTGCTATGAACCGCTCTTCTAAAAAACATAATTGAGGATCATATTTTGCAACTACGTTAGTATACAAGGCTGAATTTATTGTTATATAATCATTGTACTTCTATTCATTTTTTTTTCTTCTGGTTTTAAAAACACTTAAAATTAAACATAAATTATCACAAGCTCTTAAAAGCATTGTGGGTCCTGGGCATGTGCCTTATGGGCCTAATGGATAAGTCGGCCCTGCATCTAATGGGCCTTCCCTGCCTCTCCGGCTGGCTGGGCAGCCCTTCTGGGCTGTTTCCATAAATTTCCCTCTGGTATTGCACTTGCCACACCACTACACCGGGTGCTTCTTGAGAAGAAAGAACTGTGCTTTATTCTCACCGTGGAACCCAGAACAATATCCAGGGATGGCCCACAAGCAGCCTCCTCCGTGTATCCATGAAGAGCTGGATGGGTGAGGAGGACTGAGCTGGAGGGTGCTGGCCTCAGCGCTTGGTTACAGCCAACAGGCACGGGTCAGCCGGAGGTTGCTGATGGGGTGGGTGGGTGGGAGGGTATTGTACACTTGCCTTGCCTGTCTCATCCATTCGCTGAGGGTCTGATCTGCCTACAGGCAGGGGCAGAGCAGCGGCCAAAGTGGCCTGCGGGTCCAAGAGGGAAGGCCCAGCCTCCTCGCAGCATCCCTGCCCTAGAGGAGGCACCCTTCCAGAGTACAGCAAAGCCACTCTGCCTGAGAGGAGGCTCTGTGTGCCCCCAGAAAAATGCAGTAGCAAAAACAGAACAATACTTAAACTTGAGCCATTTCATAAGTATAGTTTGGGGTCAGTTTGGCCGGAGGGGAGATTTTAATTGCAAAGCTCCTATGTCTCAACTGCCTGAGGCTAGAAATTGGAGAGGGAAGATGGGGAGACTCGGATGTTGAATGTGGATGATAAGCCGGAGGAAAGGTTGAGGATGGAGCAAGGCCTGTCGAGGACTGGGGTTAAAATGCTGCTAGAGTCACTTCCAGTGAGGGCTTTGGGTTTGTTTCTGCTTCCAATGACCCTGGACTGAGGAGAGGGATGATCTGCTTCACATTTCAGAATTGGTCCCTAAAAAAATTAAACGCCTACTAGGGTATCAGGCCCACAACCTACTATAATACCATTTGGCATAAAAGAAAAATGAGTTTAAGTTAGGTTCCTGATTGTCAAATAACTTGGAGTCCAATCTGAACAAAACAGATAGAGCAGAGTTGGAAACCAGGAAGACCTGGCAAGGGGCAAGAGGCAGGTGAATAGAGAAGTGAAAGAATTCAGCCTCTTTCTCTACCTGATTGCTCTAAGGGTGCAGGACTAGAATGGTCCTAAATCTGCATCGATAGACCTAAACTCAGGGAGCTGGTGATGGACAGGGAGGCATGGTGTGCTGCAGTCCTTGGGGCCGCAAAGAGTTGGACATGACTGAATGACTGAACTGAAGTGAACTGAGACCTCATCTCATTCCTGAGCCCCAAGTCCAAGTCTATCAGTCTGTGGGATATACTTTTCATAAAAGATCTCAAATTCTGTCACCTAAATAGACCTCACCATTTCCCTCCCTCTCCTGCTGATGTCCCTTATGCATTAA
Source organism: Muntiacus reevesi (assembly GCF_963930625.1). NCBI lineage: Eukaryota > Metazoa > Chordata > Mammalia > Artiodactyla > Cervidae > Muntiacus > Muntiacus reevesi. The sequence continues at coordinate 119,579,540 of NC_089253.1, read as the reverse complement.
CGGCACCATCACTCTCCAATCAGATCAAAGTTTCAGGATCTTCCCAGACACCATTCTTCCCCTTGTACTCTGGTTTAATTGGTACCATGGCCTCACGGGTTCTTTCGTCAGTCACACTTGGGTCAAATCCTGTCTTGCCTTTTCTGCTCACAGGCCACCCCCTTAATTTCATCCCATCTCACCTTCTTTGGGATCCTTGAAGTGCTCTCCTAATTGTTTCTTCTTAGCCTGATATCAGCCTCTGTACTGGCATTCAAATCATTTTACCTACAGTATTCTGCCCCAGTGTTTCCAGTGGCTTTTCATTGCCTCCTAAAAAGGAGTCTTCACTCAGGCATTCTAGAGAAGTGGTTACGAAGAAAGGGCTCTGGTGTCACAGAGACGTAGTTTGAGCCCTGGTTCTATCATTTATTAACTGCGTGACATTTGCTGAGTGAACCACACTAATCCTGGTTGTTAAAATTTAGATTAGAATTGTATCTACATCATGGTATTTCTGAAAAGACACTAGATGCAAGCACTTAGCACAATGCCTGACACAAATGAGTGCTGATTAAAGGAACTATTATTACTAGCAATTAGGATTTTTTGTTTCTTATCTGTCGCACTACATATGTCATTAAAAAAACATAGCTGGTGGTAATTCCCCTACACCTACCTTATGTATGCTTAACACGTGAGATTCTTCACTTGCCTCCTATAGGGTAGGCTCTGAAATTTCTTCTGCTGCTGCAGGCCTGGTATGCAGGACACTGGGGGAAGGACTCAGTACCAACTGTTCCCTGAGCCCAATCTGCCCGTGTCCACTCACATTTCCCAAGCCATGGGTTTAAGATGCTTCTTCAGCCTTGGATTAACTCTGATCCTTCCTTCAAGCACCTGCAACCTACCCTGAATCCCCTGGAAACCCTTGTTATCCTTGCCAATCTGTGCATCTTCATCCCTGGTGTGGGCTTTTCTATTCTCCCAACAGGAAGGACCGTCTCAACATGAAGCACTGTCATCTGCCTGATTCTGAGGATGAGGCAACATACCAGAGTGGTTAAGGCCCTGGTGGCTGGAACCAGATAAACTTCCTTTTGATTTTTGACTACAATGTGGCCTTGGACAATTTATTCGATGTCTTCCTTATTCATCTGTAAAATGGAGATAGTCACATCGTCTTACCTTGTATTTCCCTAAACACAATGTCTGCTCAACACACAGCAAGTTTGTTTAGGAATGTGATCCCAGGCAGAAGGAACACAAGACATGAAAAGTGAACCAGGGTAAAGGGGATGGACAAGGCAATAGGAGAAGTCATGATGGAGCTGGATAATGCACAAAAGCCTGGCCCAGCATCCCACTGGAATTTCAAATCAGAACTAGCTCTTCAGGGGGAACAAAAGCAGAAACGTTTAGTCATCATTTTCTGTTACTCTTTGGTCAAGGGGGACCCCCACCAGGTGTTAACATCTGTCCCTTCCAGATCAGATTCCTGAATGCCAAGGTGGAAACCAGAGATACCCTGGGGCAGGAAGTGAGTGATGCTTGGCGAGGCTAAGGTACAGAGCTGTCAGGCTGTGCTTGAGCAAAGCTGGTGAAGGCCCTTGTGGGACTAGTCCTGCAGAAGCTGTGGAGTAAGAGGTGGAGCCTAGGGAGGCCCACACACATCCCTATGTCCCAGACAAATGACTTCACGTGAGGAACTATATAGGTAAAAGGTTAAGGGCCCTCAGGCACATGATAAGGGCTTATTTCCCCCAAATCTTCCCATTGTTTTCCATCAAATTAGAACAAAATTCTAAGTCCCTTTCCCTGGCCACTAAGCATGTACCCCACCTGGACTTGAGCAATTTCAGACTTCATTTCCACATCCTCCCCTTGGATCGTCCCTCTAGGCTCCATCCTGCAGGCTCCAATGCACGTTCTGAACTGTGTGCTCCAATGCACGTTCTGAAACCAGCATGCTCTGAGCTTGCTTTGGCCTCAGGGCCTTTGCACTTTCTACTGCCTCTGCCTAGAATGTTCTTTCCTTGGGTACTTGCATGGCTTCTCCCTCCCTCCATTCTGTTGAAACATCACACTCGACCCACTCACTCCTGCCCTGAGAAGTCTTTCTTGACAATTTCATCTAAAATAATACTCCTAGTGCTATGGTTATACTCTATTTCTTTATCATGCACCTCATACCATTTACTATTCATGATGTGATAACAGGAGAAATTTGTTATCTATATCCTGTTTTAGAAAATAAGCTCTATAAAGAACTTTGTCTATTTTGTTCCCTGCTCTATTTCCAATACCTAGAATAATGTCTGGTACATCATGAGTGCCCAATCGCATGATTCTTACATGAATGAATGAATGAATGGCATGTACTGTCATCGCCTCATCGCCTTTAGATACTGACATGTGGACACATGGTCATCACCTCTTGCCCCGTTGGGGCTGGCTGGTTCCATCCCCCCACATCAGACCTTGCTCTGAGATTTCCTCCCCTTCCTTCCCTGCCTCCCTGTGCTCTTGAAAACTCACAATATCTTTCCACAGGTTTGTCTGAATTATAACAGGTGCTGCAGAGAGAAACCATTTTCCGTCTTGCTGTGTCACACATACAAGCTTTCCTTTAGAGACAAGGTTAATTTGAAACAGTGCATCCCTTCATGCTTCTGGGCAAAAGTGACTATTACTCAATTTGTATGTGAAAAGATGTAATAACCTAAGCATAACCAAATGGTGCTACAGGCATGCTGGAGCTCAGGGACCCTCTCACACGCCCCAGTGAATGTGTGCACATCGGTACGTGTGCACATGCTTACGCAGGCACATACCTGCTCAACTCTCCACAACCAGCTGCCTTCACTCCTACCCACCCTCTCCTTTGTCCCTACCGCCTGTAAGTATGCAATGGCCTTTTAAGTGAACACTTCATAAGATACTGGGTGATATGACACTGGATTCATGGAGTGGCCCAGTTCTTAGAAAGTTGGTGAACTCTTGACTACCTGGGGCAGTGTTCCTTCCAAGGTCAGTCTTCCCATTCAGCCCAGGTGCTGAGGGGGCATATGTTCTAAATATTTGTGTCCCCCTAAAAATTATATATTGAAATATGAACCCCAAAGATGTTGGTATTAGTAGCTGTGGAATTTGGGAGGTGATTATGTCTTGAGAGTAGAGTCCCTGTGAATGGCATTAGTGCTCTTATGAGAGATCTCTAGAGAGATCCCCAGCTCTTCTGACCAGGCAAACACACAGCAGAAAGGCACTGACTATGAAGCAGAAATCACGCTGGTGTCTTGATCCCGGACTTCTCAGATTCTAGAACTGTGGGAAACAGGCTTACGTTGTTTATAAGCTACCCAGTCCGTGGTGTCTCCCTCCATTCAATTTCCCACAGAGGACTTGTCCACCTCATCAGACCGATGGTGGTGGAGAGGAAAAGAGCCACCATACAGGGTCATAATGGAGCCAGCGATGAACAGGAAGAGGGAAGTGGAGGTGGAGGTGATGGTCAGTGGTGCTGGTGGAGGAGGCAGGGGTGTTGCAGATGGTGTTGGAAGTGGTGGAGTTGATGGTAGAGTTGGTGTTGGAAGCAGTCATAGAGGTGATATTGGTTGTTGATGGAGGTGCAAGTGGTGGTGATGGAGGCAGAGAGGTGGAGATGATGGTGGAAATGATGGAGCTGGTAGTGGTACAGTGGTGGTGCAAGTGATGATGCGGAGCTGGAACTGTTGGTTGAGGTAATGTTGGTTGTTGTGGAGATGGAGATGATGGTGATGATAGTCGCTATTGAGATGAACGTGGTCATTTTGTCATTCCATGGATGGGATTAGCAACATGCACAAAATGAAAACATCCAAAATTTTCTTTTACCTGGTCTGAGGAATAGCCGCCCCTTCTGTAACAGCTGGAAATTTCCTGAATATCAAAATTTCATTCTCGCAGTTATCATTCATTCTCTCCACTCTATCACTTGCCTACTCATTCCTCCTATGATGTAATATTTTTAAAAGTACTGTTAGAAAATATGATATTTTGATAAGCAATTGAGGTTCTAATAAGGTATATGTTTTCTGTATATGTTATAAGCAATGTAGGATTATTTTAGGAAATGTGAAGAAATGGAAGATGCTAAAGATGAAAATAAATTAAAAAATACTAAGAACCAAATACCAAAGATAACCTCCAATTTGCATATTGCTGCATTTTCCCTCATTAATTCATCTGTCTCCTTCCTTCCTCTCTCTCTCCCTTCTTTTTTTTCTTTTCTTCCTTGTTTCCTTCTCATCTTTTTGTCTTTATGTTGTTGCATTGAAATTACTTACTATAGTTACATGAAAATTATATCTATATACAAAGCAAGTTCATATGGTGATATTCTCTCATGTCACTAAAAGTTCCTTCAAAAATGTTCTTAAGGTATGAATAATATTACATTACAAGAATATATATATATATTCATAAAGTATTTATAGGGTTGAGCACTGAGGTTATTTCCAATTTATTTTTCTCATGGAAAGGTCAGCTTCCCTGAGGCCAGGGGAGAGTTCTACTTCAGGCAGCTCACAGCATCTCTGGAGCCGGTCCTCTGCACACAGTTATGCATATGTGATCAGAGGGGTTGCAAATGGAAAGCGGAATCACTGCCTTTGGGGAATTTTCATCCAGTTCAGGAGAGAGTTTGAAATGAAGTCACAACATTTATAAACTAACATATTATCAAGTGAGAAATACTGCGCAGTGGAGCCATAGTGTAAAGCCGGTACCTGGGAAAGAGATCAAACTCAGTGGCTCACTCTGGGCATCTAGGAGGGATTTCAGGGATCACAGTTTATCCCACAAATAGCCAAGTCCAGTCACAAGCTGAGGTGCAATTTACTGCTATAGTATATATGTCTAGGAGGGCTTCCCAGGTGGCTCAGTGGTAAGGAATCCACCTGCCGATGCAGGAGACATGGGTTTGATCCCTGGGTCGGGAAGATGCCCTGGAGAAGGAACTGGCAACCGCTGAAGTACTCTTGCCTTAAAAATTCCATGGACAGAGGAGCCTGGCGGGCTACGGCCTATAGGATCAGTAAAGAGTCGGACATGACTTAGTGACTCAGCAACAACAGCACACATCTCTGAAGGTGTTGTTTTGAAATAAATTTGAAGAGCAATCATGGTCATGAATTAGCAGACAGGAAGGGGTAGGCTATTTCAGATCAGGGAACAATAGGTAAACATTTATGAAAGAAGATCAAATTCAGGGCTTGGGAAGCCAATACGCCTGATTGCAGTGGAGGAGGCTGTGTAGAAGAGCAGGGAATGGGATTGGTAGGTGGGAAGCAGGAAGGAACCAGAGATACTGAAGGCCCTGGAGATTGGGGGATGAGGTGACAAAAGCACTGCCTAAGGAAGACGATCCTGGCAGCTGTGCTGAATGTATTGGAGCCGGCAGACCCTGGAGACAGGGACATCTGCGTGGAAGGTGCTGAATTAAATCAGGCATGAGCTGACAAGGGCTGGCTGGAGAATGGTGGCAGTGGAACGAAAATAGGAAGGGAAGGCAAGAGAAACATTTTAGCAGCAGAGAAGTCTCCGCGTGTAAAGGGCAGATTAGGTAATGGGAAGTGAAAGAAAGAAAACTTACGATGGGTTTTGTTGGGTTGAGCTGATGGGACAGATGATTGTTGGCTGGAGGAGGGGAGTAGACTGATTCCTTGGCCTGTCCTTTCTGCTGCTTAAATTCCTTTCCATCTCACAGGCCCCACGATGCTGTGATGGAGAAGGTGGTGTGGCTCAGAAGCCACCATTGGTAGCTGGTGTAAGACCCTCCCAGGGACGGCCAGATATGTAAATTCATCAGGCGCATGTGTTCTTATTCTAACATGCTCTCTCCTCTTCGTGAAGGGCTTCCCGGATAGCTCAGTTGGTAAAGAATCTGCCTGCAATGCAGGAGACCCTAGTTCAATTCCTGGGTCGGGAAGATCCCCTGGAGAAGGGATAGGCTACCCACTCCAGTATTCTTGGGCTTCCCTTGTAGCTCAGCTGGTAAAGAATACACATTGCAATGTAGGAGACCTGAGTTTGATCCCTGGGTTAGGAAGGTCCCCTGGAGAAATGAAAAGCTACCCACTCCAGTATTCTGGCCTGGAGAATTCCATGGACTATAGTCCATGGGGTTGCAAAGAGTCGGACATGACTGAATGGCTTTCACTTAACTCCTCTTCCTAGGACAGGAATTAGAAACTTGGTTTTTATTCTGTTGACTCTGACTGCTTGTGTTCCTGATCTTAATATATTTTCATCTATTGGTCCCTGGTCTCACTTCTGGTTTCTCCCACTGCTAGATGATTCGTCTGGTGCTCCTGAACCAGAACTGTGGCTGAAGTGGAATTTATGTGTGCATAAGAAGGGCTCAAAACTGCTCCTCCAATGATGTCGATGATTTGTTGTATTATTATTCCTAATTTTTATTGAATAATTTTATTCCAGGTTCTTACATGCATTAATTTTCATCTTTAATGTTAGGCTTATTCTTTCCATTTTTCTGAAAGGAAACAGCAATTCAGGGGAGCAATATATACTTACCTAAGGTCATCCATTCATCTGCATGGGGCCCGGAAATCCACAGTAAATCAGATAAGAGAGTCTCTGCTTTTATTTATTTATTTTTAAATGTTATCACAGGGCCTTTAAGTCAGTTACGTCTATACAGAAAAAAGTACCAGGGATCAGCAGGATGTTGTTACCTTCCATATAGATCTTGAGTTCATCTCTGAAACACTATTTTCTGCTGTCTCATTCATAAGTCCTGGAATGGAGAGGCACTGTAAAATCAGGCTGAAAACTGTAGAATCCATCCCTTCCCTTTTCTCTTTGTCAGAACCAGGAATCAGTCATGGATCTCCAAATCTAAATGGCTTAGCAATTTTATAATGGCTTTCCTTTTGTTCCTTTTGTTGTACCAGCTAATTGCTGTAGGAAATCTTGGCAAAATCTTGCGTTTTCACCATCTATGGTGTTTATCTCTGTTATGTAAAACTAGATCACTTGGAATCTTCAAAGCAGAGTGTCTGGAATCAGAATGGTTTCATGGCATGCCAAAGCAGGAGGTGAGTCCTGAGAGAGGCCGAACACCAGAAGCTTTCCCTTAGGTCTCCATTATTAATGAAACGTGTGTTGTCATGGAGATGGGAGAGAAAGTGGAATTGGGAGAAGACTTGAGAAAATATTGCAACACTGGGAGCTATAAAACCTCCCAGTGACAGTGCGCATCCTGTGATAAGCTTGAGACATCACATCTTTCTCTCCCATGACATATCTCAGACATTATGAGGTCAATATCATGTCCTAGAATTAGTCAAGCCAGATAGCTCCTTGCCTCCCTTTAGTTAGCTTGGACCCTGAGGCCACAGTCAGGGCAATGGGTTCTGATAGCTATTATTTGTGATAACCAAAGCCTATGTAAACTATCTACAAAAACCAACTAAGGAGTACATTGAGAAGTCCTAGATGAGGATATCGGTGTCAATAAAGCCTTTGTTTCTGTACTTTTATACCAAGTGTTCTTGTTTGCTCCCCGACCTACAGAGAAATAAGAAAAATGTAGACTTGTTAAGCACATATAGACACAAATCATGAGATCTAGTTGGGGGACCATATATTCTGGTTTGCTCAAGATAGGGAGTTTTTAAACCTGTTGTCCTGGTATAATTGTTAAACACGACTCCTTTCAGTAAAACAAGTGTCTAGACTTGACTGATACATGGTTATCCATTATTGGGCTCGTGTTGCAGTCTGAGATGTATCTGGGAAGGCTTGATACGTCAGCCTGGAAGGGTACTCTTGGGTGCACTAGGCCTGACAAGCCTGTGTGCAAACTCCTGGCAAGGCGAAGTCAAGTGACCAGTAGGAGGTAACCCAATGGCTCCGACTCTGCATGACTTCAGTGACCAGGGAGTCACAGCCACCTGAAGAGATGAATACAATTCCAAAAGATGGTAGCGTTACCGGGGGTGAGGGAGAGGAAAAGGGCGCTCCCTGTAGAAGGAATAACATAGGCCAATACACAATGGTTAGAAAGTTTGGGGAAAAAATCAGTGTCCAGTTAGTGGGGCTCTAGAATAAGATGCAAACAAAGGAGGTACTAGGCATGCACATTGAGAAATGCATACTGTGGCCAGAGAATAGGGGACTGTGAAATAAAGGGAAGAATTTGAAACTTATTTCAGTACCTGGTGAGGAACAATACAAAATATTTTAAGGAGAGGTAGGGTGAGAGTTGCATCTTTGGATGATTAATCAAAAGAGGAAGATACGGACAGTAACTTATTGATCACTGAAAAATGATCCTTGACTCAAGAGATAGTAAGATTGAGAAATAGCCTTAAGTTTTTTTTTTTTTTTTTTTTTTAAACAGGGGGCTTCTCTACTGACTCAGAAGGTAAAGAATCTGCCTGCAATGTAGGATATGTGGGTTTAGTCCCTGGGGAAGGAAGATAGCCTGGAGAAGGGAAGGGTAATCCACTTCAATACTCTTGCTTGGGAAATCTCATGCACAGAGGAGCCTGGAGGGCTACAGTCCATGGGGTTGCAAAGAGTCAGACATGACTGAGCGATTAACACACACACAGATTATTAAACAGAAAGTCAACAACACCAAATATAAACAAATTAAGCAGCAGACTCAATAGATTAGCAACAAATCTAACTAAAAAAATAAAAACAAAAAACACACAAGTGAAAAGAAAAGTCAACTAAAAAAATACAAAGTAAATTTATTAATGTAGTCAGGAGATAGTTCTTTGAGAAAAATAAATTTTAAAGTCTCATGACTTTTCAAAGTAAGAAATAAAAATTACAAATATACAACATTTGCAATGGGAAGAAGGATATAAGGTCAGTGTAAACGACATTTTAAAATCCATAAACCACATTATCCTGACCTATGATAATAAATTTGGAGTTCTTAATGAAATTGATGATATGCTAGAGAAAGTACACGTAAAATTGGTTTAAAAAAAAAGAAGGAAAAAGAAACATAATAACTTACCTTAAGAATTAGTTCCTCCCAGAAAATCCGTTGCAGAGTATTTTACAGTTGTCTTCTGTCAATTTTTTAAACAACAGTGTGTAATTGATTAGTCTGCCTAGAAGAGACTAGAAATCTTCTTAATTCATTTTAAAAAGCAAGCATTATCATGATACTAAGACTTGACAGAGTGCCACCTCCACAAAACAAAGCCAGACAGAACAGCGGAGTACTGGCAGGACACTCTGAGTCATAAATATTGATGTAGCAATCCAAAACAAAAGATCAGTAAATCACATCCGTAAGTATATTAAAAGAACTATGGTATCATATTTACAAAGTACAATTTATTCCAAGATTGCAACACAATAAATATAACAAGTAAAGGGCTCAAGCCTTAATAGAACTCATTGGAATTCATAAGAAAGCTTCTAAAATCCCAATAGAAAAATGAGCAGGATATGAATGGACAATTCACATAAAACATAAAAAATGGCTAATAAGCATATGAAAAAGTATTAACCCTGTTAGTTATCAAAGAAATGTAAATGAGGCATCACTTTTTGTAAATCAAATTAGCAAATCTTAAAAATAAATAATAGTAACACAAATGCCAATAAACATATGAAAATATGCTCAACCTCATTAAGTCAGGAAAATGCAAATTAAAGCCACAATGAAATGTCATTTTACACCCACTAGCTTGGCAAAAATGGAAAACTGGCAATCCTCAGCGTCTGGGAGAATGTTCAACTAGGAACTCTCTAGTTCTGAAGGGTTGGGCAACTTGAAATACAGAGTGACATTACCTAGAAATATTGAAGATGTGCGCACCATTGATACAATTCTGCTCCTGAGTATACACCCTTGAACAGAGGGTGTCAAATGTTTTCCCCTGGGGACCCCCTAAAAGAATTCTAAAAAACTATGCATTGCTTGCATAATTTTAAGTTGTCACAAACTTTTCATTGAAGATTTTTAATTCAGGCAGCAAATATAATTCTCTGTATATTGACTTTAAATAAAATTAAGCAGGATTAAGTTATTGTGTCGTTTGAGTTTAATTACTTTATTTCTTAGAGCTGGTTTTTTTAAAAATTCCATGTCTCTTTAAATAATTTTATCCAAATTTAATATAGTTTTAAGCTTCCAAGTATTTAATTGATTACCTTACCACCCATCTTTAGAGATTTCCCAGGTGGCACTGTGGTAAAGAACCTGCCTGCCAATGCAGGAGACATAAGAGACACAGGTTTGATCCCCGGGTCGGGAAGATCCCCTAGAAAAGGCATGGCAACCCACTCCAGTATTCCTGCCTGGAGAATCCCATGGACAGAGGACCCTGGCAGGTTACAGTCCATAGGGTTGCAAAGAATTGGACACAACTAAAGTGAGTGAGCACACACATCTTTAGAGCAAGAATATGTGCAGTCATTTAATTTTTCAAAGATTTTCATTATGATAATAAGGATCTCAGTATCAAAATGTTCTTATAGGTTATTATTGTTATTAGTAGTAAATAATTGATTCAAATAATATGGATAAATGACAACCTTGTTACATAATTGTCAGTTATGAAAACCAAAATCTTATTGGAAATGTATATTTTATTGGAAAAGAATTTTGTCAATTGGTTTCGTGTGTCTAAGGATAAATAGCATTTATGGCTAGAGTGAGACAGAATAGAGCATCAGTTTTATTCCTATGTATTGTTTTTATAGATAAAAGTGCTAAGAATCCTTGTTCTTATAAATAAACAGAGGAATAGAAGTAGTTGTGTTTAGCAGTGTCACTCAGTTTTTTTAATTCATTGCTAGCTCTATGCCAAATATCACCTACTGATTTATGATTGATGATTTTATCATTGGAAATTATTTTTAAATAATCGAGCAGCTGGAAGCTTAGTTTTGTGGACAACAAGGAATTGAAATGCATCTGAATTGCAAAATGATTTGTTATCCATTCATTAAAGTCATTCGCTTCCTCAACATCATCATAAAATTTTAAAATGTCCCTTTGTCATCCTGAAGTTTTTTATACTCCAATTTAATGCACCATAACAAGAATCTGGATGAGTGAGAGGTATGCCTTACTTTTGTGAAGTGGGAAAAGAGCTATTAAATAGGAGCGGTTAGAAAGAATTGGTTTAAGGAAAATATATGCACAGAATAAAAAGTTGGAAACATTCCCAAAAGTCTGTCTATTCCCATGTGCCTTCGGAAAGCCCCATTTCTCCCTGGGGCCACGCACTCTCCAGACCATATCATGGCCCAGGAGAAACTCTCACCCAAGGATGATGCCAGGAGACAAAGAAGAATCTTCACAGCACTGTTGTCCACAAATAGACCCAAACCAGGGACAACCCAGATATCCATTGGCCAGAGCGAGGATAAACCATGATACCTTCATATGATGAAATTCGTATATAGCAGTGAAGTACATGAGTTAAAAAAAAGCAAGCTGCTGAAAAATGCACACAGTATCATATCTACAAAGCTTGAACATAAGCTAAATTAAATTGAAAATTATTTAGGTTATACACATATATAGGAAAGTTATGAAGAAAATAACTAGCAAATTCAACATCATGTTGATTTCTTAGTGGCAGGGAGGATGTGGGATATGTTGGGGAAAAGCACATACAGAGATTGCGCTCTTGATTATATTTTCTTACTTAACCTGTGTGGCAGGTTTTAACATGTCCACATGCTTTAAAACTTTCATTTATTAGTTTTAAATCATATGCATATTTTACACTGCCAATAAAATAAGATTAAATATATGATTATATATTTCTTTGTATGTATGAAATAATACACAATTTTAAATGGAAGGAAGTACATGTAGCATTCCATGTTTAGATGATTTTAGTGAAACCAATACTTTTTTTTCACTGCTTCTGGGAATAAAAATGGGTACCATGTTGCTAGAAAGTGATTTAGAACTGTTTATAAAGACTTAAACTGCTCATAGTTGGGGATTCAATAATACTACTTCTAGGAATATGTCTTATAAATCATTAGAAATGCTATCAAAGATTAATATTAAAGGCTGTTTATCACAATACTATTTTTAATGGAGAAAATAATGGAAATAACATAAGCAGGCAATCACAGGAGAATGTTTAAATATATTGTGGTAAAGCAATATGATAGATCATTCAGCCATTAAGTCATATTTTTAAATAATATTTAATTAGCAGCATAGCTAGAAAACTTACACTTTATTAAGGGAATAAAACTAGAGAACTGTGTGTACGTCAGGATTCCAGTTATTACTGTGCATGTGTGTGTGTTTGCATGTGTAGTTACTGTGCTGTTATATCATACAACAATCGAAATGGCGCTCTTCCTTATCTCTCTGAGTCTGTTGCGTCTTCACCTACCTGAGCTGAGAAGAAACCCACTCTCACCTGGATTCTCTCTTTGATCCTTTCTAGCGTGCTACTTCCCTGGCCAATGAGCCTGAGTTACTTGGAACCTGATTTGCACACGAAGCCCATTTGTATGTAGGATGCCACAGTGAAGATGGTACCAGAGAGAACCAGACCATCTGAAACCAGGTCCTCGCTGTCTAATTGTCCCAATCGTCACTAATAGATAATGAATCTTCTCTTTGCCTGGAACGATTTCTCTTGCTTACTGACATCCAAATCTCCCTTTCCAGGTCTGTTATCTCCTCCTCTGTTAACATATTCTTACTTGGTCTCATGACCCCCTCCCCACTCACTCAAAACGCCCTCGCTGCTCTTATCAGCAGCCCTAAGGCCCCATACCACACAATGTATGCTTGTTATACTAGTGGTCATAAATCACTTTCATTTTGTCAGCACTGACTGTTCTTTTCTCATTTAAGCTTCTGGTCGCCAAAGTACTTAGTATAGGGTTGGGAACCCAGGTAATGCCCACTACTTAGCGGTGAATTAGTTAGTTGATTGAAAAATAAGAAGTTAAGCCTAGCTTTCAAATGACTTTTGGTATTAGATCTAAAAATCCAGATTCTTAAACATCAGTTTTCTTTTTCCCATCTAACACGGCACCATCTTTTCAATCTGAGCTTGGGTTAAAGATAGTTCTGATACTGAGAAGGAAAAATAGAAAAGCAAGGGGAATGAGACCCTTTGATGTGCTTGCTACACAGAGAACTAAAGAAAAATGCAAATTATTCCCTTCAACTAGGAGAAGCTTATCAATATTAAGAAGTACACGGAAAAGAAGAAAGAGGAAAGAAAAAATATATAACACTTAACAAGAGGATAATTTAGCTTGTTGGCAAGCACTTAGGAATCTGATTCATGAAAAATTACTCACACAATTGCAGAGCAGGTTTTTCTGGGCTTTGTGTGTGAATCATGGTATTGATTTCATGCAAATAACCTCATTTGGTTGGGTGTTGGGCTGTAGAAAGATGGGGTGGAGAGGGAAGGGCAGTTGAGAGAAAATCAAAGAGGGTGGAGCAAGAGAAGCCTGTTGCTCTCCCAGCCTTGCTGCAATGGCCAGAGCGGGATGCCACACACATTGAAAATGAAAAGATGGAAGCCTCTTTCTCCTACCTCCTTCTTTCAGGGGTTCCTCTAGAGAGATGCTTGCCAAATAAAGCCTTTTATTCTCCTGTTTTGGTTGGAATGAAATTATTGGAAGGGAGAAGAAAGGAAGATTATGGTTGTACCTTAGGGAGAAAAAGAGAGTTAATTTTTGTTGAAAAAATACAACCGATGTCCACAGCCCCGGTAGAATGTGATAGGAAGTTTTTTGGCTAAGAAAAATCCGCTAGTTTGTTTGCCAGTTGGCCTATTGGTGTATCTCTCAAAGTGATGCTTTTTTTTTTCTTTTTTTAATTAAAAAATAATAAGAAGAATTAGTTAATAGAAGCATCTGGGAGAGTTAAGGTTGGGGTAATGAGGTGACAGTAACAAAAACATTTAATATTTATTGGGTGTTCACTATTTGCCACACACTGTTTTACAAGTATTTTTCATATTTTTATTTCCTTAATCTTCATACCAATCATATGAGGTAGGGAGTTTACTGATGAGGAAATAATATTACAGCCTGATGAAGCATGGAGGTCCGGAGTTCACTTCTATTCACGTATATGCCTCTTGGGTCCAGAAGGGGCCATGGTTCTAGTTATCGGCTCAGTCTCTAGTCGTGTTTGACTCTCTGTGACCCCATGGACTGTAGCCCCCCAGGCTCCTCTGTCCATGGGGTTCTCCAGGCAAGAGTACTGGAGTGGGCTGCCATGCTCTTCTCCAAGGGATCTTCCCAACCCGGGGATCGAACCTGCATCTCTTATATCTCCTGCATTGGCAGACAGACTCTTTACCACAACACCACCTGGGAAATCCAATTATAGGTGAGGTGGCAGGAAACAGACAGAAGGGTAAAGACTCTTGAGGGATGGACATGAGGAAGAAGTGAGGATGGTACTTAAGAGTCAGAGCCCCCTGAAGAACCAAATACAGAGTAAGCTCCAATCCCATCAGTTAGGTGAGCATCCATTGTAACAGAGCCCAACGCAGCAGTGGATGAAGCCCAGCGGTGAGCGGGTGGAGCCCTGGGAGAATACTATGGCCCAGCCCTGAGAACCAGACGTGAACGCTGCCTCATCACTCATCAGTCTACCCACTTACACTGACGGACATCAACAGAAGTCAGCCTGTGGAATCACATGTGTCAGCTCCTCACTTGATTCCAAGTCAAGTTAGCTCAGGGGGAACAAAAGCATAACATAACAAAGAACATCTTTCTCAAGTCTGCCGGTCTCAAGGCAGGCGGGGTGGGACTCTGCTGGTCTGAGCGGGGATTATTGCTCAGAATAGAGAAACAATTCTGTTTCTCTTTACTTGAGAACCTCTGCCGCATGACCACAGGCTCCTCTGTTTCATTTGGGGATAAGCTGACAAAATCAGGGATCAGCTCTTCTCTCTAATATGAGAAGTCACCCTTCTGCTTCCGGGTGTCATTAAGGAGACCCATGTGAAATCATGGGGTTAGTTTTCACTAAGGGAGCAAAGACTACCAACAACTGGAGACAAGAAAACAGAAATGTGGTTAACGGGCCAATTTGGTGACCCAATCAGGAACCCAGACGTTTTGCCACCTGCCAAGCTCTCTTGAATTAGTATAATACAGAAGCCGACAGAGGGAAGACTTAGAGAACTCCGTGAGAAGAATCGATGAATTTGTTCATTCTGTTGAGAAAAAGAGAAAGGCATAGAAAAGAAAGAAGCATTTATTTCTTTCTTTCAAAATCAATTCCTCAGCTTCACAGGCATAAGAATTACATTGCACTATTTTTTTGTGCAGAAAGCTGGAAAGTGTCCCATCAGGGAAAGGTCAAGTTTCATGTAAGGAAATTTGAACTGATAATCAGCCTTTAGCCTCAGGGATGTCTGTTGTATTGAAAACTTAATAAATATTAATTACATGGTAAGGCTACCCGCCCCCCCATTTTTACAGATCTAACTCACCTGAGCCTTTTTTAAATCTGTAAAGAAAGGAATTTTTTTTAACAAAAATAAGAAATCCTGTAGTCCAACCTGACTTTCAATCTATTTCATGTTTTCTTTCTAATTCTGGGGTTACAACACAATTTGACTACATTTTAGTATCTAACTGAATTGGTTTCTTTATGCTGTGGAAAATGAATGAAGGCAGATTTGATAGGGAAGCAGAACACTTAAGGAGAATGAAATTCTACCCAGAGCTAAGATCTTCTTTCATTTAATGAGAGTAGGTAAAATTACTTATTAACCAGTGGTTAATCTTCAGTTTGGAGAAGGAAATGGCAACCCACTCCAGTATTCTTGCCAGGAGAATCCCAGGGACAGAGGAACCTGGCAGGCTGCAGTCTGTGGGTCGCAAGAATTGGACATGACTTAGCCACTAAACCACCAGTCCTCAATTGTCCACCCTTGAATCCAATCCCCCCTTTCCAGGGGTACTCAGCCTTATCATACAGTGGTAAGGGGAGAATTATCGCCTATAGTGAGAGTTTGTTGCTTTTGCCTGTCTAGCATCTTTCTTCTTCTCCTTTCTCCTGACAACAAAACCATGATTGGCTTGAGGAAAACCCTTTTTTCATCCTTACTTCCTGCCAGTTGAGTGGTGGCATCAGGAGTAGCAAATGACCCAGGCTTGTCCAGGCTGAGCATCAAATGCCCTCACCTTATCAGTGGACTCAGGGATGGATGCATGAACCAGACCTGGCTAATCAACACAATTCCCATTTTGTAGTCGATGATGAATAGTTTGCAGATGGGCACACAACTAGGTTAGTTCAATAAAAATTAATTCCAGGCTGATCGTTTCAAACAGAAATGTTCTTTCTGATAGGGTGGGAGCTGGAAAGTCATAAGCCTGGAGATGGTGGGGATCACTCACAGAGAGGTCCTGCCTGAGAGTAAGAGCAACACAAAGGAGAACAAAATCACAGGTGAAAGTTGGTAGCCTGGCTCTGTTGAGCCCCTAGTCCAACTCTGTCATGGACCATCTTTACCTCTGAACCTGTCTTATACGTTAGACAATAAATTCCCCATTGATTAACACTTAAGTCAGTTTGAGTTGAATTTCTGTCACTTACAAATATTAATGCAGCACTGTCTTCCAAAATATGATCAGTCCATTCAATAATCATTTGTTGTTGTTTTTAATTTTTTAAATTGGAATATGATTGATTAACAATGCTGTGTTAGTTTCTTGTGTACAGAAAAGTGATTTAGTTATATATACATATATATATATATATATGTATGTATGTATGTATGTATACATATGTGTGTGTGTACCAAGGGAACATTCCATGCAAGGACGGACACAATAAAGGACAATTGAAATGTTATGGACCTAACAGAAGCAGAAGATATTAAGAAGAGGTGGCAAGAATACACAGAAGAACTATACAAAAAAGATATTCACAACTCTGATAATCATGATGGTATGATTACTCACCTAGAACCAGACATCTTAGAATGCGAAGTTAAGTGGGCCTTAGGAAGGATCACTATGAACAAAGCTAGTGGAGGTGATGGAATTCCAGCTGAGCTATTTCAAATCCTAAAAGATGATGTTGTTAAGGTGCTGCACTCATTATGCCAGCAAATTTGGAAAACTCAGCAGTGGCCACAAGACTGGAAAAGGTTGGTTTTCACTCCAATCCCAAAGAAAGGCAACGCCAAAGAATGTTCAAACTGCCACACAATTGCACTCATCTCACATGCTAGCAAAGTAATGTTCAAAATTCTCCAAGAAAGGCTTCAACAGTAGGTGAATTGTGAACTTCCAGATGTTCAAGCTGGTTTTAGAAAAGGCAGAGGAACCAAAGATCAAATTGCTAACATCCATTGGATCATCGAAAAAGCAAGAGAGTTCCAGAAAAACATCTATTTCTGCTTCATTGCCTACACCAAAGCCTTTGACTATGTGGATCACAACAAACTGTGGAAAATTCTTAAAGAGATAGGAATAACAGGCCAACTGACCTACCTCCTGTGAAATCTGCATACAGGTCAGGAAGCAACAGTTACAACTGGACATGGAACAACAGAGTGGTTCCAAATCGGGAAAGGAGTATATCAAGGTTGTATATTGTCACCCTGCTTATTTAATTTATATGCAGAGTACATCATGAAAAATGCTGGGCTGGATAAGGCACAAGCTGGAATCAAGATTGCCGGGAGACATATCAATAACCTCAGATATGCAGATAACACCACCCTTATGGCAGAAAGTGAAGAACTAAAGAGCCTCTTGATGAAAGTGAAAGAGGAGAGTAAAAAAGTAGGTTTAAAGCTCAACATTCAGAAAACTAAGGTCATAGCATCCAGTCCCATCACTTCATGGCAAATAGATGGGGAAACAGTGAAAACAGTGTCAGACTTTATTTTTAGGGCTCCAAATCACTGCAGATGGTGATTTCAGCCATGAAATTAAAAGATGCTTACTCCTTGGAAGAAAAGTTATGAGCAACCTAGACAGCACATTAAAAAGCAGAGACATAACTTTGCCAACAATGGTCATCTAGTCAAAAGTATGGTTTTTCCAGTAGTCATGTATGGATGTGAGAGTTGGACTATAAAGAAAGCTGAGCACTGAAGAATTGATGCTTTTGAACTGTGGTATTGGAGAAAACACTTGAGAGTCCCTTGGATTGCAAGGAGATCCAACCAGTCCATCCTAAAGGAAATCAGTCCTGAATATTCATTGGAAGGACTGATGCTGAAGCTGAAACGCCAATACTTTGGTCACTGGATGCAAAGAACTGACTCATTTGAAAAGACCCTGATGCTGGGAAAGGTTGAAGGTGGGAGGAGAAGGGGACGACAGAGGTTGAGATGGTTGGATGGCATCACTGACTCAATGAACATGAGTTTGAGTAAGCTCCGGGAGTTGGTGATGGACAGGGAAGCCTGGCATGCTGCAGTCCATGGGGTTGCAAAGAGTCAGACCCAACTGAGCAACTGAACTGTACTGATAATATATTTGTGTGTGTATGTGTGTGTGTATGTGTGTGTGTATATATATATATATATATATATATATATATATACTTTTCAGATCTGTTTCCACTATTATTAGGTTACTAGAAGATGCTTAGCATAGTTCCATGTGCTGGACAGCACGTTCTTATTGTTTACCTGTTTTATATACAGAGTTGTGTGTAAGTTACCCCCAAACTTCTAGTTTTTCCCCTTTCCCAGTTGGTGCTAGTAGTAAAGAACTTGTGTGGCCAATGCAGGAGAGGTAAGAGATGCAGGTTTGATCCCTGTTTTAGGAAGATCTTCTGGAGGACCACACAGCCACCCACTCCAGCATTCTTGCCTGGAGAATACCAGGGATGGAGGAGCCTGGCGGACGACAGGCCATCGAGTCTCAGAGAGTCAAACACAGTGGGACCAACTTTGCGTGCACACGCTTTCCCCTTTGGTAACTGTCAGTTTGTTTACTATGACTCTGAGTCTATTTCTGTTTTGTAAATAAGTTCATTTGTATCATTTACTTTTTGGATTTCATGTATAAATAATATCATATGACTTTGTCTTTGACTTGCTTCACTTAATATGATAACTTCTATGTCCATCCTTGTTGCTGCAAACGGCATTGTTTCATTTTTTATGGCTGAGTAAGGTTCCATTGTATGTCATAGTCACTATGGAGAACAGTATGAAGGTTCCTTAAAGGATTAACAGTCGAGTTATCACGTGATCCAGAAATCCCACTCCTGGACACGTGTCTGGAGAAAATTCTAATGCAAAAGCATACATGTCCTTCAATGCTCATAGCAGTTCTGTTTACATCTGTCAAGACATGGAAGCAACCTGTGTCCACTGGCAGATGAATGGATAAAGAAGATGTGGTATACAATTGTTCATGTTTATATCTCTTATATTCAAGTTATTATACTTGACTCTGGGGATGTTAACAAGGTCTGATCTAGTAAGTTGCTTAAATATGCATTTACGGAAATAAGAGATGAGGAAACTGGGGAAAAAAAACCTTAATGCATAAATGGATGAGTATGTGTCCCAATAAACATGTTAGGAGAATGCTAACTCATTGCACTGAAGGAAAGGCATGATCTGGGAAACTTCATCTGGGTAGAGAGGTTTGAAATAATCCCATTAGGAAATGAGGAATTTGTATTGATGAGCAAGAGAAGCTTGTTCTAAGGAAATCACTAGTGGATACCTGAGGAGTGGAAAGGTATGCTGAGTGGCCAAAGCATTATAAGGAAATGAAGATAACTGGCAAGATAAAGGATGAAGCTGGGTCTAGGAAAGAGAGAGCTTTGAGTTTGTACGTGACCCAACTGGTGATGAGGATGTGAAGCAAGGATTCGGATGCTGAAATGGCACTTGGCAGAAAATTTTGTCAGTAATATAGTATTTGGAATAGAAGATAGGAGACAATGGGGCAGAGGAAAAAACAAAATCTCTGTTACACAAATCTAGGTAGGTATTGATAAGGACAGTTGACTGGGACTGGTGAGCAAGAGGAAGGATTATTTGTGAGTAAAGTTGGTCCTCAGGGACTGGTGAGGATTTTGGAAGAGATGAGTAAAATGGTGATGTCGTGGTTTTAATAAATTTACAATGTGATACATAAAGGTTGAAAGCAGGTTGAAAGGAAAACATTTTAGGCTTGATTTTAGACAGTACTTTGAGGGAAAATTTCAGTTAAAAAAATCCTGTGTGTCGATCGAAAGGTGGACATAAACCACAGGTGAAAGTTCAAGCTTAAGGTTAGAATGGAGATCTCAAAATCACTGTCATGCTGTCTTTGACCAAAGTCCTCAAGGATAAAGATTCTCCAAGGAAGTGATGACAGGTAGAAAGGAAGCCAGGGTAAGCCTGAATTTCAGGGGTTCAAGCAGGCAGCAGCAAGAAGAAAGAGGAAATGGCGCCCAGCTCTGGGTTTCAGAGATGGAAGATTAGGTATTGCAGTATTTCTAAAAGTTGCAGTGAAGATTTTGTCAAGATAGAAAAGACTGAGGTGTGATTACATACCAGAGAGATTATATGTGTGAGAGACAGTGAGCGAGTTAAACCTGTGAGTTGGGATTAACTTGTTGTGAAAAACGCCTTTCTCTGGGAAAAGGGCCACACATGTACATAATCAAGAACTTACATGGGCAGGAAAAAAAAAAAAGATACTCAAATCTGTTCAATTTTAAAATACATTTTTCCCCAATGAACTTATGTATATGGATACACACACGTGTAATTTTGTAGTTTGTTGACATGTATAGACACACAGACACACATACTTTGGGAGGGTGTCTGGAGAGCCTGTGTGGTGAGTGGAGGGAAAGCGACGCTATAAAAACGCTCTGGATGGGATTACTCTGCGTAAACGACAGCATGTGTGGCTTGTTCCCACCGGCAGCTCAATGTGTGTTGCAAACCAAATCAAACTTTTGTTTTGGTTTTTTTTTTTTTGAATCTCTGATCTAACAAGAAACACACTGAGAAACTTGCAATCCCTCTTCAAACACACCCCAAAACAGTCACTGAGACTTCTAAGGAGAAGCAGAGTGTGTCTGAGCTTAGACCCTCAAAGTCAGCCCTGTGGTTTCTGAGGACGGAGATCTAAAGGCTAAAAGTTGATCCTATACATTAGTGGAGAGATGACTTCACAGAATTTAAGAAGGATAAAAACATGGAGACACATATCCACATCCACGGCCTACTCCTACACACATGGAGACAGTCAACTTTAATAAGAACCAGACTGATTTGACTTAAAAAATATATCTGTGCTTTTAAAATAATCCATGCTGGCTTCAGTTCAACCCTTCAAATAGTAACTAGAGTCAGCCCATCTTCTATAGGCGTCTGTTTTGCGTCCCTGAAATAAAGTGCTTCAGTTTCCACGATAGAAAGGTCTGAGAAGCTAAAGCTAGGAGATGCAGACTCCCCACACCTGGGGAAAATCATCCTGTTAGAAAGTGGAGGAGTTCTCTGTCTCATGCAGTGTGTCAGTCCCAGCAGCCCTGTCTTAAGGAGGTCAGTTAAAGGGAGACATCGCTGCCCATTGACTTAGCTGATTCCCTGGGCTAAGACCGGAGTAGATATGACTCTGAGACCCTGGGATGGGCTAAGAGGACTTTTGGATTCCAGCCCAGGATTTAAAAGAAAGAATCTTAATACTTTTGGGGGCCCTTTTCCTGCCAAGTCCCAGCTAAACAAAAAAGGACTCAAAGAAATAAACCAGAAGAAGAAAAAGAGACAGGTGAGGGAGATAATTGAGAAAAAGGAGAAAAGGAAGAAGAGGAGAAAGCTGAGGGATGGAAAGAAGACAAGTCAAAAGGGAAGGAGGGAGGGAGGGGAGGAAAGATGCCAAGGAGAAGGCACGGGTTTCCACGAGAAAAGCAGAGACAGCCTGAAGCACAGGGTGGTGGAGAAGGCAAGGGAGAGGTTGTCTGGAGCAGCTTATCTGAACAAAGTCAGACTTCTCACAGGCAGCTGGGGGGTGGCCCAATCCATCATTCACATCTCAAGCTCCCAGGATCAATGGGAAAGTCGGTCATTTGACCATCCACGTCGTGTCAGAATCATTAGGAACTGAGCACCAGAGACCAGCCTGTTGAACTCCTCACTGTCTGCACCAGAGGTAAGCCCTGCTGAACACACAGGCTCCATACACTGCATTCTGGGGGCTGTGTGCTTATGAGTCATTTTTCTTATGCTCTAAAAAAGTCCTGAGAGTAATCAAATTCTTAAGAGATTACTCTCATCTAGACATTCCTGGGCTGAAAGGGAGTGACCACGATGACTTTGCATGGTACAGAAAAGCCGAGCCCAGAGCCTACATCAGGGTGTCCCTTCCTCTGTCCCAGGGGCCTCTGGATTGCTCAGTCCAGTAGGCAATTTCCAGGTCCTCTCTCTTTTGTATCTGATGCCACCAGCCAGTCTCTCCTCTGTGGAGCTTTACTTCCTTTGGCTTTGGGAAGCCACGTACTGGTGATCATCTTCATTATAAAGTGACCAACCATCCTGGTTGGAGGGGGTTTATGGCACTGGCGACATTTAGTACTAAGATGAGAAAGTGCCAGACAAGCTGGTACACGTTGGTCACCCCATCACACCTACTAATCTTCTCTGTGCAGCCGCCAACACGTCTCCTCTTTACCGCCCATCCTTAGGAAGCAGACTTCCAGTCTTGTCTCCCAAGTCCACACCTTTCCCCGTGTACCTGACTCCCTGGGTGCTTAACTCTTGCTCTGTATTGACCTCTAATTCAACAGGTCCCTCCCAGCATTGGATCTGCCTGTGATATGTTCACAGATTCTGTTCTCCCAGTGGCTTTCTCAATTGTTCTCTTTACCTTTATGGGTTTTCCTCAAGTTTCATCTCCCGCATGTAGTTTCGCCTGATTTCCTGACCCATTTCTGGTTCTTCAGCCTTCCTGTAGTAGAGGCTACACTATATACCCTATCACTTAATTAATCTGCGTCCTAACATGGCATCTCATTTTGTTCATCAATAAGTCTCTGAAATTGTAGGTCAGAGACAAATAGATCTGGGTCTTAAGTTCCAGGTCTACCAATAATTTCCCTACGCTTATTGAATGCTTGTCCTCGGGAGCCAAATTTCAGCTGCTTTACATCATCTCATTTATACTTTGTCACTCTTACTGGAAATAGTGACAGATTTTATTTTCTTGGGCTCCAAAATCACTCTGGACAGTGACTGCAGCCATGAAATTAAAAGATGCTTACTGCTTGGAAGAAAAGCTATGACAAACCTAGACAGTATTAAAAAGCAGAGATATCACTTTGCCGATAAAGGTCCATCTAGTCAAAGCAATGGTTTTTCCAGTAGTCACGTTCCGATGTGAGAATTGGACCATAAAGAAGGTTGAGCACTGAAAAATTGATACTTTCAAAATATGGTGCTGGAGAAGACTCTTGAGAGTTCCTTGGACAGAAAGGAGACCAAACCAGTCAATTGTAAAGGAAATCAACCTGAATATTCATTGGAAAGACTGGTGCTGAAGCTGAAGTTCCAACAAGTTGACCACCTGATGCAAAGAACCAACTCATTGGAAAAGACCTTCATGCTGGGAAAGATTGAGGGCAGGAGGAGAAGGGGATGACAGAGGATGAGATGGCTGGGTGGCATCACCAATGGACATGAGTTTGAACAAACTCTGGGAGATAAAGGACAGGGAAACCTGGCGTGCTGCAGGCCATGGGGTCACAAAGAGTCAGACATGACTTAGCAACAGCAACATTTATACTTTACAACTTCAAGAGGAATCCTTTTATGGATGAAAAAAAATGTAACTCAGAGATGCTAACGAATGTGCCTGTGGAAACACAGTAGGTAGGGTTGCAGTTTAGCTGACTGAACCCAGAACTAGGTTCTTAGCGATAAACTGTTGGGTTTTAATAAATTCAAGATTAAATGTACTATGACTATTTCCAAGAAAATCTCTTATTACTCTAAAGATTATACTACTAGTGACCAAATCTTTCCATAAATTCTCCTCTAATTCTCTGCTAATCTGCCCAGAAATTCTGAACAGAAACCCCTTTGGCCCTCAGAGCCTGCAGACCCATTAGCGCTTGATGCTAATGTATCCTATGGCACTCCTGCCCTATACCACGCCCCCACGTCCCCGCTTGGTGTAACCACTGTAAATGCCCCCCTCTCCCCGTCCCCAGTAAATATTTTATCTTTCACAAGCAGCTGGAAGGAGAGAGGTGGCTAGCAGCAGGCTCGGTCAATCCTGTTTAAATATTGATCACAAACATCGTTAAAATAAAAGTCTATCGACTCAGCTGGTGACTTTGCAGCTTCAACACTTTGCAGAAGGCAATTTTCCATGTGCGGTGACTCCAAGCAACTTGCTTGAGTTATGATGTTAATAAGCAAGGCACCTCCTTTGGGGGAGCTCTGGGATCCTGAGGCAGCTGCGAGAGGAACCAGTCCCTGGCCTCGCGGCGATTCAGAAGTCCTTCCTCCAGCCTTCTTAGCCCTACGGACCTGCGTCCCCGATGCTCACATCTCACCTTTGGAAGCCAAGCTGAGCTGGCATGCTTCCAGAGTTGGGAGTGTGTGCCTTCGGGGGCCTTGAAAATGTTTAAGGGTAAAGTGACAGTAAGGGGGATGGCACGGCTTCTGGCAAAGGGGTTAAGTCTGTTCCTCTGCAGCAGTTTAGCATCTGTCAGAATCTTGAGGGACTGAAGGGACCCCTTCCCACCCCGGGGCTTCTGATTCAGTCAGTCTGGGACCTGGCTCAGGAATTTGCATTTCTGTCAAGTTTCCAGGTGACCAGAGCTGCTGGCTCAGGGGCCACACTTGGAGAGCATTACCATTACCTACACTCCTACTTCCCTAGTAGCTCGCTTGGTAAACAATCTGTCTGCAATGCGGGAGACCGGGGTTCTGTTCCTGGGTCAGGAAGTACCCTGGAGGAGGAAATGGCAACCCACTCCAGTACTCTTGCCTGGAGCATGCCATGGACAGAGGAGCCTGGCGGGTACAGTCCATGGGGTCCCGAAGAGTCGGCGCGGACCGAGCGGCTCAGTTTCTCTCTTTCCCGCCGCTCTAAGCTGGCACTTGGGCTGAGATCTGCTCGTCCTCCGAGTGCTCTCGGGCACTGCCTCCTCACGTCTTGCAGCTTAGCCCTCATCTAGCCCAGCGGTTTCCAAACTCTTATTGAAACTGCTTAGAGATATTGACAAAATCCCAGTGGAGGTCCACGATTCAGGGTGATAACCAGCTCACCCTGGCTGAAGGGAGAACAGAAGGCCAAGGGCGCCCCGGCAGAGCCCTGGGGCTCCAAGGATCTGCTCCCAACGCTCTTCATTTACAAATGAGACAACTGAGAGCCCAGATGAAGACATGACTCATCCCTGGAAAGCCAGGATTAGAGCCCAAATTTCCCCCTTTCCCAGAACAGCTACTGTATCTAAGTTAAGGGATAATTGAGCTCTCCTAGTTGAAAGGTGACGGTGGATGAACATATCTTTAGGGAGAATTCATCCAGCCATCACTGTTGTGAACGAGTCTGTGTCTTCCACACCTGGGCAGAAGAAAGAGCATTCAGGACCTGGGTTCTTGAAAGCTCTTCTGCGTGGACTGAAGGTAGCAATTCACTCTGCTTCAAGAGTGTGTTCAGATGGCCTACATCTCTGCCTCTCTATATAAACAGAGATAATGGCCAAAGGGGGTACCAGGATGGAAGAGAAAAGAGGCATTAGTAAGAAGGAGGTGTAGCCCATGGTGTGTGTCCCTCAAGGATCAGAGAGCTGTAATTCACAGAAATTTGACAATGGGCAGATTCTGAAAAAAAGAAGGTTATGAGTTGGTCAGCTTTTCACATTTTTCTGTGCGGACATGTAAGTCACTGTGCTGACTGGCTGGAGGTGGCAATAAGGGATAAGTACAGAACCAGAGCAACTCACCAGAAGGCAGCCAAGAGGTGAGATCCATTCCTCGATCTCCTTTTCTTTCTGGTCTGATCCCCCTTCCTGCTATCACTCAGAGCCATGGCAGACACAGGGACTCTGAGTCAGCACATCCAGCATTGCCTTCTGGGTTCCCCAAAGAAAAACTAAATAGAATCTCATGTGTGCAACTGTGTTCCTTCTAAAATGGAACATGGAGAAAATAGGAGGGTCCCCGTTAACTAACTTAGCATAAAGCAGTTACAAAGATGCTATTTTCATTCCTCTGGTGCCAAATGGCACTAAGCTGGTGACTCAGGCTGCAGACAAAAGAAAGGGGAGCTCAAACTCCATTCTCTCTGGGAAGCAGCCGTGGCTGTTAGAAGCTCCCAACCCCATACGCAGAGAGGACTGGGCTGTGCAAGTGGATTTCACTGTCTGGTTTGGATCGGCGTCTACAGAGAAAAACAACTATAAAGCAAGTATATGTCCTTTCCCCCCACATCCAGCAAAACCTATCCAGTTTGTTCTCTTCCAACTCTCAGCTCTTCAGCCAACTCTTTCTCCGCTGGTGATTTTTCAGGAGTCCTGCAGGGTGCGGATGAAGCGCTCTGTGGCTCCTTCTACCCCAGCATTTATAGGACCAAGTACTCCATCTCACTTTACTCTGAAGATAAACAGGGAGCCTTGAGGTCTCAGGCAGGCTGATTGGAATAAGCAATCCCAAATGCTCTTTCAGAGTTCAGGAAGCCTTATTTGAAAGAGCTAATGTCCTGAACTCAGCCAGTTTTGACTGGAAATTTCACTCCACTTGGATGCAAAGTTTATGTGGTTGCTGTATTACCCAAAGTGAGTGAATAAATAATAATCAAAAGATTGCACCTCTGTTAGGAAGACAGAAAATGCTGGAAAGGATCCTGAGAAAGAATTTAATCTGAACAGGGGCAGGTCCAAATTGTGCTGTCTTTCAAACATGCAAAGTATATTCTTGCCTCAGGGCCTTTGCACTTATTTTCATTATGGAATTGAAATCCAAATATATCCAGAAATCCATATATATATATATATATTTCCCTTCCTTAATTAAAATGTCTCTTCAAATGGCAATGCCTCCGAAATTTCCTCCCTAACCATCCTTTCTAAAATGGCACCTCTATAGTGTCAGCATTATTTTCCTGTTTTATTTTCCTCGCAGCACCTCTAATTCTATTTTTATGTTTTTAAATTCTTCTTGGACCATCTCTCAGGGGTACGTAAGTTCCACAGAGATGAATTATCTTACCACCTTCTATACTATATCCTGAGGGCTCTTTTGCACATGGATGTTCAGTGAGGATTTGTTTGTTAAGTGAATGAATTCTAGAGTGCTCACTGCCAAGTCCATTCATGTTGCCTCTGGGGTGGAGAAATGTGACTCTTGTGTAAACTGTAAACTACCACATCGGTGTATAACATTGTTAACATTATCAGTTTTCATTTTAGGCCCTCTCTATTGAAAAGTATTTTCCTTTCACTTAAAGTCTTCCACTGCAAATTAAATAATTGAGGGAAATCAAGAGTGGCTTTTAGCCACCGTTTTCAAAGAAAACAAAAACACGTTCTGATTTTGTTTCAAGAGTTGGCATATTTGGTAGCACAAACCTCAGTATAGAGGGCAAGAGAAGAGTCCTATTTGCCTAACTGTCTTCGACTCACCAGTCGTGAAAACAGTCTAGTCCCATTGTGTCTAATTGCCACTGAGAGCCCATGTGTCCCATTTTCCACTGTGCCTTAATTCCATTTATGTATTAACAAGGAATCCTATTTTCTCAGAATTTTCTAGGGAGCATTTTACATAAAGCTTCTCAACCACCCCAAGAGTGAGACTGTCATAGTCCTTATTTACTGGAGGACAAAGCAGATTCCAGAGGTTGAAGTGAGATCCCCAATGTCAGAGCACCTTGGAAACAAATCAGTTACTGGAAAGAAGTAGCCTTCAAACTCAGCTATTCAGGCCCCAAGCCCAATAGTCTTTCTTCCTAACCAGACTGCATCTTCAGGATATGTGATTTCCAGGGAAGGTAGAGTCAGCTTGGCGTTTCCCAGCTGGGCATTCCTCTAATAAATTCCTATGCCTTCTTTTAGCTGCCCTTGGGGAGGAGTCATGTACACATTTTGTCTCCTCACACCAGCCTCTGCAGCTGAGTTCCAGCAGTCCAGAAGGGAAAACGCATCCAGAAATCCATCAGAGAGCATTAACAGACTGTGCTTGTTGATAATCTAACAACAAACAGTAAATCCTCCTCTTAGCCTAGACTCCCCATGTTGGACCAGCAGGGTTGTTTCCTGGGGGGAAAGCGGAAGCAGAAAGCAGTGCTGCTGAGAATAAAGCCAGGCACAGCCTCAGAGAACCCAGCAGTGATCAGGATGCTCCCACCAGAACTGCCCTCCTAGCCTGGTATGCCTGCTGCAGGGAGAGTGGTAATTAACCAGGTGAGAGGCGGCGGCTCTATCCCAGCTCTGCTGGGGGTGAGGTGCTGTGCTGTTGATAACCTGGCTCAGGGCTTGCGGCCAAGGAGGAGGTCCCGTGCCCCAGGCCCTCCTTAGTGGAAAAGCATAGTTATCACAGGCAGCCGCTGCTTTCCTGGGGGTGATATTCCTCTTAGGCATGGGTTTATCTGGTGATGCCCCAAACAGTCAGCATGGGGCTATTCTTCTGCTCCTGATCACCAGTGTGAATCATACAAGTGGAGCTGGGTGGTGGCTCAAACCCTAGAACCCACTCCAGTATTCTTGCCTAGAGAATCCCATGGACAGAGGAGCCTGGCGGGTTAAGGTCCATGGAGTCACAAAGAGTCAGACACGACTGAGCGTCTGAGCAACCGGTTTCCAAAAGGGGGCAGGCTAATTTATGGAGGAGATCATGGTCTTCTGAATATATAGAATTAACAAAGTGGAAAGGAAGTGAGGACCTAGCCTTTTAAATGAGAATCAGGAAGCTAAGTCCTTCTGAAGACGGATCGTGTGTCCAGGAGAAAGGGCTACCATGATGGGAAACGCTGATAAGGATATAAGGTGGCTCCTGCCCTCAGGAAGGTTGACGACTAGGTGGAGAAAGAAATGAAAACATGTACCAAATGTGAACAAAATAGGATGGAGCTGAGTGCTGAGTGGGAGTTAGTAATAAGTGTCAAGGTAACATCTGATAAGTAGGCATTTGGCACACTTAGTAAGTGCAAGAAGGATTCCACGAATGACCAAGGAAGAAATGTCTGCCAGAGCGAAGTCCTGAGCTGGACAGCTGGAATCAGGGCTGAAGTCTGACTAGGAGCTGGGAGGTGGAGGGCACTCAGAGCATGAAAGACAAACTAAGACAAGCAGAAAGCAAGCCAGTGATGACATTCATGAACATGTCTATGGCTCTGCAGAGTTTGCAATCTATTTTTATCTATTTAGCTCTCATAACTAAACTTGAGACAGGCTGGTTTGATCAGATGAGAAGTCTAAGACTCAGAATATTTAGCAAAATACCTAATATTGTTATGCCCGATGTCCAAATCCCCGAGTGGGAAGAGAGAAGGCCTCCAAGACAATGCAACTCGCAAAAAGGGAAGTTTATTGCTGACTCGAGTCAGGGTTCCTGCCGCATCCAATGCAGTGGTGTGGGGTCAGAGAGCCCCAAGCCCAAGCTGTTACACAAATTTATAGGGTGAGCACACGCCGTTGGTAGTTGGTTTAAGCGGATAAAGCAATTTCATTGGTCAAAACTTTCACGCGCGGGACTTTCCTGGGGGGTTTCCACCCCGTTCCTAATTGGCAAACAGCCATCAGTGTTAAGCGAAAGCTGATCCAGGTGGCCTGATAATCTTACCACCCAGAAGTAGGAAGGCCTACTCCTAATCTAAGCTGCCTGCCATGGCATTACTTCTGCCCGCTTCACAATATTACTCAGTCATTAGGTATCAGAGCTGGAGCAAGAATCCAGCTCCATGTGTTTTCCTTTCTAAGCCACAGGATTTTGAAATCTTTTTGACTCTAGCTTGTAGCAAGAAAGACATGTTACATTATGGACTGGTACGCACATGATATCGTTCTATAATATAGCACTCACCTTTACTGAGTGACATGTTTTCTAATCTATCCTAGTCTATTTCTTTACCAGATAGTTTTGGTTGCATAATGGACCCAAAACTGAATGGCTTAAAACAGCAACAGTGTAATTTGCTCATGATTCTGTTGGGTGTTTTTTCCCTAGGCCAGTAGGTCTCAGCTGGGAGTGATTTTGCCTTTTGGGGGGCACATGGTTGTGTCAAGATAGTTTTGATTTTTATCACTGTGGTGGTGGATGCCACTGGCATTTAGTGGGGGAAGGCCAGAAATGCTGCTAAACATCCTATACTGTGCAGAACAGCCCGGAAACAAAGAATTAGCTGGCCTCATATGTCAGTAGTGCCGAGGTTGAAAACCCCTCTTCTGCACTGGGCAAAGGTCAGCTGATCTCAGCTGGGCCCGCTCATGCATCTGTGGTCAGCTGGTGGGTTGGCTAGGGGAGGGGAGAGGCTGCTTGGTTCTGGATGGGCTTTGCTCACACGTCAGGTTTGCAGTCTGGGGAAAAGGCAACTGAGGCATGTATTTTGGTTCTTGCACAGGCTGATCCAGGTTCATTCACATGGTGATCAGCTCAGAGTTCCCAATGGTAGCAGGAGAGGGCAAGTTCCAAAGCTTAAACAGTTTTAAAGTCGTTGTTTATGTCATGCTTGCTATTGTTTCACTGGCCAACGAGTCACATAGAGGCAGGAAAGAATGGAGGGCCCTGATGGTAGCACTCTGCCATCATTTCACTAAAAGAAGATTCTGTTCACAGCCCAGTAAATGTATTTCATGACCTATAAACCGATCAGTACTTGTAGACTGAAAGATGCTACTTTGTATCAGACCCTTTGCAAGCTATTCAATAGGATTTATCTCTCTCTCTTTTTTTTCCTTTTATTTCCAGAATATCAGACAATGTCACATGTGTAGTAGGGGCTCAACACGTTTTATGTGAGACGTTGGAGATGCCCATAAAGAAACTTGCCTGACTTAGGATGGATACTTGGTAAGGAAAGTTGGCTGGGTGAAGCTGAGCCAGAGCATGGCACTTTGAAAATGCCAAACAAGGAAATATTTTCATTTTTATTTTTGTTTATTTTATTTATCTATTATTTGACTGCCCCACCCAGCGTGTGGGATCTTAGTTCCCCGACCAGGGATCAAACCTGTGGCCCCTGCAGTGGAAACTAAGAGCCTTAAGCCTTGGATGCCCAGGGGAGTCGCAGGGAAACATTTTTAAACCAGCTACCTAGATGAAGACTGAAGTACCAGATTCCTAGTCAGGCCTACTTCTCTGGAGATGTGGGGTCTCTCATACCTACCTTTCTCCCCTCATTGCATCACCCATTATCAACTAAGTTAAAGCGTCTAGGCTTTCTGTACCTCATCAGAACATGTGAAAAAAAGAAGATTGTACCTTTCAGTGCTTACAGATAGTTGGGGGGTGGGTGGAACTTATGGGAATTCAAGAAATTGTGAGCCTGTTAATTTTCTCAAAGGAAAGTTTTGCTTCTTTGGGAGAAAATAGGAAACCACACGGGCATACAATCAAAGAATACTTTTTGTTTCAAGTCCAGAAAACCTGGTTTGAGGAATTAAGCAAGTTGTACTTTGCTTGCCATTGAGAATTCAAGAGATTCTTGGAAGGTGAGAGATGGGGAAATAAGTCTGCTATATTCTAAGACCTGCTGTGTGTGCTGTCGGAGAGGCCACTGTCCCTCTCTGGGCCTTGGCTTCCTCTTCTGTAGAGTGAAGTGATGAGGTTGAATGAGCACAGAGGTCCCTCCCGGCAGGCAGCTCTGATGGCCTGTGTCTCTCCGTGTTTCTTGTGGCTGGAGGAAATTCTGACCCCGTCTCCCCTCTCTGCTCATTCTTTCCTGCCTTGCGAGGAGAGTGAGCTCTTGATGTCAATCACGGGGTAACAGAATGAGAGCCTTCCTGTCTGTCCCCTGTGGGGAAATTGCAGGCAGACAATTAATCCAGCTCTTTACACCAGACCCCCCTCCACACAGCATGTGAGGGGGAAGGCCTCTCACCTCCCTTCTGGCTCCCACATGTCACCGAACATGTTGCCACATGATTCAGTCCGCCATTGCCATTAAAGTTAACCATCCCCGGGAAAATGAATGCGCAGTTAACAAAGTGATAAGTTGATGCTTAAACTTTAAGCAGATTGCTTCCAGCTAATCTCATTTAAGTGGCAGACAGAATCACAGGCACTTTCAGCTCTGCATAAGCCCCGGCACCCAAGAAAATAAGTGGGCTCCCAAGGGGAAAACCTCACTATGCTTCTCCTTCCGGAAGCTGAAATGGAGTGGGTATGTGATGGGGGCCAGGGAGATGGAAAATGGAAGTGATGTCCTGCTACCCTGAGGACCAGGTTAGTGCGTTAGCCTTAGGAGCAGCGCTTAACCACTCTGAGAGTCCATTTCCCTATTCAGCAAAACGGGTGCAGTGATATCTCTGAGGATATAACTCTTGGTAAGAAGTAGAGGCTACGTGAGTAAAGTGATTTATCCAGCCCTGGCACATCAGAGGCTCCCAGTAACAAGAGGCGGGAGGTGGGCACTGGGGGCTCCCTGGGAAGTCCCTTATTGCCAGCCCTGGGCGGAGACCCCTCCCTTCCAATCTCCCTTCCCCCCCAACAGCTGATGAAGATCTTTTAACACGGATATTAACACGAAAATGAGGCAGAGACTTGCTTACACTTCGGGAGAAGAGGAGTGACGGCCGAATTCTGGACTTGTCTGAAGATACCTTTTAAATACAGGAATTCTCATCTTTTTGTGTCCCAAAGAAAGAAAAACTCTTCGCTCCTGTCCCCTTCAGATTCCCAGAAGAGCACTTTTCTTCTCAGTCTCTGGTATGAGAGTGCTAAGAGGCATGAAGGTCTGGAGTGGGTACGGCAACCCACTCCAGTATCCTTGCTGGAGAGTTCCATGGACAGAAGAGCCTGGTGGGCTACAGTCTTTGGGGTGGCAAAGAGTTGGGCACGACTGAAGCGACTTAGCACGCACCTGTATGAGAGTATTACGAGCCAGAAAGGAAGGAGAAGGAAATATTAGGAAAGAGAAAAAGAGGAGAGGAAAACAAAAAACAAAAAGACCTTCAGATGAATGAGGAAAAAAGTGAGCTCGCAGCCACACCGTCAGTTGCTTTCCTTTGTCTCAGCTTCAGTTGTATGAATCTCGACATTTCCGGTGAATGGGAACTTCTGAAGTTAACTGAGCAGCTACTTAGGTTCCAGGAACTGCATCAGGCCACTGAGGACCCGGTGGAGGGAAGGATGGGAGTAGTGTCTGCCCTCAAAGAGCTCGTAGGCTGGAGAGGAAGACATCCTACAACAGCCACAAAGAGGCGATCCCAGCTGCTCAGTCCAGGCATCAGGGAAGGCTTCCCAAGGACAGGGACAGGTGGGGGATGAAACAATAAGCAGCAGTCTCTTAGGTAAACAGATGGGGGAATGCGGGCAAATCTTTAGGTGAGAGGCAGAGCGTGGGGAAAGGCTTAAAGAGGGAAGTTGAGGTTGAATTCGGAACGGAGAGAAGCTGAAGACAGGAGTGGAGAGAGTCAGGGAGGTGAAGGCGGTGAGCACTGTGGGGAGGGCGGCCTGCCTGCCTGACTCCACCCGGCAGGATCTACATCACCATTTTGAGGATTTCCACAAAAGCGCAGTAGAAAAACCCTGCTTTTTCTGAGTCCCGTGAGGGATATTAATATATAGAAATTAATATAGCTTTTACTTGGTGATTTAATATAGCTTTTATTTGGTAACAGTGTAGCTTTTATTTGGTAACAATGTAGTTTTAGATTTTGTAAAGCGTTTTGGAAAGTATTATCTTCATTGAAGGAGGGAGCTCTGGGTGAGAGAGGTGGTTGTATTAAAAGCACAGAGCTAGTCAGGGGCGAAACAGCTTTGCGGCTTCCTTCCACGCCCTTTTGTCTATAAACTACCCAGAAGGAGGAGGGATAAGTGCTAAGGTAGAGAACGTGACCTATACAGATGTCTGTAAAAGTTTGCCAAGGCACCCCAGACTATGGCCCCAAACTCACAGGGGTACAGCCCCAAACTCGCTCACTGAGTATTTTAAATGTTTGAGGAAAATGTAATGAAGCTCAGCATGGTCAGACCCTAGGCAAGCTGTCAGCTCCAGGTCACTTATGCTTCAGCATTCGACAGTACTGCATTTCTTTTGATGGCATCGTTTTTTTTTTTTTTTTTTAATTGCAGTAAAATGTACATAAAATTTATGCTTTTAACCATTTTTAAGTGTACGGTTCAGTGGAATTAAGTACAGTCATGTTTTTGTGCAAGTTCAGTTCAGCTCAGTTCAGTCACTCAGTTGTGTCTGACTCTTTGTGACCCCATGAACTGCAGCACACCAGGCCTCCCTGTCCATCACCAACTACTAGGGTCCAACCAAACCCATGTCCATCGAGTCGGTGATGCCATCCAGCCATCTCATCCTCTGTCGTCCCCTTCTCCTCCTGCCCTCAGTCTTTCCCAGCATCAGGGTCTTTTCCAATGAGTCAGCTCTTTGCATCAGGTGGCCAAAGTATTGGAGTTTCAGCTTCAGCATCATTCCTTCCAATGAACACCCAGGACTGACCTCCTTTAGGATGGACTGGTTGGATCTCCTTGCAGTCCAAGTTTTTGTGCAAATATGCCCACTATTCATCTTGAGAACTTCCTCATCATCCCAAACTGAACTCTGTACCCATTAAACATCAGTTCCCCGTTCTCCCCTCCCTTCAGCTCCCGGCAACCACCACTCTGCTATCTGTCTCTACGAATCTGACTACCGTTGATACCTCGTGGGGCTTCCCTTGTGGCTCAGCTGATAAGTGGAATCAGGCAACAGCTGTTCTTTTGTGTCTGGTTTATTTCACTTACAACAGTGTCTTTGAGGTTCATCCATGTTGCAGTGTGCATCAGAATTTCTTTTCCTTCTGGGGTCAATAATATTCTCTCTCTCTGTCTCTCTCTCTACACACACACACACACACACACACACACACACACACACACATGTATATACACCACATTTTCTTGACTCATTTGTCAATGATACTTTTTACCTTATGGCTGTTGTAAATAATGCTGCTTTGAATAGCGTTATTGGTATATACATTTCTGTTCAAATCCCTGCTTTCAATTCTTTCGAGTGGATACCCCAAAGTAGAATCACTGGATCACGTGGCAATAATTCTAAGTTTCATTTTTTTGAGCAACCACCACGCTGTTTCCCACAGTGGCCACCCCATTTTACATTCCCATCAGCAAAGCGCCATCATAACTTTGTGAAGTTGTGTTTATGGTAGCTGTTATGATAAAAGGTAAGTATTATGTTAAAATCGATTCAGATCAAGAGATAAGAGTGGTGATATTTAATCTGATTCCAAGGTTTGAGAAGTCTGCACAGGTCTCCTTTGCAAGTGATTGCAGTTATCTAAGAATAAAGTGCAAATAATTTTTCTTTCAATTAATGTGCATTATTTTTCAAATGGCTACTATGTTATTAGGACATTAAATATCATTATGTATTTAACCTAACTTTAGTTAGGTATGTATTTAATCTAATTGCTTAATAAATGGAACAGTTAGCTATCTCCTCTGGCTTATGGATGCCACGAAAGCAATTACTGAGTCACTAAGGAGGCCATAAACTGAGTCTGGAAACCTCCGGCCTAGAGGGTGAGCACGAAGGAAAGAGAGTTCGGAAAGCTGGCGCTTCCCCCTCTCTTTCCTCTGTGGTTTATGACAAGGTGCTGTTGCCACAATCATCCAAAACACACACAAACGATTTCTTGTTTCTTTCTTGTTTCTTTCACTTTTCCCCAAATGATACAGAGTTGGGTGAAGCCAGCAAAGCACTGAGCTTCCTCAATTTTGCATCTAGTAATTTGGTTTTATGAGTTAATAGTTATGAAGAAATGTAGTTAATAATGCAAGCAAGTGCATCTTAAAAATATATAATTGTCAGACTCCTTCTGGGTTGGTAGCACTAGCTTTGCATCTCCTAATGGTTCTGAAATAACTTGATGAGAAATTACATTTGTCTCCTCCAAATCAGGCTCAAATTAAGCTGATAAGAATATATTTCAGAAGTCACTTCCTTTTGACATGTTCCATGTTCTCCCAGCAGAGATGTTGTTTATTTCACTTGGTCCCATGGATTTTGCTTATACTTCTTTCAATTAAGACATTTTCCCAACTGGGTTTTGTTTATTTGTCTATGTTTATTTATTTATTTTTCCTGTAGAAAGTCAGTTCCTGAGGACAGCAACTTAAATTCATTTAACTCTGAGCCCTTATTTCTAGCAAGTTTTAGTTTAGTTATCTGAGGGGAAAAACAGTAAAATAATAGTACTTTAGACCTAGGAATTCCACTTGTGTAATTTAAGAAAATTTGTTTCACTTGTGTAATTGTATCACAGGGATATAAGAGTAAATATGTAAAAACTTTATGGACAAAGATGTTCTTAGTCGCATCATTTCCAATCCAAACAAATAGTACAGGACTTTAAGCATTCAACAATAGGAAAAAGTTTAATTACGTTATCATATATCCATTTAATGATCAGGGGGCCATTAAAAATAATGCGTACAAACAGTTTATAATAAGAAAATGCTTATGATAGTATACAAGTTAAAGAAAAGTAGGATTCAATAGTGTGCATAGATATAATCTCACTTTTGAAAAAATAAGACAAAAACTTGGCATTTAAAAGGAAAAAAACTGGGAGAAAATCGATTAAGACTATTTAGCACTTACTGTCTCTGAATAATTAATAGCTTTCTACTTAGTACTCTTGCTATGTTTTGCATGATTCGCCTGAGCAGGAGCCTTAGTTCATGCTCTGCCCCCGCTCTGGCGGGGGGGTATGCTATGTCCCCCCTTTTTCCTTTGTGTGTTGGAACCGATTTGCTCAGACCGACTTCAATGCTAGCTCTTCCATGATGAAGTTTTCCATCTACTTCTCTGGCCTCCTATAGCTCTCATACAGTACAGCTTTGAGCTAAAAATGATGTTATGTTTTAAAATTTCCCTTTAATATCCCACAGTCCATAGAAATGGAAAGTAGTCTGAATCAGGAGGCAGACTGCCCACATTTGAATCTTATTCCTACACTTATTCCCTAAGTGACCTTGTACAAGTTATTTATTCTTTCAATGCCTCATTTTCATTATCTGTAAAATAGAGTTATATCTTATATCTAGATATAAACGTCTCTGAGGCATAGAGACCTTGTCTTTACAGCCAGTGATTTACTCTAAGGCTTTGCTATATGGAAAGTGAAAACCTATTTTAGTTAATTACATGCAGTTTACATAGGGAACCTTGTGGTGTTAGTAGTAGGCATATTCATGGGCACAAACTACTTTGCAATAAAGTAGATCAGTAGTAGCTGTGACCAGTTGTACCAGGTATGGCCTTATATTTTAAAGGCTATTGATGGACATGAGTTTGAATAAGCTCCGGGAGCTGGTGATAGACAGGGAAGCCTGGCAAGCTACAGTCCATGGGGTCAGAAAGAGTGGGACACGACTGAGTGACTGAACTGAACTGACCTTTTTATTTTGCTATTATATCTCATATAATTCCAGGAAGGTTCTCATTTGTTCATTTTCTGGGGAAACTTTCTATTGAATTCACATTATATGATAGTCACTGTTCTAGATTCTGGGGATAGAAGTGATGTAAAACCGTTCTTGCTTTCAAGGCAAGGAACTTAACATTTAGTGTTCATGGCGATGGTAAATAGAGATAAGGTAGCATGCAATTGCACACGGGGGCAACAGCTCTCCTAGGAGCATGTGAAAGAGACATCGGAGGCACACAGGCAAGAAGCTGCAGCTCTTAAAGGGAAACGAGAAATAGCAGAACCTTTGTAGAAGAAGAGATGCTTGCGCTGAGTCTCAGAGAATGAAGAATTATCCAGGTGAACTGGGTTTGAAAATGCCATTCAAGGAAAAGAAATCAGCAAGTCCAAAGGCCTGAAGTTTATTTTTCTTCTGACCCTTGATTTTGGGGAGACACTGTTGTTTCTGGTTGAGTCAGCTGTTGAGATTGTTAATGGTAGTGCTACTGACCCTGGCGAAGGAGGCTCAGAGATTTTGTACATCTGAGATAGAGTCTCATCGTGAACTTGGAGGTGATTCAGAACTATCTGGGACGTAAAGTACAAGTCTAAACTGAAGTGAAACGGAGCCTGTGGAGGAGTGTGTGCAGCCTGAAGCTGGAGAGGTGAGCCCGAGTCCCGCGCTAAGGGACCTGATGCTGTGGAGGTGAGCATGTGACCCCCTGGAGGTCCTGAGGCTGAGGAGGTGAGCGTGGGTACCACACTAAGCTGGGGAGGTGGCCTGTGTGCCGTGCTAAAGGAGCTTAAATCCACCATCACCATGAGAGCAAGCCCGGAAGGATACTTAATAGTGAGTGACATTATTAGGTCAATTTTTTAAAGAATAAACTGTTTGAAGGGAAACTTATTAGGAGGCATTACAGTGACCCAGGGAGACCGGAATAAAGATAGATGCAGCACATAAACTGATTTGAGAAGCAGTCAAATTCAACAGGATAGCAATGGAATGAGTGTGGGTAGCTAAAAAGAAGAAAATAACTGAGACTGGGAATGATGATCACCAAGACAGAAAAGCAGAGTGTACTCTGTTTTAGAAGGAAAAATAAAAGCATGGTTTTGACTGTGATCTTGAGCTTGAGTTTCTGTGAGATATCCAGGCTGGGAAGATATATGTCCTAGAAAGCTGGATATTTGACATTTGGGGCTCAGGAAAGAGATTTAAGAGTAACTTCAGAGAGCTAATGATAAAATAGGGCATTAAAATAGAAGTAGAAAATAAAAATCATGCTGCTAATGAAAAAATGAGGCACTTAACATTGAAGTAGAAAATAAAAACCATGAACTAAAAAAAAAAATAGAGGAAGCAAAAAAATTAATTGTTGATATTGAAGATTTAATTTAGCTTGGAGTTTCCTAGAAGTCTGGACAAGACAGAAGCTGCTATTCTGTCTACAGTGTGTTTTCCCTTGCCAGAGTTTATGAAAAAAGTTTTTTCTTATTATAATACATCAGAAAATTTGGGGAAGTGGCAGAGTGCTAATGACACTCCCTGAAAGTGAAAGCCAGCAAATACAATTTAAAGACTCGGCATTTACACTATTGGCACAGAAAACATTCCCATTAGAGGGAAAATATTTGACCCTGTCAGAAGTCAAAGAGAAATTTATCAACATGTTTAAATATTTGCAAGGATCTGTATCTTAGAAAAAAGCAATTTCTTAAAAATGTCAAATAGCACTTTGACTAACCCTTTTAATTCTTAGAAGACTGATTGGTTACAATTAATTGAAGTTTTATATAAAACTCCGTGATAAGCTACTCAGGCCCAGACTACCATGTTTTATTCTTTCTTTTCAGACATGCATTCCGTGCCAGATACTGGCCACCATAATCACATTTACGTCTCGACCCCACAGAGCAGCCCTGCTGAGCAAACACCTGGCCCTCATCTCTTCCACGGCCCTGCCCGATATATTTGTTGACGAGATCTGACTGTCTCAACTATTGCTAATGCACACCATCCCATTTACCCTCCTCTGAATGAGTACAAGTGTTTCCCAAAGAAGACAGCTCATCTTTAAGTTTCTTAGTTTTCCAAACATGGTTTGCTCTGAGCTCAAGGGGGAAAATAAAAGCCTCAGGAATTTCAGCAGATCTTATTGTAATTTTATTAAACAGAGCCCAGCTTGAACATCATCTGTATTCTGAGTTCCAGCTCTTTGTCAGGTCCTTCTAAATGTCAGTGCAGGGTTGGCAGGTTCTTTAGAGAAGGGGTGGTGTGTTAGTTTCCTAAAGCTGCCATGTCAAAGTGCAACAGACTGGGTGGCTTAAACAGCAGAAATGCATTGTCTCATAATTCTGGAGGCCAGAAGTCCCAGATCAAGGTGTCAGTAGGGTTGGTTGCTCTTGAGGGTTTCGAGGGAGAATCAGTCCTGTACCTCTTCCCTAGCTTCCGGCAATCTTTGGCTTGTATTTGCATTGCCCTGATCTCCGTCTTCATCATCCCGTGGTCCATTACCAAGTACTGCCCCTCTCCTGATGCCTGCCTCTGTGTTTAAATTTCCCCTTTTCATAAAGATTAGGGCTATTTTGGATTAGGGCCCCTCCTAGACCCTGATGCTGCGAGGGATTGGGGGCAGGAGGAGAAGGGGATGACAGAGGATGAGATGGCTGGATGGCATCACTGACTCAATGGGCATGAGTTTGAGTAAACTCTGGGAGCTGGTGATGGACAGGGAGGCCTGGCATGCTGTGATTCATGGGGTCCCAAAGAGTCGGACACGACTGAGCGACTGAACTGAACTGAACTGAAGGACTCCATTTTAACTTAATTACCTCTGCCAAGCCCTCTGTGTTGAAACAGGGTCATATGTAGAGTACCGGCAGTTAGACATTCAACATTTCTTTGGGGGCACAATTCCGTCCAGAATGTGTGGTCTGTACTTCCTAAGAAAGCGAGGGATTCTCGAACTTTGAAATGTGTTAGACACACTCGAGGAGCAGCAAGTCCTCAGGCCTCTTTCTCTCTCTGCCAGGGCATCCTGACCCCTCCCCTCTGCATAGCACTGTCATTGATGGAACGGCCAAGGAGAGAGGGAACGTGCCTTATATCTCTACAGAGAAATGTTTCCCAGAGCTCACTCTGCAACGTCAGTCCTGCGAGACACTCAGCAGTGAAAGATTCCTGGCAGTTTAGTTCTGGAAAGACCTTCCCAAACCTCACGATTAAAAGGGGAGCCCTTTAACTTGATGGCTGTCTTTTCTTTGTTTAGTTTTGTGACTTGAGGATCTTACTCCCCTCCCATGGAATTAATGTTCAATAGAGAACATTATGGGAAAGATTGGTTTAATGTTTGCTGTTTACAGGACATATTCACAGTTATCTCATTTGATTCTCAGAATGGGTTCTGGTGGACGCAAAGTGGTTATTATGGGTTTGTGGTGGAGAAACCACAGTTTACAGAGGTATATCATTGGCTAGGATGAGGTGGCCAAAAGTGATGGTGAGAGAACTTGCATCTAAGCCTCTTGATTACATGTCCAGTACTTTCCCCCTCCTTTGACACAGTTTCTCAAGATTGGAAGGCTGTTACATAATTTCTCTCCATTTTTCCTTGTTACCGTAATTGCATTCAGGACAATTCCTTAACCTTTGCTGAGAAGCAACAGCATCCTTTCCAAGTGAGGCTGAGAAGGCCATGGCAGACGTCAGAGAGCAGCTCCACACCCAGGACGCTCTGCCCCAGGCTGCCTGCCTCATCCGCTCCCCACCTCGTGTTTTTATTGAGCAGTTGCTCTGCTCTTTCTCTTGTTTACCTCTGCCCTTTTGGGAGAAACTCTGCAGGCGTTATAAATAACCAGCTTCAAACTCACTACACATTCTTTCCATGCCAATATCATCTCTCCCTCCCTGCCCCTCATCTTCAAGCATCCCTACTTTATTGGTTCCTGAAATGCACGTGGCATTCAAACACAACCTTCCTCTCTCGGACGCTGTCTGTTGCCGTAGACATTTGTCTGAAGGGAGTCTGGGCCCAGACTTGTGGGGACCGCCAAAACTCTTAGACCCTGTTGGGGCTGCTGAGTCCCTGCACCATCGTCCTCTGACTCATGAACACGAAAACCCTCCATCATTCCATCACTTCACCCACTGCCCAGGGTGGGCTGTTGCTCAAAGGCAGGGCCAGAGCCAGACATTCCTTGTCTCAGGAGGAAAGCTGATTTAACTTAAAGAGCATCTCTGGGTGTTTCATTACTTAAGGTGAAAGAGGGAAGTTTCTCAAGCATTTGAGGGGTGGAAAAGGAGTTTGTGTAGCAGGAATTGCTGGAAGAGATTCTGTCCTACTGCACTGTGGAATTGCTGTATGAAGCTGGCCTTTCATTCTTTCCGAGGGAGAGCTCTGATCTGACTGTGGTGTGAGAGGCATGGCTGGCCTTCTGACCTTGGTAACAGCCCCCAGCATCCTCTGTGGACTGGTGGGGCACTGATACAGACTCAGCAGTAGCCGTCCTGGGGAAGGATGGGGAGCTGGCACTGAGCCTGACTTCAGGCGCAAGACGCCCAGCTGTCAGTCTCTCCTGTGAGACGTGAAGCCACAGTATTTAGTACCTACGGGGGTCTGTGAATTCCAGCCGGTCTGAAGCGTGTCCAGGGAGGTGAGGTCTGCAAGGCTTGGGATGGTAGACAGGGAGCAAGACCAAAGGTCAGGGTTGTAGCTCCCTGCGGCCATCTAACCGAAGCCCTCCAGGCACTGCCTGGGGCCACTGGGAGAAGGAGGGGGTGAGGAGAGGTGATCAGGGAAGGCAGCCCCCCACTGAGGAACCACGTTGCTCTTCACTGTACACCCCTTCCCCTTCCCCATACTCTGCTCTGTGTTCGGCACTTGGCGCCTTCTTTTCATCCCCTGTCTCTCAGCCAGAATGATGTCACTGGCAACAGTTGGGCTGGATAATTCTTTGCTGCAGGAATTATCCTGGGCAATGTAAGGTGTTTGCTGGCATCCTTGACCTTGACCCACGAGATACCAGGAGCACCCCACAAATTGTAACCATGAAAAAAAATGTCTCCAGACATTGTTCAGTGTTACCTAGGGGTAAAAAATTACATTTGCTGCCTCGACTGAGAACCACTGCTCTAGAGAAAAGAACTTCTGGGGTGTCGGAAAGCTAGGCCCTGAACGAATAGCGTGAACTATTTGCTAAGGGCTGAACTTCAGTCCTGCCTGGGAAATAGACCATCCGAGAGAAGCTGGGGTTCCTACAGCTTCTTTATATAAATACAGGCCATTCAGTAGGGATTGCTGGGACGCTGGGACAGGCTCAGCCAGTACATAGGGCTCGGTCACACGGAGCCCATTATGCACCAAGGCACAGCCTCAAGATCATCTCCAGACATCCCCTGCGGGCAGGATAGAGCATCCCTGAACTTGGTCAGACTTGGTCGAAACTGTTCACAAGCTGAAGAATGTAGGGAGGTCCCCATCAGCTGCAGCAGAATCACTGTGGGGAAATTGACAGGAAAACCGTGCTGGTGATGATGATGATGATGAAGACAAACGTTTTTATGACATAGCACGTGGGACACTAGTCTAAGACTTTGTCCTGTTTTTTCCCTATCTGGATATAAATCTGGCTCATTTCCTAACTGCCTCCAGGTCACTGTGTAAATTTTACTATATCAGAGATGCTTTCCTTGGACGTCTTGCTAAAAAACAGCAAGCGCTTCCCCGTCACTCGCCATCCCTTTCAGCCTGTGTTATGATTCCCCAGGTGGCGCTAGTGGTCAAGAACCCGCCTGTACAGGAGACAGAGGAGATGCGAGTTCGATCCCTGGGTGGGGAAGATCCCCGGAGAAGGAAATGGCAACCCTCTCCAGTGTTCTTGCCTGGAGAATCCCAGGGACAGAGGAGCCTGGCGGGCTACAGTCCCCGGGGTTGCAAAGAGTCGGATCCGGCTTGGCGACTAAACACCGTTCTTCATAGCACCCATCGCTATCTGACATATCGCATACTTACTTCTTGATAACCTATCTCCTTGCTCATGATAGTAAGCTCTACAAGAATGGAATCTTTTTTTTCCATTTCCATACACCACCAGTTATTTAATTTAAGGGATTGTTATGGGCTGAGTTGTGTCCCCTCAAAAAGCCTATTACCCTTAGCACCTCAGAATGTGATTGTATTTGAAGGTAGGACCTTTAAAGAGGTGATTCCATGAAAACGAGGTCATTGGGGAAGAGCCCTAATCCAATCTGACTGGTATCGTTGTAAGAAAAGGAAATTTAGACACAGACAGACTCTCACCTCCTGCCGTGTGGCCTGGTTCCTAACATGGACCAGGACCAGTCCATGGCCTGAGACTTGGGGACCGCTGCATGGTCCATGGCCCAGAGGTTAGGGACTCCTGCTTTAAAGCTCGGATCTTAAGCTCAGTGTGGAAGGCTGATCCCTGTCTTCCCGGTTGGCTTCTGTCTGTTACCCTCTTTCCAGCAATGGATCGCACTGAGCGTGGAGTGCAAGACCCAGCCCCACCTCCTTGCCTGTGTTGCCTTATATTCCTCACTTCCCTTCTCTAAGCCGCCCTTTCCCAGATACAGTGGGGGACATTAGACTGGATACCTTCCTATGCCTCTTCCAGTCCTAATTTTCTGTATGTCCATTCCCTTTCTAAAAACCTCCCCTGTCTTTCCTGCTGTAATTCCAGTGGTACATGTGACTTGCTTGGTTTTCTCTGACTCAGTTTTATGTTGGCCAAAGAGTGCTTCTGGTTCTGGTAGCATTTCACTCCTGATCTGGCCCATAAAAAAAGCGTAAAACAGACAGATGGGATCCTCTTGAGATGTAGCTGATGGGTTTGCCTCTGGAATTACTGGCCTTCCTCTTGCTGACTGCCTTCACTCTGAAAGGTCATTAACGGCTTTGTCCTCAAATTCAGAAGATCTGTTTCCCATTTTCTTCCCAATCTCCCTGCCAGTCCACCCCTCGCTGACTCCATCTCTCCGTGTTCGTAATCCTACGTAAGCATCATCCCCTTGGGGTCCTGATCTCCCCAATTCCACGGGTCTCTCCTCTGAATCTGACAAAGGAGATGCTAAGGGGTGGATACCCCAAGAGGGAGGCCGGGTTGAAGACTTTATCTGCTCCTTGCAGCTGCATCTTTCGTGAGTTGCATTCTCTGGCTCGTCAATACCATTTCCCATTAAATTAAATAGCTTATTGACTGGTGTGCCACATGGCAATGGGGTTGATGGGATTCACAGAGACTCC
Organism: Muntiacus reevesi; assembly: GCF_963930625.1. Lineage (NCBI taxonomy): Eukaryota > Metazoa > Chordata > Mammalia > Artiodactyla > Cervidae > Muntiacus > Muntiacus reevesi. Next base: position 119,534,726 of record NC_089253.1, on the reverse strand, counting down.
TCGCTTGTCCCGCCCTCCCCCCAGCAATCACAGGTCACTGCTCAGTAAATCAGCTGGTAATGGAGTTTGAACTCTCAGAATCAGCTCTGTGTACCCTTCTTATTTGTTTTTAATTTGTATCAGTGGTAATTCTGTCTGTTTCAATTTACCTGAAGGTAGAGGCCGCAGACTAAGGGAGTGCCCTTTTTACCCCATTGACTGCAGAGAGGGCGACCACCTTCTCCGGCTTCTCTGTGGCGCCTGGTCCAGTGGCCGAGGAGCGCACCCTTTCACAGAAGGGCCCCCTTGGTCAGGACGCACCAAAGTGCCTCCTGATTTCCAGCAGATCCAGGGTGGAGCACTGGATTTGTTTGCCCCGGGTTGTCCTTCCCGGTACCTCTTTGTCCGGACGAGCTGTAAGATGAACCCAGGATGGAAGTGTCTGGGGGGAGGAGCTTGCACCTCGTGACCTCCAGGATCGCCCGGCTGGCAGGCTCCTTTCTCCCATGCTGGTTCTTAAGCATGCTGCATATCCCTTCTGCTAGGATCAGTCTGCTTCCTTAGCCTAGCTCCGCCAGGTTATTCATCCACAGGTGGATGCTATGTACAATTTATCAGCATTAGGCCTTGATTGTAGAGATAGGTTCCTGCAGTACCCTTTAACTTCCTCTCAGCATCCTCTTTTCTCCCCTCTGGCCCTGTAAAAAAAAAGAAAAGAAAAGAAAAATGGAGATACAGAATGGAAATAAAAAGCATATAAGAAAGGTTGAATGTAAATCCACTTGGGATTCCCCAAGATAGGCGTAGTCAAGGTTGGGAACAGTTTGGGGCTACAGAAGTCATCCCTGGAGAGAAGCAGATGGGTCTAGGTCCCATAGGATGGACCTCCTACTGATTCTAAGAAGGAACGGCATGAGGGGGTCAGCAGTGAGAGAAAGCAGGACAGAGAATAGGAGCCCCTCTAAACTGTAATCCCACGTCCACCCCCTATATGATTCAATGCACTGTCAAAGAAGGGTTAAAAAAAAAAAAGTGGAGAGGATGACCCGAGCTCCAAGCAAAAGACAAAACCCAGGGGCTGGGTGGAATTCAATCTTGGGCGTGGAGGATTCCAGACATAATTCCCTAAAGCTTTGAGGAGACTAGAACCCAGCTGGCACTGGCATCACCTTGGCAGCTTACAGAGAGTGTGTTTCTGCTCCCACAAGAACCCTGTGGCCTCTGGTCTCGTGAGGACCTCTGCTAAGCCCTGCAGGGTTACACCAGCCCTGGGTCCTCGGGTTGGGTTTCTTCATTTGCTCCTACCACGGGATCTTCACTCTCTGTGTCTCACCTCCCAAGTCCTGGAAGCTGGTTAAGAAAAAAAATGCATACAGTGCAGGGCACAGAGGGTATATGGGAACTCTTTGTACCTTGCTGTCAATTTTCCTGTGAACTGCTCTGAAAAGAATAAAGTCTTCCAAAGAAAGTCTATGTTGTCCCAGCTTAGGACAAACTGTCCATTTTTTTTTATTTAATTTTTTTTAACTTTTAAATTTTGTATTGGAGTATCATTGATTAACAATGCTGTGATGATTTCAGATGGACAGCAAAGGGATTCAGTCGTACATACACATGTATCCATTCTCCCCCAAATTATCCTACCATCTAGTCTACCATATCACATTATATATTGCTGTATTTAAAATGGATGCCAAATAAGAACCTACTATATAGCACAGGGAACTCTGTTTATTGTTATATGGCGACTGTTTAAGTCTAAAATTCAAACTCTCTCCTAACTTCTCAAAGTTCTGGACTTCTTATTATTTTCTTGGGTAAGCCGCACCTCTTGTAAAATTCATTTCTTAGTTTGTATTTAAATGGAACCCCATTAATCCTGAAATTTAATTATTTAGTTAGATCGAGTTCTTTGACTCCCAAGTCACATTTCCTCCCATCTCTGGTCAGTTTATGAAATTGGACTCAGGGGGACAGACTCCTACAACAGACCCATATTATGGATCAAATACCAATTGGACTGATGATCTGATGATGGGGTTTAGGGATTAAGTTTGGGGGAGATGGAAAAATGATTTTGGACAGAGGAAACTTCCCACTGAAATATCTCAGTTAATGAAAAGCAATATATGGAGAGTGCTTACTAAATGTTAGGCTTTGCACAGGCATTATTTTATTTACTCCTCCTATAATCCTATGAGGCTAGCTTGATGAAAATAACCCCTTTCCTCACCTGAAAATTGGGATAATAATAATTTACCTTACTGGGTGCTTTTGAAGATCAAATAAAATATAGTATATGCGAAAAGAGTTTGGCAACCTCATGCATTTTGCAAATGTTAGTTAATGCTGTTACTATGCCTCAAATCAAACCTTATGGGCAAGTGGTAATTTCAGGTGTAATTTCAGGTCTCTGTGTAGTTTGCTGCCTCCCTCAGATCTAAACTACTCAGCTCTGTAGCTGGAGTTGTGAATTTGATTACATCTCGTTGCTTTGCTCTTAGGCACCCATTTTTTATTTTTCTCTGCATTAAAGAGTTGTAATAAGGCAGGAGTTCCGTTCTTAGCTCAAGGCCTAGAGTCAAAGTTAGTTTCAAAGGGAACTGTTTCACAATCCCTTAGCCAGCTGGCTGGGTGACCTGCAGGGAGGGCTGATAAGGCTGGCCGTGCTGGAAGTGGCTCAGGTTTGTCCACTGGATGCTCTTGCATCTGACTCCTGGAAGCCTCTAGCTGCTTAATGGCTTCATTTAAGTGATAATATGAGCAGATCGTATGTCAGGTTGTTAAAATGGTGATAACATATTGCACCAGGAGAGCATTATCTATGGTAACTGCATTATAATGGCGAGGGAATGTCGACAGAACTACATATGATATTCCCATAAACACCAAATGAATTCAGAGCGACGAGGCCATTCATTCCAAGTGCGGCCAAGGCGAGAAGAGGTAACACTTCATTTTCCAGGACTTCATTTCCAAATATCGCAAAAGGAGACTCATGCAGGCAGGTGTTGACCCATCAAAGTCAAACAGACCCACGCACTTCTCTGATTCATAATCGCTCTGGACACCCACTTACCCATCCTCGAAGCAGCGTGCAAGCACACAGAACTTTCTCCCGAGCCATCAGTCCCGTATGTCCAGGTTTCACTTCACTCTCCGGGGGAATTATGGAGGTGGGGCTGCACAGGAAATTATCCGGGCTGTCTAGTCCCCACCTCCCCACCCTCTACACCCTCTGAGACCACCTCCAAAACAGTGAAGTCAGAAAATCCCACTTTATCACCTCCAGCCCCCAGCTTTCAATCCCCTTGCAATTTGAGAAGAACTCCTCAATACTCAACCTTAAGGCCTTCTGCTCTGATGTGCCAGTCTGAAAGTATTGTCCCTCCCAGGGCAGTTACATCTTAAAAGAAGAATCTAAAAGAGAAGAGGGCTTCTTTAGAAAATGCAGATGTAGCCTTAAGCTGGCAATCATAATAGTTACCTTCTGTGTAATGCTTATTACAAGCCAAACAATGTATTTCCTTTATCTGGAAATCTCAGAAACTTCTCCAAGGCCGGGTTTACAATTCCCATTTTAGAGATGAAATAACTGTTAAATCACAAGCAAGAAGGGATAGCATTTAATCTAAGCTAGCATTTAAATACAGTTCTGCAAAGCCTTTGTTTTGAATTGTCTTGCCCAGTAAATTGCCTGACATCTTTGAGTCTGTTTTCCTATTCACTAAGTTCTACATCAAGTTCTAAAACTGTGTCCCTGCCTTACAAGGCTATTATGAAGGTGACTTAGACTATATATATATATATATATATATTTATGCCCTTTTGAAGCTACAAATCACAGAACATGTGTCTATAAGCTCTCGTGGAAAGCCCTGGGTCTAGAGTTGCAAAAGCTGAGTTCAAGTGCCTTACTGAATAGGGTTCTTCAGTCCATCACTGCCTATCCTTGCAGGATTAAGCCCTGCCTTCTTCCTGTAAAACGGGCGGTGAGCACAGGCACTCTTTGTTGCCTGCCTACCAGTATCCTCCATGTGCTGGCCTAGAAGCTTCTGCTCTAGTAGCTGATAGTCTAAAGGGGCAAATAGACTGTGTAAACAAATAGTGAGAATAAAAGTTCCTAAATGCCATAATAGAGGTAAGTGTAAAGTGTTTTGGGAGCACCAATGAGGCAAAGCACCTCGTCGTCAACAACCTCATTATGAGGAAACAGATGGATGGTGCTCTATCAAAACTAATAGAATGAAAGATATTGCAAAGGCAATACGCGCCCAAGTGCTTGGGAACCTAAAGCATGACATACAAGAAGGAGAGTTTACAATTCGCCCCAAGGAAAGAATTGTTATCTGAGGGATTCCCACTCTGGTGGGGAAATATTTTTAGGGGGATATGTTCCTGGTGGTTCCTACGTGACACATTAGGGAGGTTTTCTGGTCTCTCGGCTCTGTGATAAGCCCCGTTTCTCAGCGCCAGCCTGAGTCCCTCTTTACTATAATCTCCTTCTCTTTCAAAAGGTGAAGGATTGTGACCTGAAAGCTTGTAGGCCTGAGGCTTCCCCATCACCCGGAGCACTGAGCCCCAGGGAATCCCCCAGGGCCAGAAGGAATGGCCTTTGTGCTTTCAGAAAGTGATGAGACAGGAAGCTCTGAAGCCCCGATTCCCTGGCCCTGGGGGAGCCCTGAGGCCAGGGGAGATTTCTGGCAGCCCCTCTAACACTGCAATTCTCTCGGCTCACCTGGCTGTGATTTGGGGTCAGGGCTGTTGTTTTTCACTGCTTAATAAGGGAGATGCTAGCAAGAGGGCAATGCATTCCTGTTAAAATATTTTGTCATCAAAATCCACATGGGGTATGATTGCATTTATGTGAAGTGTCCAGAGTAGCCAAATCCAGAAAGAAGAAGGCAGATCAGTCGTTGCATAGCGTAGGGCAGTGAGAAGGCTGGGGGCTGGGAAAGGCTGGGGAGTCTCTGCCGGGGAGCCAGGGGTCCTTTCTGGGGCAATGGAAATGTCCTAGAGTAAATGGGGGGGGGGGGGGGGCCATGGTTACAGACTCCATAAATATGCTAAAAACTGTAAACTGTATAATTTAAATCAGTGAAATGTACTTTATGTGAATTGTATCTCAATAAAGCTGCTAAACTATAAAACATAGACATGCCAAGTGTTCGTCTCGGAGGCAGTGTAAGAAGTCTCCCGGTGGAAAGAGAAAACTTTCCCGGAAGCTGGGCTCTGACCCTGGGGTCCTGTTGCCCCCTCCCACCTGCCATGATGCGGAACCCCAGGGAAGGCTGATACTCACAGGACAGAGGCTTGGCTGGGCCTCCTCTCCTCTGCCAAGTGCCTAACGAGCCTTAGCTCAAGGCAGATCTTTTTTTCTAAGCCGTAAACTCTGTTACATCCAAGTTAAAAATACGATTAGAGAGTATGGAGGGGGAAATGGGGAGTAATTATTTAATGAGTAGAGTTTCCATTTTGCAGGATGAAAAGAGTTCTGGAGATGGAGGGTGGTGATGGTTGCATAACAGTGAATGTACTTAATACCTCTCAACTATACAGTAAAAGGATGGCTAAAATGATAGATTTTATGTTGTGTATATTTTAGCACAATTAAAAAAGGAAAACTATTATCAAATAATTGAGGTGGTCTCCAAAACATTATTAGAATGAGTAAAAGTAATGATGGACTTCTCTGGTAGCTCAGTGGTAAAGAAATCACCTGCCAAACAGTTTGAACCCTGGGTGGAGAAGATCCCCTGGAGAAGGAAGTGGACACCCACTCCAGTATTCTTGCCTGGGAAATCCCATGGACAGAGGAGCCTGGTGGGCTAGAGTCCATGAGATCGCAAAAGAGTCAGGCACAACTCAGTGACCAAACAATAACAACAAGAGAGTAATGAAAAGGGGACTGCGCTACAGGAAATTAAGCAACTGATCAGAAATTAGTCAGTGTGATATTGCTGCCTACTCAGGGAATCTTGAAACTGTATCCCTACAAATGAAAAGGGTGTTTCTTCTTTTCCAATGTCCTTGATCCTGGACAAGAGCTCTGTGTGACGTTGTACTGTCTATTAGAGAATTAAAAGAAACTTAACCTATGCTCAGTTCAGTTCAGTCGCTCAGTCGTGTCTGACTCTTTGCGACCCCATGAACCGCAGCATGCCAGGCCTCCCTGTACATCACCAACTCCCAGAGTTTACTCAAACACATGTTCATCGACTCGGTGATGCCATCCAGCCATCTCATCCTCTGTCGTCCACTTCTTCTCCTGCCCCCAGTCCCTCCCAGCATCAGGGTCTTTTCCAATGAGTCAACTCTTCCCATCAGGTGGCCAAAGTATTGGAGTTTCAGCTTCAGCATCAGTTCTTCCAATGAACACCCAGGACTGATCTCCTTCAGGATGGACTGGCTGGATCTCCTTGCAGTCCAAGGGACTCTCAAGAGTCTTCTCCAACACCACAGTTCAAAAGCATCAATTTTTCTGTGCTCAGCTTTCTTCACAGTCCAACTCTATCATCCATACATGACCACTAGAAAAACCATAGCCTTGACCAGATGGACCTTTGTTGGCAAAGTAATGTCTCTGCTCTTTAATATGCTATCTAGGTTGGTCATTACTTTCCTTCCAAGGAATAAGCGTCTTTTATTTTCATGGCTGCAGTCACCATCTGCAATGATTTTGGAGCCCCCAAAAATAAAATCTGACACTGTTTCCACTGTCTCCCCATCTATTTCCCATGAAGTGATGCGACCAGATGCCACGATCTTAGTTTTCTGAATGTTGAGCTTTAAGCCAACTTTTTCACTCTGCTCTTTCACTTTCATCAAGAGGTTTTTTAGTTCCTCTTCACTTTTTGCCATAAGGGTGGTGTCATTTGCATATCTCAGGTTATTGATATTTCTCCCAGCAATCTTGATTGCAGCTTGTGCTTCTTCCAGCCCAGCATTTCTCATGATGTACTCTGCATATAAGTTAAATAAGCAGGGTGACAATATACAGCCTTGACATACTCCTTTTCCTATTTGCAACCAGTCTGTTGTTCCATGTCCAGTTCTAACTGTTGCTTCCTGACCTGCATACAGGTTTCTCAAGAGGCATGTCAGGTGGTCTGGTATGCCCATCTCTTTCAGAATTTTCCACAGTTTATTGTGATCCACACAGTCGAAGGCTTTGGCATAGTCAATAAAGCAGAAATAGATGTTTTCTGGAACTCTCTTGCTTTTTCGATGATCCACCAGATGTTGACAATTTGATCTCTGGTTCCTCTGCCTTTTCTAAAACCAGCTTGAACGTCTGGAAGTTCTTGGTTCATGTATTGCTGAAGCCTGGCTTGGAGAATTTTCAGTATTACTTTACTAGTGTGTGAGATGAGTGCAATTGTGCGGTAGTTTGAGGATTCTTTGGCATTGCCTTTCTTTGGGATTGGAATGAAAACTGACCTTTTCCAGTCCTGTGGCCACTGCTGAGTTTTCCAAATTTGCTGGCATATTGAGTGCAGCACTTTCACAGCATCATCTTTCAGGATTTGAAATAGCTCAACTGGAATTCCATCACATCCACTAGCTTTGTTCGTAGTGATGCTCTCCAAGTACCACTTGACTTCACATTCCAGGGTGTCTGGCTCTAGGTGAGTGATCACACCGTTGTGATTATCTGGGTCATGAAAATCTTTTTTGTACAGTTCTTCTGTGTGTTCTTGCCACCTCTTCTTAATATCTTAGGTCCATACCATTTCTGTCTTTTATCAAACACATCTTTGTGTGAAATATTCCCCTGATATCCCTGATTTTCTTGAAGAGATCTCTAGTCTTTTCCATTCTTTTTTTCCCCTCTATTTCTTTGCATTGATCACTGAGGACAGCTTTCTTATCTCTCCTTGCTATTCTTTGGAACTCTGCCTTCAAATGGGAATATCTTTCCTTTTCTCCTTTGCTTTTCACTTCTCTTCTTTTCACAGCTATTTGTAAGGCCTCCTCAGACAACCATTTTGCCTTTTTGCATTTGTTTTCCATGGGGATTGTCTTGATCCCTGTCTCCTGTACAATGTCATGAACCTCCGTCCATAGTTCATCAGGCTCTCTGTCTATCAGATCTAGTCCCTTAAATCTATTTCTCACTTCCACTGTATAGTCATAAGGGATTTGATTTAGGTCATACCTTAATGGTCTTGTGGTTTTCCCTACTTTCTTCAATTTAAGTCTGAATTTGGCAATAAGGAGTTCATGATCTGAGTCATAGTCAGCTCCCGGTCTTGTTTTTGTTGACTCTATAGAGCTTCTCCATCTTTGGCTGCAAAGAATATAATCAATCTGATTTCAGTGTTGACCATCTGGTGATGTCCATGTGTAGAGTCTTCTCTTGTGTTGTTGGAAGAGGGTGTTTGCTATGACCAGTGCGTTCTCTTGGCAAAACTCTATTATCCTTTGCCCTGCTTCATTCCGTACTCCAAGGCCAAGTTTGCCTGTTACTCCAGGTGTTTCTTGACTTCCTACTTTTGCATTTCAGTCCCCTATAATGAAAAGGACATCTGTTTTGAATGTTAGTTCTGAAAGGTCTTGTAGGTCTTCATAGAACCATTCAACTTCAGCTTCTTCAGCATCACTGGGGCATAGGCTTGGATTACCATGATATTGAATGATTTGCCTTGGAAACAAACAGAGATCATCCTGTCATTTTTGAGATTGTATCCAAGTACTGCATTTCGGACTCTTTTATTGACCATGATGGCTACTCCATTTCCTCTAAGGAATTCCTGCCCACAGTAGTAGAAATAATGGTCATCTGAGTTAAATTCACCCATTCTAGTCCATTTTAATTTGCTGATTCCTAGAATGTTGACATTCACTCTTGCCATCTCCTGTTTGACCACTTCCAATTTGCCTTGATTCATGGACCTAACATTCCAGGTTCCTATGCAATATTGCTCTTTACAGCATTGGACTCTGCTTCCATCACCAGTCACATCCACAACTGGGTATTGTTTTTGCTTTGGCTCCATCCCTTCATTCTTTCTAAAGTTATTTCCCCACTGATCTCCAGTAGCATATTGGGCACCTACTGACCTGGGGAGTTCCTCTTTCAGTATCCTATCATTTTGCCTTCTCATACTGTTCATGAAGTTCTCAAGGCAAGAATACCGAAGTGGTTTGCCATTCCCCTCTCCAGTGGACCACATTCTGTCAGACCTCTCCACCATGACCCAACCGTCTGGGTGGCCCCACATGGCATGGCTTAGTTTCATTGAGTTAGACATGACTGTGGTCCTGTGATCAGATTGGCTAGTTTTCTGTGATTATGGTTTTAGTCTCTCTGCCCTCTGATGCCCTCTCGCAACACCTACCGTCTTATTTGGGTTTCTCTTACCTTGGACGTGGGGTATCTCTTCACGGCTGCTCCAGCAAAGCAAGGCCGCTGCTCCTTACCTTGGATGAGGGGTATCTCCTCACGACCGCCCCTCCTGAACTTGAACGTGGAGTAGCTCCTCTCGGCCCTCCTGCGCCCTCGCAGTCACTGCTCCTTGGAGCTTTCAAAAAACTTTGTTAGATATCGATCACAGAGCAGGAGTTTGGCTTTGCAGTGCTGTCTCACTCATCTCACTTTCCCGAGCTGACACACTGCTCTCATCTGGCCAAGGGACTTTTTTTTCCCCTCAGATTAAAATTATGCATCTGCCCTAAACTCCTCTAGTATTCCCAAGTTCATCCACCCAGTTGCTCAAGCTAGAAACCTCAAAGGGATCTTTGACATCTCCATTGCCTTCCCATCAATCATTAATTCTAAGTCCAAATGATCTCATGAGAGTGTCTGCTGGCTTCAAACCACACTGCCTCCACCGGAGTCTAAGCTGCTGGTCTCACTAGTCTACATGCCTAAAATAGCTTGTTAAGACATCCCCTCCCTTCAGTCCCAGTTTCCCTACCCCCATCCCCAACCTCATTCTTGAAGCAGCAGCCAGAGTGATCCCTTTAGAGTTTCAATCAGATGAAGCTACTCCTGGGCCAAAGCCTCACAGGCCAGCCACCCCAGCCAGAGGAGCCCTCCTGTGGGCTGCGGCGCTCTGCACAGTCCACCGCCTGCTGACTTCTGTCCTTCACCTCTGTCCTTCTTCCCTGCTCACAGGGTTTGGTAGCCTTTCCCATCACTTTAAAGGCCCCAAGCTCTCTTCCTGGCTAAATCTTATTTCTCCTTCAGTTCTTGGTTTAAATATCACTTATGTGGAGAAGTCATTAATTAACTCATTTACTACTTATTCATTTGTTCAAGAAATATAGTACTTAACAGAACTTGTCATTATGAATTGATTATTTACTCTTTAAAAATGTCTTTCTTTAATGCGGGAAGGTCTCTAGGGGTGGAGACTATTTAATTCACCAAAGTATTACTTTCACAAACAATAGCTGTTCAATAAATATTTACTGAATGAATGAATGAATCTTTAAATGGAGGTCGTATTTCTTTCTGATAGCATGTGGCATATGGGAGGTTTATTGCTTTTTTCTCTTCCTGACTTCCTCCACATCATAAAATAACAGCACATGAGGCTGAGGGCGATGGGTAATACGCCAGTTTCTTAATGGAAATCAGCATTGGTTAATAAATGGTAATAATAATGACTAGCATTTGTATGGTGTTTTACAATTTGCAAAACATTTTCCACATGCATTATCTTCTGCAATTTAATAAACACAATCTAGCCCTTGGCTGCTCTATAAAAACTGAATTAAAAAAGAAAAAATTTTGATGACAAAAGAGATGAGGCTGTTATAATATTTAAAACTCAGAATTAAACATGGGTGAGTTAGAAAAAGAGGGTTGCTCCTTTCAAATCCTGGGGGCACCCTGTGGGTTTTGCAGAAACAAAGGTGCATCTTTCAAGTCCTTTGATATCTGTGCCCCGTCAGAGCTCTGGGCTGCTCACCACTTGTATTAGATCCCAAGACGCAGTGTGTACAACCTGATGGATTCCACCCCAGTTTCCCATCAGCAGGAAGAGTCCTCTCTAAAGTTCAAGGGCAAGCAGCATCTCTGCAAATAGAATCTGGAGTCCAGGATCCACGGGCTGTTACTTGGAAGGTGAGGGAGCTTTCCCTGTATTGAAGCTCCATCCCTACAAAAGCAGACATGCTTGGGGGTTTCTTAAGCTGAACTATCCCTCCTCTTTCTCTCGCTTCCTCCCTATTTTCTTCTAAAAGTTTTTTCTTTTTACCTGTATGTATATTGTAATAGAATGAGACTTTCAGAGCACAAGGACCCATAATACTCATTAGAAGCATACTTAAGAAGTTGACTAGGGTATCTGCACAAATGGTAATTCACAGGTTTAAGTGGAAGATACCCATGAATGCGTATCCATTTATAGTTTAGTAACTGTCTTACTCTACAGAGTAAAAGTCCAAAGGCCTTTAATTGGGGCGGTAAAATCCTGATCAGTTTACCTTCATCAAAGGGGCATGGCACCTTCAAGGGTTTTGCCTGGCACTTTCAATCTTCTTCTCCTCTTGGTATTGATTTTCTGGTGTCATGATCAGCAAAAGGCCAGCCTGAGGGGTGAGATGCTCTTGAGATGCAGAAGAGTGTGAAGTGACAGAAAAGATAGATCTATCACCTTGAACACACTCCAGCTCAGTCAGTCTTGGAGCTGGTCAGGGTCAGGCCTGTATGATGCTTGAATGGGAGACCAGCTTGGAACAGAATGCCAGGTCCTGCAGGCTGGGAGACCAGATTCCACAGGGAAGTGGGCACTGGAATGCCTCCACCAGCTGGAGCCGTGAGTTTCAGCAAGTCATGATCCCCCTTCCCTCCAAACTGAGTGATTTTTTTTCTGATAGTCTCTAGGGTCCTATTTGCTATAACATTCTGTTGTTTAGTCACTAAGTCATGTCCAACTGTTTTGCAACCCCATGGATGGTAGCCAGCCAGGCTCCTCTGTTAATAGGATTTTCCAGGTAAGAATACTGGAATGGGTTGCCATTTCCTTCATCCTCCTGAACCAAGGATCAAACCATGCCTCCTGCATTGGCAGACAGATTCTTTACTAAGCCACCAGGAAGTCTCAACATTCTAACATTATGGCTCTAAATTTCTTTTACCAGCTGAGTCACCAGGGAAGCCCTTACTCATGCTCAGTTCAGTTCAGTTCAGTCGCTCAGTCGTGTCCGACTCTGCGACCCCATGAGCCGCAGCATGCCAGGCCTCTCTGTCCATCACCAAATCCCGGAGTTTATTCAAACCCATGTCCATCGAGTCAGTGATGCCATCCAGCCATCTCATCCTCTGTCCTTCCCTTCTCCTCCTGCCCCCAATCCCTCCCAGCATCAGGGTCTTTTCCAATGAGTCAGCTCTTCACATCAGGTGGCCAAAGTATTGGAGTTTCAGCTTCAGCATCAGTCCTTCCAATGAACACCCAGGACTGATCTCCTTCAGGATGGAATGGCTGGATCTTGTTGCAATCCAAGGGACTCTCAAGAGTCTTCTCCAACACCACAGTTCAAAAGCATCAATTTTTCAGTGCTTAGCTTTCTTCACAGTCCAACTCTCACATCCATACATGACCACCGGAAAAACCATAACCTTGACCAGATGGACCTTTGTTGGCAAAGAAATGTCTCTGCTCTTTAATATGCTATCTAGGTTGGTCATCACTTTCCTTCCAAGGAGTAAGCATCTTTTAATTTCATGGCTTCAGTCACCATCTGTAGTGATTTTGGAGCCCCAAAAAATAAAGTCTGACACTGTTTCCACTGTCTCCCCATCTATTTCCCATGATGAGACCATTCTACAAGGCCTCAAAAAAAAAAAAAAAAAGAAGAAGAAGAAGTCGTCAAAGTTGTCAAAGACTGAAGAAAGGATAAAATAAAGAATGAAACGTGTCCACCAATTTTGGCACTTGGTGAATGGGATGGCAGAACATGCTGAATTGAAGAATGAAGAGAAAATTAGTGGAAATAGATTGCCAAGGGAAAAAAGGCAAAGAGAAGCAGCCAGAGCTAAGGTGAGTCTGATGGAAGCAGGGGAAAGACACAATACAAATATGAAACATCTCATCAGAAGATTTGTAAAAAACAATCAAAGTGTTTCTATGTTCTTCAGCTTGTAGGAGGCTTTCCAGTTTTTAGAAAAAACTCCACCAATGTGGAGTGAAAATGGGATTCCTCAGTGCTTGACTTTTTGTTTTAGGAAGATGGTGAGAAGAAGACAATGCTCTGGAAATGGGAGCAAGGTGAATTGGACTCAACAGAAAGATGAGAGGCTCCTCTTATTCCGTGAAGTCTTAGAATTTAACAATGGAAATTTCCTGGATGTTTGGACATAGCGCATGTGAAGATGCAGGGGAAAGAACATGGCTTTAGAGTGTGACAGACCTGAGTCCAACCAGTCTGATGGACACAGTCTCCTGGGTTTCCAGGCAGGCTTGTGACTCGACCTGTCTTCAATCTAGTGCCTTAAAATCATGTGCTCACTGTTTATAATAGCCAGGACATGGAAGCAGCCTAGATGCCCATCAGCAGACGAATGGATAAGGAAGCTGTGGTACATATACACCATGGAATATTACTCAGCCATTAAAAAGAATTCATTTTAATCAGTTCTAATGAGATGGATGAAACTGGAGCCCATTTTACAGAGTGAAGTAAGCCAGAAAGATAAAGATCATTACAGCATACTAACACATGTACATGGAATTTAGAAAGATGGTAATGATAACCCTATATGCAAAACAGGAAAAGAGACACAGAAGTACAGAACAGATTTTTGAACTCTGTGGGAGAAGGTGAGGGTGGGATGTTTCGAGAGAACAACAGGTATATTATCTAGGGTGAAACAGATCACCAGCCCAGGCTGGATGCATGAGACAAGTGCTCGGGCCTGGTGCACTGGGAAGACCCAGAGGAATCGGGTGGAGAGGGAGATGGGAGAGGGGATCGGGATGGGGAATACGTGTAACTCCATGGCTGATTCATGTCAATGTATGACAAAACCCACTGCAATGTTGTGAAGTAATTAGCCTCCAACTAATAAAAATAAATGAAAAAAAAACCTCATGTGCTCAGCCCCTATTTAGGGAGAGAGGTGATGGGGGGGGGGGGAACTGCTGGTGGCCCAGCTCTGTCTCCACCAGCAGCCAGGGGCAGACAAACTCTCAGAATTTATCTCCATAAAAAGCAGCTTAGGAAGTACTTTAGAGTTCCTACTTCCTATCTCAAAGGATTTTTAAAAGTCTTCTGTTCTAGTAGTCTCTCTGAGATTAAATATGTGTGAGTATAAATATATATGTGTGTGTGTTTATATGTCTCTACATGTGTACATATATATGTCTTATACACCTATAATTTTACCTGAAAGTAAAAAAAAAATGTACAGTTGATTCTCTTTATTCACAGTAGTTTTGTTCTATAAAGTTGCCATAAACCGTGAGTTAGTGAATATTGAACATTGCTCTTAGGGGCAATATAGGGTTAGGTTCCTACAAGCTGCTGGTCATGACATTTTCATCAACTGATGAAGATGTAACCTTTATTATGTGCATTTCTGTTGAAAGACACTGTATTTACTACACATTATTGATTCAGTAACATTGAACTCACAGTCAACAGAACCATAACTTACACCTGAGGAAAGCTTATCTAATACCCATATCCTCTCTACAGGCACATTACAGACCTTTTGTGTTTAGGGAGAGTAGACAGAACATCAGCAGTGTGCTTGGGGCAATTCTAAACAGTGAATGCATCAACAAAAAGTACAAATAAGTAAAAAAAAAACAAGCAGTACCAAATATACCATAAAAAGAACATTTGTTTATAACATCAGAGCTGAAAGGCAGAGGTTCAGCTCATTTGACCTCATCTGAAGATGTTCATGTTAGGTGACTGAATTTTCTTTTTTTTTTTTTGTCACTCTGTGCATGTTTTCAAATGACCATGAAAACACCATGAGTATTGATATGAGGTTACAAATAAATTTTAGCTCACAGGTGAAGTCACAAATGCAGAATCCATGAATACTTTGTAAGTATGTATCTGCTAACATTGGGCAAGTTCTCTGATCTCTTTAAGCTTGACTCTAAAACAAGATTCATGATGCCTCCTTATTGCACTATGTGAGGATTAAAGGAAATAATCCGCGTAAAGCATTTGCGGAATACCCAGCACACTTCCTGAGACACTGAGGGAAGCCACCACTCCATCCTGTTCACTTGTCTTTCCCTTCATTTGGCAGTCTCATTTTTCCACCAGACCATCCAGGGTAAAGAGCCCTAACTTTTAATCTGGCTAGAACATTTCCCCCTTGTATTAAAATTGTCTTGAAAAACCATTAGGCTGATGTTTAATCATCACAGCTCATACATCTCCTATTGCAAATGCCAAGTATTCAGTGCTTGCTTCAGTTTCTCAGATCTTCTTTCTCACATTTTGTACTTGAAGGTAAATCCATGCCTAATAAAAAAGCCCTTTTGTATCCAGGCCAGATGCATCTGAGACTTGAATGCCTTTGCTTTCTCTCCTGTTTTTATTTTCTGTTTTGTTTCTCTTCTCTGCCTGATCAATACCTTCCCATCCAAAGAAGCAAAACATTCTCTCTGTTCTCTTCCCCTTGCTGCTGATTCTGACTCAAGGGGATAGGGGTGGGCGTGGGGAAAAGAGAGACAGAGTCTATATATAACCACAAAGATAATTCCTTCTCCTTGACACGTCCGGCAACTCCAGAGAGAATTTGACATTTGAGGGAACTGAGTAGCAAAAGTAATTCTTATTTATCTGGCTATTGGCACAGAAGGGATGGGGTGCAGAGGGAACTGCAGGGGTGAGAGTGAGTCAGGGATTTCAGGGCATACATTGCAGGTAAAGAAGAAATGATTCACCAGCAGCAGTGAAAGGAGAGAGAGCAAGGTGCCTGAACCAGCTTGCTGAAGTCCACAGCCCTGCCTCTAGGAGGACTGTAACACTTTGGATTGGGATATACGGTACAGATGGGGAAATGATGGCGGTCCCAGTTGCTTAAACACTCTGCATCCTAGACCAGCACTCCTCAAACTTCGATGTGCACGCACACAGATCAGCTCTCTCTAAGTGTGTGTTCGGTCTCTCAGTTGTGTCTGCCTCTCTGTGACCTTATGGACTGTAGCCCACCCAGCTCCCCTGTTCATGGGATTTTCTAAACAAGAGTGCTGGAGCGGGTTACCATTTCCTCCTCCAGGGGATCTTCCCAACTCAGAGATCCAACCTGTGTCGTCTCTTGCATCTCCTGCAAGGGCAGGCAGATTGCTACTGAGCCATACAATCAACTCTAGGTCTTGTTAAAATGCAGCTTCTAGTTCAGTAGGTCTGGGGTAGACCCCAAGATTTTGTATTTCCAGCAAGTTTCCAAATGAAGCTGGTGCCACTGGTCCTTGTATCGTACTCTGAGAAATAAGATTCTAATAAAGTGCTTTTGGGAGAACCTAAGCAAAGAAGACAAAGGGAAGGTTGTTGGACAGCCACCTCCTCTCCCCCCCCGCCTATCTGTAGCCCTCTGTTTCCAAAATCTCATTTTGTATTTATCTCCTTACTCATCCTTCCTACTCTACAGCCCCTTGGAGAATAGGGACTGAGTGGTGTTGATTGTTGCATATAGGGCTTTGCCCAGAGGAAGCATTTCATAAATATTAAAATTGTAGTTAAAAACATCCCCCTTCCTCCATGAAGTTTTGCCAGATCATTCCAGTTCTATAGCACTTGTTATTTGTATCATTCATTTGACAATTAATCTTATGAGGTCTTACGACAGTTTTTGTATTGTTGTACTGGACTGTTATATATCTTTTAAATTGATATTTATTTTTTAGCCCCTTTGCGTATTGACTCTGCAGCTAGATTGCAAATAAAGTTTTTGAGTTGAGGGACTTTATTTTCATTTATTCATCCATCATTTAGTTTGTACCTACCTTGTACAAGGTGATGTTGTAGGATCTTGATACACAAGATAAATAAGGTGGGATTACTGAAGGGCAGTATAGTGAGAAAGGTTCAGCTCTCAATATCAGAGAGAACTACACCTGGATCCTAGATCTGCCACTTTTCAGCTGTGTGACCATAGACAAAGACTTAACACACCCAACCTTGACCTGTCCAGCTATAAAATGGGTTGAGGCATCACCTTTGTAGAACTGTGGTAAGTTTGGTTGAAATGATACACAGACTGTCCCAGTGTTGAGCACCTGGTGGACATTCAGAAAAAAATGATTCTTTATTCTTTGCAAAGTTATCACCAAACAGTTTAGAAAACACAGTGAGTGGCACATTAGCCAAAGCACCAGAGAGACTATATTAGTGGAGTCAGCCTTTGTAATTGCCACAGTCTAGCAGGCAAGGGCTTAATAAATGCTTATTGTTGATTGAAGGCAACAGTTCTACCTCTACCACAAAGGTGTTTAAGTGAGTTCAGTGGATTCAATCCACTTTATTTATTTTTATTATTTTTAACTTTTGAAGCACAGGTGACTTACAATAAGTAAGTCAACTAGTTTCAGGTATACAACATTTTTATAGATGACACACTACACAAAGTTTATTAGAGTATTATTGATTATCTTCCCTGTGCTACATATTACCCAATTTATTAATTTCAATGCAAGTAAGTTTTATTGACTCTCTCTCTCTCTCTCTCTCTCTATATATATATATATATATATATATATATATATATATATATATATATAATTAAAGGATGTATGACAGGTGCCAGAACTGGAAATAGAAATTAAAAATAAGTTTAGGAGAACAAAGAACTCTCCATTCCGCTGATGGCGATACCAGAGAGGAGGTGGAGTGAGCGTCAGTGCAGAAGAGGGAGGACCTGTCAGGAAGCTTGGGAAGAAGATTTGGCAGAAGACAGCCCACAGGTATTCCTGTTGCTGTGACAGCCAACAAGATCACCACACTGCCGGAGGGCCATCCTCACAAGGGCATCGTTTGCTCGGACACCTTCGCTGTGAAGGATCGTCTCATTTGGTCCAAGTGAGGACCCGGGAGCAGCATCCAGAGAATGGTGGCCCCGCAGAGACAGAACATATGAATGTCCTGTATCTTGACTGTCGGCCTGGAGACAGGGCTGGGTTCACAGCTTCCTCCACATTGAAATAACCAAAAGGTAGAAGAAGAGGACAGAAGAGCACTCAGTTCCTTCTGGCTTATGGGCCGGATTATTTCCCCTCGTTGTCTACCTGGACCAGAGTCAAATATTCCTTCCACCCTAGTCTTCGTGTCTTTCTGAGAAAGCGCTGAAAACCTGAATTGACTGTGGCCTCTGCTTGCATGCTCAGTCCGTTCAGTCGTGTCTGACTCTTTGCCACCCCAAGGACTGTAGCCCGCCAGGCTCCTCTGTCCGTGGGATTCCCTGGACAAGCATTCTGGAGTGGGTTGCCATATCCTCCTACAGGGGATCTTCCTGACGAGGGATCAAACCCATGTTATTCCATGTCTCCTGCATTGCAGGTGGATTCTTCACCCATTGAGCCACCTGGGAAGCCCGATTATGGCCTCTAGTTTTGGCCAGTCCAGGAATTTCTGGTAGTGGCTGCCGTAAGGAGGTAATGACCGAGTGATGTTAAAAATGTGTCTGACCCCATTATGGTGCTCAATTCTTAGCCTCTAACTGAACTCCACCACTTTAACACTGCCTTGGAAATCCATTAAAATAAACTTGGACCTGACATATGGTCAGAGTCCTGCCACAATGCGTAGAGATGTCACTCAGAAGTGGCTCTTGATGTTTCCTGGTGCCAGCTTATATGGACTCCACACTTTAATGGTGCTTCCTGTCTTGGGGAAGCTTCGCAGGATATTCTTCAATCCAGAAAGGCCATTCAGAGAGGGTTTGCTTGATCTAACCCGAATGAGAAACACTTTCTTGAGCTCTGCAGGTTTCTCCAAACACTCCTTGAAGCTAACAAACTTCATGCTGACGTCTGTCACCCAAGCAAACAAGCATACACCACCAAACCGTAAGTCAGCAGTTCGCAGATTTTCATTTATGTGCTTCGACCTTGCGTATAGTTTTTAATTTGCTTTTAATTTGTATTGATTTCCCCTTTGCTTCTTTAACCTTCCAGCACCTTCAGGTTAGAGGATGCTGCCATGACATCATGATCCTAAGTGATCTAGGCGGAGGAAGGATGCAACTGGATGGCAGACTCCGGGAAGAGGGAAAAAGGTTTGTGCTTAGACCTGGGGGAGAGGGAGTGGCAGACTGGGAGCAGGCTGGGTCTCCTGAAAACTCAGCCCAGGGGAAGTCCAGTCTGCAGTCCATATGATATCAGCCTCTAGAGAAGAAGAACGGGTGAGTGGTGAAAACACACACATTAGAGCTGTGGAAGCCTTCTGATTAAAATGGGCAGCCAGGTGACCTGAACGTGGCATCAGCTGAAAAAATTTGTCTCCAGTACCGGGCCTATTATAGACCAAGGGTGGAAATTAACCTCGCTTAGCACAGTGATTAAGCTGCTGTCAACTGAGCCCTCTTCCTCTAGTGCTAAAAACTTACTGGTTTTTCTTTTCTTTAATTGGATTAAAATGAAGGAAACTCAAGACCTCGGGGGGGAAAGAAAGCAGAGCAGAAACCACACTCTCAATGGGCTCCAGACTCCGGCGATTGTGCTGCCCCTACTGTGAGAGTGCTTTTGGCCCCTTTCATGCCTGGACTCAGCAAGTTGGAAATCTGACTTTCATTACTGGAAAAAAGCTGCTAGGATGGGACCTGAAGTGGACTTAGTTCAGATGCCACTGACCACTAGAGCTGGAAAGAAAAGTTAAGGGTGGACTTCAGCCCCCAATGATGGTAATCTCTTGATCTCTTAGAGCACTGGAAGGAAGGAAGGAAGTGAAGTCACTCAGTCGTGTCCGACTCTTTGTGACCCCATGGACTGTAGCCTACCAGGCTTCTCCATCCATGGGATTTTCCAGGCAAGAGGACTGGAGTGGGCCGCCATTTCCTTTTCCCGAGTACGTTAGGAACCTCTGGCTAATGATAGGCACCTGACTACATTTGTCTTTCCACTGAATTCAGGGCCTTATGACATGTCTCTCTTATTGCTGCTAAAACATAAGAAGTCTGTATTTTTCTCTCATCAGCAGAGGTGAGTAAGAAGGATAACCAAACGCTGAGCATGATGAATACTTTGGGTGATGGTCCTGAAGAGGACTGCCGGGGCTAAAACAGGCCCGTATATATGTGTGGATGAGTCAGGAAAATGTGACCTTTTGGAAGGACAGAGATGCTCGTCCTTACTGCTCAGTGACCAAGGAGAACATGTGTGCAAAGAAGAGTGGTCCTTCATAGGACTGAAGGTGAGGAATGAGGACTCAGACATGGCTCTGATGGCACACAGCTTGATAAGCAGAACGCAGGCTGACTTTCAGACATCCCTGCCCACCTCAGATAAGTGGACAGGGGTAGGGTACCACCTGCAGAACCATAAGCGGTGGCCCCGTGTGACAATCAGGGAAGCAAGGAAGAAGCATGGGATACTTTAAAGTGAAAGTGAAAGTGAAAGTCGCTCAGTCATGTCTGACTCTTTGCAAGCCCGTGGACTATACAGTCCATGGAATTCTCCACCCCAGAATACTGGAGTGGGAAGCTTTTCTCTTCTCCAGGGGACCTTCCCAACCCAGGAATCAAACCAGAGTCTTTTCTCTTCTCCAGGGGATCTTCCCAACCCAGGAATCAAACCAGAGTCTCCCGCATTGCAGGCAGATTCTTTACCAGCTGAGCCACAAGGGAAGCCCAAGAATACTGGAGTGAGTATCCTATCCCTTCTCCAGCAGATCTTCCTGACCCAGGAATCAAACCGGAGTCTCCTGCATTGCAGGCGGATTCTTTACCAACTGAGCTATGACGGAAGCCACATACTTTAAGGTACCGGTGGTATAAGCAGAGGAGGAGAGACCCTTTACCTACTTTCTTTCTTAATAGAGTCTGTAGGACGCTGGCTGGCTGGCTTTGGGCTCCACTGAACAAAGATGGGTTAATTATGAATACAGGGCTCTTAGGCTAAGTAAAGCGAAGCTGAAGCCACAGAAGCTAAAGGAAAGACGTAGTGTCTGCTTTCCCAGATACACACCCTGATCAGCACGGATTCATCTCTCTCTGTGGTCTCCCGCCTCATCCAGATTTTCCCACAGGCCCTGTACTGTATACTGAGAGAGAATTACAACGCCCCTCCCACCTTTGCCGCAGACGGCACCAGGACACACTCTCACACACTGATGAGGGTGCACACCCAGGTCCGCGTGGCACACACTGCCTTCCTCCGAGGCTGTGTGCCTCTTTTATGTCTCAGTTCCCAGCCACTGTGGACTCAACAGGGCTACGAGGGGAAGATGTGGGAAGAAAAATGATTTCAACCAACGACGTGAGCTGAGAGGAATTTCAGAGCCAGCCAGTGATCGTGGTGCAAGAAAAAAGATGTTGGGGTGATCGGAAAGTGACTAGCCATCTACATCTCTGCGTGTCTAGATATAATACATACATAGCTTTCCGCCCTTCTCTCTCTCTCTCTCTCTCTCAAGTGATAGTTCTGTTTCAGGAATAGAAACTGTTTTCTTCTTCCTAAGTATGGTTGCTTCCTGAATCCTGCCTCTCTTTAAGACCCTAAAAAAGCATTACCATGTGAATAGATTTCAGCCAGCACAATCAGGAGCCTTTTCTGGGGTTTGCCAGATGCTTACAACAAACCCTATACTCAGGAGCCCCACTTAAAAATGTAACGCTGCTGTTCATCCTCTCCACCCCCATCCATCTGCACGGCTCCTTTCTTCTGTGAGAACGCAAGTTTCATCATGGGATCCAGATTCTGTGAGTCCCTCCTGAATCTTCCTCAGTGCCTTTTTGAGCAGAGCCAGCCTGTGTATCAGGGCTTCCCAGGTGGCTCAGTTGTAAAGAATCCACCTGCCAAAGCAGAAGACACGAGTTCAATCCCTGGCTCAGGAAGATCCCCTGAAGAAGGAAAAGCAAGTCGCTCCAGTATTCTTGTCTGGAGAACCCCATGGACAGAGGAGCCTGACGGACTACAGTCCACAGGGTCTCAAAATAATCAGACACGACTGAGCAGCTAAACAGCCGCAGCAGAACTCTACATCATCAGCTGGAATGGTTTGCTTTGCATTCTTCCATCCCCGTGTATTTGAGGACACAGGCTTCGGGCTCTGTTCAGCTCTGACAATATCCCCTTGGCTAATGTGGGTTCTGGGAGACTACAGCCCATGGGTCAAACCTGGCTGGCCGCCTGTTTTTTTTATGACCAGTGAGTTAAGAGTGGTTTTTACTTTTTAAAATGGTTGAACAGAAACCAAAAGAAAAGTACTATTTCATGACACACGGACGTGATATGAAATTCAAATTTGGCAGAGTGGATTAGTTGCAAAAGAATTGGTATGTTCAACAAAATCCAGATTATTGATGCTCTGGCCCTTCACAGAAAATGACTATCCACCCTGGACTAACTAACTGAGCTCTAGGTCATGGATGCAGGCTTGTTTTTAGGCTAGGTGAGCCCACAGAAGTCAATGAATTGGAAATAGACAAAAATCAGAAACCAGAAGACTAGAGTTGGGAATGTGAATTGAAATGAGCATAGAGATTTCTACACATAGGCTGTTGAAAAAGCATTGTTGATATACACACACAATATGTGCAATTTTCCCCCACAAAAGATTGCATTCATGGGACTGTGAGTGTTCCATTCATGGGATTGTGATTGCATTAGATGTCCTTAGGCCAGGTTTTCAAAGGGGGCTTAGACATGCCAATGGCAACCTGTCGGGATAGATGACTCTGTTACTGATTAACTCATTCCTGACAACTGTGAAATATTTGAGAACTACTTGCTCCTAAAAGTGAAGTGAAATCCACAAGGGAAGTAATTAGTAATTGCTATCTGATGCTGGTGCCTCTAAGCCGAAAGAGGCAGCCTCTCTTCTTAAATCTGCTGCATCTCTATCTAACTTCAAACGCAGTCTCTTCTCTGGCTGGACACTTGGGAGGAAATGAGCTCTGGATAGCTGGGTGTGTTCAAAGCCTGACTCCTGTGTGTCTTAATCCTGACCATGTAACACTTTTGTTTTGAGAATGCAAAACAATCAGATGCCTAGTCTTTACTGAAGAGATTCTGGTTAAATGAAAGTGGTTGAAAGGCACAAACCTCCAGTTATAAGATAAGTATGTACTAGGGATGCAATGTACAACATGATAAATATAACTGACACAGCTGTACACTGTATATGAAATTAGTTAGGTGTGTATCCTAAGAGGTCTCATCCCAAGGAAAATATATGCATATCTTTTCTTGTATTTTATATGTATATGAGATGATGTTTGTTCACTAAACTTAGTAATAATCGATTCATGATGTAAGTTAAATCACTATATCCTGTATACCTTAGACTTTTACAAGAGCTGTACATCAATTGCATCTCAATAAGACTGGAAGACAATAAAGAGAGAGAGTGCTGATTCTGTGGGTCCCCCTGGAGACAGGTCATTTGAATTTTAAAAGCTTCCCACGTGATGCTCATAGACACCAAAGATGGAACCATTTTCCTTAATAATGTTCACACCTCAAAAAGCTTCAGAGGAAATCCTCCTGTCCCCCTCCTTCCTCTGGTATCCTTCAGTTCTACTGGGTCGGCTCCTTTGAGTGTGTATTGAGAGTTGACCGTCAGCCAGGCACCACGCTAGGGCATGTGGATGCCAAGGTGAACAAGACCCTGCGCCCACCTCCAGAAGCCAGAGGGGGTGTGAGTACGGGGCAGAGCACACTGGTCCACGTACACCCACGGTGTTCTCGTGGGTCCTGCTGACGGCACAGCGGGATGCTGGGTCAGGTGGCTGGACTGCTGCGGACAACTCGCAGAAGGGGCTATGTACATCCGTTTCAACCCACATTCACCTGGTTGGGCTCTGGACTCCCATGTAGCTGGGCCGCCACCCTGCCCCTCTGCCAGGACCGTCAGCTCTCTCCCGGCCAGGCCGACAGGGCACCTGCAATTCCAGGGGAGAGAGGAGCTGTGGGAGGCTCTCCTGTTCTTCTCTGAACTGGGAGAATCTTCCTTCCCTCACTCGGCTCTGCATCCCGAGGGGCGGGGAGGAACAGTGGCGTTTGCATTCAGCTAATGAGGCAGGAGGCTGGGAATGGGGCAGTCTTCCACGGAGGTTATATTGGCCCCATGGCGCTCAGTGTGGAGATAATAAAAACTTTCTTCTTTTCTCTTCTCTTTTTGTCATCAGTAAATGAAGCAGATCCTCTGCCAGGGTGACGCGGAGTGGGACGAGATGTGCACTGACAAGGTGCCTGAATATATATTTTTCTGAACTATGATGAATTTTTTTTTCAGCCGAGTCAGTATTCTGACCAGTGTCCGACGTTGACACTTTTATTATCTGTAGCTCAATTTCATGGAGCAGATTTAGTTTTCTTTTCCAATCGTAAGATTCTTTTCAAAACAAATCAGCCTCACTCTCTGGTGTGTCTTTGGTTTGTCCTTCTTCCTAGGAAGACATTTCTTGAGGATTAAATTCATGTAGCTCTGTGTAGAATAAAATCACTCATTTTTCTCCAGGAAGCCTCTCGTTTCACCCCACTTGTTTCCAAAGAAACAGGCCCTCTTTTTTGTGATGAGAATAATACAAAAAATAAAATATTTATTGAGTGCTAACAGTAGAGGACTGGAGAAGGGAATGGCAATCCACTCCAGTATTCTTGCCTGGAGAATTCCATGGACAGAGGAGCCTGGCAGGTTACAGTCTGTGGGGTTGCAAAGAGTTGGACACGACTGAGCGACTAACACATACAATGGTAGAGGATACCTTCTACTGGGCTCTGTATTTAAAATTACTTTTATTCATCATGGTAGCTTTATGAGGTAAAGTTTCATATTATTCTCAGATCATAGGAAAGAGATGCAAACACAAAGAGCTAGAGGATGCAATTTGCCCCAGATCATTAGTTTACAGGCTGCAGAGTCAGAATATGAACTCAAGGTCTCCGGTCTACAGAGTCTGGGTTAAAAACCAGCACATAGCATTAATGCTTTGGACACAACTTCAGTTTTACATTCCACTTTAGTAAGATTCCTCAGCTTCCTGGACATGGACACAGGAGAGGGCAGAAGGGAAGTTGTTCCTATGGCATACTTATCTCTTCGCTTTCTTCAGAGTTAGTGCTGGAGGAAATTATGGTTGAACATGGGGATGAATGCATACCACACAGCTGAGGATCAAGTTACTGACGCTCACTCCCCAAAGACCCAGGGATTCCTTCTCACTGCTTGGGTTTTATTAGGGCAGGGGAAGGTATGTTACAGTTTTAACCTCACTGCCTGCAGCCCATCTAGTTAAGATGAAGACATGAATTTGATAAACTCTTTAAGTGGCTCTGTTGAATCTACATTCTTGGTGGTGGCTTATCAAGAGAAAGAAGGTTTGATCAACACAACGATATTCAACTTCATCAAATCTGCGTCTGTGATCAGTCCATTATGAGCTTTCACCTGGAATTAAAAACTGTGAATTATCAAGGCAAGGGCTTGAATGAAGATACAGGAGAGCACCTCTGAGATTCCACTAAATATCCAAGCATATTTCATCAGTTTCTTCAGGGAGAAATTTCCCTTCCCTCGTTTGCCCCTCTTAGCTTTGCTTACTCACATTCTATCAAGTAACAGCCTGGAAATTGCTTTCCTGTCTGTGTTACATAAGCTTATTACAGGAGATGCTAAGCTGCCTGGGACCAGTTACCCCATAATCTGCTGTGGAGTTTGGTCAATGGTTAATTATAGAATTGAGGAAAAGAAGAGGTTCAAACCTAGCTACATTCTCTTCACGGCTTGGCAACAACCTTTCAGAGGCAGAAACTCAATACTTTCAAATGCTCATTTTATTCCAGTATCTGGCAGCACAGTGCTTCAGGAGTCCTTCCCCAGGTCCTGGAGCTGAATGCTGATTTAAGTCAGTTGCATTTCTCACTGCCATTGGTCAGTCAAGGCTGCGCAAGCGATACCCCCCTGACCAATGGAGGGAACTCTGCTGAGGCTTTTGGAAATGTTTGTCTCACTTGTAAGAAAGAAAAAAAGGAATCACAGATAGAGACATGCCTCTTTCACCTTTGAACTTTGTGTGAGGTAGTGATGCTTAGAGCTTCTGGAACCATCTTTCATATACAAGAAAGGAGGCCATGAAAATTACAGAGAAGCTGATACAGAGCCCTGACATGGGTGAGCTGCTAAATATGCCTACCTGGATCCACTTACTCAAAAGGGGAGATAATACATGATCTTACTATTAAGCATTATTTTTTTGTTGTTGTTACTTACAGCCTATAGAACCCACCTGATGGAGCAGGTGTGAGAAATCACTGCATATACTCTCCACTCCTAACTGCTTTTCTTTACACTTCCTGCTACCATAGATGCCTTCCTACTGACTCCATCTGTTAAAGTCCTACACACTCTATGAGATCCACTTCAAATGCCACCTTCCTTCACTCAAATCAGTATGACTGCCATCCCATATGACTGCTTGCCTATTTTAGAAGGCAGTGATAACGCTCTTCCTCACATCATGATTATTTCCGTGTTTATCTGATTCCTACAACTAGACTGAACATCCCTTATGGATGAAGATTATTTCTTATACTTCTTTGCAACTTTGAAGTGCTTCCCTGGTGTCTGACCTTAGTGGGTACCCAGTAAATGCCTGATGAATTGAATGGAATGGAATGAGGGCCTGGGGAGACATGAGATATAATCAAAGGAGAAGCAACAAACTAGTGAAATATGAAGTTAAAGGGAGACCCAGCTCGATGGAGAAAGCCTAAGGCCTGGGAACCTCTCATATCAGGGCATGGGGAATTGCCAACTTTGAAAATATATATTAGGGCTGATAGGTCCATGCTCGGTAAGAGTTGACAGTTAAAGATGAGGGTCTCAGAAGCTAAAAACTAGTAAGCACAGAGATAAATGTATACCTATAAAGTCACAATTCATCTCAAATAATGTCTTTGCAACTTAGGAATGTAGGAAGGAGAGCCCTACTTGGAAATCAGGCATGGTCACTGTGACATGTACCTAACAGGTGACATCACTGGGTAATAGATGGATGGCTTACTGTCAAGTTGCTCTCAGCCAAGTCTTGGGAGCTATGATGACACTGCACAGTGGTTGCCTGGACCTCAGAGAGGCCCCCTCCTCGTTGATGCTTGAGTGGCCTTGGAAATCCCAGAATGTGTGGGAGCTGCAAAGAAAGTGGTAAAATATATTTGCAACTGAGCAAATTTCAGAGCTTCGTGTGACATTCAAGGCTGCAGGGACGTGGGTTAGACATGCCACAAGGTGAGGTGTGGAAGCCACTGCTTCTAAGATTTGAGCTGAAAGTGAAAAGATAAAGAAGTGAGAAGATTGAGCTTTATTTGGGGTAGAGAAATGAGAAAGTAAAACTTTTTATTCTAGGGGTTGAAATGTAAGAGACTCCAGGATGTTGTACTGAGAAACTCTTGTCTAGAGGACTGGATTGGATTCTTTTTTGTCAGACCAGCGAGTTCATTTACATCCTCCTTCTTCTGCCATTTTCTTCTCCAATTTTCTTCTTTCTCTCTCCTCTTTTTCTTCTCCTCCTCCCTGAGAAGCATGGCTCCTGTACCTGTCCAGTAACTTCCAAATAATGAATCAGTGGCCCAGTCAATTCATGTGTGTGTCCATTGATAAGAAAGTAGCAATTCAGTTTGTGTGTAGAACCAGCTTAGAACTGTGGAAGTGGTCTAGAAGTGTCCATTTCTAAGGTGAAAACTCAAATTTGACCTCAAACTTGATCACAGTACTGATCACTTAGAATGGCCCTTTCCATGATGTGTTTGGCTGTTTATGGCATTTTTCTATATCTCTCATGGACATTCAGATAGACAGGACCCGGTGGAAGACCACAGGAAGTATGGCTAAGTGAAATGTGCCACATGGATATTAATGACTTTGTGCTCTTTAAAAAGAATTGGGTGATAGCCCTCTCCATTGAGAAAAAAAGACTACAGAACTTGAACTCAAGACCGCCAAGCTCTAGTCTAACTGCTCATGCGTGGTCTAATACTGACCATGCTTCTTCTCCTTCCTCGACTTCATCTTCTTGACCTTTAGAGTGAAGGGATTGGACCAAATGATCCTAAAATCACTTTCAGACATTTCACCCTGTGTTTCTGCAATTCCTGACCGGGCACTTCTAGGCTTTCAATGTAAGATGGGTATAGGCAGCGTTAAATCCCTCCCAGCCACGCCTGTTTCCTCCAGGGAGCCTGGGTACGTGGTGATGCAGGAAGAGCCCACAGGTTCTAGATACTCTGGATCACAGAGAAGGGCTCCTCTGCCCCTTGACTGGGTTGAGGTCAAAGTGCAGGTTTTCATAACAATGAACGTTTCATCTGAGAGGCACGTGCCAAGTGCTGAGTAGTTCTAACGGTGTGCTGGTTCCTGCAGCCACTTGGAAAGCCCATGAGTCAAATATGAGTCACATAGCAAAGCATTTCACAATCCTTAAGATGCACATTTTTATGCCATGTTTAGAAAATTGGACTTTACTCCTCCAAACACTTCCTCCCATCTGTTACTTTCGCCTCAATAACTGTCCAGAGGATGCCCATTTCATGGTTCCACGCAAGCTCTTCTCCCTTTCCACAGCAAACCCCACGCTCCTCTTTTACTCAAATCTTCAGCCTACCAAGTTCCATGGGAATGAATCTAGAAGGACTGCCACTTATCCAGCTCACTCTAGTTCTCATTAGACCTGCTGTCTGGTTCCATAACCTTCTCGATTTGTGAGCCAGTACTGTTTCATAACTATAGCTTGTTTAAATTGTTTTAAACTTTCCTCTGAATGAAAAAAAAAATTAGATTCTACAGTGCTTTGCAATTTTCAAAAGTTTCACACACATGACTTCCTGTAATACCATCATAAGACTTCTAAAAATTCCCCACCCCATCTTGCCCTTTCCCCTTTCCCTCTCCCCACTGGTAGCCAATAGTTTGTTCACTGTATCTGTGAGTCTGCTTCCTTTTATGTTTTTATTCACTAGTTGTATTTTTAAATTCCACATGTAAGTGATATCATGCGGCATTTCTTTATCAATCCAACATTTCGCTAGCTTAATGTGCTCCAAGCCCATCCATGTTGTTGCAAATGGCAAAATGCCCTTCATTTTTACAGCTGAATAATATTCCATTGTGTGTGTGTGTGTGTATGTATACATACACACACACACACCACAGCTTTATCCATTCATCTGTTGATGGATACTTAGGCTGCTTCCATAACCTGACAATTATAAATATCAGCAATAACTTTTTGCATTCATCGCCCTAAAACAAAGGAAACAAAAGCAAAAATAAGCAAATGGCACTTTTTGAGTTTGATATGGAACCCACATACACATACGCACATACATATGCATAAACATCAAGCCCTTGACATTATGCTTAAGTACCAGTGCAAACCCACAACTAAAAACCTACAGTTGCCTTAAGCCTGAGCCATGCCTACTAACCCAGTTCCACAGAGCATGCAGGAAGGGGTCCGCCTCTGCCTTCATCCTCTGGGACAGTCTTCTCCCTCCAGCGTTCAGAGCCCAGAAACCCCTGAGTACCCACGGCCACTCTGACACAGGAAGGGAGAACACTTATCTAAGCCTACTTATCAGAACACAAAATGCACCAGACTTAGCTGCAATATTTGTGCACAGGCCGAGAAAAGCCAAGAGGAACTAATTAGCACTGTGTCTGTTGCACGCGTACATCACTCTGAGTCTATCACTTGCAAAGCACTTACATGTGGGTTGTCTCTGGGAATCTAACTTCCATGTTGTGTGTATACACATACTATATCTATTCTGGGGTGAAGAAATAGAGGCCCAGAGTATAACTTATTTTTCCAAGCTTTTGTAGTTACTGAATGGTCAATTCAGAATTTAAGCCTGTAATTGCCTCCTACACAGTCTATGGAATTTCTGTGGCATGAATATGATGTCCATTGAGAAATGTGGGCTTTAGGAGAGACTGATAAATATTTTCACTGGATTTATTAAACTAAATAATAGTATTCCTTTGAGTCTGTGATTCTAAGAAGTCTATTATGGTTGATAACTGCAGGCCATGGCATCTACTTTTCTATCCATTCATTCAACAAATATTTAAAAAATTTATTGAGTAGTTCAAGGTCTCATGCCAGTTGTTGCCACTGTTTTGCTCTGTACACACACACACACACACACACACACACTTGTGTGTGCAACCAGCCACTTGCCATTGTTCATTCTCCATTCCCAATGAGCCTATATCATGGCCAACACCCTTGAACACTGGTCTTCATAAACCTGTTCCAAGTTAGTGCCAGGAGAAACCAGGAAGTGGCTTGAGGAACTTTCAAGACCCCTGAAAAGTGAAAGTGAAAGTGTTAGCTGCTCAGTCGCGTCTGATTCTTTGCGACCCCGTGGACTATAGCCCACCAGGCTCCTCTGTCCATGGGGTATTCCAGGCAAGAATACAGGGTGGGTTGCCATTCACTTCTCCGGGGGATCTTCCTGATCCAGGGATCGAACCCAGGTCTCCTGCATTGCAGGCTGATTCTGTACCCTCTGAGCCCCCAGGGAAGCCTCAAGAACCCTGAGTAAAGTCAATTCAAAGGAGCCCCGGAGAGCCAGTGGGGCCCCCAGCTTCCTAGCATCCCCTGGCATTGCTCCTGGCCCCTCCCTGGAACCACGGCTCTTAGTTTACATAATCTACAAACAAGGGTGATTTATTTCCTCCTCCGAAACTGTTCCATAAATTGAAAGCTGCTCTATGAGGCTGCGATAGTAGCTGGTGGAGTAAAACTCCCATCTAGACTGTCAAACTGCTAGTCAGCATTGGGCCTCAGGAGGAAGGAGAGAATACAGCAGGTACCAGGGACCCGGGAGGTCAGGGAGGAGGTGGGTGGGCGGGGGACTTGCCTGTCCTGCCCTGCCGTGTGCGTCAGGAAAGGGAGCCAACAAGGCCATCGTGTCTGCTCGATGGATTTGCTTTGGCTTTGTCTTTTTCCCAGTTGTCTGACAGCACGCAGGCCCGGGGCACGCTTCATTGTTTGGGTTCTCTCTTCTCTCTGTGTTGTCAACAGCACCCATCTACAAAGAGACATACAAGGAATAGTTTGTTTGTTAAAAAAAAGAAAAAGAAGATTCTTTTGTTTCCTGTCTGGCTCTCTGCAGCTAGGAAACAGTCCTCACAGAGAAGAAATTTTTTAAAGAAATGCTACATAATTCAAAGATGGGTCAATCTATCTCTGGCCTCATCAGCTTTATGATCTAGATTTCTTTCCAGTGCAACCTGCCCACCGCCAAGGAGAGCCACCTAAAACACGGGCTCTAGGAACATCATAGGTAGACCCCTCATAAGATGGGCTGCTGCCTGGCACCACCATAATTCATTTATTGATTACAGTGGGTAGAGACTTGGAAGGTTTACAGCAAAGTTTTCTGAGCTTTTATTGATGCTGCTGCTAAGTCTTGGCAGCCAGAAGGGAGAGTTGGCAGGTTCGGTAATCCAAAGAGAGACACTCTGAAGACCTAGCCTCAGAATAGCACCAAAGAAGCAAATGATTTGTGATACCCAGATGCAGTTGTGAATATTCAACTAGTTGAGAGTTTAGGTTGAGGTTATTTCACAAACAAATCATTATAGAAGAAAAGCACAAAGAGAGAGGATGGGGAAAAAAAAAAGGTGGTGCTGAACAGTGTTTAACCCAGGCCCTAGGTCTGGCTGAGTGTATGCAAACCTGAGAAAGCATAATGGGTAAACTTAGATGAGTGTAGGTCAGAAAGTTGGCTTAAAACTCAACATTCAAAAAGCTAAAACCATGACATCCAGTCCCATTATCTCATGGCAAATAGATGGAAGAAAGTGGAAACAGTGACAGACTTTATTTTCTTGGGCTCGAAAATCACTGCAGATGGTGACTGCAGTCACAAAATTAAAAAGATGCTTACTCCTTGAAAGAAAAGCTATGACAAAGCAAGACAGCATATTAAAAAGCAGAGACATCACTTTGCTGACAAAAATTTGTACAGTCCAAGCTACACTTTTTCCAGCAGTCATGTACAGATGTGAGAGCTGGACCATAAAGGAGGTTAAGTGCCAAAGAATTGAAGCTTTTGAATTGTGCCGGAGAAGACTCTTAAGAGTCCCTTGGACAGCAAGGAAATCAAAATAGTCAATCCAAGAGAAAATCAACCCTGAATATTCATTGGAAGGACTGATGCTGAAGCTGAAGCTCCAAAACTTGGGCTACCTGATGCAAGGAGCCGACTGTTGGAAAAAAAAAACACCCTGATGCCGGGAAAGACTGAGTGCAAGAGGAGAATGGGGCAGAAGAGAATGAGATGGTTGGATGGCATCACCAACTCAATAGACAGGAGTCTGAACAAACGCAGGGAGACAGTGAAGGGTAGGGAATCCTGGTGTGCTATAGTCCATGGGGTCACAAAGTACCGAGCATGGCTGAGTAAATGAACAGCAATAGGTCAATCAAAGCAGAGGAAATTTTGCAATTTGGAAGTCACATCAGATTGACTAGACACTGTACATTTGCTGTCACTCACTAAATGGCATTTTAAACTTAAAAAACTAGGAAATAAATTACTGACATAGAATCTGATATACTATTAGTAGCAACCATCCAAGCTGGCCTATTGGTGGTTGCAGCTCTCAGGTGTTGAACTATAACACTGCTGGTGAAGTTTTGGGATTACATCTCATCACAGAACATCATTCTTTCATATAGTTAATGTGCTCCTTCACAATTTATTAAGCAACTATTATGTGCCAGCGTTATCCTAGGCACTGGGGATATAATGATAAACAACATTCTGGAGAGGAAATTTATTGAAGAAAGATAATAAAATGAACAAGTATGTTTATTTCAGACAGTAGTAAGTTCTCTGAAAATAACAGAACTTGGCAACATAATGGAAAAACCTGTTGAGTCAAATGTAAAGCTTCTCATCTGGGGCAGTTAGAAAATGCCTGACATTTGAACTGAGACCAGAATGAGAAAAGATGGACCATACAGACACCTATAAGACCAATATTTCAAGTTCAAAGGCCCATCAAGGGGCATTCATATTATGGGATTAAGAAACAGGAAGGAAGCTGGCAAAACTGAAAAGCAGAGATCCTGGGTAGACTGGTGTGAGACGAGGTCAAATCAGGATAGGTTTAGATTTTAAGTGTCCTGGGACTCCATTAGATGATTTGAAGAAAATAGTAAGATACTATTTCAGGCGATCACTCAGGCTACTATGTGGAACATACAAGCCAGGGAGACCAGCCAGGAGGCTGAGCAACTGTCCAGGCAGAGATGAAGGCCGCAGAGGTGGAGGTGGAAGAAGTCATATTTGAGAGAGGGTAAGAGGATTATTTTAAGGATTTCTAAATATAGAATTGCAACAATTGCTATTGCTTTAATACATTTGATTAGGAAATTAGCATTCAAACTAAGTGTTTTACTAATAGTGAATATTTAGCATTAGACTCAACTCTCTCATGAATATTCTCCATACCCATCCCAACTGTTCTAACAGGTAGGTATGTTTTAACAATAGCATAGTGATTAAGAGTTTAAACTCAAAAATCATGAACCCCCCTCCCACCTCCCTCCCCATCCTATCCCTCTGGGTCATCCCAGTGCTCCAACTAATAAAAATAAATGGAAAAAAATAAATAAATAAACTCAAAAATCAAATGGGCCTGTTTTCAAATTCTGCTTATGACCCTAGATGTTTGGCAAATCATTAAACTTCAGATCTTGAATTTCATTCATTGAACCTTATGTAATAAAATTACCAGCCTCATAATTGTTGTGGGCCTGAGATAATGTATGCACATAACCCAGTTGCAGATTCATGACAAGTTTTCAAGGCATATTAACTAATATGCTTAATACATCTAGGTGGTGGTAGACACCTTATCTTTCTGGTCCAAACTGCAAGACACATAAATGTCTTGCCTGACTTATAGTCACAGAGCAGTCTTGAACTTTTCAAAAATGTAGCTTATAATTTTCTTCTCATTTAAATTGAGATATAACTGGCATATAATGCATTGTAATGTTGAATTTTTTGACAATAGTTTTGATGTAAGCATACGGTTATGAAACCATCATCACAATCAAGATCATGAATAAATCTACTGTCTCCAAAAATTCCCTCTTGTTCCCTTATGCCACCTCCCTGCCCCTTCCTGCACCCTACCCCAGTCCCCGGGAAACCACTGACCTGCTTCTCTTACTATAGATTGGTTTGCATTTTCTAGAACGTGATATAGTAAGTGGACTCATAAATTCTATATCTTTGTTGTTCTGGCTTCTTTCACTCAACACAATTATCTTGAAATTCAAGCATGATGTTGTATGTATCAATAGTTCACTCCTTTTAATCGCTAAGGTGTATCCTTTGTATCCATAGCTGCTGATGAAAATTTGGGTTGTTTCCAGATTTGTCTGTTTACAAATAAAGTTGTCATGAGCATTTTGGTCGTGTCTTTGTTTAGATGTATGCTTTCATTCCTCTTGGATGAACACACCAAAGTGGGATGGCTGGATTTCATGGTCAGTGTATGATTAGCTTTTTAAAGTAACAGCAAAACGGCTTCCCAAAGTGTTTACATCATTCTGCACCAGTGTTTCAAAGAAGCTCCTATTGTTCCAGCACTAGGTATAGTAAATCCTCCAAATTTTAACCATCAGAACAGGTGAGCAATGGCTTCTCGTTGTGGTTTTAGCTCGCAGTTTTGTAACGACTAATATTTTAATTCAGATAACCCTTTGTGCGCTCACCCCCTCTTTCTCTGAAATCTTGAAATGACTATTTGCCTGTAAGAATTTGTTAGGTTTTCAATAAATAAATAAATAAGATAGATGACAGATAGGTAGACAGAGAACCCAGATCTGGGTATTTACCGTGTTCGAGGCATAATTTTCCATTCTAAGAATAGAGCAGTTGAATAAGAAACTCACTACCCTTGTGGGTGTCCAGTCAGTGAGACAGGCAACAGTGTTCTGCACCGTTAGGTATGCACAGGCAGGGTGAAGGAAGGTAAGACGGCATACGGTGACATAGCGAGGGACACGACCACAGTGGAGCTACATTTTAAGGGGACCTCAGATTGTCACGTGTTCTACCGCCTCGACATTGCGAGGTCCTGAGGGCCCTTGAAGCACCTCCCCTCTGCAGGATTTTGCACCATGGCTTGTGCTTAACGCCTATTTGTTAAGTATTTCTTCTTATCCTCATGACCCATTCCACAAGGCTGAGGGTCCTTCCATTTGTCCGTCTTGTTCATTGATGGATTTCCCAGACAAAACTCAGGGCCAAGAACACAGCTGTTGTGCAACTGATAATTACTAATCAGACAAGTGAATGGAGGAAGGGAAGAGTGGGTGCTCTAAAGGAAGATTCTGATGTCCAGAGAGAACTCGGCGCCAAGACCGGGGCAGGGATCCAGGTCTACGGCCGCAGCCAGCCGCGACCTCTCCTGACGGCTCCCTTCTCTTGGCCAACTCCTCTGCCCGGCGCACCAGGGCTTCTGCTTCCACCCCGTTTGGCTCTGATGGGAGGCGGTGGTCTCCAGGCTATTCTTACCTCCACCATAGAATGAGCTGGTTCCAGGTAAAATCAGCGGCTTCTTGTGGCCTTACTATGGCATATACCACACAATTTGTGATGCAAGAGTCTTCCTCCTTCTCTAGACTAAGAGCTTCTGTTGGAGGAAGCCAGCTTTGTCACCTCTGTGACCCTCCCACTCCATTTCAGAATTAGGTACACAGGAACTCAGCAAATATTTATTATATGAAATTGAATCCTCAGCCCCTCTAAATGATTCAAGATGTCACTGAAACACCCTTCATCTCTTCCAGAAGGTAGAAGAAGAGGAAATAGCCAATGTTCCTAAAGCGTGAGTGATTAAGTTTAGACCTAGGACACCTTGTTTTTGGTCATCTAAGTTGTTTGAATAAGTCCACATACGTAATTTTGCACTTGGTAGTTTTTGAAAGCATAAGTTTTCAGTCTGAAATGGTTTTGAACTGGTCTAAAGAAGAGGCAGTGGCATGGATGAGATGACCTTTTAAAGTTTTTGAAACGTGTTCAAAAGTGTCGCTTGGCCTTATCGGCAGGCAACATCCTCTAGGAGCTCAGTTTCCAGCCCCACAGACTTCCTCAGAGGACTCGAGTGGCCTGAGCAAGTTCTCCCCCTGAGAACTGCAGGCACTGTCTCCCGGTCCCAAAGTTTATCGCCTCTGCAGGCTCAGGAAGGGCGGCCCCTTGCCTGGCGGGGAGAACAGGCAGAGCTGCAAACCACGGTTCCCCCGAGAGTCCCACGTAAATCCACCATCCAAGGCGCGTTGCTGCCACCACAACCTGAGCGGCGCGGCGGGGAGGAGGTTTACGGCGGCCGTGCCCCGGCCGTAAACTTTATTCCTGCCCATTAGCCCGTCCATGGTCCCTGCTCCTGCTGCCTTTTTCATCTTCTCTGGGAGACCTGTCAGGATCCCCTCTCCAGCTCAGACCCGCCGGGTGGCCTGGCAGAGCCGGGGAAGGGGCTCTACCAGCACCATAACAAGGGCACTGATGGGACACCCGCTGCACCGGGCAGGCCTTACATTGCTCAGTATCCGCTGCGCTAGGAGAACCTAAACAATCTCTCGGCATCCTTGTCTGTGCGCTGGCTCTGGGGCTTCTCTAAACCGACAATAAGTCTATAATTGTAGACAAAAGGAAGTATCTTCGCATTGGAAGACAAGCTGAGGGAAAGGGGGATTGCATGTGTTCAGTTTCACTTCTAGGAGGACCTGTGTTTCTTTCCAGATCATGATTCCTGACTCCATGGGGGAAATATTTAAAAACAGAACGGGAATAAAATAGAGGAAAAAAATACGGTGGCAATATTCTCATCCATGAGAGGATGGTAATACCATCTTCTTCACCTTTGTTTTTTTGGAGGTTACAAGAGAAAATGCACATAAAGAGTTCAACACAGGACTGGCACTTAGAAAGCGAACCGAAAATGCTCCATCGAATTATTCGCTGCTGCACCTGTTAGAGGCGACTTACCGGGAAGTCTGTTGGGCACGTCAGAGGGAGAGGGGAAGGAAGAGGCGGAAGCCGAAATAAGACAAAAGGATGCTCGTCCTTGCTGAGAGTCAGTGGACAGCAGCAAAAGAAGTGCCCACGCTGAGGGCCAGACAAGCCTGGCTTGTCACGGGAATGAAAGGCATGTCTGGAGCCCCCCGCAGAGGGGATGCGCAACGCACGTGGGCTCTCTTCTCTTCCTTCCTTCTTTTTACCTCACGGGCTTGTTTCTCAACAGGAAATTCTTTCTGTCCAAAAGCACTTTGCGATTCATTCATAACTAGGCTCAAGTTCCACCATTAGAGACAGATTCTTTTTAAAACCGTGACTGCCCTGGCTTCCAGCCCCAGTTGTGCTGTTTTTAAGTGTACGGCCCCGGGTGTGTGTGACTTAACCACACGAGGCTTAGACTCCTCTTCTAATGAGGTGGAGACATTGGCATCCATAGCAGAGGATGGTTATGACGATGGTCCAAGCTAACTCAGAAGGACGCTCAGCAAGTAGCTTTGTTGACAGGAGCCCATAAGCATAGCTGGATTGCAGGAGGGGCTGCTAAAACAACTATGTGGGTTCAAATTTTTGCAATTTTTAGTAACAAAGAGAGAACTGTATTGCTTCTTCCAAAATGTTGACGCGTGAGCTACAGAGGGAAGAAGTTGTGCACCCCCCCAAGGAGGAGTACTGGGGCGGAACACATTGAATTGCTCTGTCTCCATTCCCGAAAGTGGTTCGTTGCCTCTTTTGATGAAATGAAACGCATCCCAACTAAACCACAGTACAATGCTACACTCCTCGCTGGCTTGCCTGTTGCTTCTTACTGAATTCTTGGGGAGATACCATACATGGTGCCTCTTGGCTTATTCAGTCCTTTCCTCATCAATACCAACCACACACAGGAGTAGCTTATGGCAGGCATGAACTTCTTCTGAGATGTGTTGACCTCAGGCCCTATCTGACTGGAGCTTACTACAATGCCTCTATTTTATAGACTGAAAAGCCTGAAACTCGCAGAATAGGAATGAGTAGGTCAAAGTGCTAATAGGGAAATAACACAGGAAGACAGTGAATTTCAGCCTATTTTCAAACTGCAGTGGACTTTGTATTTTTTTCAAGTTATGAAAGCAGTTTGCGTTTATTGTCCTAAGATAAGTGACAGGGTTCAATAGAGGGGTAGGTGGAGAGGCCAGCCCTGATGTGAAATGCATGTGCCAACCACAGCACCCACAGAACTGGTCTTACCTTGAAGATTTGATATAATTGCAGAAATTATCTTTACTGTGTTCCTGCTGAATGCAAGGTTTTAAATACTATCTCTTATAAGTAAAATTTGCACAATACTGTGGTTTTCATAGGTGCAGACCAAAAAGGCTTCTTAAAACCTCAACAGAAGGCAAACGGTTCTGTCTAGGATCAGTTATTAAACCCAGTTTGCTCTTACAGACCCCAGGTGCTGACCTGCCCTCTGCTTGGCTCCAATTTCTCCACTTAAACCTCCATTGTTTCTGGTGGTATAGTCTG
Organism: Muntiacus reevesi; assembly: GCF_963930625.1. Taxonomy (NCBI): domain Eukaryota; kingdom Metazoa; phylum Chordata; class Mammalia; order Artiodactyla; family Cervidae; genus Muntiacus; species Muntiacus reevesi. The sequence goes on along the minus strand of NC_089253.1, from coordinate 119,496,060 downwards.
TCCTTGCGTTTGCCCGTATCCCTGTCAGCTGTCTGCCAACCTGGACCACTGCTCTGGATTCCACACCTCATCTGCTCCTCTTGGTTGACTTCACGTTACTAAAATCTGAACTTGGTTTTCTCCTCTGGTTTCAGGGCAGCTGTGTGCCCTTTCTGTTTTACTGACTGCACTCCTGATTCTGGGGCTTCCCCAGTGGCTCAGCGGTAAAGAATCTTCCTGCAATGCAGGAGACTCAGGAAACGTGGGTTCGATCCCTGGGTTGGGAAGACCCCCTGAAAGAGGAACCGGCAAGCGATCCCAGTATTTTTGCCTGGAGAATCCCATGGACAGAGGAGCCTGATGGGGTACAGCCCATGGGGTCACAAAGAGCTGGACACAGCTGAGCACACACACAACGCCCCCGGTTCAGGCCCCGCCTGGGCCCAGGGCCACGCTTCTGCTCTGGCTCTGGCCCCTGGCCCTCCCTCAGTGGCCCTGCTCTCCTGTGACAGACCAGTGCTACCTGTGCCGGATTCCCTTATACTCCTGCCCGAGCAGCTCAAAGGTTTTGTTATCTTTTATGCCCTGAAATTACACAGAAGCGGTAACCACAAGGAGGTAAGAAAATATGAAAAGAGCATCATCTCCATTTTGCAGAGCACTGGATTAAATTCCAAAGTGATGAGGCAGCTAAGCCAATCAAATCAAGACCCACTTCAAGACAGTGTTCACGCTCCCTGACACTTGTTCTTCTCTCCTGCCTGCCAGCATTCTCAAGATGTGAGAGAGTGATCTTTCTATAACACAGGAGATGAGATGCAAAGCAGAGAACGCCACCTGCCAACTTTTTGCCCATCATGGGGCCTCTGATGTGACCTCAAAGGAAAAGACACAGATCTGTTTCTAAGTAACCAAGGCCAATAAGGGGAGGCTCACTGTGTTACATTGCCTAGGGCCAATGATAACAAAGCGCCACAAACTAGGGAGCTTAGAACCACTGAAATGCACTGTCTCTCAACTCTAGTGACTTAAAGTCTGAAATCAAGGTGTCAAAAGGACCTTATTCCCTCAGAAGCTTGGAGGAAAATCCTTCCTTGCCCCTTCCTAGCTTCTGGTATTACCTGCAATGCTTCATGATTACTGACTTACAGATACAGCAGCCCAATTCACATAGTAGTCTTTCCATGTCTCTGTCTTCAAAAACACCAATTGGGATGGGTTAGGACCTGTCCTACTCCAATATGGCCTCATCTTAACTAATTACATCTGCGATTGCTCTATTTCCAAATAAAGCCCCATTTTGAGTTGTGAGGATGTAGGACTTAAATACATTTCTCTTGTTTTGGGGAGGAGGGGGATGAGCAGAAGATGTATAAAGTTCACCATGTGAAAATCATTCATGTTAAAATAAGTTGAATTCCTTAGCAGGAGTAGGAGAGATGACAAAAGGCGTGGTGACAACAGAACGTGGAAAGATAAACTATCTAAATATGTCGATCAAATCTTTTGGGCTCCTCCTCACATGGAGCAGAGGACCACTGCTATCAGCTTCCTCCCGGGGTCCTGGTAGGAGGATTCTGCTGACAGTGAGGTCTCCCTGTCATGTAGCACAGAGTGGGATGTGCAGCATTTCATTTGTTCTTTTTAGTTCAGTTCAGTCACTTAGTCTTGTCCGACTCTTTGCGATCCCATGGACTGCAGCACATCAGGCTTCCCTGTCCATCACCAACTCCCTGAGCTTACTCAAACTCATGTCCATTGGGTTGGTGATGCCATCCAACTGTCTCATCCTCTGTCGTCCCCTTCTCCCTCTGCCTTCAATCTTTCCCAGCATCAGGGTCTTTTCAAATGAGTCAGTTCTTCACATCAGGTGGCCAAAGTATTGTAGTTTCAACTTCAGCATCAGTCTTTCCAAGGAATACTCAAGACTCATTTCCTTTTGGATGTACTGATTGGACCTCCTTGCTGTTCAAGGGACTCTGAAGAGTCTTCTCCAACACCACAGTTCAAAAGCATCAGTTCTTTGGTGCTCAGCTTTCTTTATGGTCCAATTCTCACATCCATACATGACTACTGGAAAAGCCATAGTTTTGACTAGATGGAGCTTTGTTGGCAAAGTAATGTCTCCGTTTTTTAATATGCTGTCTAGGTTGGTCACACTTTTCTCCCAAGGAGCAAGCGTCTTTTAATTTCATGACTGCAGTCAACATCTGCAGTGATTTTGGAGCCCCCCAAAATAAAGTCTCTCACTGTTTCCATTGTTTCCCCATCTATTTGTTTTTTTGCTTTTGGGCAAAACCATAGATTCAAGTTTGTCTCGATGCTTAACTCATTCTTGTGCTCAAAATTTCCAAGGGCTGGAGACCAAGGCTTGGGTTCAATTTTGGGGCCTCCAACTACTTCAGAATGTAACTTTGAGCATGCCAACAATTCATAGAACCTGAGAGCTGAAAAGGAACTTGAGGTAAGGTCATCTTTTTCTTCCTCAGGACAGGAAATACTCTTATTGCATTCCTGACAGGGGTCTTCTAACTACTATTTGATCTCTTCAAAGATAGAGTGAGCACTGCATCACAGAGTACCCCATGTCCTGGTAGGTTAGCTTTAATTACAGGATAATTCTTTTTGATGCTGAGTCAAATTCTAACCTCTGATTTCAGCTTCTCTCTGGTTAACCTTAGCTCTTGCCTCCAGGGGATGTTTTCCAAAGTGTTCTCTTCAGTTGAAGAGTGCCTGGGGAGCCCCTCACAGATGTCTGTGACAGGTCAGAGATGTCAAACATTCCTACTTCAACCTGAGCATCACTCTCTCTTTTTTCCTGCTCCATTTCTGTTAGATTTTTGTTTGTTGGAATTTCCTGAAGGAAGAAAAAATAACATATAAGAACTATTTTGTTTACTTAAAACATGGTTCTTCAAGTTTTTGAAAGTAGCCATTATTCCCATTTCTCAACCCCTTATTCTCCAGAATAAATTCCCCCAACTCCTTCAATTTGGACTATATTCTGATTTCCAATCCTTCAGATTTTTCCAGTCTGTATAAACATCCTCATCTGGACATGTGTTTTCAGCGTAATAAATATGATGACCCTTGAACAAGAAGGTAGCGCTGGAAGTACATAATTGGTATTCTCATTTGCTTGTGCTTCTGAAATGGAGGTTGTGACATCTTCAGGTCATTTTTTGTCTAAAAAAGTTCTATGATGTTGAATCCCAATCATCTAAGAAGCAATTACAAGAAAGTATTTCCTGGTTATGAAGGTTTTCCTTAATTTGATCCTTATCTCCTCTCATCTATCATAGGGTTGCCAGGAGCAATCTTTCTCACTGATCTCTAATGTGCTTTTTACTCTTGTCAACCTGCCCCAGAATGCTCATTCTTTTTTATTTTTTAATGGTATTTTATTTGGGAGGGAGGTATAGTTGCTTTGCAATGCTGTAGTCATTTCTGCTGTACAATGAAGTGAACTGGTGACCCACCAGGCTCCTCTGTCCATGGGATTTCTCAGGTGAGAATGCTGAACCGGGTTGCCATGCCCTCGTCCAGGGGTTTCTTCCTGATCCAGGGGTCAAACTGGGGTCTCTTAGGTCACCTGCACTGGCAGGCGGGCTCTTTACCACTAGCGCCACCTGGGAAGCCCTCCATAAGTATAACTCACCTTATTCCTCAACCAGTCCTTCTGTAACTAGCACTGAAGCCAAGGACTCTATAACCACATGCCCTAGAGCGAGAGCCCAGGGGCGCTGGCTGCAGCAGACCTGGGAGGCGGGGCGGTGAGCCCCCCCATAGAGCCACTGAACAGACAACCGCAAACTGGAGAACAATTATATCAAAGAAGTTCTTGCGCTGCTGCAATAGTTCAGGCCCCACAACAGATTTCCCCACCTGGGGATCCAGCAAAGGGACTGAGAACCCCATGGGAATTTGACTTTGGAGGCCAGCGGGATTTGACTACAGGACTTCCATGGGACTTTGGAAACAGATTCTTGGAGGGCACAGACAAAATCTTTTGCACACCAGGACCCAGGAGAAAGGAGCAGTGACCCCACAAGAGAGTCAGCCAGACTTGCCTGTGACTGACTGTCCAGGAGGCCTCGGCAGAGGTGTGGGTTAACAGAGGCCTGCCATGGGATCAGAGGCACTGAATACACAAGCTCCAGCATAAGTCCTTTTGCAGGAGGTCCCCATTACCTCCATTGCCCCTACTACTGTTTGGCCTCAGGCCAAACTACAGGGAGGGAACACAGCCCCACCCATCAACAGAAAATGGGATTCAAGATTTACTGAGCATGGCCCTGCCCATCAGAGAAAGACCCAGATTCCCCCACTTGTCCCTCCCATCAGGAAGCTGCCACAAGCCTCGTATCCTTATCTACTAGAGGGCAGACATACTGGAAACCACAATCACACAAAACTAACCAATCTGATCATATGGGCCACAGCCTTGTCTAACTCAATGAAACTATGAGCCATGCCATGCAGGGCCACCCAAGACGGACGGGTCATGGTGGAGAGTTCTGACAAAACGTGGTCCACTGGAGAAGGCAATGGCAAACCACTCAGTATTCTTTCTTGAACCATGAACAGTATGAAAAGGCAAAAAGATAGGACACTGAAAGATGAACTCCCCAGGTTAGTAGGTGTCCAATATGCTACTGGAAAAGAGTGAAGGAATAACTCCAGAAAGAATAAAAGAGATGGAGCCAAAGCAAAAACAACATCCAGTTGTGGCTGTGACTGGTGATGGAAGTAAAGTCCGATGCTGTAGGAACAATACTGCATAGGAACCTGGAATGTTAGGTCCATGAATCAAGGCAAATTGGAAGTGGTCAAACAGGAGATGGCAAGAGTGAACATCAACATTTTAGGAATCAGCAAACTAACATGGACTGGAATGGGTGAATTTAACTCAGATGACCATTATATCTACTGCTGTAAGCAAGAATCCCTTACAAGAAATGGACTAGTCCTCATAGTCAACAAAAGAGTTTGAAATGCAGTCTTGGGTGCAATCTCAAAGGCAACAGGATGATCTCTGTTCATTTCCAAGGTAAACCATTCAAGATCACAGTAATCCAAGTCTATGCCCTGACCACTAATGCCTAAGAAGCTGAAGTTGAACAGTTCTATGAAGACCTACAAGACCTTCTAGAATTAACACCAAAAAACAGTGTCCTTTTCATCATAGGGGGCTGAAATGCAAAAGTAGGAAGTCAAGAGACACCTGGAGTAACAGGTAAGTTGACCTTAGAGTACAAAATGAATCAGGGAAAAGGCTAACAGAGTTTTGCCAAGAGAACGAACTGGTCATAGCAAATACCCTCTTCCAACAACACAAGAGATGACTCTACACATGGACATCACCAGATGGTCAATACTGAAATCAGATTGATTATATTCTTTGCAACCAAAGATGGAGAAGCTCTATACAGTCAGCAAAAACAAGACCAGGAACTGTCTGTGAACTTCTTATTTCAAAATTCAGAATTAAATTGAAGAAAGTAGGGAAAACCGCTAGACCATTCAGATATGACCTAGATCAAATCCCTTATAATTATACAGTGGAAGTGAGAAATAGATTCGAGGCATTAGATCTGATAGATAGAGTGTCTGAAGAACTATGAACAGAGGTTTGTGACATTGTACAGGAGGCAGTGATCAAAACCGTCTCCAAGAAGAAGAAATGCAAAAAGGCAAAATGGTTGCCTGAGCACTCCTTACAAATAGCTTAGGAAAGAAGAGAAGAGAAAGGCAAAGAAGAAAAGGAAAGATATACCCAATTGAATGCAGAGTTCCAAAGAATATCAAGGAGAAATAAGAAAGCCATCCTCAGTGATCAATGCTAAAGAAAGAGAGGAAAACAATAGAATGGGAAAGACTCTTCCAGAAAATTAAAGATACCAAGGGAACATTTCATGCAAAGATGGGCACAATAAAGGACAGAAGTGGTATGGACCTAACAGAAGCAGAAGACATTAAGAAGAGATGGCAAAAATACACAGAAGAACTGTACAAAAAAGATCTTAATGACCCAGATAACCACAATAGTGTGATCACTCACCTAGAGCCAGACATCTTGGAGTATGAAGTCAGGTGGGTCTTAGGAAGCATCACCATGCACAAAGCTAGTGGAGGTGATGGAATTCCAGTTTAGCTATTTCAAATCCTAAAATATGATACTATTAAAGTGTTACACTCAATATGCCAGCAAATTTGGAAAACTCACCAATGGCCACAGGACTGGAAAAGGTCAGTTGTCATTCCAATCCCAAAGAAAGGCAGTACCAAAGAATGTTCAAACTACTGCACAATTGGACTCATGTTACACACTAGCAAAGTAATGCTCAAAATTGCCCAAGTGAGGCTTCAACAGTGCATGAATTGAGAACTTCCAGATGTTCAAGCTGGATTCAGAAAAGGAAGAAGAACCAGAGATCAAATTGCCAACATCTGTTGAACCATAGAAAAAACAAAAGAGTACTAGAAAAATATTTATTTCTGCTTCATTGACTATGTTAAATTCTTTGACTGTATGGATCACAGCAAACTGTGGAAAACTCTTAAAGAAATGGGAATACTAGACCACCTTACCTGCCTCCTGAGAAATCTGTATGGAGATCAAGAAGCAACAGTTAGAACCAGACATGGAACAATGGGCTGGTTCCAAATGGGGAAAGGAGTACCTCAAGGCTGTATATTGTCATCCTGCTTATTTAACTTATACACAGAGTACATTATACAAAATGCCAAACTGGATGAATCATAAACTGGAATCAAGATTGCAGGGAGAAATGTCAATAACCTCAGATATGCAGATGACACCACCTTTATGGCAGAAAGCAAAGAGGAACTAAAGAGCCTCTTAATGAAAGTGAAAGATGAGAGTGAAAAAACTGGCTTAAAACATAACATTTGAAAAACTAAGATCATGGCATCCATTCCCATCACTTCATGGCAAATAGAAGGGGAAACAGTGGAAACAGTGACAGACTTTATTTTTGGGGGCTCCAAAATCACTGCAGATGGTGACTGCAGCCATGAAACTAAAGAAATGCTTGCTCCTTGGAAGAAAAGCTAGGACAAATCCAGATGCATATTAAAAAGCAGAGACATTACTTTACTAACAAAGGACCATATAGTCAAAGCTATGGTTTTTCCAGTAATTATGTATGGATGTGAGAGTTGGACCATAAAGAAAGCTGAGCACTGAACAATTGATGCTTTTGAACTGTGGTGTTGGAGAAGACTCTTGAGAGTCCCTTGGACAGCAACGAGATCCAACCAGTCAATCCTAACTGAAATCAGTCCTGATTCTTCATTGGAAGGACTAATGCTAAAGCTGAAGCTCAAACACTTTGGCCACCTGATGAGAAGGACTGACCCATTGGAAGAAACCCTGAAGCTGGGAAAGATTGAAGGTAGGAGGACAAGAGGCTGACAGACGATGGGATGGTTGGATGGCATCACTGACTCAGTGGACATGAGTTTGAATAAGCTCTGGGAGTTGGTGATGGACAGGGAAGCCTGGTGTGCTGCAGTCCATGGGGTCGCAAAGAGTCGGAGAAGACTGAGCGGCTGAACTGAACTGAGCACAATGCTAACCTCTATGGTAGATACTCTAAAATGTGGTTGGATCAGTGAATGATACATTTTCCTACTCTGTTTCATTCCTGCTATTCCTGGCTTCTTCTCTCACCCTTCCAAATCGGATCATAAGCAACCTGGAGTGAGATCTGAGGCTCTCCATGAAGCTGAAATAGCAGAGCTCTTTGGGAATTCTGAGCCCTGAAGAGTTACAGAAAAGAAGCAGTTGATTGATCATCAAAGCGTGAGTCCTGCATCCATCTCATCGACATGTTCTTTTTTTTCTACTCATTTTTTAAGCTAAGCTTCTGACTCACTGTGGTACCCTGATCCAGCTTCCTCCCACTCAGTCCCTCAATCCATGCTCAGGTCCTGGGAATCCTTCAAGTAGTCTCGACAGCATGCACATCCTTGATGAGCTCGGTGAGTTGGGTTGCACCTTGAAATTGCAAAACTGAAGGTTTGCCTAGTGATTTTTAATTAATTTTAATTACTTACATTTTGAATGGTAGTTTAGCATTCTGATTCCCAGCCCCTCAGATCACTCTGGGATGTCTGCCAATTTACTTTTTACACATTTGCTCCCTGTTTGATAATTAAAGGCTTTAAAGAAAACCCCCCAAATATTCAATATATAATGGGGATCCCCTGGGAGACAGGAGTGGATTACAGTGTGGGGAATGGATAATATAGGATCATTGTACTTAAATTTATGAAAAGATATTTTCACCTAAAGAGCATCTTACTCTTAGCAATGAAGCAGAATCACTCCCCTTTTAAATCTTAACCATACACATCAGTGTTCTAACCCCAATGCAACCTTAATCAATTCCTGTAACTTTGCAAAGATAGAAGCAATGGTCCCAAAGGAATTAGATGATATTTCCCCAAAAGGTTGAGATGTCACTTAATTTGTAAAGATGCATTGGAGATAAATCAGAGGAGAATAAGAAATGGGAGGTATTCACCCTGTAACAGGAAGGATTTCGACAAGACAGAAGGAAGCACTTTTAGGTTTTAGATGGTAAGACACACTTGGCACAGGCTTTCAACCAGAGTTGAGAACTCTCTTGGGGGAAGAGGGAGGTCGCAGCATTTTGGGAAGCATGTGAACATTGACACAGAATAGTCAGATTCCAAACACGAACATTTTAAGCTGTGGGATCATGGCAAATCACTTGATTCCAGAAATTCAGTTTCCATTTCTACAGTCATTCCTGTTTCACTGGTCAGTTTAATATTTTATATTGTATTTGGTGCATATCGGATGCTTAGAAATATTAATCTGCTCTGTCTTAATCCCTCAGGGCTATAAGAAAGCTACTATAGACTGAATGGCTTATAAGTGACAGAAATGTATTCCTTGTAACTCAGGAGGCTGGGAAGTTCAAAATCATGGCACCAGCACATTCAGGGACTGGTGAGAGCCTGCTTCTTAGTTCACAGATGGCTGTCTTCGTGCTGGGTCCTCCACAGAAGAGAGGTGAATGAACTCTCTGGGGTCTCTTTATCTGAGGCACTAGTCCCATTCATGAGGGCTCCACCTTCATGACCGAACCACTTCCCTCAGGCACCACCCCCAAATACCATCACAACGGGGAAAGGTCATACTCCATATCTTTTTACTACTTTGTTTCAATTTATAAAGTTGATTTTGCATATCTTTGACAGTGAATTTTTAAAATTGAAGTATAGTTGTTTTGGGCTCCCCTTAGGAGAGAGAAATGGCAACCCACTCCAGTATCCTTGCCTGGGAAATCCCATGGACAGCAGAGCCTGGCAGGCTACAGTCCATGGTGTCACAAAGGAGTCAGCCATGACTTAGCAACCACACAAAAACAATGATACAGTAACAGGCACTGTTTCTGTCCCCACTCGGACATTGGTTACATAGAAAAGCAACAAAAGCAACGAGGAAAATGTTCTATCTGCTGGAAATAGTATAACAAACTCAGTCCCATAGATGTTAACCTGAAGCTCTGGATCCTGAGAACATGAATAAATCGTGTTCAGAGTGCTGGTGCCGTGACTAGCGTGAACCGGCTCCTTAGGCTTGGACTCATCAGGCTTGTGCAGGATGGAACAGATTCAGGACTGTGTGTAACTTCCAGGTGCCGTGGAGATACTCACTTCATGTCAGATGTGAAATGAGAGAGGGGGCCAGATTACAGCATCTCGTGGAAGATACAGCTCACAGAGAAGTGGTGTATGTCTGAGATAGAGCCGCTCATGTTTATTCAAGGAGTTTAGTAACACTATCTTTGAGGCAGCAGCTGAATTTTACTTTGAATCCAGATGTTTATCCAAGATATTTATTGGTCATCGGGTATGACATTTCCATTTCTCTCTCTTTCTCTGCCCACGTTTTCTTATTTTTTCCCTACTTTCCCCCCTTGGAAAACAACTGAATTTTGCAATTTGAAGTCCTGATCAAAGGTTTGAAGGGAAAATTAGTTTAGATGACTTGAAATTAGTATAAAGGAAAAGAAAATTTTAAGAATTATATGAGTTCACCTAAGTCAAGGATGTCTGATCTCCGTAGTCTTCATTTCCTGGACCAACTTTCTTAATAGATGAAGTAGATGCGATGGAGGCTGCCACACAGGGATCTTGGAAGTTAAGGTGAAATTAGCAGAGGGGAAGCAAGTGGAAAGTTGCCTATCTCTTTCTGTTCACCGTCTCTGTAGAATTCATACCACAGAGATTATACACAATGTCTTATTCATGAACTTTGAGACAGACTGGCTATTCCTGTTGGCCCATTGAATGGAGATGAGTCCCTTTACGTTCTTCCCTCCCTCTCCCAGAATAAAGCCCAACATGAGAGGCACTGACATTCTCAGATCCTAAAAAAAAAAAAAAAAAAAAAAGCCATCAATTTCTTCAATGTCCTTAATTTTGAACCCTTGCTAAATTGTTGCCATGTCCACTTGGAAAACACATTTTCTTTTAATCCCAGAATAGATTCTACTGTCAGCAAATATTAATGCCAAGCATCACTCCTGAAGGAGGAAGGTGTGGAGAGAGGGAGAAGCAACCCAGTGGCAAGGAGAGAAGGATACAATCGGAGGAGCCAAGTCTATTTTCTCCCGAAATGACAACAAAAAATGGGTGGGTTGCCTGGTGGGGAGGGCGGAGGTTGGTTCCCACAAGTTTCAATTCTCTTCCATCCTCTCAACTGCCTTTCTACTTCGTCCCCATCCATGTCAAAAGATGGCCCCAGTGTCTAGAATCTTTGAGAAGAATCATGATTGGTATGTGAAGTGGGGGCTTAGAGTACCACTGAGTGCTTTCGTGTTTCCCAGGCAGCCAGGATGAGCGACAGAGGACTTGCAGACAGGAGGCTTAGTCAGAAAAGCGGGGAGCCAGCCTGGTGGGGTGGGGGGCGCCTCCACCTGCGAGCTGGGGGTGTTATCATCCACAGTTCCACACAATCTTGAGGGGAACTGCCCTGGCCCTGCTGACCTCCCTTCTCTTCCCCAAAGTTGAGGAAGTCAGCACAATCCGTGGTGGCCTGCATCAAATTTAGTCTCTTGTTATCCCGCGCAGAGTCCCAGCCCTGATGGAGTTTTTTGCGTCCAAGGCTTTGAAGGAAAAGCGAAAAAGATGCAGTTCCTGCCATTCCAGCTTAGCAAAATTTTATGGGAGCTTTATCTCTGACAGCCGTTTCATGCTTTTCTTCTTAAAGCTTGGGAGGCAGCCGAAGCCAGTTCTCAACACCTTTGAGAGGAGAACTGCGCTTCTCTGAAATGGGAAGGTTTTTTTTCTTTACAGCTTCAGCTCCTGTTTGTTCCTCCACAACGGGATGTGAAGCGCGGCCCTGTGTCTGCGCTTTGTCAGCGCCTGGGAGTCGGCGATGGTTTGGCAACGTCGTTCTCCAACCCAAGGGACGCGCTTTTGTTTCCTCGTCTACTGAGTTTGTTCCCTCTTTTCTTTTTTTCTTTCACTTAAATAAAAATATACATAGCAAAAGGCATTTTAAATGAGTGAGGCAGGAAGGTGCCAGAGTGTGGTTTCTATACCTCAGTGAGTAATGATGACATTAAAAAAAAAAAAAAAAAATCATATGTTCCATTCAGGTAGCTACCCAGGCACCTCACCAGGGGAGAAAGCTATAGAAACTGGAGACCACGAGGGGAGATGATGCGGAGGCCTGTTCCTAGAATCCCCATTACATTTCTTTCTTCCCTTCATATCCAGCTCCCCAGGGACTGAAGGAGCTGGTATGAAAGAGCCTTTCATGGAATGAAAACCCAAGAAAGCTGCAGAATTGCGGGCGTCTTGGAGACGACTGCAAATGGAGCGTGGCACTCAGCTAGTTAAGTGATGAAGGCCGCAGAGCCGTTCCTGACTTGGCGGCCCTAGTGTCTTGGCAAGCAGGGTTGGAGGTCAAGCCCTCCTCGTCCCAGCATCTTTGCCATCCATCCCCACTGCAGAGCTGCCAGTCGGCACTTCCAGGGAGTATCCTGACTCTGCCTTGAGACAGTGAAGAAGAATCACTGCCGGCTCACCCGCCTCTAAAGTAGAAGTACTCATTCAAGGTTCTTCCCTTGCCCTGTGGTGAAGGGTGGTGTGGAGAAACAGCACTGAAATTAGAGTCAGGAGCCCCAGATACTAGTCCTGGCTCAGCTTATTTCCAGCTGCAGCTTGTTTTTCCCTCCATGAGATGGATTAACAGTAATTCTTACTCTTACTGACTCTTGAAGGGAACAAGTGACATAGATCTATGTGTTATATGAACTGTACGCGGTCCCCGTCATCCACTGTAACTATTGCTAACTGGGCTGTAAACGTTCAGAAAACGTCAGATTAAAACTGTTAAGAAAGAGAGAGTCGAATGTAAGGGAGTGAGTTGACAATAACAAAATGAACTTTTTTTTCTTACTTGTAATATGATCCAGCCACAAGTTAGTGATGACATCTTAAAAGTAAATCATTTTTCTTTCCTGTCTCATCACCCTTTCTGTTTACATTCTTTTCTTCTAATATAACCACACTCAGCTTGCTAGAGTAATTAAATCACAAGAGGAGAATCACTGAACAGTGATGTTGAACAGCAGTGGGCGTGCAGATGTGCATGGGTTAACCAGAAAGTCTAGTGGGCAAAGAAGGAGACATCTTGGATGATTCCCCAGGCATTCTCCTCTCTTCTGATGCCCTGTTTATCCTTGCCTGAAAGGTGGTCTGCCCCTCAGGGACTCTTGAGTGTCTCCTATGACCCCTGGCGTTACTGGCTCTAGCTTGCCAAATGGACTTTACCAGTTGAGTTGTTGGATTTGTCCTAACAATCTGAGTTCAGTCTCTCCGAGTCTTTGCTCTTAGTGGTTGTATCTGCTTCTCCCCATAACCTCAAGCCTACTTCTCATCTCAGTATGTCTACGCCAGGCTAATGCATCCATCCTTCCTCCTGATTGTCCTTGACTTTATTTGGTGGCATTGACACCATTAACCTTGTCAGAGCTGTTCGGCAGGAAAGTCTCATATTTCTTTCCTTGACAGACTCTGAAAGTCTTTATTTATTTCTCTCCACAGGTGTGAACTTTCTCACAGTCTCAGAGGTGTCCTGTTATTTACAAAATAATCCAAGAAAATCCATCCAAGGCTAATGTGGAAGTGAAGCATCAGGGTTTCCAGTCCTACTCAAAAGTCCAATGATCCTTATGAAGAAAGCACGGATGGCAAGGGGAAGAGCTGATACTCTTCCTGGGTTGTACCTGAATCTTAAAGAGGCAAGAGAAGTATGCTAATTTAAATAGCATCCTTCAGTGGGAGCTCAACCCTGGCTCAAACTAAACGTGTGAACTGACTATTGGGGTTATTTCTTAAATATGGAACTGGAGTCACCATTTCATGACTTCCATCTTCAGTTCTGGGAACATAGTTATGCTGTGTCTATGGCTATAACTTGACTTCAGCTTTGTTCCCCAAAACAGAGTACAAACTTGTGCCATTGATCTGGTACCATGTTCCACAGAGCATCAGTGGTTTTGGGTTCAACTCTACTGGGTTGAATAATGTCTCTCTTCACACCCCTCTTCCCCATTCCCAAATTCATGTCTAACCGCAGATTTGACTTAAAACAATAGGGTCTTCGCAGATGTAGTAAGTTAAATTAAATGAAGTCATACTGGATTGTGGTGGACCCTCATCTGATGACTTGTGTCTGTATAAGAAGAGAAAATAGGGATACAGAGATCCACAGGGAGAGCACCATGTGATGGCAGAGGTACTTCAGTTCAGTTCAGTCGCTCAGTCATGTCCGACTTTTTACGACCCCATGAACCACAGCACGCCAGGCCTCCCTGTGCATCACCAACTACCGGAGTTTGCTCAAACTCATGTCCATCGAATCAGTGATGCCATCCAACCATCTCATCCTCTGTCATCTTCTTCTCCTCCTGCCTTCAATCTTTCCCAGCATCAGGGAAATTGATGTCCCGAAGAACTGATACTTTTGAACTGTGGTGTTGGAGAAGACTCTTGAGAGTCCCTTGGACTGCAAGATCCAATCAGTCCATCCTAAAGGAAATCAGTCCTGAGTGTTCATTGGAAAGACTGAAGCTGAAGCTCCAATATTTTGGCCACCTGATGTGAAGAGCTGACTCATTTGAAAAGACCCTGATTCTGGGAAAGACAGAGGCAGAAATTAGAGTAATACAGAGCCAAGTCAAGGAACTCTAAGAACTGTAGACACCACCAGAAACTAGGAAAGTCGTGGGACAAGATCGCCCCCTGAGCCTCCAAAAGGAGCCAAACCGATACCTAGGTTTCAGACTTCCAGCTTGAAGAATGATAAGGCAATAAACTTCCGTTTTTTTTTAAGCCACTTGGTGTATATTACTTTATTGTGGCAGTCCCAGGAAACTAGTGACCTGCTCAACAGTGACCTCCCTCTTATTCACTTCTCTTCCACTCTCGGTGGCTCCCCGGGACAGACCTGCTGATTTCCAAACATACCCTAGGACTGAGACTTGACTTCTAGTTTCTGCCAAGGCCCTTCGACTCTCACACCTTACTGCCTGTCTTCTCTGCCGACAAAAAGACATCTGCCTCGATATCATAATCACGCTTGCCCTGAACTCCCCACTGTTATCCTGTGATGCACAGTCAGAGCCTTCTTGTTCCCTTCGCTGGTGCCACCCGATAGTCTGGACTCCCACCTGCTGCTCCCTATCACATCCTCTGGCCACCAGCCACGGTCTCCCTGATTATAGCAGGGTGTATCCTCACAGTATCTGCCCTCCCACTTCTTGGGTTGGGGAGGGATCTCTTCTAGGTCTGCTTCCAGTCCGTTCTACCCCATTTCAGTGGATGAGGCATCTGTCCATGGCACACCAGGCAGTGGGACCAGGGCAGACTTTGCAAATGCAACATGTCCTGGGGGAACCTGGAATCCAGTTAGTGAGGAACTTAAATGGTCAGAAATCTTTAAGACCCACCTATTGATGCTGATCAATAAGCACCTTATGAGTGATCCTTTCATTCCAGGAATTCGTGACTCAGATTCATGACTTAGATAAGCTTTTATGCCTACCTCTGCCACCAGATGAGGCAAGACAGTCTGGGTGTGAATTCTCTGAAGCCTGGCCCCTCCCTCACTCAGAAAGAACTGTTTGCCTCATGCTCCCTCCTCCCTCCTGTGTTATTTACTATGCAGTAAGCAGGGCCCCTCGATCTGCTTGGCACTTGGCACCATTTAGTTTCCTAAATGTGCTGGCAGAAGATTCTGTCTTTCTACAGGGAGCTTCTTTTGTTCTTTCATCCTTTGACTTTCTTCTTCCTTCCCTTTTCTCTCTTCTAAGACAAAAACAGAGGAATTTCAAATGAGCCAATTCATGGCTCACAAACATGGTCTTATCCATATCTTGGTGAGTAATTAGTAACATCAGACATCCTGCCTGAGTACACTTTTTGCCTCTCATCTAACCCCTTAACCTCTACATCCTAAAAGCTGTAATCTTCAAAATCAGAGTAGGAAGGAACTTCAGCTGTTTTTCAATGCTACTGAAAATAAGAGGGAGAGGAGAGAGAGGGAGGAAGATGGAAAGAGAGAGGGATACACCCACCCACCCACACACATACACGCTAATCAATCACAGTTAGGAGAAAAATGCAACGCAGACAACTACAAGAAACTAGTCTGGTGAGTACCATATATATCTGCAAAATATAGACACAGGAAACAAAGATACACTATCTGTAACACTTTTTTAGTGAGGCAAGAAAATACTTAACATTGGGGATGTATGACTGGAGAATGTGGCTCAGAATTGATGGAGTGTTCATCTTGCATTAGTGGTATGTCCGATCATAACGTTTTAGAGTTGGAGGGCCTCTCCCTTCCAGGACGAGAGAATGGAGGCCAGAGGGGTCATCTACTGTGTAAGCCACAAGCAACAGACTATGGCTACTCACATCAGGAAACACACTTTCCCCGCTGAATCTGAGTCATGAATTCCCCAAATGAAAGGACAATTCATAAGGTTGCTTACTGATCAGCATCAATAGGTGGGTCTAAAAGATTTCTGACCATTTGAGTTCCTCACTAACTGGATTCCAGGCTCCCTAAGGACATGCTGCATTTGCAAAGTCTGCCCTGGTCCTACTGCCTGGGGTGGCATGGATGGATGCCTCATTTCCCCCTTGTCTTTCTTTGTCTTTTCAGATAATATTTATTTATACACTGCAGATAATAAAGAGAGATTTAACTGATAAGTTAGGATTGCGAGAAACCATGCTAAGGTCTTTTCATGATTTAGCAGGTAACGTAAAGTGCTTCCTGTATCCCCTTGGATTCCTTTGCCATTTATCAATTTTGTGCAAACAATTTTGAGTACGTTTCCACTGGCAAAATCAGTCCCTGAATGCTGAGGAGGCCTTACAAATAGCTGTGAAAAGAGAAGTGAAAAACAAAGGAAAAAAGGAAAGATATTCCCATTTGAATGCAGAGTTCCAAAGAATAGCAAGGAGAGATAAGAAAGCCTTCCTCAGCAATCAATGCAAAGAAATAGAGGAAAACAACAGAATGGGAAAGACTAGAGATTTCTTCCATAAAATTAGAGATACCAAGGGAACATTTCATGCAAAGATGAGCTTGATAAAGGACAGAAATGGTATGAACTTAACAGAAGCAGAAGATATTAAGAAGAGGTGGCAAGAATACACAGAAGAACTGTACAAAAAAGATCTTCATGACCCAGATAATCACAGTGGTGTGATCACTCACCTAGAGCCAGACCCTGGAATGTGAAGTCAAGTGGGCCTTAGGAAGCATCACTATGAACAAAGCTAGTGGAGGTGATGGAATTCCAGTTGAGCTATTTCAAATCCTGAAAGATGATGCTGTGAAAATGCTGCATTCAATATACCAGCAAATTTGGAAAACTCAGCAGTGGCCACAGGACTGGAAAAGGTCAGTTTTCATTCCAATCCCAAAGAAAGGCAATGCCAAAGAATCCTCAAACTACCGCACAATTGCTCTCATCTCACACGCTAGTAAAATAATGCTGAAAATTCTCCAAGCCAGGTTTCAGCAATACATGAACCGAGAACTTCCAGATGTTCAAGCTGGTTTTAGAAAAGGCAGAGGAACCAGAGATCAAATTGTCATGGCATCTGGTCCCATCACTTCATGGGAACTAGATGGGAAAACAGTGTCAGATTTTCTTTTTTTGGGCTCCAAAATCACTGCAGATGGTGATTGCAGCCATGAAATTAAAAGACGCTTACTCTTTGGAATGAAAGTGATGACCAACCTAGATAGCATGTTAAAAAGCAGAGACATTACTTTGCCAACAAAAGTCTGTCTAGTCAAGGCTATGGTTTTTCCAGTGGTCTTGTATGGATGTGAGAGTTGGACTGTGGAGAAAGCTGAGTGCTGAAAAATTGATGGTTTTCAACTGTGGTGTTGGAGAAGACTCTTGAGAGTCCCTTGGACTGCAAGGAGATCCAACCAGTCCATCCTAAAGGAGATCAGTCCTGGGTGTTCATTGGAAGGACTGATGCTGAAGCTGGAACTCCAACACTTTGGCCACCTAATGTGAAGAACTGACTCATTGGAAAAGACCCTGATGCTGGGAGGGATTGGGGGCAGGAGGAGAAGGGGACGACAGAGGATGAGATGGCTGGATGGCATCACCGACTCGATGGACATGAGTTTGAGTAAACTCCGGGAGCTGGTGATGGACAGGGAGGCCTGGCATGCTGCGATTCATGGGGTCACAAAGAGCCGGACACGACTGAGCGACTGAACTGAACTGAATTTTTATCAAAGGGCTGCCCTAGGACTCCAGAACCTCCTTTGATTGTGTCTACAGAGAACCAGAAGTGCTTGAGAATTTGCATCTCTGAGGGGACAGCCCTTAGTGACAAATGGGCTTGAGGCTGTAAATAACCCAGCGACCTTGGGCCCGTTTGGGGCAAAATCTGTTTGCAACTTACTCTATCTGCAGTGCTTCCCTGTGGGACTGAGCTACAGTTACTCTAGTGGAACTCTGCCTAATATCACAGCCATACTTGACTGCCTGCCGTTCCCTAGGTCCTGTTTCCCCGTTCCCCTCCTGGTTTTGCCTGGGGCACTCTGTAATAAAGTGCTTTCACACAAATTATCATCTCAGGGTCTGTTTCTAAGGACTAGATCCAAAACACATGGACTCTCTTATTTAATGCTTCCAACAAGCCCATGAGATAATTTTTCACAGATAGGAAAATAAATCTCAGAGTGATAGAGCCAAATTTCCAGGGCAGTTTCCCTGGTCCAATGTTCTCAGTCCCTGCATCATACTGGGGTTAGCCCTCCAGTTCTCCCACTTTCCCGGCTCAGGTCATGTGTGTGACCAGTCTTGCTAAGACACCCTTCTGCCTGGGAATCTGGGGCCAAGATCTCCCGTGTCCAGCTTTTTGGCAGATAATCCCAGCATGCCTACTAGGGCAGTAGTCACCACTCTTTTTGGCACCGGGGGCAGGTTTTATGGAAGACAATGTTTCCGTGGAGATGGGGTAGGGGAATGGTTTGGGGATGATTCAAACACATTACATTTATTATGCACTTTATTTTCATTTTTGTTATGTTGTGATATGTAATGAAATAATTAAGCAGCTCACCATAACACAGAATCAGATCATCAGGCATTAGACTCTCATAAGGAGTGCACAACCCAGATCCCTCACACGTGGAGTTCACAGTAGCATCCCAGCTCCTATGGGAATCTGATGCTGCCACTGATCTCACGGCGGGTGCAGTAATGCGAGCAATGGGGAACAGCTGCAATACAGATGAAGCTTCGCTCCCCCACTGCCCCGTTCCTATCAGGCCACGGACTGGTACCAGCTGGGGACCCCTGAACTAGGGAGCCTACTCTGTTTTTACCCAGTTCTTTGTAGCTCCTTTCCTGAGTCTGCACACTTCCTGAAATCCCCCACAACATCACCCCTCATGAGTACTGATGGATGATTTGGACTCCAAATGGATGCAGGTAACCCATGTAATCTTCAGATCAGAACTCACACATGCATGGACCCTGAAGTTAGATCCTCAAGCACTTGGTGCTCAGTGTGTGGCCCATGGACCAGTCGCATGGGTATCACTTGAGAGTGTGTTAGGATTTCAGAACCTCCGGTTGCACCCTCACCTAGTGACACAGAATCTGCATTTTAACAGTATCCCTTGGGGATTCCTTAGGCTTTAGACATTGAGGCCACACTTCCAGGAACTCGGCAATCTGGCTTCTAGCTTGGTCCCTCACTCACCACCCTTCCTGACATGAGCCCCCAGCATCCCACTTGGCCAGGACCATGCTGCTTGTGTCCTTTTATTCGATCTGTTAATTTCTGTCATAGCTAAGAAACTGTCTTTCTTCTCACATCAATCTCCTTCTGAATCAATTTGAAGTGATTATTCCTAGACAACATGGATTCTCACCTTGGGTGGAAACATAATGGCTAATTTGCCAGAAAGATGAATAAACTACCTGTACTGTTAATACAGAGGATACAGTCTGCAGACTAAAGTGGAAGGCTTATGATGAGTCCTGACTTCCAGCTTGAGTGAAAAATACCTGGTGCCTTGACTTAGAGGGGTATATTCTGAGGAAGAAGTTAAAACCTTAAGCACTTCAATGTCACAACATTGGTGAAACGTGGCTTCTTGAAGTTCCGCTACAGACGGCGGTCAACTGTTCTCTAGGAGAGCTCTGAAGAGGCACCTGCTTGGAAACACAAACCTCTGTAGGAAAGGGTGAGGATTTTGTGGAAAAACAGAAGGAAGTAGTGAAGAGATTGCGCCAAAGGTTTATTTTGTGGTCTTTACAGATACTTGTATTAAAAAGCCTTCCAGCCATCATAGGGCTGGAGTGATATTTGTCAAGTAAGGATACAATTTGGTAGATGGCTATTTCATGGTGCAGGGTCTGAGCTATTGCAGCTATCAAGAGGTCTGAAGGTATGGGGCTTACTCCAGGTTTTTCTAATGGGAAAATATCAATGGGCATAGCTTCTTTCCATGGTCAGCAGCTCCTTTTAACACCACTAGAAATTTAGCTGTGGACTATCTGGGTTTCCTTCCTATTCATTCATGTTTCCTTGGTTCATAAGATGTTCTTTGCAACTCTTTCTTATCTGTCCCAAAGCTGGCAATAGGACGAGATTTCTATGTAAATCAAAGAAAAGATTTTTGAAAAGCTAGAAAAATTACTGAGTGGGAAGTTTGACTAATTTCCACCATACTTTGTCTACTTTTTGAGGCTGTTGTCTAGAGCAAGGCTCAGCAGGGCCTACAAAGGCCCAGAACATGAATAACTTAGATTTTTGTGGGCCATACAGTCTTTGTCATAACTCCTCATCTCACCCAGAAATAGCCTTGGGTGATAATAAAATGAGTGAGGGTATCTGTGTTCCAATAATCCTTTCTTTTTGAAGACAGGTGTCGGGGTGCGAATTTTAGCCCAGCCTTAGACTAATGAGAGGCCATGATCCTTCCCATCACCACGTCCACCCTGGTCCAAGACACCTTTATCCCTTGGGAATGTGAGAGTAGTTTTCTAATTAGTTTACTTTTTCTTCCATTCTTGCCATGCTAGAATTCAATCTCTCCACAACAGAGTGAACTTTAAACCGTAAGGCAGAACTCTTCTCTTGCCTAGTAAAACCCTTCAGTAGGTTTCCACTTCACAAAGCTCATGTATTCTGCCCGCCATTCCCTATCTTCATCTCTTGTTGCCATATGATTCGTGTCTCTGTCACATTGCCTTTCTTTTGTTCCCTCAAACACCCACTTCTCCTCTGCCTCGGGGTTTTTACTTTGTGGTACTCTGCTGAAATGCTGTTCTTACTCTGAACAGCCCTGTTCCTCCTCTAAGTTCTAGAGCTGATGCTGTGTCCCCAGACTAACTCCAGTCTTAACTATGTCCTCCTGTTATTCTCTCTCATGGCAGTCTTTTTTTTTTTTTTTAAATATACGTTCTGCAATTTTTAGTATGTACACTTGAATTTATTTGTTTCCTATCTGTCTCATGGGCAAGAGTGGACGCTGGGAGAGCAGAGCCTGTGTGGCCACTGTGGACCTGATGCCTAGAACAGATCTACACAGAACAGGCACAGACATTAGACTTGTGGCAGGTGAATAATTGGGTGAACGTGTACAATGAATGATCATCTGTGGTGATCAAGAGGTTCTCTGGGTGGAAACAGAGTAGTGTACAAGGACAACACCAGAACAATCCCAGTGGTTTTTTGTTTTTGTTTTTTAAAGAATGGACCAGCAAGAAACAAGCGAAAGGGAGTGAGATAAGGCCCGGGTGAGAACAGAGGCGTTAGCAAAGGGCAAGTGTAACTGAGGAACGGAAGACCCTTCAAGTCAGAAACTAGATTTCTCTGTCTATTTTTGTGTCAGTCCAAGATGGGATACTTTACAAGTCCCAATATCAATTCATCAAGTGAAAAGGTGGTTGATGAAAGAGCAGAAGGTTATAGAGGGCTTTGAGGGTTTCTGTACAGTTTTAAGATTCAAAGACTCAAATTAAGTCAGAGGACATCTTACTTGGTTAAGAACTAAGAAGACTGGGAAATCAGAGGGGAAAAAGAATATAGCTGATACCTCAGTGTGCAGGATAATAAAGAGAAGGTTTTAGTTGGCAGGAGTGTGGGAGAGAATGGTGTGGAAGAGAGAGCTAATTGTATCTCTACATTCCTTTTCCTTTTTTGCTTTTACTGACAGAATCCCAGTTTCACCTGGGCATATGGGGATTTCCTGTTAGAACCTACAATTTCCTGCTTCCCTTGCGGCTAGATAGGCCCATGTTACTAAGTTTTGACTGATATGATGCAAGTGGAAATGATGTGTATAGCACCTGATTCAGGATTTTATAATGTAACAATGTTTCCTGTGTTCTTAGACCTGAACACAGAAGCCCCACATTGAGGACAGAAGTACTAAGTAGCCAGCCTGGGTCTCTGCATGATTTCATGGAGCAGAGTTTCTTGTTCACCCTATACCTCTTCTTTACTTGGTCCTATATATTTTTAAATTTAGAGCAGATTATCCTATTATATAATTAAAGTGGTAGAACCAGACAAAAAGAAGCATACTTTTCAGGAACCAAGTAATGAAACATCCTGGGCTGGGAAGGACTGCATTGGTGGTACAGAGTCTGTGAAGTCTTTATGCAGTTATACATATATCTATCAAACTAAACAATGTAGTTGTGCTTTAGGGATGTGAATAGCAGACATAAATTAGCAGACCTCTGGAGAATAGTTTCCTGTACTCTAAATATCTAACTCAAATTGATTCACCTAATGGATGATTCAATCCTTAGATGGATGTGAAAATGTTGGGAGTCCTGGATATGGAAGGACTGGGCTAAAGATGTGAAAAGATAGCAAAGAGCAGATAGTTTCTGCAGTAAGTGTGGTCATGAACTGCCTGCTATTTCTAGATTACCTTGTAATGTGTGTGTTATCTGTTCATCTAAATGACTTTCTTGAGGAAGTATTAATTAGGTCATGTCTATCTTTATGTCTTTCATGCAGGAAATCCAGCGTTCTGCACATGATAAGCCTTTAGCCAAACACTGATCAAATGATTAGCCTCAAGTTACTTACTTCTCTTGTGCCCTGTCTACCCTTGTGTCCTGGGTTAACCCCACCTGTGCTCTAGCCAAGCTGTCCTTACATGGTAACCCCCCAAATAGCAAAGGCAGGCAGGCAGCTCTGGAATTTCCCTGCAAGCTAAGAGTCAAACTATTGGGTTGGCCAAAATGTTCATTTGGATTTTTCCATACGAAAGCCCAAACAAACTTTTTGGCCAGCCCAATAGACGGTGGGTCTGCATCTGAAAACTGAGTACCTCCAAGCTTTCAGAAATAGAAAAGGATGGCGTTCACCTCAGTCTCTTCCCTCTTAAGTCTTCTTTGGAGAGGGAGGAAAGGGTGTCAGAGCAGGTGAGTGAGACCCACAGGTCAAGACATATACAGAGACGAAGAGGTGGGCAAAGCAGCAGTATAGTCCAATTCCCTGAGCTGTCAATCTTACACCTTTCACCCCACATCAAATTCTTTCCAATTTTTCCTCTTAAATTGCAATCCAAAACACGCTGCAGATGTGATATCATTTTCCCTGACAACTGGACCCTCCGAGTTAATGACTTTCCTTCCTTCTAGCGGGGAAACAATTTTGTTTTGCTTAATGTAATAATCTATTATAGTCCCTTCTGTTCACCGCTCTGACCCGAGGCCCAGTTTCAGAGGGGCTCAGCCTCTGCCACCCCGCTGCCCGGGGAAGCGTTACTGTTGGTGTTACTCTGCTTTGTGAACTGTGGGGTGACGGTCCACCCCGGCCTACCTGATGACCTCCCAGGGGCAGATACTTTAATTCCAAGGGACTGCCGGGAGACGAAGCTAGACAGTGCGGAGGAGAGAGATAGCTGGCTGACACGGAAGTAGAGGAACCGCGCCATGTTTAAATGCAGCCTACCCGGAAGTCCCCTGGTCCGAGGGCGGGTCTGGGAAGTGTGAGCGCCCTGGCTCTGGCCGTTACCTCTACCTGAGTCACGCGTGCGCTCTGGGACCTTCTTGTCCTTCAGCGAGCCGTACTGCTACCCGGAGGAGATTTAAAGCACCTGTGGACTAGCAGTGATGGGCCCTGACTGCCTTGAAACGATGTGAGCAGACTCCTGAGTAAGTGGGAAGAGCGGTTCTGGGAAAGGCAGGCGGGGCGCTTCTGAGAGAAATTTCCAGAAACCAGAAGCCGCCTTCGGCTCCCCCACTGCTGACTCAGACGGAGGCTTGGTGCCTTCACCAGCGCAGTTGACAAATGGGAGCGAGGCTAATTTGGTGTCGTTTGTTTCCCATTCCCAAGCCCTCATTATATAATCTGCTCTGATTGTCTGGGGAAGTTATTTTTTGCGCTTCCTTTCACTTTGCTGTATCGGTACAATTTCACACACAGCAGATTTCTGCGTGGAGGGGTCCAGACAGCTCTGGGGAGAGATGCGGGGTGGGGGGGGTTGGGAGGGGGCTTCAGGAATCACTGGGAGCAGGGCCATGTCTCTTGGCAGCCAGGGAGGTGGGAATCCCGGACCCTCGACCATCCCCTGGACTGGGCCTCTGAAGAGCGTCCCGATTCCGGTGTTGAGGGAGTCTGGAAAATTCCTGTGATCAGAGAGGGAGAATGAAGGGAAATCTTCATTCTGGGTAGTATGATCAAGAAAGGATTCTCCAGGAAGGGAATGAAGAAGCCCAAAATAGACTTCAGGATTTTTATTCTCTTAGTCACTCATATAGGAGACGGTTTAGCCCACAGAAATAATGATGAAAAAGATAGCCGTTCATTTAATTGACTTTTGCTAAGGACCTACTATGTGACAGACGGTGTATAATGTGATGGGGATACAAAAGTGAGTGGATTATGGGTTGTAGCTCCTTTTCTGTGTCTGTTTTCTCTCTCATCTGTTTTCAGGATGAGAGAGAAAACTCAGGATACACGTCTCTGCAGGCAGGCTTCTATTGCCATCTGAGGTGCTTTACACCATCTTGGTTGGATTTAAGTGTTTGCGAGTAAAATCTGTCTCCACACGTGTCTCTGGTCCTCCTCATCCCCTAGAGTCTTGGACAGAGATTTGTTAACTTAGGTTTTGCTCTTCTGAATCCCTCTCTGATGTCTGCCTGGTAGCTAGTGCCCAGTCAGACCAGCCTCACTCCCAGCCCACTTGAGTGGGACCCTTGAATATCAGTCCTAGAAAGGATTAGATGTGGGTGGGGAAATTGAGCATCCACATGTGCACGGATCAGTGAAGCTGGCAGGACAGCACGTGGCAGAAGTCCAGTGTGGGCCTCACTGCTGTCCTTGGTTCATGCCTCACCACCCAAACCTAGCCACAGGTGGCAGAGCCAATGAGGTGATCCTGCCCCAGCCAGAATCCCCAGGACCAGAGCATCAGTCTCCTTCCCTGGCTCTCGTCTAAGCCCTGCAACACGGTTTGTCTCTGACTTCTGAAATAGAACAAGACTATTTCATATTTTTTAATATTGCTGCAGTCCGTGGGGTTGCAAAGAATCAGACACGAATTGGCAACTGAACAACAGACATTATGATGATGATAGTTAAACTATTTTTCATTGCTATACAATGCCACCTACTGTGTGCCAAGCAGTGTTCTAAGCAGTAAAAATATAAAAGTCATCAAGATACAGTCACTGCCTTTGGAAGGAATCTACCAAAAAAAATATGATGAATAGCTCCTTGAGTTTCTGACTACACTGGAGGAGATCTTTACATACAGGGTAGAGATTAATCAAATGTCTTCCTCTCCCAACATCCTTCATCTTCATCCTGGTGTCTGCCTCGCACTGATGTGCCCTTTCCTTTTCCTCATTCTGTGTTCCTGCCAGCTCCCTCCTGTCCCAAAGCAGAGATGCCTCGTGCATTCAAGTCTGTCTATAAGGTCTTCAGGCACTTCATGTTTCCACAATCAACAAATTTTAAAATCTTGGAAAGGGTTTTTAATTGGCTGAAATGCTGATTGCCATAACAACTGGCTAATGAACCATCTGGTGGCACATGTAATATTTATTTATGAATTAAACTGTCATGCACTACAAAGTCTAGTTATTCTCTCAAGGA
Organism: Muntiacus reevesi; assembly: GCF_963930625.1. Classification (NCBI taxonomy): domain Eukaryota; kingdom Metazoa; phylum Chordata; class Mammalia; order Artiodactyla; family Cervidae; genus Muntiacus; species Muntiacus reevesi. Next base: position 119,470,380 of record NC_089253.1, on the reverse strand, counting down.
CAGTTTGGTGGCCATCATTGGTGAATGCAAATTCCCTGCAGGGGGTTGCTTAATGGATCTCCAAAAGGACAAGAGAGAGGTCAAAGTGGGAAATGACTCTCCACTTCAGAGTAGCTATGAATTTGTGTCAAGTGGAGAAAAAAGCGATCATAGGCAATGGAGAGGGAAATCCAGACAGGAGAGGATGGAACAGGGTTCAAGGTCTGGGCAGTGACCCTCCCTATACTCTGCAATTTAATATACTAAACAGAACTCTTGATGATAATTTACAGACCACAGGAATGTGTTCTTCTTGAATTTAAGTAGACTTTCCAGTTTCTTGTTGTGATTATCAGAACAGAATTTGAAGACACTGAAATTATGGGGAGGCAGTAATAGTGACTTGGGTAGGAATCTATCATCAGATCTTGAAGTTTTTATTTCCAAGTTGGTATCAGTCACTGACTTTCCAATCCAGGGGCTAATGTTAGATGATCAGACACCCTCTGAGTATCTGACTAGAGCTATAGATCTTTCCTAGAAAAAAAAAAATATATATATATATATATATGCATATTCACACAAAATTTAATTACCCATGTGCATTTGCCTATATCCCAATTCCAGCTTTTGAAAATTCCTGGTTCAGACTCCTGAGTCATCCTGATGGTTGTTTTTAGTATCCACAGTCAATTGAATGATACAATCAGCTCCTTTTTTCATAACCACTATGTGCCATATCCCAAGATGAAGCTAGCAAATATGAGTCTAGCACCATGACTGGGTCAGAGGACGCTCTCAACTCATTGATGGCTGAGGGGCTACATACAGATAATGTTTTTTTCTTCACCTGATTTTTCAACCAAGTAAAGGGCAGATTTAAGACAGGTAAATGCAGACCAAAATGTCAGCTTTATTATTTATTATCAGATTGTTAGAAAATGTGCGTTAGCCTCTCTAATATGGAACCCCAGAATTAAATCACTTCTTTCTTAGACATAGACCATTTTTAAGAGAGATTGGTTTTCCCTACAGGGGAGGGCTCTGTAATGAACACTTTACAGGCAGGTAGACCCCAAAGAGCTAGATGGAGAAGGAACCCTAGGAGCGATATGCTAATGTATATTACTCCAAGTGGGGAGGGACTTCGGAAGGGAGAGCAGGTATTGTCTCCTTGTAGTCAATTTCTTTTTTCTAGCTTCCCTTTTAGGAGAAATCGAAAGCTGTTTCTTCTTGCAGAAGGATCAGGAACTTCTCCTTTAAACATATTCAAGACCTAGAATCTGGGAAGCCCTGGGTTCGTTGGGAGGAGACTGGACTTTGGAGGCAGACAGACCTGAATTCAGACTTCTGCTTCTCACTAGCCCTGTGACCTTAAATAATTGACTTCTTTCAGCCTTGGCTGCCCTGAGCAAAATCTTATGCAGATAAACTCTGTGAACATTTCCGTGTGTGGCAGGAACGAGGACGGCCACTTTATCCACATTCAAGATGAGTTTGTGTGCGTGTGGTAGTGGTGGGGGCGGGGAGGGGGTGAAGGCAAAGCATCTCTAGGGAGGAAAGACCATCTTAAAGAGTGGAGCCCGTGTCAGGAGGAACCAAAACCCGTAACAGGACCAGGGCATGAGGTGGATGCTGCAGCAATAGATTTGGAAGCTGACCAGAGGTTCTCAGCACAAAATCCTTAGGAAAATGACTGAGTTTTTGAAACAAGAGAAGGGAAAAAAAAGCTTGCACATATACAAAAACACAACACACCAGAAATCAGCGCGCTGAGAGGTGGCAGCAAACCAGATGGGCCATCGGGACCTCTCCCTTTTGTGCTGAGCTGGTTTTTGACTGTGTGTGGGTTTGGGAGTTTGTTGGTTCATTGGTTTCTAGTTTTGTTTGCTCTAGGCAACACTTGAAAATGATATAAACAAAAAAGGGGGAAAAAAGTCCCTGTGCTTGCTGTCTGCCTTCAGATTATCCTGTAGGCCTCCACCAAATCGACAGGAAGGGGTGCTCCTTTGCTTAGACTCGCCTTTTTCTCTCTCCATCAGTCCCTCCCTCTCTCCTGACTTTCTCTCATTCTCTCTGTCCCTACACACACACACACACACACACACACACACACACACACACACACACACACACACACACACACACACACACACACACACCCCCAGCAAAAATGAAAAAGAAGAAGCAGGCAGATAAGATGTCCTCTCTCTGTCTCAGGGGCCAGGCTCCTGCCGTGGTCATCTTGCTCTTTGCTGCCATCAGAAGTTGTCCTAGGCCTATGGAGAATCCCCACCACCTTTGCCAGCTTACGGCAGAGGCAATAAAGATACGCAGTTTCTTATAGAGACTCTTGGGCATTTGTATGCACCAGTCGGCAGAGAGAACCCCCTCCACGAATTGAAGGGGACGACGAGGCTTCAGTTGGATGGGAATCAGACATATTTTTAGTTTGCCGTGGGGGAAGGGCACAGAAAAGGGTAACCAGGAAAGAATGGAGAAAGCCCAACCCCATTTCATTAAATCCCCATGAATATGCAAAAGAGGGCTAATTGCCCTCTTCAAAAACTAATCATTCTAAATTTTACAAGCTGAATTATAAAACCTGACACACTTATTTTTCCCTTTTATTATATTTGTAAGCATCACTCCTTCTGCAAAGAAAATCAGACCCTATTTTATCAGTTGCCGCCATCTCCCCTTCTTTTGCTCCTGACCCTGTTTTTCCCTCCCCTTTTGCTGAACACTGCAGCACTGCCATGTGTATTAATTGCCCTGTGAAATGCACTTGAAGTCATTAGAATTCCCCATTCAAAACTATTATCTTGTGCCATTATGCCTTTGCATTATATTTATTTAAATGTGCCTCTTCTGAATTAGCTCATTTTTAACAGCAAGCCATGCCTGAAATATTATTCCCATCCAAGCTGCTCTCATATCATTTTTCTCTCCTCTCTGGAAGAAGTGTCTGCACTGCCTCCCATCCTGACAGGGGCAGCTTTGTAAGAAGGCAGAAGCTGATTTTCTGTAACAGGCTTCCTTGAGAGGGGATCCCAGGCGTAGGCTGCTTTTGCAAAGAGGGAATCCCAGGGCCTGGATAGGTAAAGCCTCCCAGGAGCAGGTACCCTGCTACTTGTGGTACCTGTTCTTCATCTAGTCTATGGCATTGACTGAAGAAAGAAAGAGGTCAAACCCTAGTTTCTAGTGTCTTCTTTGCCTTTTTCTCAGAACAGTTCAACAGTGATGCCAGTTGTCACTGGCAGCTACCCAGGAGCCATCTGATGCCCACGTGGCCATCCTGCCCTGGGGCAGAGGGATGAATTAGATAGCCACTCAAGTCCTCTTCCAGACCTGAATTTCTTGAAGTGGCTAAGGAATTTCTGATACCACCTGACTCTGAAATTTCTCTTTCTCTACTAAAACTAAACTGATGTTCATGTCCCTACTTTTGAGATAGTCCTTTCAATTGCCTACTAGACACTTGGCTTCCACTGTTTTATTTTATAAGTTTGTCTAAACAAACTTATCTTGTTTCCATTCAGAGCAAATATATAAATATATTTAACATATATGTTTATCTCAGTGGGGCTTCCCAGTTGGCTCAGTGGTAAATAATCCACCTGCCAATGCAGGAGGATGCAGGTTTGATCCCTGGTCCAAGGAAGATCCTCTGCAGAAGGAAATGGTAACCCACTCCAGTATTCTTACCTGGAAAAGCCGTATAGACAGAAGAGCCTGGTGGGCTACAGTCCATGGGGTCGCAAAGGTCAAACGTGACTTAATGACTGAACAACAGCAACAAATTTTTCTCAATAGCTGAGCTTAGAATGTATTACTCCCATAAAGTCATTCCACTAGATCCCTTTTGCTGCTAAGCTGTCTATGCCACAATTGCAGGAAACACAATACCTAGCACTTTCCTAAGTGTGGTATCATAGGCATATTATTCTTATTGTGCCGTTTTGAGGGAGGAGCTATACAGGCCCCAGGCTGAGCAGCTGCAGCTGGTCCCCTCCTGACACTTGTCGATGGAATACCAGCGGGAGCATTAACACCGGCCACATTCTTGTGGATTTCCTGGCCAGACACATGGGCAGAGAAGACCCTCAGTCTAGAAGAAAGGCAAAAGGAAAGAGAAGATGCCAGCTGGAATCCCTCTTGGCTGAGAGGTGTGCCCACCCAGGACCAAATATGAAGACGATTGGCCAGAGACAACCCAGAAAACTACCCCTAAATGAGCAACCTAACTTGCCCCTCCTTGGAAGAAAAGTTATGACCAACCTAGACAGCATATTAGAAAGCAGAGACATTACTTTGCCAACAAAGGTCTGTCTAGTCAAGGCTATGGTTTTTCCAGTAGTCATGTAGGGATGTGAGAGTTGGACTATAAAGAAAGCTGAGTGCCAAAGTATTGATGCTTTTGAACTGTGGTGCTGGAGAAGACTCTTGAGAGTCCCCTGGACAGCAAGGAGAGTCAACCAGTCCATCCTAAAGGAAACCGGTCCTGAATATTCACTGGAAGGACTGATGCTGAAGCTGAAGCTCCAATACTTTGGCTAGCTGATGCAAAGAACTGACTCATTGGAAAAGACCTTGATGCTGGGAAAGATTGAAGGCGGGAGGAGAAGGTGACAACAAGATGAGATGGTTGGATGGCATCACCGACTTAAGGGACATGAGTTTGAGTAAACTCTGAGAGTTGGTGATGGACAGGGAGGCCTGGTGTGCTGCAGTCCATGGGATCTCAAAGAGTCAGACACGACTGAGCGACTGAGACTGAACCTGCCCCTATTGTGGGCAATCCACTCTGAGCTCGACGATGTGCTCTTTCACACGTATTCTGTTTTTCCACGTGCACTTTGCTTCTAATAAACAATTATAATTTTTTCATGATCCTGATCTCTTTGCTGAATTCTTTCTTCAAAGACAAGACCGAGGTCCTTCTTCCAGCTTTTCACTGCCAGAATTAATTTTACTTATGAGTAAAGTGGAATAGAGACTTGACTAAGGCTACCCAGCTAGTGAGTGGTGGAGAGTGGACTAGAGCTTAGGATTCTTCTGGATCTTTTGTTCTTCCAACAACACCAAGTTGCCTACAGTGTATATAAGACCAATGTGTTGGCATAAATATTGACAGAGACAACCAAGAAAGACATTATGAACTAGACTGGCCAGAAATTTGACCTGGGCATGAGGAGAACTGCCAATGATAAGAGGAGCAGAACAAATAAGCCCTTCATCAGTAGAAACAAGAAATTCAGATGTCAGACTCTTGCAAATCTTCAATAGGCAAATGGGCAAAAGCCTTCATGAACTATAATGAAAGCTTCATGAGCACAGGGATGTTTACTGTTTTGTTGCCTGATAAATAAATTCTAAGTATTCAGAAAGATGCCAGACACATAATAAATTCTTTAAACTTTTTCAAACATCTTGGGTTGATTGAGTGTGTGGCATTAATTGTTAATGGTCTTCCAGGTGCCCTAGCTGCTCTTGTGATTAGCAAAGTGCTAGACACATGAGCTGAGGCAAGGGAATGTCTCAAATCTGAAAGTCTAGTCAATCCACCGACATTGTTGTCTGTGAGATGACCCTGAACACCACTCCCCGAAGAGCAATGGAGAGATTATTCAGCAGAGGAAAAGGCTCTGAAGTCACTCTGGAGTAGCTAAGACTAAGGAGGAGGCAAGACCCGTACAACAAAGACATGAAGAAATCTTCGCACCTTTATTAACCACTAAGAGCTCCTGCTTCATTCTGTTTGCCTAGACCATGGAGATTTATGCCAGACTTCCTGAATTCTGAGAAGCAGGGGAGGTGACTGTGATATAGACAAGGAATTGATGGAAATTCCCTCATGAGGAAAAGGTTAAATATATATGTGAGTTTTGACACTCAGGCTCCAGGTTAGTAAGTAGGCTCCAGAGGAGGCTCTCTGCCTGCCCTAATGGGGTTAGAATCAGCTGAGATATAGGAAAATGGAGTTGAGGGCAAGCTGCATGTTACAGCCAGTCAAAACCCCAACACTAACAAACACTACATATCTAGCTTAGTTCTACTCCCGGCTTGGGTTTCTTTGCTTTTGCTAAAGGATGACACAGAAAGGAAGGCAGACTCTTCAGAGGTTATATTCAGCTTAATTTCCTCTTAGGGACACCTCTGCCACTAGGAACAGCCTCTTCCTTGAAGGGAGGGAAGGTCCCTTCCCAAGCTTCAGGTGGGAAGCCTTGCAAGGTGTTCAGAAGAGGAGCCTTGCTGATGCCTTGAGGTTTGCAATCGTCTCTGGCTTGAATCTCAGAAACTTTCCTGTCAGGCTTGATCCCTTAGTAACAGGAGATGATTTTATCCCTTATAAGTATATTTTTCTCTAACAAGTAATGGCCAGGAAAAGCAAATACATCCCTAGCTGGCTATTTCAGCCCACAAGTCAAGACCTCCATTAACAATGCCTCCTTTCTCAAACAACCAAGCTGCACAAGATTGCTTGTCTTTCAGAGAATGGCCTGTGACTGCACAGGCTGCTAAGAGATGCTGTCCTTGAATGCCCAGGTATCAGGAGACAAAACAGGGTGGGATAAAAATGTCATGGTGCTAGGGTGGCAGGAGATAGGGAGTAGTGGGTAAGCCTAGACCCATTCCCCTACTTGTGAGGGGCTGAGCAAGCAGATGGGATAGGTTACTTTTTTTTTCTTTTACTTTTAAAATACTGTTTTTTTCATCCTCCTGTCAGATGACCCTATTCATTAATTCATTTTCTCCCTGAAGACTATTGAATATTTAAACCCGGGACCTGAGATGTACCCAGCGATTCCATAGTGAGGTTATATCCGGCTTAATTTCCTCTTACAAGACTCTTCTGACACAGCCAACAGCCTCTTCTGCATTCTAGCACGGCTCCATCGGTCACTTCCACATGGACGCCACAGCCCCCTCTCCGATACCACTGGTCTTTGTCAAGGCTGCCTCATTCCTGTTGGCTAAGACTGTTTGATTTGTTTATTTCTTGAGGGAAAATTTGGAGATGAAATTTCAGGTGGTAAAAACTCTCCTAACTCAAATATTTTAATGGAAAATTGGTTGCAAACACTGACCTAATCAGCACTTGTGCAAAGACTGGGGTGTCCCACTGCGGGTGAACATGTCTCTTCTAAGTCTTCAAGTCCCCGTAGGTTTTCCGGGCGGTTGGTAAATGGGTGATTCCAAGTGGGAAGTTCTGTGCAAAAAGCCTGGGTTCAAGTTCCTCATTAATCTCTCACTCCTTGCGTGCTTTTAAAACACTTAAATTAAGACTGATCATCTCATCTTTAAAATAGAGATAATGATTATATCAAAATTCACAGGGCTGATGTGAGAATTAAACGTGATAATATTTGTAAAAGTGTCCTACACAACATTATACCAGTAAGACGTATTATCCGTGCTGACGGGAGGCAGATGTCGCGACAGGAAATCTCTGGAGGTTGCTCCCAACATAAACATACTGATTCTTCCAGCCATTGAGTCGAGAGCTGAGACAAATGGCTGCAGCTGCGGTCCTTAGCGACCAGCCTCCTTTGCTGCCGCTGCTGATCCTCACAGAGGCCACTAGGTGGCACCTCCTTTTAAAATCTCTCAGCACTTTCCCAGATGAATCTGGATCCTGAGAGCCGGCTTTAGTCAACACCGGGGGAGTCTGGAGTACTGCCTCCTCCGTGGTGACAAAGCCCTTAGTGAGGACTGAAAGGACTCTTGAATTAAGAAAATGCAAAGCTTAAATGCACACCACCCTTTCTTGCTTGTTCCCAGTTTCCTCTCCGTCGTAAGAACAGAAGTTCATTTTCATCCCTGTCCATTGCGATCTGTCCAGAAAACCCGGTTGAACCACTCTGAGAGGGCGTGCAAGGGAAAGCCGGCAGCTGCTTTCTGAACTCCTTAGGAAAGCGAGCAAAGCCCCCTTTATTTCACCTACAACTGAAAATGTGTCTAATCTCACGGTCAGCACCCTCCGTATGGGAAAGCTCCTTCTCAGATTTCCTCGTGTCGTGCGGCTAGCCTGAGCCCAGAACAAACGGTTTCGTAAAAGGACCGGCTGAGCTGTGGACATTTTCCCTCGGACGCAAGGAGAACCTCGGGAGGCTGCAGAAGCACTGAGTGGATAGTGGGGTTGCTGAGGCTGTAGTCCAGGCCGTCCGCACACCAGCTGTGTGATCTTGGCTAAAACCACCTGCCCTCTCTACATCGGTTTTCTTACCTATCAAATAAAGATTGAATTAAGGAGATCATTGATATTCCCATCAGAGGTCCGAACTGTCTGAAGTCATGTAGTTACGTGGGAAGGTTACGTATCCGATCACCTATCATTGACATGAGTCTGCTTGTTCCCTTGTCAGAGATTTGACAAGGACTTCTGTCAATAATTTAAGAAGCGTGCATCCATTTATTTAGTAAAGTATGTTCTTCCCGAGATGTTCACACACAGCTTCCAATGTTCTCCTCCGGGACCTCTGAGAATGGTTCAGTGGCTTTTCTGAGCAGATGACAACGGACAGTGCTGAAAATCTACTCAGCTTCTTAGTATTACTGCAAAGTAATTAGGAACAAGCAAGAAGCGGTGGTGTGTTTAATTTAGGCATGCTTCTAAAATCTAGGGGACCTCCACTTCCCTGACAGTCTAGTGGTTAAGACTCCACACTTCTGATGTAGGAGGCACAAGTTCAAACCCTGGTTGGGGAAGTGAGGTCCCACGGGCCATGTGGCACAGCCAAAACTAAATGAATAAGTCCAGGTGACCTCTGTGCTTGGTAGTCTTTGCACACACATGCAAACTCCCTGAAGGCAGAGGAAACGACTTCAGTCTGCCCTTCCTCCTTTCTTAGCATCCATACAGACACCTACACAAGGCCTGCGCCCTGTGGTTAGTTAATAGTAAATACATTTGACCAACAGCAATTAGGAAAAAAAAAGACTTCATCTAGATAAAAGTTCTGGAATACTCATATTGAGCATAACATTTAAAACAATAAATAAAAAGAGCAGCTAAGCTTTATTAAGCATTAGGAGGTAAGCAAGATAAGGACAGAGATTTTTGTCTGCTTGCCAAACGTTATATCCCAGACCCTCAAATTAATGTCTGGGACATAGAAGGCACTCAATAAATATTTGTTTTATAAATGAATGAAAGAATGCTCACACTGGGCTCTGTTTTACAGACTGTCTAAAGTGTTACTATTATTTTCATCCATGTTAGGCTTGAGAGAATGGAAGCTAAGAAAACACAAATAACTTGCCAAGTTTTCACAACTGGCATGGGCAATTGTGTATGAAGCTGAACTTCATACCAGCTTGTCTGTTCCAAAATCTTCCTTGAGTGTAAAGCTAAATAGTCACTGGAAACACTTCATTATTTCCTTTGATTACTCATCTGAGGCAAGAATATGTGCTGTTATTTATCATCCATTACTAGATTGCTTTTCTATCAAGAGAAAAGAACAGGGAAGGATGCTCCTCCAGGTCTGTCACATATGCTTAGCGAAGAGGTCAAAACTGTTTCTCAGGAAAGGAAGACTCAGTACAAGTCAGTTTGCAAGTCTGTACACTAGGGGGCTAAACAGGTTAGAGTATGTTTCATTAAGGGTGTGTCCTAGGACTAAGCATGCATTAAATGCTTAGTAGGTGTGGATGGAAGGATGGTGAAGCGACTGCTGGAGACACACATGAGAGAAAGAATTCTGACCTGAGAGAAGAGGCCTGGACGAGACCATGTGCGGGAGGACCCACAGATGGCTAGTTTTCTCTCCACAGTTCGTATATTCGCTTCCAGGGGCTTTTGTAGACCATCTACTGTGTTACCCACTGTTCTCAGAGCTGACGGCACAGCCGTGAACAAGACAATATCCCGGCCTTATTAGGGAATTCTGCTGCTACCGGGGCACCATGGATCTGAGCAAACTCACCAACTTCTCTCAGCCCTGCTAACAAAGGTTGAGGGCAGCCTACTGAAGGGTTTACTGGGATCTTCCCAAACCTGAAAATGAAAAAAAGCATGAATTGGGTTCTGCCTTTTTATCTCCAATACTTTAAAATAATTCCCAGAACTTAAATGCACTCCGACTTTATTCTACCTTTTCCCTTTTCTCATCTTTCAGAGGATGGAGAAAACAGGCCCAGGGAAGCACACGTGCTCAAACCAAGTCACATATTCTTAGGCTTTTTTATTAGAGCTCGCTTGCACACAGGAAGAGTCATCTTGTGCTCTTTGCCAGCGCTCGTCCAAAAACTGTAAACCTGATGTTGAAGGAGACCTTAGAGATGATGGATTTTTAACTTTCCTAGTTTACAAATGAGTCTCCTGAAGCCTAGAGAAGGAAGAAGAGTACTTAATCAAGGTCACAGAGACAGTTTGAGTAATAGCCCCAGATCTTTGGTCTCCTATTACCTAATCCACGATGACACAATTGCAAGACTCCCAGTGGAGACACAAAGACCAGGAAGAAACTTTACGGGAAGAAATCAGGGTAAATGTTCTCAAGGACACTGCGTACTAACTGTATGATTTCTACGGTTTGAACCAATCTTGCCATGAAAATAATCAGCAGGTTCATGAACTCCCTTTCTAGAGATCTCTGCTTCACTACCCGCAGCACTGCCAGACCCCAGATATAGCGGTAGGTACTTTCTGTCCTCATGATGTGCCTGGGCCTTTAGCATCATCTCCAGGAGGATCTTAAAGCCTCCAGCTTTGCCATACTTGGAATAAATTAATCCCCAAAGCCCACAGTCTAACCATTCCCCTCTTCATACTGATAAAGTCATTATTCTGTGTCTCATATTAAACCCAGTCTTGAGATTCTGACATCAAAGCACTGGCTCAGGGCTTCCCTGGTGTCTCAGCAATAAAGAATCTGTCTGCCATTGCAGGAGACACGGGTTTGACCCTGATCAGGGAAGATCCCACGTGCCTTGGAGCAATTAATAGCAACTCACAGCTATTGAGCCTGTGCTCTGGAGCCTGGGAGTCACGCTGAAGCCTTCATGCCCTGGAGCTGGTATTCCGAAAAAAGAGAAGCCACTGCAATGAGAAGCCCTCCCACCAGAACTAGGGAATAGCCCCTGCTCTCTGCAACTGGAGAAAGCCGGAGCACCAACAAAGATCCAGCACAGCCAAAAATCAACCAATCAACCATTTCTTTAAATAAGTACTGACTCAGTGTGAGAAGCCATCGTTTATTCACCTTCTGTCAGGCACCAGACACTCTCCTTCATATTACACTGCTACTTCTGATTTGATCCCGAGTCCTATGAGGTCACTGTAATAGCTAATGGTGCTAAAGACCTTCGAGATGATGGATTTTACATTTTTGCAAAGTGTTTGCAATTCTTCTCCTACTGTATTCTTCTCCTTCTGAACACAGTGTAAGATTGTACTTTCCTGAACCCCTTGAAGTAAAGCATGCCCAATTTGAGAGGAAGAACAAGCACAGAGTCACAGGGCACCCCAGAACAGGCGTGAAACAAAAGAGGAAAAGAGACGTTTTCTAACTGACTCAAGGGATTATTCATTATCGCAGCATTACCTAGCCTGTGCTGACCAATCCATCTGCTTTTATTAACCTAATTTTATACAGCAGGACACTGAGCTCAGAAAGGTACTATAATTTGCCCAAGTTTTTACATATGATAATTAATAGAGCAAGGAGTTTAATTTTGCTGTCCAACCCTGAATATTCATTGGAAGAACTGATGCTGAAGCTGAAGCTCCAGTGCTTTGGCCACGTGATTGGGAAAGACCCTGATGCTGGGAAAGATTGAGGGCAGGAGGAGAAGGGGTGACAGAGGATGAGATGGTTGGATGGCATCCTCGACTTAGTGGACACGAGGTGGATAGGGAAGCCTGGTGGGCTGCAGTCCATGGAGTCACAAAGAGACATGACTTAGCAACTGAACAATAACTCAACTTCTATCCCGGGTGTCTGGCTTGATAGCTTGTGATCTTTCCACTGTGAAGTGATGTCTACCCATCTGGCCTGGGCTTCACAAGTGACCTTTCTGCCTTGAGTCCCTTATGTCTTCCAATATTCTTTACTAAAATGTTTTTTTGTCTTTCCTTAGTAATATTGTGACCATGTTCTTCACTGACTCAAAATCTCTCTATTGCCTCTAGAATTAGGCAAAGAAAACAATAGGAAGTATTAAACGAGGTCCTTTCTCTCAAACAATGGCATATTGCTTCTACTGCCTGGACTCTAACGTCATATATACGGTGCTCTGATCAGGATGAGCCAAAAAAGGGATAGGACCGAACTGCAGATTTTTCCTTGTCTTCTGGCTCCAGGGAGTCTGTGAATGAAACAGATCTTTACAAGTCACTTTTATTTTCTGTACCCAAACTCACTCCTCAGAGTGTATCAAGAGAAGCCATTTCCACCTCATTGTAAAGGAGATAATTCTAGAACTTTCTCAAACACCTATAAGTGTCTCCTTTCTACTTCCCAGGGGTCCGACTCTCACCTGCAAAAGAGTTCCAAAAAGGCAGACCAAATTCACTTGGCAATATTCCACTGCTTACCTTAGGTTAGGTTCTGATTTCCCATGCCGCCCATGTGCTCCCTCAAAATATTTCTTGGCATTGATATTTACAGAAAAATAATAAACAAAATCCACATTGGCACACATATTGATCCCCAGATTTCACTGACATTTACGGATAAATGATGGATTGCCTTTTTTGTGAGGCTGGCTGAGCTGACCTGCTTGGCCCGTACATAATTTACTTTTGATTAAAGGAGTGCTTCAACATCAAGATTCTGTTTGGGAGCACTGGGCAGAATCGATACATTTATGACACAAACTTTCAAACAATGTACTCTGAGCAAGAAGTCTCTGCAGTCAATTCATCTCAGATTTGGTGGGGGTCGGGGGTGAGGGGAGAGGAAAGGCCTAGAATTTCTGAGAGTTTGGCATGGAGCACTGTTAGCGTCTGAACACAGAGTGGCTCTGCTTTTTGTAGCTTTGGACCCGTGCCATTATCAAGAGAAGCTGTTGTCAGAAATTTTGAAGGCTCAAGATCTCTCACAAACACTGCTAGAGGAAGAGAAAGAAGTAGTGACAACAGTTGATTAGACAAAGAAGCCTTCTGGGAGGACTGGGGATTTTTTTTTAGCCGATTTTTGCATATTTTTACCCATCCTGCAGAGGCAGACTGTATCCTGCAGACTGTAGCGTTTGTTTTCAAACACTTGAAGTTGAACGCTTCTGGATGTCTCCCATAGTTTGTCTTGTTCTGCACCACCCCTTATTGCCTCAGATCTGGTCTATTTTAGGAACTTTTGCTCCTGCCTCTTCCCTGGAGGCATTTCATGTTACCGTGCTTGCTCAAGTTATACTGCTTTGGTGATGCCGTTCCTGAATGCCTGCTCCAAAAGGATGTCTCCATTCTCCTCATGGTTATATCACTGATTAGCTGGAGAATGATAATAATGCCCAAAATATATGAAATGCATAGCTCGTTCAGGCTGCCAGAGAAAATTGCCATAGACTGAGCGGCTTATCAACAACAGACAAGTATTTCTCATGGTTCTAGATGCTGGGAAGTCCAAGATCACAGCACCAGCAGATTTAGTATCTTTTGGTCCCTGAACTGACCTCTCTACATAGAGGGCAAGGCAAGACCAAAGGAAGAGGCAGACCACTCTAGATTGGTAGGTGGCAGTTTTAACGAGCAGGGAAACTTACATACAAGACTTGTCCTGGACATCTGTAAAACGAGTAGATCTCTGCACCTGCCCGGCAGAATCTTAGGGTTTATACAGAAGCCTTAACTCAATCACTTAACACCAACCAAAGGGTCCCAACAGCACTCTGCTCTCTCAAGGCTTTGTCTCTGGGACGGCTCCCATTGTGGGAAGCGTGGACAGAATATATATTCCAAGGGCAGGGGAGGGTGTGAGGAGCTTCTGATTGCCACGGTCCAGCTGGCAGGTGGTCACGTCCTCTCAACTCCCCCTCCTCTCTGTCTGCGCAAGGCCTTCTGCAAGGCCGCAAATGCTGACTTCTTCGTGTCCTCACTTGGTGGAAGGAGCTAGAGGACCCCGTGGGATCCCTTTACAAGTGCACTAGTCCAATTCATTCATGAAGATTACACCTTTAAGATCTAAGCACATTGCAAATGTCATCCCTTCCAATACCAGTCACAATGGGCCCTGGATTTCAACATATAAAATGGGAGAAGGACGCAAATATTTAGGCTATAGCACATTTCTGCATTCCATGTAACGTTTACAGTAAAGCTCTGTGGGAGGTCATGGCATTATCCTGATTCTCCAGATGAGAGAATGGAGGCTTCGAAAGGCGAGATCACTTGCTCAAAGCAGCATAGATGGTGATTGACAGGTGCTGGGTTCAAAGGCAGTGTATCCCACTCATTCAGACCATTGTAACAAAATGCCCTGGACTGAGTGGCTGATAAACACACAATTATTTCCCTTTTATTGTCTTTTTGCTCAACCATTTTGCCCATTGCCACTTCCTTAGTAATAGAATTAATTCCAAGAGGGCAGGGATCATGTTTTACCCACCACCAAGTACTTACACATTGTAAATACACTGTTGATAGATGTATGCTGCTATAACTGAAGTTCAGGGGAGCCCTAATCCACCAAGTATAACTTCATTAGGTTATATTTCGTACCTGGTGGAGGGGGTAGTAGGAGGAAGAGGTGGGAGAAGGCTAAAACCCAGTTCACACTCCACCCGCCAGATAGAACCCCTAGCCTGTGGCTATATCCATTATCCATGTGTAAGAAGAGGCACCTTTTACAAATGTGTACAAAGATGTCATACAGGCTAACGATGGCCTTGATGGAACTTCAGGTGATTCAGACAATGGGAAGTCCCAGAGTGAGCACAGTGACAGTAACTAGAGGGATCAAGGCCCCACCTTGCAATTGCAAGATGGATTCAGGGGAATGCTGAAAGCAAGCAATAATAGGGACTTAGTTGTAAAGAAATAAAGAGCTTCCCTGATGGTTCAGTGGTAAAGAAGCTGCCTGCCAAGGCAGGGGTAGCAAGAGACATGGGTTCAGTCCCTCAGTCCAGAAGATCCATCCCCTGGAGAAGGAAATGGCAACCTACTCCAGTGTTCTTGCCTGGGAAATCCCATGGACTGAGGAGCCTGGTGGGCTATAGTCCATTTCCTGTATGTAGTTCCCCATATCATCTGATTTTTCTTTTTGTGATCTACATGGTAGGATCCATATCTAAATCATTTCTGTCCTCTTGAACCTTTCTTCCATCATTTCTACTATCAACAGATGATGCCTATTATGTCTCTGTTATGCACCAGGCGTTATAATAACACAAGGCACACACACACACACACACACACACACGCACACACACAGATTGAAAAGATAGATCTGGTTCCTGCCTTTGAGGAACTTGCAATCTAATTGTTGGGGAGGTGCATGAACTTATATAATTAATTGTAATCAAATATGGCTTTCAAAATAATAACTACTGATCGTTACCATTCATTGAGGGAATACCATATATAAGGAGCTTTGGTGAATATCTTTAATGAATCTTCTCACTGGCCTTGACAAAACACAGTGAATTATGCATTATCTCCTTTCTTTACATACTTTGGTCCAGAAATCTCACGAGAGGTAGCGCAAACTTCTTTTCTTCCCCCTCACAGTCACTTGCAAATTTCCTACATTTCTTTGTATCTGCCTGAATTTTAATGCCAACATATTTCTTAATTCTTTTCTATTTCCAAAGAGCAGCCTAGTAAACTTCAGCTTCCAAGACCCTTTAACTTCTAAAAGTCACAGATTTTTTTTTCCCCCCGGCTCTGTCCTGCTTCTCCCAGCTTTCCCCCTTTGGTACTGGAGGCATTGTGGATCCTTCTCCTCACTGCTGAGCTCCAGCCCCTCACAACTCCTCACTGTGTGCGACTCATGTAGGACTTAGGAAATGACCACAGCCCCCGCTCTCTGAAACAGCCATCTTTCCTTGGCATTCTGTAATTAATGGTGCAGATATAGCTGTCGTTAAAGTAGAATTTAGACTTTCATTAGCATGGTTGATGACTTTATTTCTTGTAACTTCCATATGGAAATATCATTCCTTTGGGCTAAACAAGGGAATGGAGACCAGCAGAAGCTATATTCAAATATGACACATGAACATAAAGCATAAACCATGTTATTTACATGTTCTCACTGTGATACTTCACGGTCCATCCTAAGGGAAGAGCCGGCACAGGTTACTCTCGTATATGAGAGGGTAGGTAGATTTTCACCTGAATGAGGTCCTAAGGGAGGTAGGAGGAGAATTTGAGAATGAGTCCTACTGAATTGTGTAACATGTGCAGATACTGTTTTAAGGACTTTATACATGCTATATTCTTTATTCCTTAGTAAAAACACTTGAGAGATATTATAGTTGCTATTTTTTAAAGTTTGAAAACTGAATCCCAGGGAGGTTAAGGGCTTTGTCCAAGATTACTTGGATAACTAGGGAAAGAGGAAGAATTCAGACCCAGGCCTAAAAGGCAATGAGGCTGTCTCACCTCAGAGCACTTACCCTCCCCTACATTCTGCATTGATTTATAGAAGACACCAGGAGAGGGTGGAGTCGGTGACCTATGACTCTCAACATGTGGGGGACTAGTCCATTAGCTTCACCTGGACTTGCTATAAATGCATATTCTTGAAACCCATCCCAGACTACCTGAAGCAGAAACTCCAGGGAGTGGAGCCTAGCAATCCAACTTTTTATCAAGTCCTCCATGTAGTCTAAGGTTTATTTAATTGATTAATTTACTTTTAATTTTATATTGGCATATAGTTGATTAACAAAGTTGTGATCATTTCAGCTGTACAGCAAAGTGATTCAGTTATAAATATAGCAGTGTCTACATGTCAATTTTTAAATATAGCAAGGTGTACATGTCAATCTCAAACTCCCTAACTATCCCTCCCACCCACCATCCCTCCCCCGTAACCATAAATTTGCTCTCCAAGTCTGAGTCTGTTTCTGTTTTGTAAATATTTTCACTTGTCTATTTTTTTAAGAGTCTGTATATAAGTGATACCATACAATATTTCTCTTTCTCTGTCTGACTTACTTCACTCAGCATGGCAATCTCTAGGTTCATCCTTGTTATTGCAAATGGCATTATTTCATTCTTTTTAATGGCTGACTAGTATTCCATTGTGTATATGTACCACATCATCTTTTTTCCATTTCCCTGTTGGTGAATATTTAGGTTGGTTCCATGCCTTGGCTATTGTAAGTAGTGCTGAAATGAACATTGTGGTACATGTATCCTTTCAGACCATGTTTTTCTCCATATATATGTGCAGAAGTAGAACTGCAGGGTCATGTGGTAGCTCTATTCTTAGTTTTTTAAAGGAGTCTCCATGCTTTTCTCCACAGTGGCTGTCCTAATTCACATTCCCATGAATAGTGTAGGTGGGTTCCCTTCTCTACGAGCCCTTTCCAGCATTTTTAGTTTGTGGATTTTTTTGATGATATTTGTTTGGATTGGTGTGAAGTGATATTTCACTGTAGTTATGATTTGCATTTATCTACTAATGTAGAATGTCTTTTCATATGCCTCTTGGCCATCTGTATATCTTTAGAGCAATGTCTATTTAGGTCTTCTGCCCACTTTTGATTGGGTTGTTTGTTTTGGTGATATTAAGCCACATGAATTGTTTGTAAATTTTGAAGACTAATCCCTTGTTGGGATTTGCATCATTTCCAAATATTTTCTTCCAGCTGTGGGTCATTTTTTCATTTTTTTATGATTTCCTTTGCTGTGCAAAAACTTTTGAGTTTAATTAGGTCCCATTTGTTTATTTTTGTTTTTATTTCCTTACTCTAGGAGACAGATTGAAAAAGATATTACTGCAATTTATGTCAGAGAGTGTTCTGCCTATGTTGTCCTCTAAGAGTTTCATAGTGTCTGGTCTCATATTTAGGTCTTTAATCTAATTCAAGTTTATTTTTGTGTATGGTGTTAAAGAAAGTTCTAATTTTATTCTTTGACATGTAGCTGTCCAGTTTTCCCAGCACCATTTATTGAAGAGACCATCATTCCTCCATTGTATAGTCTTGCCTAGTTTGTCATAATTTAATTTACCATAGGTGTGTGGGTTATTCAAAATGAATAAAATACCTAGGAATAAACTTACCTAAGGAGACAAATAGGCTCAAGGGATTAGATCTGATAGTTAGAGTGCCTTAAGAATGGATGGAGGTTTGTAACATTGTACAAGAGGCTGTAATCAAAACCATCCCCAAGAAGAAGAAATGCAAAAAGGCAAAATGATTGTCTGAGGAGGACTTACAGATATCTGAGAAAAGAAGAGAAGAGAAAGGCAAAGGAGAAAAGGAAATCTATATCCATCTGCATGCAGAGTTCCAAAGAATAGCAAGGAGAGATAAGAAAGCCGTCCTTAGTGATCAGTGCAAAGAAAGAGAGGAAAGCAATAGAATGGGAAAGACTAGAGATCTCTTCAAGAAAATTAGAGATACCAAGGGAACATTTCATGCAAAGATGGGCAGAATAAGGACAGAAACAGTAAGGACCTAACAGAAGCAGAAGATAATAAAAAGAGGTGGCCAGAATACACATACAAAAAATATCTTAATGACCCAGATAACCATGATTGTGTGATCACTCACCCAGAGCCAGACATCCTGGAATGTGAAGTCAGGTGGGCCTTAGGAAGCATCACTATGAACAAAGCTTGTGGAGGTGATGGAATTCCAGTTAAGTTATTTCAAATCTTAAAAGATGATGCTGTGAAAGTGCTGCACTCAATATGCCAGCATATTTGGAAAACTCAGCAGTGGCCACAGGACTGAAAAAGGTCAGTTTTCATTCCAATCCCAAAGAAAGGCAATGGCAAAGATTGTTCAAACTACGACACAGTTCAGCTCATTTCAGTCACTTAGTCGTGTCCAACTCTTTGCTAACCCATGAACTGAACCACAGCATGCCAGGCCTCACTGTCCATCACCAACTCCCGGAATTTACCCAAACTCATGTCTGTTGAGTCAGTGATGCTATGCAACCATCTCATCCCCTGTTGTCCCCTTCTCCTCTGGCCCTCAATCTTCTCCAGCATCAAAGTCTTTTCAAATGAGTCAGCTCTTGACATCAGGTGGCCAAAGTATTGGTTTCAGCTTCAACATCAGTCCTTCCAATGAACACCCAGGACTAATCTCCTTTAGGATGGACTGGTTGGATGTCCTTGCAGTCCAAGCGACTCTCAAGAGTCTCCTCCAACACCATAGTTCAAAAGCATCAATTCTTCAGTGCTTAGCTTTCTTTATAGTCCAACTCTCACATCCATACATGACCAGTGGAAAAACCATAGCCTTGACTAGATGGACCTTTGTTGAAAAAGTAATGTCTCTGCTTTTTAATATGCTGTCTAACTATAGCACAGTTGAACTCAATGCTCACACTAGCAAAATAAAGCTCAAAATTCTCCAAGTGGGGCTTCAACAGTACATGAACCCAGAACTTCCAGATGTTCAAGCTGGATTTAGAAAAGGCAGAGGAACCAGAAATAAAATTGCCAACATCCATTGGATCATAGAAAAAGTGATAGAGTTCCAGATAAACATCTCCTTTTACTTTATTGACACGCCAAAGGCCTTTGACTGTGTAGATCACAAAAACTGTGGAAAATTCTTAAAGAAATGGGAATATCAGACAATCTACCCTGCTTACTGAGAAGTGTGTATGCAGGCCAAGAAGTAAGAGATAGAACCAGACATGGAAGAACAGACTGGTTCCAAATTGGGAAAGGAGTATGTCAAGGTTGTATATTGTCATCCTGCTTGTTTAACTTATGTGCAGAGTACATCATGCAATATGCCAGGCTGGATGAAGCACAAGCTGGAATCAAGATTGCCGGGAGAAATATCAATAACCTCAGATATGCAGATGACTCCACCCTTACAGCAGAGAGCAAAGAGGAACTGAAGAGCCTCTTGATGAAAGTGAAAGAGGAGAGTGAAAAAGCTGGCTGAAAACTCAACATTCAGAAAACTAAGATCATGGCATCATGTCCCATCACTTCAGGGCAAATAAATGGAGAAACAATGGAAACAGTGACAGATTTTATTTTCTTGGACTCCACAATCACTGGAGATGATGACTGCAGCCATGAAATTAAAAGGCGCTTGCCATCTTTTCTGTTCACAATGTGGGAAGATTAGATATCAAATACCGGAGAAAAACTATTAAAAATACAAACATATGGAGGCAAAATAACATGCTTCTGAATAACCAACACATCATGGAAGGAATCAAAAAGGAAGTAAAAATATTCATAGAAGCAAATGACAATGAAAACATAACAATCCAAAACCTATGGGATTCAGTAAAAGCAGTACTAAGGGGAAGGTTCATAGCATTACAAGGTTACCTCAAGAAACAAGAGAAAAATCAAATAAATAGTATAAATTTATACCTAAAGCAACTAGAAAAAGAAGAAATTAAGAACCCAAGGGTTAGTAGAAGGAAAGAAATCATAAAAATTAAGGCAGAAATAAATGAAAAAGAAACAAAGGAGACAATAGCAAAAATCAACAAAACCAAAAGCTGGATCTTTGAGGGTTTAAATAAATTAGAAAAACCACTAGCCAGACTCATCAAGAAAAAAAGGTAGAAGAATCAAATCAACAAAATTAGAAATGAAAACAGAGAAATCACAACAAACAACATAGACATACAAAGGATCATAAGAGACTACTATCAGCAACTATATGCCAATAAAATGGACAACTTGGAAGAAATGGATGAATTCTTAGAAAAGTATAACCTTTCAAAATTGAACCAGGAAGAAATAGAAAATCTTAACAGGCCCATCACAAGCACAGAAATCAAAACTGTAATGAAAACTCTTCCAACAAACAAAAGTACAGAACCAGATGGCTTCACAGGTGAATTCTACCAAAAATTTAGAGAAGAGCTAACACCTATCCTACTCAAACTCTTCCAGAAAATTGCAGAGGAAGGTTAACTCCTGAACTCATTCTAAGAGGGCACCATCACCCTAATACCAAAACCAGACAAACATGTCACAAAAAAAGGAAAAACTACAGGCCAATATCACTGATGAACATAGATGCAAAAATCCTCAACAAAATTCTAGTAAACAGAATTCAACAACATATTAAAAAAGATCATACATCATGACCAAGTGGGCTTTATCACAGATTCAAAGATTCTTCAATATTCACAAATCAAACTCACGTTAACAAACTGAAAGATAAAAACCATATGATTATCTCAGTAGATGTAGACAAAGCCTTTGACAAAAATCAACACCTATTTATGATAAAAAAAAAAAAAAACCTCTCCAGAAAGC
The DNA here is from genome assembly GCF_963930625.1 of Muntiacus reevesi. Taxonomy (NCBI): domain Eukaryota; kingdom Metazoa; phylum Chordata; class Mammalia; order Artiodactyla; family Cervidae; genus Muntiacus; species Muntiacus reevesi. The sequence goes on along the minus strand of NC_089253.1, from coordinate 119,449,027 downwards.
AGGCATAGAAAGAACATAGCTAAGTATAATACAAGACACATATAATAAACCCACAGCAAACATTGTCCTCAATGGCAAAAAATTAAAAGCATTTCCCCTAAAGTCAGGAACAAGACAAGGGTCCCCACTCTCACCACTACTATTCAACATAGTTTTGGAAGTTTTAGCCACAGCAATCAGAGAAGAAAAAAAAAATAAAGGGAATCCAGATTGGAAAAGAAGAAGTAAAACTCTCACTGTTTGCAGATGATATGATCCTCTACATAGAAAACCCTAAAGGCACTATCAGAAAATTACTAGAGCTAATCAATGAATATGGTAAAGTTGCAGGATATAAAATTAATACACAGGAACCCTATACATTAACATTCCTATACATTAACAATGATAAAACAGAAAGAGAAATTAAGGAAACAATCTCATTCACCACTTTGATGAAAAGAAAAAAACACTTAGGAAAAAAATCTACCTAAAGAAACAGAAGACCTATATATAGAAAACTATAAAACACTGATGAAATAAATCACAGGTGACACAAATAGATTTAAAAATATACCACGTTAATGGGTCAGAAGAATCAATATAGTGAAAATGAGCATACTACATAAAGCAATCTATAGATTCAATGCAATCCCTATCAACTTACCAATAGTATTTTTCACAGAACTAGAACAAAAAATTTCACAATTTTTATGGAAATACAAAAAACCTCAAATAGCCAAAACAATCTTGAGAAAGAAAAATGGAAATGGAAAAATCAACCTGCCTGACTTCAGACTATACTACAAAGCTACAGTCATCAAGACAGTATGGTACTGGCACAAAGACAGGAAAATAGATAAATAGAACAAAATAAAAAGCCCAGAGATAAATTCACACACATATGGACACCTTATTTTTGACAAAGGAGGCAAGAACATACAAAGGAGAAAAGGCAATCTCTTTAACAAGTGGTACTGGGAAAACTGGTCAACCACCTGTAAAAGAATGAAACTAGAACACTTTCTAGCACCATACACAAAAATAAACTCAAAAATGGATTAAAGATCTAAATTTAAGGCCAGAAACTATAAAACTCCTAGAGAATACCACAAGCAAAACACTCTCTGACATAAAACACAGCAAAATCCTCTATGACCCACCTCCAAGAGTAATGTAAATAAAGGAAAAAATTAACAAATGGGAACTAATGAAACTTAAAAGCTTTTTCAAAATGAAGGAAACTATAAGCAAGGTGAAAAGACAGCCTTCAGAGTGGGAGAAAATAATAACAAATGAAGCAATGGACAAAGAATTACCTCAACAATATACAAACAGCTCATGCAGCTAAATACCAGAAAAATAAACAAATTAATCAAAAAATTGACCAAATAACTAAACAGACATTTCTCCAAAGAAGACACACAGACGGTTAACAAACACACAAAAAGATGCTCAACATCACTCATTATCAGAGAAATACAAATCAAAACCACAATGAGGTATCATCTCACACTGGTTAGAAAGGATGCTATATAAAAGTCTACAAACAATAAATGCTGGAGAGAGTGTGGAGAAAAGGGAACCCTCTTACACTCTTGGTAGGAATGCAAACTAGTACAGCCACTATGGAGAACAGTGTGGAGATTCCTTAAAGAACTGGAAATAGAACTGTCATATGACCCACCAATCCCACTGCTGGGCATACACACTGAGGAAACCAGAATTGAAAAAACCACGTGCACCCCAATGTTCACTGCAGCACTGTTTATAATAGCCAGGACATGGAAGCAACCTAGATGTCCACTGGCAGACAAATGGATAAGAAAACTGTGACACATATGCAAAATGGAATATTAATCAGCTATTAAAATGAACACATTTGAGTCAGTTCTAATGAAGTAGATGAAACTGGAGCCTATTATACAGAGTGAAGTAAGTCAGGGGAAAAAAAACAAAACAAAACACCAATATAGTATATTAATGCATATTTATAGAATTTCAAAAGATGATAATGATGACCCTATATGCTAGACAGCAAAAGTGACACAGATATGAAGAACAGACTTTTGGACTCTGTGGGAGAAGGTGAGGGTGGGATGATTTGAGAGAATAGCATTGAAACATGTATATTACTATATGTGAAATAGATGACCAGTCCAAGTTCAATGCATGAAACAGGGCACTCAAAGCCAGTGCACTGGGACAGCCCAGAGGGATGGGATGGGGAGGGGGGTGGGAGAGGGGTTCAGGAGGGGGGACACATGTACACCCTTGGCTGATTTATGTCAGTGTGTGGCAAAAACCACCACAATATTGTAAACTAATTAGCCTCCAATTAAAATTTAAAAAAATAGAAAGATGCTTGCTCCTTGGAAGAAAAGTTATGACAAACCTAGAGAGCATATTAAAAAGCAGAGATATTACTTTGCAATAATGGTCCATCTAGTCAAAGCTATGGTTTTTCCAGTAGTCATGTATGGATGTGAGAGTTGGACCATAAAGAAAGCTGAGCACCGAAGAATTGACGCTTTTGAACTGTAGTGTTGGAGAAGACTCTTGAGAGTTCCTTAGACAGCAAGGCTATCCAACCAGTCAATCCTAAAGGAAATCAGTACTGAATATTCATTGGAAGGATTGATGCTGAAGCTGAAACTCCACTACTTTGGCCATTTGATGCGAAGAACTGACATTTGAAAAGACCTTGATGCTGGGAAAGATTGAAGGTAGGAGGAGAAGGGGATGATAGAGGATGAGATGGTTGGGTGACATCACCAACTCCATGGACATGAGTTTGAGCAAGCTCTGGGAGTTGGTGATGGACAGGGAATCCGGGCATGCTGCAGTCAAAGGGGTTGCAAATAGTCAGACATGACTGAATGACTGAACTTAACTGAAGGAAACAAAGCACCTATACTCAGAAAATCTAAAGATGCTAATGAAAGAAATTGAAGATGACACAAATGGATGGAAAGAAATACCACGTTCTTAGACTGGGAGAATCAATATTGTCAAAATGACTGTATTACCCAAGACAATCCACGTGTGTGTTTAGTTGCTCAGACATGTTCGACTCTTTGCAACCCCATGGACTATAGCCCGCCAGGCTCCTCTGTCCATGGGGATTCTCCAGGCAAGAATACTGGAGTGGGTTGCTATGCTTTCCTCTAGGGGATATTTCCAATCCAGGGATCAAACCCGAGTCTCCTGCATTTTCAGGCAGATTCTTTATATGACCCAGAAGTTCCACTTCTGTGCATATACTCTGAGAAAGCCATAATTCAAAAAGATACACCTAATTCCAATGTTCACTGCAGCTCTATTTATAATAGCCAAGATACAGAATCAACACAAACATCTACAGGCAAGAATAATGGAGTGAGCTGTCATTTCCTGCTCCAGAGGATCTTCTTAACCCAGGGACTCAACCTGCATCTCCTGCATTGGCAGGTGGATTCTTTACCATGAGCCACTTAGGAATCCCAATAAGTTTGTACCTATCACCATTCACTTTAAATGTTAAACTTATCACTCTGTTCATGCATTCTTCTGAGTTTATTGACTATCTCAACAATCATTACCTTGAACTTTATCAAGTAGGTTGCTGATCTCCATTTTGTTTAGTTCTTCTTCTAGGATTTTATCTTGCTATTTCATATGGAACATATTAGTCTGCTCCCACCTTTTCCTAATTCCTGTATTTACTTTTTATGTATTAGGTAGGTTGGTTATGTTCCTGATCTGGAAACGTCATCTTATGTTGGAGACATCCTATTGGGTCCAACAGCACATTCCTCTTTGGTCACCAGAGCTATATGCTGGGTGTCCCCTATATTGGCTGCACAGACCCTTCTATTGCAATGCAGTGATCCCCTATGATGGGTGTGTTGATAGATGAGCCTGGCATCCAGCCTGGTTGGCTACTAGTTCCTGCCTTGTGGAGAGGCTACCAGACCACTGTTGGCCAAGCCTGTGTCCAGCACAGCTGGCTGCACAGACCGTGGAGTCTGGGGCTAGTGCCAGCCCTCTGGTGAGTGGGTGAGCTACGGTTCTTGACATTTATTCTGATAAAACAGAGACTGAAGTAGATGGTAACTGTGGAGTGAAGGATAGTGACTCCCATATTGCAAGTCAGGAAATTCAGAGAGGAGGGGTCTAAGAAAATTTAGAAAATGAAGATTCTTAGACTCAGAAAAAATTATTATGATTCACTGCCCAATTGTTTTCCTTTGAATTATCTTTTCAATGGTAGCTTTATCTTTCCCCTAAAGAGATTCAAAGGAAAAATAGTTGCCTACCTTTGGACTAGGTGTTGATGATAAGGTTAAGATTCCTGAGGTCCTTGCTGGAGGATGTTTGGCTGAAAAAAAAGGAAAACCCCTTAGAATCCTGCTTCTTTTAACACAGAGCCTCTTCTCACTAGTGTTTCTCTTTTAAATTGTGTTTTTGTGATAAATGTGTGTGTGTCTGTGTATATTATTTTGCATGGTCAACTCGTGGAAGTGTTTGTTTTATTTTCACAATAGACTCTATTCTTTAGAAGTTAATCTGAAGTTAGGAAAGTTAATCTGGATCATTGATGGAACAAGAATGAAGACCCAGGCAAGGCCATTTTAAAGAATTTGGGAACCTGGTTTACCTTATATCCATCTGTGTGAGCAGCTCTACCTCATACTTAAAAAGCAAATGTATTACAATCGTAGCAAATAAAGCCTTGAATTCAGAAACACACACATACACACACACACACAGTTCCCTCCTTCCTGTAATACTTTCACAAAGAGACACATAGATTTAGGGAAATGTGTGATATCTTAGAGGATTGGGCAGCCTGTCCCTGAGTTGTCCTCTGGAGACTTTGTACCAGATAATCTTTCTAAAGATACAGTTGAAATTTTATCAATCATTCCTTAGACATCTTTAATGGTTCCACTACCTGCAGAAAAAGTTTTAAATATTCAATATGATACACAACTGCACACTCTGAATACTACCTTGTTGATACTACCCTATGCTAATACCACACAGGAGGCCTGCTGGTCCATGTCTCAGGAACCCCAGGCTTTGCCCATGCTTTCCTCAGCCTGCAGCTTCTGCTTGTCTTTCCTCTTCTTTCGGCTGAAATGCTTTTCAAATGTCAGGGCTCATCTGAAATACCGTTTCTGTGGTGTGGTTCCTTGGCTAATCTCTTCAGCAGAGTGAATGGCTCTACCAATCCATTCCCACCAGTTTTGTTTTATTTAACTCCAGTTTCCCCTTTTAGGTGGGCAGGTCATTAAATCTGCCTGATACTCAAGTTTGCTTATTTGCATTATTTGTGTTATTCCTACTACAGAGGGTTGTGCAGATTGAGACAATATATGTCATGAACCTAACACTGTAACTAAATTTTCCTTTTTTCCCCCTTTCTGTCCCTCTATCAAACTTTTCGACACTAGCCATTAGTTTGATTTACTCTTGGCCTGGCTATCATCTCTTCAAAACTGAGATCATCTTATTCATCATTATTCCCCAAAATGCATTGCACAGGACCTAGTATTTGGACTAGTATTCGAGAGATGCTTGCTCAATTTGTATTTGTGTGAACTCTAAATCCACCTTCACACCCATTCATGGTGACTTTCTCTGCTCACTTGCTGAGTTACTACATTGCCTCAGCAGAGTTTCCCCAGCAATGACACAGTAGTTAGGACATCACCCTGTGGTTAACTGCAGTGTTCATACTTTCTGCTCTCTCCCCATGAGTATATATTACACATCTCCATCTTTACTATGACTCCCTATTTTGTTGATAGACTCAGACTATGACTTGCTTTGGATAGTGGATAGAGAGTGGATATGAAACACGCACCCCTAAGCAGAAGTGGCAAATGCTCCTGAGTCACTGGTCTTAGGGTCTTCCACCATGACATTGAGTGGTCTCTCCTTCAGCCTGGCTTCTGAATGAGTAGACAGGTGAAGCTGAGCCCAGCCAACTCATAGCCACGCACAGCCTGCATGGAACATGGAAATGCTATCAGCCTCTTCAAAGCTGGGATTTTTGCTGCAGCAAATGCTAACTAGTTCACACCCTCAAAACCCCATCTGCAGGGTTGGCTTTGGTCCCAGCCATTCAGACTTGCTAGGCCCTTGCCCCTGAATTCTCTTCTCTCTGCGGTTTGCTTTTATAAAGCTCTACACCTAAATGGCAGCAGATACTGTAACTAAATGTGACCATAAAGAGGGAAAAGTTATAATGTTGTTTCAGAAAATTGTTGTTCTCATTACCTACCTTATTGCCATATGTTCTAATCTAAAGCACTACGATATGGGAAATCAAGGTGACACAAAGATGAAGTGATGTTCTAGCTAACCATACCCCCAAATATTTATTCTTGTTCCTTCCCCAGTGGTACCCACATGCATAATTGATGCCAGCTTCCTCAATTAGAAGTCCAGGGCATAAAGAAAATGAGAACGAGGCTGTTTGCATTTCTGCAGCCTGACAAGGAAAGATGAAAATCTTTTATGAGTTCTCCCCCATCATCTGTGGGATGTGGCACTCGCATATTTCATTTCTCAGGAAAAATATTGTTTGCATTATTTGGAGAAAATCATTACGAATGCAACGAGTCAGCAGCCGTGGAGGGCCCTGTTACATTACCATTTCTGAGTTATGTTTTGCACTTGGCTTTCTCTGCATACTCTTTCATTTTTTTTTTAGAGTTTGTACAGAAGGGAAGGGATAAAATGCAGCTGCTCTAGCACTGAGTGTGCACCAGACCCGGTGACTTGGAGAAGCATGTCTTTCAAAGTGAAGATGACCGGTAAATGTAACCTGGGGCCTCCTGGAGTGAAAGCACAGCCATCAATACGTTCACTAAATTGAAGTCAGATCCCCTTATCCTCTTTCCTCAGATACCCCCCTCACTCCTAATCTGAGAAAACTCTCAGGGCACTGAAGTTTAACCTAAATTGGCCTTTCACATGCTCTGGTCCTATGGTACTAAGGGGAAAAAAACGCCTTTTAGTGATGTCTGTGTCATGGTGCTGGGAAACAATTATTAACTCTGTTATCAAAGAGCAGACATGGAGTTGCTATATGATGAACGACACAGAACTGGCTTCAATCCCAGTTTTTCCACTAATGACTGAGTGACCTGGAGAAAACTGTAAAATCTCCATACCTCAGTTACTGCATGCATAAAATGGAGCAACAACTGAAAGGGGAAAAAAAGAAGAAAGAAAGCCACAACTACTTGTGAATATTAAGGAGAGTATGTAACTCACTAGGAATAATAATCATCCAGTAAAGGTTACTCTGAGTTACTTTATAATCTTACCTTGTAATAAGATGAATAAAATAAAATGAATAAACAAATGTTTTGTTGTTGTTGTTAAGTGAGGAAAACCACTCTATAATCCCAGAGTACTTTGGGCTAACTTCAGTCTTGGCACTGATCACATAATAATGTAAGTATAAGCCTACTTGCCCCTTATTTCAATGGTGGTTCCCCAGAAGGCAGAAAGGTATATATATTATCATATACCACTGTAGCTTTAGGGCCCACTTAGCAGTGTCTGGAACACAGCAGTCCCTCAGTAAATGATTGGTGAATGAATGAATGGATTGCCCCAAGGTACAATCCAAGGTAGTGTTGGGGGTGAAGTGGGCCTGATGACAAATTCTATGTTCTGTCAGATACAGCTCCTTGTTACTGTCTTTCATTGCCCAAAGCACTTGTGTGAAGGAGGGGCCATGTGGTATGTCCAAAAGGCATTGGATCTATTTCCTGCTTCAATCCTAGTGGTTAACCCTGCTGTCCTCAGAGATCACCAAGAACTCACACGTGTTACCAGTTGTGAGCTGGTTAGTTCTTGCTTCATCAATTCTTGAGCATCCATGAGGCAACTTGATAGGAGTTATCTTTAGTTTCCTCCTTTTATATCTAAGTCCTCTTAGTCCAAGTGGGATTCAGAGATGTTCTGTTTTCCCCAGGTCATGTATAAGCTGTGATTCAAATTCAAAGGGACCCTCTCTAAATTTTGCACTCTTTTTATCACAATGCGAGGAGACTATTAGGTAGAGACCACCTCGTATAGGTAGGAAGTCAAGAAGAATTTGGAAAATAACTCATAGTTCATCTGACTCAATACTTTCATTTTGCAGACTTGGAAATATATGCCCAGGAAGGGAAAGAAAGTTATCAAAGTTCTCAAAGCTATGACTCTCTGTGTAGGGAACTTTCTGCTATATATGAACTCATTTCCTGAACTGGTATCCTGAGCATCTTCCTTCTCAAATTCAAGACAGCTTTTTATTCTGTTCCTTACTGAAATCAACAGCCTCTAGCATCTACTGTAGAAGACGGACAGGTAACTTTTCTTTCCCTACTGACAATCCTTAGCATTTAGATAATAGTCTATAAAATTTGCATACCTGGATTCAACAAAATCAATCCTACACTTAGCCGCAGGCAAAAGGCAAATATTTATCACTTCCTCATCATGTTTTGCATATAAGGACAAAGAGAACTTGACATAATTTCTCCTTGTGCTTTGAAAACAGACCTGCATACCTGCACACTCCTTAGACTTCACTCTTGGCTGTCTGTCTGTGTTCCCAGCTCTCCCTTCTTGCCAGGAGCTCAGCTCCTTTCCTGGGCTCAAGCTTCAGCTCCTAGCTCAGTGACTGGCTGTTTATAACAAAATCTCAACAGATATTGTTGTCAGTGAATGAATGGACAGATGGAGGATTCTTATGTTCCACTTGTGTACCCTGGAAGCCCTGTATCAGGATTTATCCTTTCACTCTTCAGTGTCACCAAAGTCATTGAAGGTGTTGCAGTCAGGCTTTTGCTGCTGATTTGGATTTCAGTGCAGGACTCTGTAGAACTTCCAGGTTATCTATTCTAGGACCACTGCAGAGCCTGCTGGGTGCAAGCTCTCTTTGTTCCAGGGAAGGTTTGCATCTGAAACTGCTGAAAAAGGAAGGCTTAATGGGATGGAAAAGCCATCCATTTGCAGACCTGTGATAGATGTTTTAAACATTCTAACACATGAGTTTCAGTAGTTCTAACTTACAGAAACTATAACCCAGAGTTGCTGCGGTGTCTCCTGACCAGAGCTGAGTCACCCTGGATATAATTTATACCCACACACTGGGCTGCCTGTGCCAAGCATTGGCATGTCTGGTTTATGTGCTCCAGTCGTGAGGACCTCAATGCGTTTTTAATTAAAAAACAATTGATAGCACTGAAGCTATAAATTCCTTTTTGCTTAAGGAAAAACTTACTGAGAGTTTCAATGTTGTGGATGAGACGTAGAAGGTATTCTTGACTGATGAGCAATTATTTTTTATTCATTTTTCTCTATATAACTGTTCCTAGGCTTTATGATTGCTTTCTCTAAAGGTGATAATGATAACTTACTGCCAAGTTTGGCCCTATGTGATTCGACATCAAACAGCTTCTTCAACAGGGTAGTTTTCTTACTAGGTTGAAGAATTGCTTAGAACATGATGTAAGGGAAGAAAAATCATGTGGAAATCTGAAGACTGGAATCCTATGATAAACTGAGGCTCTGAAATCACTCACGCCCTCTCTTTATGAGAATTTCGTATCCACATCTTGGGCCATGTGACTTGGAAAGATTTTCCACTAGAATGAATGGAGAATGTTTTTCATAGCCATTGATTTTGGAGCTTAACCCATGTAACTGGATTCAGCTGATGGAACTGGGGCAGAAATTAAGTGTTCCAGTCCTGGGATGAAGTCTCAAGAAGCGTAACTTTAAGTGCTTGCCCCACCCCCACCCCGTGCTGCCCCACATACGTGTGCTCCCTTGTAAGAATAACATCCCTCTGGCAGTTACTGATACAAGGGTGAGAGCCATGTGGAAAAGACCTGGGCCCAACCAGAAGCTTGGAACCAAGCCCAGCAGAACCCAGCCTGAATCAGTCTGGCCACAACTGACCTGCAGGCTTGTAAGCAAAAAATATACCTTTTTTAAGCAACTGAGTTTTGGAGTGGATTGTTACACAGCAGAAACTGACTAATAGGTCTTATCCCAATTTTTCCTGTCTCCAGGGGAATCTTCCCCACCCAGGGATTGAACCCAGGTCTCTCGCATTGCAGGTGGATTCTTTACTAGCTGAGCCACAAGGGAAGCCCCATCCCAATCTTCAGTTCAGTTCAGTCACTCAGTTGTGTCCGACTCTTTGAGACCCCATGAATTGCAGCATGCCAGGCCTCCCTGTCCATCACCAACTCACGGAGTTTACTCAAACTCATGCCCATCAAGTCGATGATGCCATCCAGCCATCTCATCCTCTGTTGTCCCCTTCTCCTCCTGCCCCCAATCCCTCCCAGCATCAGGGTCTTTTCCAATGAGTCAGCTCTTCCCATCAGGTGGCCAAAGTACTGGAGTTTCAGCTTCAGCATCAGTCCTTCCAGTGAACACCCAGGACTGATCTCCTTTAGGATGGACTGGTTGGATCTCCTTGCAGTCCAAGCGACTCTCAAGAGTTTTCTCCAAAACCACAGTTCAAAAAGCATCAATTCTTTGGTGCTCAGCTTTCTTCACAGTCCAACTCTCACATCCATACATGACTGCTGGAAAATCCATAGCCTTAACTATACAGACATTTGTTGGCAAAGTAACGTCTCTGCTCTTTAATATGCTGTCTAGGTTGGTCATCATTTTCCTTCCCAATCTTACCAGCAGCCAGCTTATCCCAACTAAGTCGCTTCTGCCCTAGGCCTGTTTTCTGCTGTGTGAAATGTGAAAGTTAAGCCAGATGGCTTCTGAAGTCTCTCAAAGCTTTCTTCAAATTCTAGAACTTGGTGTCTACAATGGATGATGTGAATTCCTTGCATAAGTGGATGCTGCTCTTTAATAACAAGAATGGAAGCAGAGAATGTTTATGTTTATTGTCTTTTGTTCTTCCTCTAAGAGCAGGTTAAATTAAATATGAAAATACAAATGCTACAATTTATAACGTGATAATTAATGTGCATTTCACTAACTCACAATCTGAATGAATGTATCTTCCAGGTTACTTGTTAATTCTTCCTCAGTGAATTGCTATACTTAAAAGAAATATTGCTTTTTACAAGTATAAACTTATAAACTATAAACTGCTTATGTTTAAAAGAATTCATCAAGTTTGACCAAAAAAAAAAAAAACAAAAACAAAACAATCATTCCTGCTTATGAAAACAATAATAATTCCCATTTTGAGCTCTTACTTAGAATTAGAAAATATTCTAAACAGTTATATGTGTTATATATTTAATTCCTAAATAATTTTTTAAAGACAGTATCATTTTCATAGATGAGATAACTGGTGCTCCCAGTTTAAATGTCTTGCCTCAAATTACCATGTTGTAAAAATTAGATGCAGAGATTTGAGGTCTCACTTTAGACCTGAAGACTGGGTTTCAGGTTGTGATCTGTTTCAGAAACCTCAGCCCACGGTTAGGTGCTAGACAGTGACCTCTCTCAGGTAACCAGTCAACCACATGTAACTAACTTCTGCCCACGCATTCTCTTTGAGGCATCTGAACATCTCTTCAAATATATGTAATGGGTAAAAATTTCAGGTTACAAACTCAAGTGTGAAAAAATAAAATGTTGTTTCTTTGAGCTGATCCTCATCAAGTCTCATTTCCACCTGATTAAAAAAAAAAGAAACATAATCTGAACATTTTGGTATGATCTCACAAAATTAGAACAAAATGTTTTGGATACAAACTCAGGCACATTAAGAATTCATTCCTCCATCTCCCATTCTGTTCAGATACCTTCTAATATTTGGTGGGGAAAAAAAAAAAGCAGGGCTTGGGGCATGCTTATGCCATCAAAGGGATGAAGAAGTAAGAATGAGGGGGAAACATCGGATTTACCACTCACTGCCTTCTACTCGCTGCTGGTACCTGATGCCACCTGCTCTCTGGCCATTAGCTTTGCTTCCCAGTGTATTTGCTGCTATTGCCCATGGCCCTGCTGCTGTGGTCCATGGCCCTGCAGTGACCTCCCATTGCAGAACTCACAGTCCCTTCTCCATCTGGATCCTGACTATCATGCCCCTTTAAGTCCACCAGGTATCCTTCAAGCATTTCCACTCTTCCTGGAAACTCAGAAAATTCTGTAAGCTTCATTTTGCTACTTCTAATGAAACTTTGAAGGGTATTTCAGATCCAGCTTTGATAGACATGCCACACCCCCTTTCTGCTTTAGGACTGTGGCTCTGAGCTGGCAGGGGGTGGTTCTCCCCCAGCTTATGGACTTTCACTAGCATGAAGAAGCTTTGCTCTCCTCTAGTCAGAGACCCCCTGGTCTTTCAGGGCACAGCCCAGCGAGGAGCTGTGTACACTCTGGACCGTTGTCAACTATCATCTAGCATCTAGTCCTCCCTCATCCCTGCCTCCATTCGCCCCTCCTCCCTTCCTTTTCCTTCTCACCGTGTCCTACCGTCACCCCCGCTGGCCGTCAATATTCATCGGGGACATCGGGGACAACATTTATTTTGTCCCCATGATGGGACAGAATGATTCTTCTATTCTTTTTCCACTCTTTATGCCATAATTCCTTCAGGGCTTTAGCTCTGATACTCAAAAGGGCCTGCGTATAATTTAAAAAATCCATTTAGAAACTCAAAAAGCCCAAAACTTATTGTTACTTTTTTCTCTTTGTATTACTGCTCTAATAATCTTAATCTTGCCTAGGGCAAACAATGCCACTGATGTGATAGACGGAGAACCCCGGAGTGCTTTTTGAGGTGAGGGGTGTGCAGGAGCTGGAAAGACTAAGTAATATCTCAAAATAGTCCTGGACTAAAGGGAGGCAGATGATAAGGAAAGCCATAAGCACTCAATTTCTGAAGCGTTTCATTCATTGATTCAATAAATATTTGCTAAACACTTACTGCATGCTGTCCTAAGAACTGCACAAGCAGCAATAAACAAGGCAGATAGGGTCACTGTTTGCATAAAAATTTTGCATTCTAGTTGGAGGAGACAATGAACAAGGGAAAAAGTGTACACAATGATACTCACAACAAGAAAAGAACACATTGTTGAAAGGTAGGGAGAAGGGCAAGAGGTTGGGCAGCTGTTTTGGATTGGTTGGGTAGAGAGGGTATCTCTAAGTGTTAATGTTTGAGCTGAAATCTGAATGATGACAAGGAGCCATCGGTGAAAAGGTCTGGAGTCAAACACTCTAAGAAGAAGGTACAGCAAGTCCATGAGCCCAGAGCTGGGGAAGAGTTTGGTCTAGGAGGACTGTCAGAGATGTGTCTGGGGCGTTGTGAGTGAGAAGAAAGGTGGTGGTGGACAGGAGAGGGAGTCAGGGGCCCAACCACAGTCTTGCTGGCCACAGTGAGGAGTTGGGATTGTATTCTAAGAATGAGTCATTTTAAGGTTACAAACAAAGAGCAGCACAGTCTGACTCACTTTTTTTTAAATGCTCTGTCAACTGAGTAGAAAACAGACTATACCAAGGCGGGAGTGGAAGCGGGATGATTGTACTAAGGATTGTTCACGGCAAAGCCCACCTACATGACTAGCTCTCAAGGCTGGCGATGTTCAGTATTTCATCATATACAAAAGAAGTCTAACTCTCCTCCTCAAATAACCTTCCAACGAATGGTCCCTAGGGTGCAGATAACTGAACTTCAGCAGCTTTTCTTGCTCCTCTTTTCTTTCCAACTGAAGCCCTTTGAAGGGAACCCAGGGAATGTGTTTTCTGCAGATACTGGTTGGAGACCACTGTAAATCTTAATGATTGTCTCTTATCTAAACTGGAGCTTTCCAAGGCTGCTCGGGGATGTGAGAACTCTCCTCTCCATGTCTCATTGTTCCCCTGACAGCTTTTATCCTAGTGCTAGGCTTTATCCTAGTGCTAGGCACATACCGGGGCATCAAAAAACATTTGTTGATTGAGGGATTGATTGATTCTGAGGGACTTGAGTACATTTGTAAATATCCTTTGAGACTCTTGCATCCCCTTGGAATAAAAGGCCTCATGTTTTATTCAGTTCTTTCCCAATATGCAAATGCACAGGTGCCCTGACGGCATATAGATAACATCATTACAAATACACACTCACACTTGCACACGAAAGAAATGACTGCTCACATAGAAGACACAATTAGAGGGAGATTGTGTTTGAGAAATCTCTTGGGGTTTAATATAAGAATGATTGGATGTGTTCCTCAGATGCTGGCAGCCTGCTTCTGCAGGGCAGCCTTCCCTGCAGTCTCCACAACACAAAATGTGTAAGTGAGACAGCCTGATTCAGAACAATGAAAACTCGTCAAGGAACCAGGATGTTTTTGAGTTCTAGACCTACAGTTCCTAGCCTTTCAGCAAGTCACTTAAGTTAAACAAATTTCAGCTTCCGATCTGTAAAAATGAAACAAATATTTGCCTTGAATAACCTCTACAATGAGGAGGAAGCATCAAGATCATGCCAATAGAAATGGCTCACAAGCTATAAATTGGAATGTGTGAGAGAGTTTCAAGCTGGTTTCACTACAGTCCCAGTCAAATTCTAAAAGCCCATCTCTGCAGATCTGGAAAAAAATATGTCAGTGTTTTTAAAACTGTGGAATCAGATCACTGGGTCCATTTCAAATTGCCATAAAAAGCACATAATTAACTTGCAGTATTTTACATTCCTTGACTATTCAGCAACAGCTGTTTCCTTAGTTCTTCTGAGATATTTGCATTTTTCTCCTATGTAATGCTTTTTTTTTTTTCAATAATTGGATGTCCCCATCTCCATCATCTAAGAATATGTTGACACTTTTTGATACTATTTATGAAGATGTAAGAAGTCACTGTTGTTCCTTACTTACATTTTCCTATATTTTGTATATATTATTCAATCTTTTAAATTTATTTTCTTCTTTTAAAATATCAAGATTATACATAGATGCTCCAGACAGAGATATCAATATATAATATCTCTTTGTCATCTGTTTAATTTAAAAGTTAAAGATTTTAAACAAAAGACATATCTACCACCTATCACTGCCATATTATAAAAGTAAGACCCTTTGCAATAATCTGAACATTGAATAAATTTGACTTTATCGAAAATTTCTTTTTTTGATGCTTAACTTTGTTTCAATTAATATTTTGAATTTTATTTTTATAAAACACTACATTTAGCATGGTTTAACATTTAAAAGATAAAAAAAGAGCATATATTCAAAATTCTCACCACTTTTGTCCCTCAGCTATTTAGTTTCCATTCCCATAAGCAATTATTATCAGTTTCTTGTAGACATTTCTGGAGATTTTACATACACAATCATACGCTTGCATGCCTTTATGTGTGCTAGCCTTAAGACATAAATGGTAGCAAAAGTTATATACTATTCTCTTTCATTTCACTTTCCTCACTTAACCAATTTTAGAGATTTCTCCACATCAGCCTATAACAAGAGATGGTTATGTGGTATTCCATCGTATGGACACAACATAATTTATTTAACCAGTTTCCTACTGATAGACTTTTAAGAAGTTACCATTTATTCACTATTCAAAACAATCATCAATGAATTATCATGTGTAGTTCACTATTTTACTCATGCACAAGTATATATTTAGATTAAGTTTCCAGGAATGTCATTCCCTAACATAAAAGTATGCTCAATACTATTCAAATGCCCTTCATAGATGTAGCTCCAACTTGCACTTTGCCCAAAAGCATCCATTATTTTTTGAAATGTTGGGTATATTTGTTATTGATTTATATTAATTATTCATATATTAGATTGGCCTTCTGTTTCTCATAAGATTTGAAAGTATTTTTTCAAGGTTTAATCATAAAACTTTTGATTGCATGTGATGTTTTTGTCATAAATAAACTTTTTTCTAATTTACTGTAACAAAATATCAATCTTTCCTTTTAGTCCTGAGATTTGTGACATGGTTATAAAGGCCTTTTGCACTCTGAGATTATAAATTAACTTTTTCTTTGGTTTCTTTTAGAACTTCCATGGTTTTGTATTTTATCCTTAAGTCTCACATCTATTTTCAATTTATTCTGGTAAAATACTTAAAGTACATGAAAGTCACTCAGTCATGTCTGACTCTTTGTGACTCTATGGACTATACAGTCCATGGAATTCTCCAAGCCACAGTACTGGAGTGAGTAGCCTTTCCCTTCTCCAGGAGATCTTCCCAACCCAAGGATCAAACCCAGGTATCCCACATTGCAGGTGGATTCCTTACCAGCTGAGCCACAAGGGAAGCCCAAGAATACTGGAGTGGGTAGCCTATCCCGTCTACAGTGGATCTTCCTGATCCAGGAATCAAACTGAGGTCTCCTGCATTGCAGGTGGATTCTTTACCAACTGAGCTATCAGGGAAGCCCAAATAGAACTTACATTTTTTTCCAGATAGTGACCCAGCTTTCCAACAAAATTTATTGAACAATCCATCTTTTCTCCACTGGTTTGAAATGGAAATTTATCATATACTAAAGTCATATAAATCTTTTGGTCTACTTCTAGATTTCCAATTTTGTCCTTTGACTGGCCATTTATTCATGTAGCTGAACTAAAAATTTAATTATTGCAGCTTGAAAATATATTTTAATATCTGGTAAATGCTAGTCTTTTTCCTTTTTTTAATAATGTTTTGCCAATTTTCCTTCTTTCTTTATTTTTCCATTTGAATTCAGCTTGTCTGCTTCCAAAAACAAAACTTTTAATGTTTTAACAAGTGAAACTATGTTAAATATATAAATTGGGCTGAGGGGTAGTTGACAGTCTTACATTGTTGAGGTCTTCTGTCCAAACATGCTGGTGTGTCTATCACTTTGTGTCAGTTGCCATATATCCTCCATAGGATATCTTACAGACATTCACATACAGACATTCATGTAATTTTTATTAACTTTATTACTAGGCATTTGTATTTTTTCACATCTACTGTAAATGAGTCTGAACATGAAAGTGTTAGTCACTCGGTCATGTCCGATCTTTTGAGATCCCATGGATAGTAGCCCTCCAGGCTCCTCTGTCCATGGAATCATCCAGGCAAGAATACTGGAGTAGGTAGCCATTCCCTTTCACCAGGGGATCTTCCTGTCCCAGGGATTGAACCAGGGTCTACTGAATTGAAAGGCAGGTCATTTACTGTCTGAGCCACCAAAGAAGCCCTGGTGACGATAAATGAGTCTATTGGGATTTTAAAAATTGTTTTTACATAAGGAAACTATTGATTTTGTTCCTGTTCATCTCACTGAATTCTCTTGTCTGTAACAGGTTACATTATATGCAAATAATGATGACTTTACAAATTCTTTTCTAAGTCGTATGCCTTTTGTATGATGGTTTTTGCTAATACTTCTGGATAATGTTGAAAAGCAATAGTGATGCAGACATTCTTATTTTATTTGTGACTCTAATGCTGTCTGTTAATGTTCCCTATTAAACATTATTTTTGTAGCTGAGATATATTTCATCACATTAAAGAAATTCCACCTATTTTTATTTTATGAACTCTTTCTTTTACTTTCCTTCCTTTTCAAAAAGTAAATTTAGAATGTAAACTGCCTTTTTTTTTCAGTATCTATGGAGAAGCCTATTCTCCTTTATTTCATAAAAATAGTGAGATATATTTTCCAAGAACCATTTTCTCTTCCTAAAATAAACTTCATTCTGTTGGAGTGGCTTATAGTCTTAATTTATTTAGGACTTTTGAATCTATATTTGTACATGGGATTCATCTGTAGTTTTATTTTTCTGAGCAATTTTCATCAAGTTTTGATGTAAAGCATCATAAAAAGATTATCCTCAGTGTTTGGAAGCCTTTCTCCTTGCCATCCTCTCAACCCTACCCACACTCTGGAATGGTTAAACACTGTTCTTTAAATTTTTACTAGAATTTCTGAAGCTGGATTTTATGCCTTTGGCATATGGGAGAGGAAAAATGATAACTGGTCTGTTTAATATTTCTAGTATATTTTCCATTCTAGCATTCTAGTACATTTTCCACATCACTTATGTTCTCAAGTTTCTTTGTATAAAATTGACCTGAGTAACTTCTTTCAGTTTCTTTTTTTTCTAGTGGTTTTTAGCTATTGAAATGTATATTGTGTTAATTTCGACTGTATAGCAGGGTGATTCAGGTATACATACACGTCTATTCTTTTTCAGATTCTTTTCCATTATAGCTTATTATAAGACATTGAGTAGAGTTCCCTGTGCTATACAATATGCGTTTGTTGTTTACCTATTTTATACATGGTACTGTGTATATATTAATCCAAAACTACAAATTAGCAGTAATTATTTTTTATTTCTTCTATATGTTTATTGCTACTTTTTATCATTTCTTGTTTTGTGTATTTATAATTTCCCCCTTGTTTTCTTGTTTAAATTAGCCAACAGCTTAAATATTTTATTTTATTGAATTTATTTACTTATTTCCAAGTTTCAATTTCCTTGCTCAGATTGTTTTTCTCCATCACTTTTTGTTGTGTTTATCTAGACAGTGTTTCAACTCCTCCTATTATCCTGAGGTCTTATGCTAATTTTTTGTTTGTTTCAGAGACTATTGCATTATGGTTGTCTGTTCATTTTTTTATTATTTGGGCAAAATATTTGACTGTAGCTTCCAAATCCTCTAGCAATTCCTTTTGGATTATTCATTATTGAAAGAAATTTTTTTCCCCAAACCAGCTGTATCTTGAAAGTTTATGTTGGGAGAAGTTAGGGTCATGTTCCATGCTAGCCAGAATTTGCCTTGTTACTCAGGCTTTATATGTGAATTTTTCATCTTCAATTTCTTCTCAGCCAAATGATAAACAAAGATGTGTCTGTGTCCCTAATTCAAAGGCTGATCTGCTACCAAACTGTTAGGAAGTAGTTGGTTGGTGTTTGTGTTTCTTGAAACCTCATTGCCTCTCCTTGGAGCAGATCTGTATCCTTTATTACTCTTTATTTGGTGTCCAGACCAACACTTGGCATACAGTCCTTCAGTATACAGGCACTGAGGTAACAAATGGGGGCGACAAGTAATAGTCAACCGTAGCCTCAGACCCCGGATTGAACACTGGTGCGAACGTGGCCTGCACATGTGTTCTTGGCCAGGAGAGAGTTTGTTAGGCAGCTGTACACTCCGCAGTTTGCCCCACTCTTTCCTTACACTCTGTTATCTTTGCCTGGATGCTTTACACACACTCTTTATCTCTGTGACCTCTGAAGTCATTTGAAAATGGGACGTCTGCAAACATTTAACTACATATGTCAAATCATATTATCTGGACATTCTTACTTTTTAAAAAGTGTTATAATATACACCATCTATAGGTTAGCAAAGTTAGAGCTGGTCTGCAGTAAAAATTGGAAGCAAGCTTGAGAGGTTATTTAACCTATCCACGCATTCTGGGGAAGGCAGTGATTCATTAATTTGAGGCTTCTGCCTTCTGGACCAAATATCGCACCTTGTATAGAATCCACGAGGAGCACATAGTATCAAGTGGCGCCCAAAGGCTCAGCGTCTAATTAGTTTCTCACCTTTCTGGGGACGGTCCTGCACCATCTATCCAAGAGCACATTCAGAGGATGAAGGGCTGCATATGTCCCTGGAAGGATCCATGTTCCTAATCAACGATCTGTATCTTACCTTTCTCCAGGAAGCTCAGCCCAATGGTGTGGGCTGTACTGGAGAGTGTGATGTGATGGTTTAGAAGTTTCCTTTGTAGTAGCTCCTAGAGGAAAACTTTCTGAACCAAAGAAAAACATCCCTGCTGCCTGGGCCAGTGAACTCAGCATTTATCCTGGTGAGTTGACCACATCCCAGAAACCAGCAGGGTGACCTGCTGATTGGGTGCCTTTGGAGAGATGGGAAGGCAGGAGGACTGTATAGGACGATTGCCTGAACTATACAGTCTGATTATATTATTTGGATCTTCGCATCTTCAGAGACCAAGCTTCTAGAAGAGATGCACTAAGTTGAATTTCAATTCCTATTCCTTGGCTTCTGACCCTACAAGAATCTTTTTCTCTTCTCCTTCAGCAAGTATGAGGCAAAGATGGTTCAATGAGGCTGGAATAAAGAAACATCCTAGAAAGAAACTTCCTCAGGGCAATCATGATGTCAGAGTCTGGCAGAAACCCACACTAAAGGCAGGCCAGCAGGTGTTTTCAGTCTTTGGTTTGGTGACTCAGACAGTAAGAATCTGCCTGCCATGCAGGAGACCCAGGTTTGATCCCTGGGTTGGGAAGATCCCCTGGAGGAGGAAATGGCAACCCACTCCAGGGTTCTTGCCTGGAGAATCCCAGGCAAGAGAGAGAGAAGCCTGGCGGGCTACAGTCCACGGGGTCACAAAGAGTCAGACAGGACTGAACGACTAACATTTTTCATTTCTCCTCTTCTTAGGAATTGCTCAGTCTTCCAGCCTCTGTGAAATTAAAAAAGGAAAGAAAGAAAATGAGAACTTTAGAACTCTAAAGGATGTGAAAAATCATCTATTCCAATCTCCTTGTTTATGCCCAGATAATAAAACTCCAGTGAGAAAATGTTACCTGCGATCACTGATCAAGTGTTCCTCCCAAGCTACCACCCTGCCTAACTTGACCAATTCCACCAGCATTTATTGTACACATATTGAATGTCACATATGATTAAGGGTTGTGATACATAGGAAAAGAAGACAAATTCCTGCTTTTGAGAAATTTAAGGGTAGTAAAAAAGAGAAATAATTTTGATTCAATGTTTCTTTGCTTCAGTTGGTACAAAATCTTGGGACATATTTCCTTTTCAGAATAGAGTGTATTCTTAATCTTTTGATCCCAAAGAGACAAAAAATAATTCAAAGGGCTTCATTCTCATTGTCCTGCTCCTTAAATACAATGACAAAAAATACATAGTCATTGTCTGTGTTGCCAACTGTCCCCAGTGGTGTGGACAATGAGGCATCCCTGGGTCTGTGTTTTTCCCCTAAAGCCCACAGCCTGGTGCCTGTAAGGACAACTGGGTGACTATCGCAACAGTGGGGTAGGGGAGGGTATTCTGACTCCTGGGACGCAGTGAGAGTCCATTGTAGTGTCAAATCACAAATAATTTTTGTTTTATTAGGGAAATACAGGACAAAGATTTCCCAGGTTGTGTACAGAAACTAATGGAAAAGAACAAAGAATTTCACACCATGACCCTTTAAGCAGGAATTTGTCAAGCATTCATTATTCTTAAATACAGAATCCTGACCTTTTTAGAAGTGCTTTCAAAATAGCCAATCAACAATTTGTTCAAACCATTTGCTTCTCATAAGAAGAAAAACAACCTTTCACTTGATGAAAGAAAAATTTAATCCTTCTCGCTCTTGGAGATTTTCATAAACGGTCCTAAAACCAGATAGAAATGCACAGAAGGAAGTGTCAATATAAGTAGAATGCTGAACTCCACGAGAGCTATCCAGGTGATTTCTGATCTGGACCCTACAAAGAGAAAGGGTAGAAAGGTAGACTTTCAGAGGAAAGGGTGTGAGAAAAGAAAGACATCAAAGAGAATGGTATGTGGGAGGCTAGACATCAACAACCCCATTTTAAAGATGTGAAAAGTGAGACATGAGAAAATATGCACGAAAAGTCCGAGATCAGTGGCTGGTGAGTAGCAAGGTGGATGGAGAGCCCGGATCTCTCACTTCCTGGCCTGCCAGGCTTCTTAACACGTCTGCCTCTGAGTTCACGGCCTTCTAAGCTGAGGCACTGGGCCTTGGGGAGATTGCCAAGAAACAAGGGAGACAGTCACTCATAAGGACGTACCTACAGTATTCTGCATTTCACAATACTTTACTGGTGTCTAAAGCAACCTTTCTACAGAAAGCAGGCTTATTTTGTTTTTTGAGGGTTTTGTTTTTGTTTTTTTTTTGGCAAGTTTGATTACAGCAAGAGAAAATGCTGAATTGCCAATATGCAAATGAAATTAAAGGCCACCCCGGGGATGAAAGAGCCCTACAGAAACGTTTTATTGACTGCTGCAAATTTACCCAAATAACAACTATTTTTTAAAAATATATTTAAATAAATTGAGTTGCAACCTCCTTTGTTCTTCCCCTTAGGAGTCATATGTTTTTCACCTCTAATTTCATATTATTGTCATGTGGTGCATTGCACATTATTTATAGATGGAATATCAAATGAGGGTGGCTACACTAAGAAACTAAGATTCGATTAATCACATAATGTATGGATATTAGCCATTTGCCCTTAAAGTGCTTATTTTTGGTGGGTGTAAACAGGGAGTAGAGTTTAATTTTCTTGGCCAGTGTTAGCAGATAATATCTAAAACATTCGATGTGCTTGCCACAGTTTATCCTGGAATGTCTGTGCAATTATAGCTTTTCTCCCCACAAGGAAATCTAAAATAATGAGGGCTTCTGGGACATACATTGGCATTAAGGAGATTGTATTTTTAAAGGACAGGAAATTAGGTGGCTTAGAACTGTTTTTCTAGCATTGTGGTCCTAGCTTGACTAGATTAGAAATCTCTAAATAGGTAACAGACTTATTAAGTCCCCTTGCATGTTGTCTAAAATGGACTGAAGTCATTTCCATGTAAATTTAAAATTTTAATCCAATTAAGATCTGATTAGCTCCAATAGTGGTTGGTATCATGAATTCATGGGTCTCTGAGACCCTTCTTCTTGCTCAAAATGCAAGGTAGTGACATTCAATGAAGGAAACTGGCTTTGTCCATGAGGTTCAAAGATCAACAAGAGAGCAACCTTAGCATCCCAATGGGAGTTAAGGGAGAAAATAAGATGTCAGGGTCCCAATATCACTTTATATCCCCTTTCAGTCCCCACATATCGGTCCCTCTCCGGAAGCCCTGGGCAAACTCGCTGAGACAAGGGTGTATACAGGAAGCTGTCAGCACAGCTGCTGTGAATCTGAGCTTTGGAACCGAGCAAACATGTGTCTGATACTTGACCCTTGCAAGCCACAGAAAATAGTATGAGGAACTTGAAAATGTCTCAGTGTATCATCTGTAAAATAAAGAGAATATTGCCTACCTCCCAGTCTCATTCAAAGGATTAAGTGATACTATAAAGTTTTGAACACATAGCAATTGTTCAATTATAGATGGTTTTCTTACAACGCATGAGAATGCAAAATAAGTCAGGTTTTCGAAATGTTTCTATGTGCCATGGGCCATGATGAATGACTTAAAAGTTTTACCATTGTGACCCCTAGACTGTATATTCAGTGCTGAAGCCAGGATTCAGACTAAAGAAGTCTGGCTTCTGAATGTAAGCTGCTGCTGCTGCTAAGTCGCTTCAGTCGTGTCCGACTCTGTGCGATCCCCATAGACGGCAGCCCACCAGGCTCCCCCCATCCCTGGGATTCTCCAGGCAAGAACACTGGAGTGGGTTGCCATTTCCTTCTCCAATGCATGAAAGTGAAAAGTGAAAGTGAAGTCGCTCAGTCGTGTCTGACTCTTAGCGACCCCATGGACCGCAGCCTACCAGGCTCCTCTGTCCATGGAATTTTCCAGGCAAGAGTACTGGAGTGGGGTGCCATTGCCTTCTCCATGAATGTGAGCACTTAACCACAAAGCTCTGCAATGGACTCTCTGCCAAGAGTCCATTACAATGACCAAGTACAGTGACCCAGGAGATTCTGTGCCTTCATCTCCCATTAACAAAAATGAGAACTTAAGAAAGGCCAGCTTGTCCCAAAGCTCCTGAGCTCCCCTTACGCTTCTAGATAGAACTGCCATGGAAATAAGCTGGCTGACAATAGTCTTTCACACCTCCCCTTAGGGCCTGTTACCAACCTGCCAGATATTTGTGTTCTAATCAACATCCCCCCAAAAAGAGAGAGAGAGAGAGAGAAGACTGCAGTCACTGTCTGTATCTGAACAATTTCTAAGCCAAACAGTAAGGGCTCATGACTAAACGAAATGCAGTAACAGTTAATGCTATTCTTCCCCAATTCGAAGATAATGTGAAATCAGTTCAGTAAAACCAAAGTATAGATGTATAAGTGATTCATACAAATCGCTACCATTGAGACGATAGCCTCTGAAACACTAGACTTCCCCTTTAAATCTCTAGACTTCCCCTTCCAATTCTTCTGAGTAAGGTGGGAGTTTAGGTTGACAAGTCTTATCGTCAGTCTTTAAGGCATATCTTGAATCAGTTAATTTCTCAAAAGAGATTTCAACACCTCTACTCTCTAAACTGGAGGTCAGCAAGTTTTCTCTGGAAAAGGCCAGATAGTCAATACTGTAGGCTCTGAAGGCATTACAGTCTAAACAGCAGTGTTCAACTCTGCCACATAGAACAAAAAGAGCCATGGACAACATGTAAACAAATGAATGCGATTGTGTCTCCATAAAGCTTTATTTTCAGTAAGTGAGTGATGGGCTAGATTTGGCCCACAGTTCATAGTCTGCCAACCCCTGGAATAAACCACTATGAGCTTTCATCTTTTTCAGATGCTGCACTTGTTTCTTCTCTCTGAGCCTTTTCCAATTCATTCTAAATAAGTATGCTGCTTCCTAGCTTAAAATACTCCAGTGCATTCCTACTATACTTAGGTTAGAAACTAAATTTCTTGGCATGGTGTTCAAGACCCACAGTTCAGGAGCGACCTCCCCATTGAGTGTCATCTCCTATCTTGCTCACTTCAGTTCACTGGCTTTATTTCTATTACTTTTTAACATGCCACCTCAGGGCCTTTGCACATGCTCTTCCCTTCTCTTCTGAGTTCTCTTCCCCATTCTGCTCCCCTGAGCTCCTAACCCAGATTAGATCATTTCCCATATTTCTCATTGTAAATCTATAATCTTCTTTCAAAGCAGCTAATTAATTAATAATTAAATATAGATTTATGTGATGATATGCTTAATAGCTATCTGCCTACCAGACTTAGGGCCATGAGGGAAGGGATCAGTCGTATTTGTTTTCTTTATTACATTCTCCTGATGTACAGTGGGTACTCAAGATTTGCATGCCAACTAAATGAACACATTGTTTATTTCTTAGTGTTCAAAGAACTTCATGAAATTCAATATCTTTCCGCTTTGGAAGAGTAAAAATAGTCTGGGGCAGTAGGATTGGTTTTTTCCTATATTATTACAAATGGAGAAACAAGCCCAGCTATGATCATGCAAGTCACCAGGAGGTGTTTAATTATAAGTTCAAGAATGCTTTCTCAGTTTAGTAATTTCCAAAGACACTTAGAAGTTCCATGAGTTCACGTTTGAGGAATGACCGTGTAATTTCAACCTTGCCCTTGCTCACGTCTTTGGAAACCATCCAGTAAATTTTCAAAGGCCACTACCTTTTGTGCCGAGCTGATGCTTATCCTGGGAGCCCCTCTGATGCCATAACTACCTTCATCTGCAGTGTTGATACAGTGCAAGGCTCGTGCATTTACTGTGTGCTAATTTTTAAAAGTTTACAGAGCTGGGCTCCTCTACAGATTTTCAAGAAGACATTTATGGTTCTAAGCACCTTCCCTAGAATCATTAGGCAACAAATTTGCTTGAAAATTTCTTTCATTGTGTCTCAGTGGAGATGAAATATGGTCACTTGCTGGGGAGAAAAACAACAATAAAAGGAGAGTGAAATCTCCCTAAGTGCTCCCTAAAAACAAGAAAATCTGATATGCAGCCTGTGTGCTGATACAATTATGAGGCTTCTGGCTCTGAGCTGTAACAGATGGGAGTTTTTCTCTCTCTGGTGATAAGGTGAATGGTTTCCCCCAGGGATGTGTGGGGAAAGCTGCTGAGTTGGCAGTGTTGGCACCAAGCAGCTGGCTGCTGACAGGATTATAGGCTGAGATTGGCATTAAGGGCAAGGGGCTCCCTAATATGGGAATGAGGGGAGTAGAAAGTAAAAACTGCCCCCTCTCCCTTATTCATCCATAAAGCTGGGACTTGAAGCAGTTCATTCCGAACAGTGAATGGAGCTTCTAAAGAGACGCCAAAGAAGAGTATCAGTTCATTCATTCATTTATCCATCCATTCATTCAACAGCCATAGAGTGAGTACCTGATTTGTGGCAGCTATTGTGATGGCTGCCTAGATATGAAGACAAGCAGAAATTCCTTGTTTCTACCCTCAGGAGTTTCTCCGTTAAGTGAGGGAGGGAAAACACTGAAGAAATAAGCTTGATGAAGTGTTATTGTGAGAAAGATTTCATAGCAGTGGTGACAAGATAAAATTTGGAAAATCAGTATTTCCTATGAGGACATAAGGACTGGAAAAAGTAAGTAGGATTTAGTTAGAGAATGCAGCAAGGAGGCCCTCTCTAGTCTCTCTTTACCCTCCCCTGGACCCCTGCTGAAGTCATACCCCTCTGCGTCACTGGCTCCTGTATTCTGGTCTTTGCACACGCTGCTCCTTCAGCCTGGATTTGCCTTCCTTCTCCCGTGAGTGCTCCTAAAATCCTGGAGGACTTTTTAGAGTGCATTGACCAATTTGAACCTTACCTTGAAGGCCCTGGGAAACATTACGGGATTTTAAGCAGAACAGTTACATGATCATATGTGCTTTACAGGAAGTCCACTTTGCTGTTTTGTTGAAAGTGCCGTCAGGAGACAGATGAAGTGACCCGCCCAGAGGTCCTGAGGACTTGAGCTACAGCAGAAATCGTTGTCAGGGAGAAAAGAGCCTGGGCGTGAAAGATGTTAAGGCGATGAAGGCAAAGATAGCCCCTGATTGGCTGGGAAGGTTTTTCCTTTTCCTGGGCGTCTTTTGGTTGGTCACGTAAAATGGGTGTAACAGCACAGCATTGCAGACAGCGAGGGGAGAGGCAGAGCTTGGAGAAAGGTTACTGACTGGCTTTGGGCTGGTGATATGGCCTGGGCTTCCATGTTACAGGTGCATGACTGACCTCCTCATGGGCATATTAGGGTGTGGTATACAGATTTGGAGCTCAAGAGACAGAGTTTCTCAGTCAGGATGAACTAGGTTATGAAGTGTTCAAATTAATACTCTTTCTCTTTTCACTGTGCCGTGGTTTGTGGTATCTTAGTTCCCCAACCGGGGATGGAACCTGGACCCTAAGAATGAGAGTACTAACTCCTAACCAATGAGCCACTGGGGAACTCGCAACAAAGACTGCTTTCTTCCTCACTCAAACATCTATTGTAGGTCTGTGGCTGGTCCTTGGCTGCTTGTAGCCACTCATGGGCCCAGGCTAAAAGGAAAGCCACCCTTTTGAAAGTTGTTGGCTATTAAGCCTGGGAGAACAGAGAGGTCTTAAGGGTCTTGCCCTGGCACTTAAATGCTTGCCTGGGAAGTGACATGTGACACTTTTGCAAAGAAGTAGTCAATGGCTGCAGCCACATACTGGAAGCCAGGAGTGCATTCCTTTGGAGGGAGGGAGAGCTGGAAATAGCTGGCAAGAGCAGTAAGGACTATTACAGGGCCAAACGTGAAGATTTGAGGATGAACTGCACGTAGATGGCAGTAAAGCTGTGACAGTGGATAATGCAGGGAAAACTACATTCAGTTTGAAAAGAAAGGGGGCTACATATGAGTCCTGGGAAAGTACCTACATTTAGAGTATCCTCCTCTATAGAGGAGATAAAATCACAAAGAGAGGACATGTAGATGTGGTCAAAAACTGTCAGGAAAACCAGAGTGGCATTTCAAAAGAGAAAGTGGATAACATTTCAACCAAGGAGTGAAAACCCAGGAAACATTTCAGTAGTGACTGACCAAATCTCTCTTTTAGACAGTAGCTGGGCTGTCTTAATATGGTGATGGATGCATATCCTTTTCCTTTATTAAAAAAATTAACATATTCAGTAAGTCATCAATTCTCGGAGCCGACAGAGTCCACAGAGGTCATCCAGTTTACTCTCCCACCAAATGTTGAAGCTTTCACAATGATACGTGACAAAGCTCTATCTTAACCTGAAATATTTCTCTTTGTAACATATCCATGGCCCTGGGCTTCCCAGGGAGCACACTGGTAAAGAATTCGCCTGCCAGTGCAGGAGACGCTAGGGATGCAGGCTAAATCCTTGGGTTGGGAAGATGCCCTGGAGAAGGAAATGGCAACCCACTCCAGCATTTTTGCCTCGAGAATCCCATGGACAGAGGAGACTGGCGGGTTAAATTCCAGGAGGTCACAAAGAGTCAGACGTGACTGAGTGTGCATGCACGCACACACACACACACACACACACACACACACACCCCACACCATGGCCCTACTTCTGATCTCCAGAATCAGACAAGGGAAAGCTCTTCTTTCTGTTCACCGCTTAAACTGATAGTGTCATTAAACAGTAGTTTGAGTTGGTGACTGATTTTTATGGCACACTTTGCCTAAGAAGCAACTGGTAAAAGGACCGAGATAGTCAGAATTTAGGTGTTCAAATTCCCAGTTGGAAAGTAAGTCCAAACCACATTTTCCTTTCTGATTTAGTATGAAAGATGAGGAGTAGGGTGTGAGAGTCAAGGTGAGATGATACAGTTTATAAAACATTTAAAGATTGCTAATGGGAGATCCAACCAGTCCATCCTAAAGGAGAGCAGTCCTGGGTGTGCATTGGAAGGACTGATGTTGAAGCTGAAACTCCAATATACTTTGGCCATTCATGTGAAGAATTGACTCATTGGAAAAGACCCTGATACTGGGAGGGATTGGGGGCAGGAGGAGAAGGGGGCAACAGAGGATGAGATGGCTGGGTGGCATCACCGACTCGATGGACATGGGTTTGAGTAAACTCCGGGAGTTGGTGATGGACAGGGAAGCCTGGCGTGCTGCAGCCCATGGGGTCGCAAAGAGTTGGACACGACTGAGTGACTGAACTGAACTGAACTGAATGTAGAAGAATGCATACAGTATTTGACTTCTAACTCTGTGACCTTGGTAAGTCACTTAACCTCTCTGAGCAAGAATTTCTGTGTCGATGAAATGGATGCCTGACGTGTACACCCCACAGGGGTTGGCTGGAGTACAATGCACATATTAAACACAGGAAACTGGAAAAGATAGAATAGGGAAGATGATTTATAAGCTTCAGCAGAGGCAGACATCAACTGCACAGCCTAAGAAACAATTTGAACTTGAAGGTTAATAGCTGTGATTCAAGGAAACTCCCCTGTATTTATTGCTACAGTAATGTTGCACAAGAACAACAACCACAGAACTCCCAAGTGTACTGTGACAAACATTTATTTTAACTCAATAAGCTAGGAATCTGACGAGGGGTCTTCTGGTCTGGTTAGCCCAATTTTAGCCTGACTTAATCAGGTGTCTGCAGTCCGCTGGCAGGTCAACTGGGGAAGGGCTAGTCTGGGATGGTCTCATGTGGGACAATTATCATCTATGTGGTCTCCTATCCTCTCACAGCCTAGCCTGGGCTTATTCAGAGGTCTTCATAGGTGCCCAAGAGAAGGCTTCCTGAAGCTTGGGTGTATACTGGCCCATTCATCATTTTTGCTACATTGTATCGTCCCGAGCAGATAATAAGGCAGAGCCCAAGAGAAAGAAAGCTTGACTTCAGTTATTAACGGCAAATACACAGGGAGGCAAATACACAGGGCACTTGGTCCAGTTTTGTAATCAGCATATCATAACCTTTCTCACTAGAGAACCAATAGGCAGGGTGAGGAAGTTGGTTAAGTTAATAAAGAAGGGTGTAGGAATGAAGGTGAGTAAGGTAAGGCCTGAGAGCAAATGCAAGGGTCAGGAAGAACAAATAGACTGGAGGAGCCACTTCCAAGCAGCGGAACTGGGACGGCATCGAGGAACTCTCCCCACCTCCAGACTGAGGGGACCTAGAGACACTTGCTCTGCAGGATTTCAGAACTGCAGTGCCCAGTGCCTGGCTGTTTGCCGCTGTCATTTTGCTTTTTGAATGGAACTATTTGTTACAGCCACCCTATGCTTATTCACAATTGTATCTTTGGATTTTGGAGAAATAATTTGCTTTTTTTGTTTGTTTGTTTTCACTTCACTGTTGTTGCTGTTGTTTTAATTCTGTGGGCTCTGGACTATAGGAAACTGCATTCAGATTGTGGGGAGGATATACATAAAAGACTAAAGATTTAATTAAAAGACAAACTGTGGATGGTAGATTGCAAAACTAGCTGCAATTCTTTATCCGTCCTTGAATTCATGTCCTCAGCAATGTGACCTTAGAAGTTCTTTCAATCAACAAGTGGAATCAATTTCTCTACAGTTTCAGTCTGAACTGGGTTTTTTTATTTGCTTTGGTCAATCGTATACACAAAGGAGATATTGAATGAGCTCTCGGCTAGACCTCAAGAGGCCTTGCCTAATTCCACTTTCTTTCGGGTCTCCTGCTTATACCACACAAACAAGCCTCACTGGAATGCTTGATAATGAAAAACCTGCGGTCCAGTCATTCCCAGCCTCTCATCTGACAGCTGGGTGTGTTAGAGGTCATCGTAGACTAGCTAGTCCGCAGTTTACCTACCAGGTTACCAAAGAGGCATGTGTCAGCCCAGCTGAGATAAGCCAGCCTGCAACAAATTAGCAAAATCACTCAGCTGACATGGAAACCCATGAGAAGTAATGGATGCTTAACTGTCTAAACTACTGAGTTGTTCAAGTGTGTGTTTGTTACTCAGCAATATCTAACTGATACACCTTCAGTTTATTTCCCATCATGTGGAAAGTGTTTCTTTCCGGTAGCAGAGCATCACATCTGAAGATTAAGAAGACCCAGAAAAGAAAACAATTCTGGCCCCGTCACCTCTGTTTTCTCCACTCATGCTGACATGTTATTTGTGGTCATCTCTTTATAAAATAGGGCTTCCCTGGTGGTTCAGTGGTAAAGAATTGGCCTGCTAATGCAGGAGATGCAGGTTCAGTCCCTGGGCTGGGAAGATCCTCTGAAGAAGGAAATGACAACCCACTCCAGTATTCTTACCTGGAAAATCCCATTGACAGAGGAGCCTGGTGAGCTACAGTCCATGGGGTTGCAAAAGAGTCAGACATAGTTTGGTGACTAAACAACCACTTTTGAAATAGTCCTAGGCTTGCATCATTCTTTCAAGCCACAGTTTTGAACACGCCTCATCTCTGTCTCTCTCTGTCTCTTTCTGTCTCTGACTGTCTCCGTATCTGTCTCTCTCAATCACTGACTGTCCTTCTCCCATCAGTGCTAGAGATGTGTCTAATAGAGTGAGAAAACAAATAGAAAACTGTCAGCTTTTAAAATGGGGAAATATGATCATTCTGTCACTTTCTTTTCTTTTGCTAGACAGAGAGTGACAGACCACTATCTGGAGAATTCCGAGGAAATTGAAGCACCAGGGCACCATGTAAGAGGGCTCTCTTGATCGAAACGGGGGTTATTTTGCCACTTTGCTGCTTGAAATAGCTATGTTTGGCTGCACTGGGACCCCATCGCTGCACACGGCATTTACTACCCCACGCGGGATCTTTTGTTGCGGGGTGTGGGCTCCCTAGCCGTGGCGTGCGGGCTCAGTGGTGCGGTGAGCAAGCTCCAGGGCCGGCACGTGGACTTCAGCAGCCGAGCCGTTCAGCCTCAGCTCCTCCGCTGCATGCAGGACCTCCGTGCCCCGAGCAGGAAGCAGACCACGTCCCCTGCCCTGCAAGGCGGGGTGCCAGCCTCCTGGACCACCGGGGAAGTCCCTTGGTATGCGTTTTTCAAGAAAAAGCCAAAAAAAAGAACTTGTAAGAACTCTGACACAATGCGCAGAAGCAAATGTTCTTTATTCTCAATGGTGACAATTCGGTGCTTGGAGTGGAAAGGTTTGGATACAGAGAGAAAACAGTGGCAATAAATACCTACAGAAATGAAGGAATTGGGCGAGGTTGTGCAAAAGAAGAGGCCTAGGCTGGTGGAATCAGAATCGCTAGCTTCAGCTTGTCCTCCACGGCATGACCTCTCTCCACTTTCTTTGCTTGTGGTATTGTGGCCTGGCTGCTTCTCCTCAATGTCCTAATCATAAAATGGATACAGTTCAGACAGTTAAGACAGAGAAATGTCGTGTTGTTTAAATGGCACAACGTAGGTGAACTGTCATAACAAACATAGGTTCCCTTCCTGCCTTAACTCTCTGAGGTAGCCAGTGTCTGGAATTCAGGCTCTGGGTTACCTGTATAATTTCAAGACAATGCTTTACTTAGTCTGAATCCAAATAAAGGCAGGCATCACTAGAGAAAGCTGACATGGTTTCTGTCTCATTTTCATCAATAAGCTTGGGCTCAAGATCTGCACTCAGCATAACTACTATATAGAAGAATAGATGCTCTTGGTCTCAAAGAAATAATTTGTTAAGAGCCAAGACGTGTATGTATGCTTAGTCACTCAGTTGTGTATGACTTCTTTGCAACCCCATGAACTGTAGCCCACAAGGCTCCTCTGTCCATGGAATTTTCCAGTATTCCAGAGAATACTGGGGTGGGTTGCCGTTTCTTTCTCTAAGGAATTTTCCAAACCCAGAGACTAAACCCAGGTCTCCTGCATCTCCTGCGTTGGCAGGCAGATTCTTTATCGCCAAGCCACCTGGGAAGTCCTAAGAGCTAAGCTGGGAGGTCATCACGCAGTCAGTGTCATTAAGTAGGCAGTTTATTCATACAAGGTGCACTTGCTGCAGACATTCAGAGGAGGAAACCAGAGCCCAGCAGGTCAGTCAGGAAGGTTATAGGAGATGAATCTGTAGCTCATTCTTGAAGGATGACAGGGCCAGGGGAGGGCACACAGGGTACCAGTGAGACAAGGATGTGTTAGACACGGCACTATGTGGTTTAAATGCATGTGATGCCTCCTTTAGTACTCACAACTTAAGAAGATGTATTATTTTCCTTGTTTTAAAGACATGAAAACAAAGGCTCAAAAAGTTAAGACACTGACCCACAGTCACACAGTAAACAATTATCAGATGGGAAACCAAATCTCTTTGACACCAGAGATCACGTTCTTCTCACTGAACACTACTTCCTGCCCAGGGGCAAAAATGAGCATGCTGCATTATGCGACGGTGAGGCCACACACCCAAACGCACAGAGAAGGTGTGTGGAGGAGCCCGAGTGGTGATGCTGGACAGGGAAGGTGACATGATCATGGTTTGGGTGGTCTGGAAAGGACCAGAGCATTTGAGAATGATTCCTTTGGAGTGAATGGGCATTAGTGATTTTTATCAACTTGACGCTAGCATTAAATATGGTTAAGTTCATTTTCCTAAGGGAAGGCCCTCCTTCTGCCAGCCCCAGGGTGGAGGAAAACTATTAAGAAAGCTTTAATAGCACATATTTTGCCCCTCTTCCTGCAGTTTTTCTCACTATAATACAGCCAGGAAGCATCCGGGTTTCTAGAATATCCGTGAGTCCATCGGTGGACCTCAGCACAGATATAAATGTACTCTTCCCTTTTAGTTTTCTTTGCGTGGGCTCCTATAGAAGGATAAAAGGAAGGCAAACAGGGAAATAGAGTGGTATTTTTGTTTAGTCTGTCAGACTGCGTTCTAAAAGCTCTTTCCACTTTATCCTCTTGGAGCATATGCATGAACTTCCCTCTCATGAATATTTGAATGATCTTTACTTTTTTCTGTCATTTCTTGAGTCTCAACTACAATGGGGAGCAGAATGTGACCTTCCCAAGGCAGATACTTCTGGGAGTCTCTGTCAAAATGTGTGCATGGGACTGAGATGCTGAAAAATCATGGTAACCACTGGGACTTCTTGTCCTTTATTTTCAGCCCTGAGAAGTCCATTTGATGCTGATTCCAGAGGAATATCTTTATGGAAGAGAGAGATATGACTGGAGGGGGTCAGACGGAGAATGTGTCTGTTTTAGCTTTTCTAATATTTCTGTATCAATGGAAAATGCAGGGATATAGGCAATGAGGTTAAAAACCCCAAGTAAGGGGGCTATGGATCATTTATTTTCTCAGAGACAAACTGGTATAGTTCCATTAAGTTTCTTCATGCTTAGAGTTTGATTTTCTAAGAGTCTGATTATCTATCTGTCATTCTTATCCCATTATCTTGATTTCTTCTTCTTTATAGCACTTATCATTACCTGACATTCCACTTTACATTTACTTGTTTATCTATTGAATAGATGCCTCATTAAAATATGTCTAATGATGGCAAGGGCTTCACTTGTCATATTTACTATTAAATTCTTCGTACCTGGAAACAGTACCTGGTAGCAAATAGGTGCTCAAATATCTGTTGAACAAATGAAAGTGATCATTGTATTCATCATTTAATTCATACTTATGAACTTACTACCATGGGTAGGCCCTGCATTAGAAATAAAATAGAGCTCCTAGTCCCATATGAGGTACAGACACATGATCAGATATAGTTCAAAAGGTGCAGGGACAGAGGAACATGTAGGAAAGTGTGGGAATACTGAGAATGGAGTCCCTAACCAGAGGAACTACTCGATCCAAACTTTTAAGAATGAATAGGGTATTTATTTGATTAAAAATCAGTGGGCTGCATTTCCCTAATTCCTCACTGGGCTGGAGGGCCCCAGGGACTAGTATAGTAACAGCCATAAGTATTAGAAAACCAAAACCACATATTTTTTCTTTTTTAAAATAGAAATTCAGTTAGATTTTTTTATAAAGCTATTTTATGGACCCCTAAATGATTATGCCAAAAGCAGATATTAAAGACAGGATGGGATCAAAGGA
This sequence comes from Muntiacus reevesi, assembly GCF_963930625.1. Classification (NCBI taxonomy): domain Eukaryota; kingdom Metazoa; phylum Chordata; class Mammalia; order Artiodactyla; family Cervidae; genus Muntiacus; species Muntiacus reevesi. Next base: position 119,414,434 of record NC_089253.1, on the reverse strand, counting down.
ATCTAGACTGATGAGCATAAGAACAAGATTGAGTGGTGGAAGGAAGGAAAAAGAGGCAGGGCTATCGGATAGCTATGTAGAACAGGCCCCAGCTAAGTCCTTAACGGACGAGCCCTGCCTCCAGATTACCTTCTAAGCAAGCCCTAACGTTAATGCCTATTCTACACAATTTGCTACTTTCATTCCCTGTGGGTGTAAGAATTAATGTGAGGGAAGACAAGACAGAACAGGAGAAGCAAAGGAAGAAGAAGATGCATACAAAGGATATGAGAGAGGAAGAACAGTCTTTATAAAAGAACAGCGCAAGGAAACGAAAAGTTGAAAATGAGAAAAGGAAAGGAACTTTCCAGCCCTTATTAGGTTTGAGTGCTGGTGGTTATTTTAAGTGGTCCCCTTGGATAGGTAGTCACGTTGAACATCTCACTTCTGGTTTGTTTATATTTATAAACCATAAAGTCAAGCTCAGCTTTCTGCTAGAAAAGCACTTTTAGAAGGCAGTGAGATCTTATCTTTCATTTTCTATAGATCAGTTTTGCAGCTTCTTGAAGTATTTATAGTTTTAATACATAACCATAAATGCCCCCAAACAAGGAATATTGCACCTTTCGATTACTATTATTGCTTTATTGCTTATCACAGCCATAAATTAGTGACATCCTCCAGCATTGCTGAAAGAGCCCTGAACTAGGTTATAGCAAGAGCACACGAGAACCTATTAAAGCTTTGCTGTTTCTTGAGAGTCTTTATAGTTTTCAAACATACTCCATAAGTGTTTCAATTAAAGAACTCCTTGCATGTTCAGTAACAGCCCTCCTGTTTGAGATGGGATAGTAGTATCAGAAAAGAAAAGCAAAATTACAAGAAGGGAACTTAGAAAACATTAAAAATGAAATGACTATACAAATAAGAGCAGGGGTTTAAATTATGCAGATTTAAGTCATTTACATTGCTTATCTGATGCAAGTTGACATTTATATATATATCCTATATCTGTATCGTCTATTGCTAAGCTTATGTCTAGGTCTATGTTTGCATATTTTGTTCTGCTAATGAGTTTTTAGTGCCACCTATGATATTTCTAATAATTGGTCATATGGGCAAGCATTCCATTAAAGATATCAAAGATGGCATGAGAAACTCTGGGAGAACAAAGATGTTGACCTAGACAAAAACTTGATGTCTAAGAGATGCAGACAATAGTGATAGTGATAAACTAGCATTTTGGAGGTAAATATCATATTAATATAATTAGGATTACAACTCAAATACAATAGGGTAGAAAAAAATTAGAGCCAAGAGACCCACCTTAGATCTACTGGAATAGATCTTTATAAATAACCTCACCTTTCAGTTCTGGACTCCTTGGCCACCAATGAGTTGATAAAATTAGATAATGTGAGGTGTTCATTTTACATGTGTCCTGATTAGCTGCTAGGCATTGTGGCAAATTTTTAAAAATTAATCATATTGCTTACCCTCAAGGAGCTTACAGATTACTTTAGATAGAAAAATATACATTGGGCATGTATCTATTTATTTATTTCTCATTTCCTATTTATTTATCTTTAACCATTTTAATTGAATATAGTTAATTTACAATGCTATGCTAGTATCATTTGTAGAGCAAAATGATTCAGTTCCATATATATATGTGAATATGTATATTCTTTGTCTTGATGGATTTTTGTGACATTGAAAATAGTTTTCTGTGCTACATAGTAGGTCCTTGGAGTTTATCTGTTTTACATATAGTAGTTTATATATGGGCTTCCTAGGTGGCGCCAGTGGTAAGGAAATACCTACCAATGCTGGAGACTCTGAAGATTGAGGCTTCTGAACTGTGGTGCTAGAGAAGACTCTTGAGAGTCCCTTGGACAGCCAGAGATGAAACCAGTCCATCCTAAAGGAAGTCAATCCTGAATATTCATTGGAAGGACTGGTATTCAATCTCCAATATTTTGGCCACCTAATGCAAAGAGCCGACTTACTGGAAAAGACCCTGAGGCTGGGAAAGATTGAAGGCAAGAGGAGAAGGTGGCAACAGAGGATGAGATGGCTGGATGGCATCACTGACTCAATGGCCATGAGTTTGAGCAAACTCTGGGAGACAGTGAAGGACAGGGAAGCCTTATGTGCTGCAGTTCACGACTTCCAAAGAGTCTGACACAACTTAGTGACTGATTAACAACAACAACTGTAGTGAAGTTTTATTCTAATTTCATTTTCAGATTATTCCTTCCCAGTGTATGGAAATACAATTAACTCTTACAGATTAATCTTATATTCTGAGCTTGATTATTAAGTTCTAAGAGTTTTTTTATGGATTCCTTAAGAATTTCTGTATATAATATAATGTCATCTGCAAATAGAGATAGAATTTAACTCTTTTCAATCTGAATGTCTTTCTTCCTTCCTCCATCCTTCTCTTCCTTCTTTCCTTCCTTCCTGATTTCCTTCTTCCTTCTTTTCTTTCTTTCTTTCTCTACTTTTTTCATTGTTTAGGTAGAGATACCAGTACTGCATTGAATAGAAGTGGCAAGAGTGGTCATCTTTGACTTGTTCCTAATTTTAGGGAGGAAAGCATTCAATATTTTACCCTTAAGTGTGATGTTATAGTTATGGATTTTTTTGTAGATGCCTTTTATCAGGTTGATAAACCATTCCTAGTTTATTGAGCTCCTTTCATTTTATGCTGTCTCCATGTTTTTTTAGTTTAATGTTATTACGGTTTATTCCATCAACAAGTGTCATAGCCAGAATATTTTTTGAGATAATGCATTTTTCCTTGGGTTTCTGGTAAGGCTGTTGTGAGACAACACCCTTAAGTTTCCTAGAAACTTTCTGTTTTGATAGAAATTATCTGTGAGGCATGACCTTAAGATTGTTGGAGCAATGTATTTTGGGGGTTTGAGATAACACCTTAACTATTTCTGAAGTTTTAACATAAATCTTGCTAGTCACAATATTGGTTTCCTCTTCATATGGAACTCTGTGTTTGAGCTTTCTGATGCAACTCTAGTTTGACCTTTGCCTGGAAAACATTTCTTAATTTTAGCATCATTTTTCATTTGGGGAGATGAGTAATGAGAAATGGCTTTAGTTCTCAAACCTAGTAAATCCTGGTTCTTTTATATTTAACAGCTCTTCCGCTTATTGCTTTCCTATTGTATATAAACAGCTAGAAGAATCTGAGTGAAACCTTTAACTCCCTGCCTGGAAACCTCCTTGGCTAGATCACACAATTCATTGCGTGAAACATACATTTCCCTATGTTGTCATCAGTAATAATGTTACTGTTTTCTGTCACTTCATAATGAAGGTGACCTTTCCTCAAGCTTCAAACAGCATTTCCTAAAAACTTTACAACCCTCAGAGACAGCCGCCTTAGGACCATCCAGTCTCAGCTAACAAATTCGTCAAAGGCGGTTCAGATTCTTCCCTCTTTTTGGTCCCAAAGCCTCTTTAGGTCTTTGTTCCAATAGGTCTCCACTTATGATACCACTTATGATATGTTGCAATCACAATATGTTACAATTACAATAGGTCTCCACTTATGATACCACGTATGATATGTTACAATAGGTCTCCACTTCTGATACCATATCTGCTCTAGGTATTATGATTGCACCACAAGCTACTCTGAATCTTAGGAGCTTAAACAATGACAGAGTTTGTTTTACTCATGAATCTGCAGTTGGAGATTCTGCTCAGCAGGATAACTCACCTCCACCTCACAGCAGCTGAACAACTTGAGCAGTGAGGACCAGGGTCATCTGAAGTCTTGTTCACTCACGTGTCTGAAGTTGGTGTTGATGCTCAGCTGGAATCTTAGCTGAGCATGTTAACAGAACACATCCAGGCCCCTCGCAATGTGGCTTGGGCTTCCTCACAGCCTGATGGCTTGGCTCCAAGGGCAAAAACATGAAGGGGGCGGGGAGAGAAAGAGAGAAAGCAAGGCCAGGAGCCCTGGTGCTGGTTCTAAGGTAGCTCTAGAAGTCACAGCACGTCATTTCTAGCACATTCCATCCAAGTGGGCCAAGGTAAAGGGAAGGGAGGGAGCCTTTACCTTGTGATGAGGGTGGCAAGGTCTGCAAGAGCAGATTGGATGGAAATATTGCTGTGAACATTTTTGATAATTACAATCACCCACAGGAATCCACTTGTCTTCTTTATGGAAATGTTGTAGCTCAATTATCCTTGAAAACAGTAGAGCTGCATATGAATTCATGGGTAAAGTAAAATGTGTATTTATCATATGTATTTAGCAATATTTTTTTCCTCCTTTTAGTACTCAGGTCACTTATTAGAATCTGGGCTGGGCTGAGTTGCTTTATCTTAAATTTCTTTTTATTTATCCACAACTTGCCTCTCATTTCTGTTTTTGTGTCATTTCTATAGATCACTCATACAGAAGCAATACATTGGACAGAAATAAGTCACTGAATCAATCAGAAATTGTCGAGGTTTGGGGTACTGAATAACATTGTTCAGTGCCTTATGGTTTTTGCTTTTTTTTAACTATAGACGCAGGCCTTTGAGCAAATGTTCTTGCTTTCACAGGGAGCTAAGAATGAGCCGTGCGTGTCTCTACAGACAAAGGACAGAGCTATGGCTCTATTCAGTTCGACTTAACCCCCAGCATCAGGATTCATCAGCATGCATCCGCATTATGCTGTCTGCCCATGACCAGTGTCTCAAGAAATAAGTGCCAGTGGGAAGAAAAGCAGTACGCAGTAGCTGGTGGGCATTAATCAAGGCCGCTCTGGGCTGCCTCCAGAGGAACACGTGCCTAATGGTCACACAGAAAGAAGAGAGTAGAAATCATTCTGGTTGATGCTATTCTGGCCTCTGTCAAGGGATGAAGATATGGACTCACTGTGCTTTGAAATGTAATGCAAACTTAGAAACCAGGATGATGGACAGAATAAAAGAGAGAGGCTAATACTTCCTTCCTTCCAAACTCCCTGAAATAGCCAACTTCCCATTCAGCAGACCAGGTCAATAAAATTGTTTTCTTGCTGTTTTTCTTTTTGTAACGATGTCATCAGCATTAATGCTACCATCCCCATCGGAAAGTGAAAGGCATCCCTTGGCACTAGTCCTGTGGCATCATGACTCTTGAGCACCAAAGTTGGCACCAGCCAGAGTGGAGAAGCAGTAAGCATAGAAGTCATCACCCCAAAGAAAGCTAAAGAAGTCTCCAGATGTCAGTTACACAGGTAACAAAGGAAAAGGAGGAAAGTTCAAAATCAGTCACGGACAAAGGCCAAACGGCTCTGAGTTGGGTGTCCAAGCCCTTAAGGAAAGAAAGCTCAGAGTCTGGCTAAGGGACCAGACCTCATCCTGCTTGGATTAGCAGAATGATGTGGGTGGCTGGATGGGAAGTGAGAAGATTCAACTGGGAGTTAGGAAAGTTGGTGTCCACTCATGACTCCACCACTAACTCGAGACCTCGTTTGTGCCTGTGTCAAATGGGGAGGCTGTTTCTTATGCTCTTTGAACTACTCTCCAGCTCTGATATTCCCTTCTCCCACATAATGTATATCTCACATATGTCCTTGCTCATAGAGAGTGCATGCTAGCTGTTATCTAGGCTCCCTAGCTAAAGCAAGACGGTCCAAGGATTTGCATCTTGTGCTAAACAGTTTCTTTAGGGTTCCTTAGGGATTCTGATCTTACCACTAGAGACAGACTTCTTACAAACCTTTCTGCAAGCAGGCTAATGTTAGCATCGGGCATGTGTGCCAAGTGGTTTCAGTCATGCCCGAATCTTTGCGACCCCGTGGTCTGTAGCCCACCAGGCCCCTCTGTCCATGGGATTCTCCAGGCAAGAACACTGGAGTGGGTTGCTTGTAAGTAATTCACAGGCACCCCTAAACAGACAGAGGACAGATTGGTTTTTCATAGCAAAATGCCTCATGGAGAGTGCTTGCTAAAGAAGTTGCTGGTCAAAGGGTTTGGGAACTAGGGTATGCCTGCCCTGGAAGAGATAGAAATGTTTTGGAAAAGCAACACATTTGGTGCAAGGATTTGGAGATTTTACTTCTCCTTCAGTGCTTGCATATCCTTTTCATTAAGTTCCTTCCCATCCTCAGTGAATAAAATGTGTGAAATCAGAGAGGAAATAAAGGGTCTGTTCTTCCCGATGCCCAATTTTGGTTCAAGCCAGTTAGTTATCATGAGCATGTCACTCACCATTGTGCATCTTACAAGCTCATCTGTAAAATGGGACTGTCTTCCTCACAAAGTGAGATATCAATCTTATTAAATAAATCTTACATGTGATATTCTTTGCAAACAATTACTGTAAAAACAGATTTTAAATTACTGTTAGTGCAAGATTATCAGACTTCCAGGAAACTCCTGCAGTAGTTTGGATTAGCTTCGGGTTTTGTTTTTTTTTTTTCAGATACAGATGGAGAATTCAAAGTCAGAGATTTTTGGCTTCCAAAGCAACCAAGCACTTAGGACTGAGCAGTAGGAAGTGGCCCCACAGAGGGAACAGGTAGGGACAGCCCGCAGAGTCTGGCCTTTTCAGAGGAAATAATGAGCCATTCAGTTACTGTTCTGTGGACTTAGAAAAAAAAGAAAATTTGGAAAATGGTAGTTCAACCATTGCTACCTAAAAATGCTCACTACTCAACTTGCCTGCTACAAATTAAGCCACCAAATAACGGAGAGGTGCTGCAGATGTTGGAATCAAGAATGTTTTAAAGATCATCAGTCTCCTCGGCATCTAATCACATTTTAAAATAAAAGCGAAGCTTTAACCCAGCCCCGGAACCCTGAGCCTTTCTTTCTTCAAGGGCTTGGACACCCAGCCTGGAGCTGTTTGGCCTCTGTCCATGGCTGATTTTGAACTTTCCTCCTTTTCCTTGGTCCTTATACCCCAGCAGGTGAAAAGTGGTGGGTTTGGCTAGCTTGGGTTTTAATAAGTCTCCCCAAATGCTCTGAGCATGGGAACAATTTAATGATCAAAGACAGGAATTGGATTCAACGAGCATTTAGGAAGAGTTTACTGAGTACTTAGCCTCATCCCAGCACTGTGCTGAGTTAGTGAGGACACCCAAGAAGGTGCAGTGACTTTTGTTACAAAAAAATTACGAGTTTTTAATTTCAGAAGTCCCTGGCAAGGAGTCTTGAACTCAGACATCTGTGTCTCTGGCTGTGCCGACCTGTTTTCCTGTTTTTGTTCATCTTTGAAAACCGTACTGGCATTATTGATATTTGTCTCTGACTTCTGTGTCTGATTTAGACTCCCAATTTCCCTTTCCCTCTTTAGCCCATCTTACTTCCCAGCAGTTTAATTATTTCTTTGCTTCTCCATAGCATTCTGATTTCATCACTAATTGACTCCCTCCATGCTTCTTTGGATGCTTCTGACCAGGGGCTGTGTTCCATCCTCTGTCCAGCTCTATCTCATGGTCCACAGGACAGGGGGCTTCTTTCCTACTCAGCTCTTTGATATCAGCTCACTCCTGGTAGGCTGGTCCATGGGGAATGGAGTAATAGCCAATACCCTAGCGGGAAGCAGAACCTTGACTCGTAACTATCTACTCATTGGATTTTCTTTTAGGAAAGTAATTTGGCACTATATATTGAGACCTTAAAATGACCAAACCCTTTACCCTAGAAATTTCTCCTGTAAGAGTCCACTTTAATACATTCTTTCTTAAACTACGTAACTATTTTCTGGTAAAAATTTATTGGTGAAAATGTTCAAGGATGGTGAGATAAACTTTTCAAAATACAATTTAGATTTTAATAATTGACTCCATAAATGTTTGCTTAATGACGGAACAGCATCAAAGCTTAAAACAGACTAGATGTCCATACCTAATTCTGTACTTTCCAGTCTTTTATTGAACCATCTTTTCAAGAGGCAGAAAACAGTAAGAACACCAGAAACCAATTAAATTATTCAATGATGCCCTTCAAACTAATGTGAATTTCTTGGAGGAAATATTCCTGACTCTGGTGTGTCTGGGCAAGACAAAATGCCTATTCAGATACATAAAATGAAATGACCCATCAAAAGCAAATGAGAATAGATTTATAGCTATTCGTGCATCTTACCCTTACATTCGAGATACGGAGTCCGAGCCACAGCCAAACAGGTTGGTAGTCTTTCTTCCACTATAGCTTCCCTGGTAGCTTGGGCAGCGAGAATCTGCCTGCAGTGCAGGAGACCTGAGTTCTCTCCAAGGGTTGGGAGACCCCCTGGAGAAGGGAATGGCTACCCACTCCATTATTCTTGCCTGGAGAATTCCATGGACAGAGGAGAAGTGACTTCTGAGATTCAATGATACTGCCTCCATTGAAACCCTTTCTCCCCTCAGCACTCACTCTGCTTCTGAAGCTATTTGGGAGTCTCCAACTTCCAGCAGCGCAAAATGGCTGGAGATAGACGGGGGGTTTATGAAATTTGGCAGCCAGAATATATCCTCAAATGTGTAATCAGGTGTGGGAACCCACGAAAGAGGCTAGAGGATAAGAGAATTGCAAGTACCATGAAGTTAGCTGAAATATTACAAAGATAAGTGTCAAAGTAAAAGCTATCTAGAGAGAATAAGGTATAACAAAAATAATACCTAGTTTTGTAACTTCATGTTATGTTATAAAGGTTGTGTAATGTTGAGTTGAAGGAAATAAAGTTATATTGAATTTCTTATTTTACATTAAAATGAATTCATTTTTTGGTCAATAATACATTAAGATTAATTATAATTTTGGAAGATTATAATGATAAAGTGACAAAAAATCTGGCAATTCAAAAATATGAGAAGAGATACAGATTTTAAATAATATAATTAACTTTTTAAAATTAGGAACTTTAATGACTATAAACCAGACCTTAAAATTAATACATATTTCTCAATATCCATGGAGCATTACCAAAGTTGACCATATGCTACTTTAAAGAGAATGCTAATAAATTCCAAGGGACTATTACCAAAAGTTCTTCCAGCACTTTTTTTTTTTCTCTTTTCAGTCCCCATAGCCAAACTACTGAAATAAAATCATACCTAATGATGGTATATTAAAACTCAGTGTATGTATATCATCCCATTTTAACACCCATTTTGATACCCAACATCAGTGGTTTTAGAGTTTGGGGCATGGACCCAGCTTTGCTAAATAGACTGTATCCAAATATCAAGATTCCACTTAGGTAGCAGAAAGCAGGAAAGGGTCTTGCTCCCAACTTAACACAAGAAAAAAATGAATAATTTACAAAAATCACAAGCTTTCTTGAACCCAAATAAGAGTTCAGGTTGCGGGATAACCAACTAATCTGAAATGCAAGGAAAGAAAAGACATTTCTCAGCAGATACAAGAGGTAGGCACTGGCTAACTTGGAACAGAGCAGGGGAGTAAGTTGGTACTACCATGCAAGCAAAGAAATTTCAGCTAAAATGTTTAGTAAATTGGTAAAAAGAGTGAAAGTATACAGCCATAGTCGCACAGGAAGTTTGAAACCATTTCAAGCCTCTTCTTCATCAAGTTTATTTTAGAAATATTGGGAGTCAGATCATCAGGCCCCAGAAAGGACCCTTAGGTTGCAGCCTTATGGGAGAGGAATAGCCATTGCTAAGGTGGTCATGAAGCCCTGTTCAGATTCTTGTCTCTTACGGATACTTAATACTAAGAGAGGGCGGCAAAGCACAGGTGACTACTCATTTTATCGAAGAGAAGAAAATAGAAAAAGCCCTCTACCTCTATGGGAAAAGCAGGAAAATATTCTAGGTGCACATCATTACAGATCTAACCCTGCAGTAGAGAAATATCACCTGGCAAGTCCACCCCTGGGACCCAGGAACTCCGGGTTTGCCCCAGACTGAAGCTGAATGAGGACCACAGAGAAAGTCGCTCTGGCCCCTGCAGGCAGCCCGGTAAGCATCGTGTAGGAACAACTAACTGCAGTTTGCTGCTTGGGATCAAAAGCACGAAG